>NC_063044.1:55952361-56636528 GCF_018812025.1 Megalobrama amblycephala | reverse complement strand
CGTGTTTGTCTTCTGGCTGCCTGAAAGTAATTATCCAGCTGCTGAGCGGCCAGACTCGAGCGATGTTTTATGAGCTTCTGTGTTTAACACATCCAAATGAACAAATGTCAGCTCCCGTCGTGCTGGTTAACTCTGTCCAGCAGGGCCTTCACTCAGCTGTGACAGGCCTTGCTTAATGTGAGCGCTCCCTGCTTATGGTCAGTCAGCAGAGGCAGCGAGACCGGAGCCCGATACGGGGAGGAGGTGGAGTTGGCATGTTGAGGGCTTGCTGTAGATTACGGCCACTGTAATTGCTCTGAAATGGAACTGCATCCCAGCCAGCAGGCAGCTCATTAGAAACAAACCCCAACATATCAAGTGAACCTCAGGGAGCTGTGGAGAAAAAAAGAAAAGGAAAAAAGGCAAAGAAAAGCAAGGAAAAAACCTGCATCACCAGCCTCCACATCTACAGCTGTGTCTGTTCAGCTCCTAAAACAGTTGTTCAATTATTTGGATCGGCGGGAAAAACTGGGACAGGTTTTTTCACGGGGAAGGAGAGGGGGAGGGGCTGCGGTCTCATTAATGTTAATCAATATTTAATCAGATGCATGAATGTGGCGCAAATAACAATATCAGGAAACCTCAGTGTTTTGCGCCGTACGTATCGCTCTTTCCGTCGGAAAAGTGAAGCCGGTCGGTGTTAATTGTGCGCCGGAGAGAGTCTCCCGAGAAATGCTGTCAGCGCAAGGTTCTCGTCTCACTCACTCACGTCTGATTGACTGTATCCCGGAGCTGCTGGCTTGCGTCGGGCTCCTCCCTGGCCAAGGGCGTGAATACGGCCTGTTCTGCTGGTACGGTAATTAGACAGGGAGCGATCGCTCCACTGCGGTGCCTGCCCAACCTCAAGCATGCTGTACCAGCCTCCAGCTGAGCGAGATCTCTGCATTTTGATCTCAGCCGCGTCTTATATTTGCTGATCTCACAAACGTACGCAGGGGGTGATAAATTAGTTAGTCAGGCTGCGATTTCTAATGAGGACGCATCATAAAACGCAGCGCCGCACTCCACTTCAAGCCACAGAGGAGAAGCGGCCGATATTGTCAGTGCGCTTTTGTTATAAATTTACTGTGGAATCTTTCTCCCGGCGTTCTCGCTCTTCCTTTTCTCCACTTATCTTATTATTTGCTACTATTTGTCCCTTTAGTGCTTTCTGACTTGATTTGTTCCGCAAGGAACCCTGAGCAGTGCAGAAAGCTGAGCGTTTTGACATATATTGGAGGTTATAAAAGACTGAAGGATGGGTGAAGATATCCGGGCACGGCTTGCTGATGATTCGTCATGTGTGAACGTGGCCCTTTAAGGCAAGTCGGTTCACACGGCGGCCATATTGGTAATGCCCCCCAGCAGCTATTTTGTTTGTCGGTAATAGAGTGATGCAGTGATGATGTCTTTTCCTTGGCCAAAACCCGAAAATGAGTTAGCATTTTAGCACTTACAGTTCCATCGTTCTCTAGGTAAAATGTCTTTTGCATGGGTTTTTCATTAAATGTCTGAAATGAGGTCTGTGGTTAACACAAGTTTAGGATATTTTCATGTTTTATTCTAAGTAATACCCCCTTTGTGGAAAAAGGAATACCCCGAATAGGAAAAACTCATCTACTCACTAGTCCGCTTTCACGGTCTCATTGCGCTTAGAATCGCTCTTTTGCAAACTATTCTAAATCAAACTTCCAAAAAATTATTTAACAGTGCCTTAGTTACACGTTACTACTTGTACTTACTATAGTAATACAGTAAATTATGCATAGTTACAAGTAACTAACCCTAAACCTAACTCTAACTGTAACTCTATAGTAAGTCCATTAGTAGTAGCCAGTACTTATTTGAGTAATTACAGTGTAACTATAAGCGTAACCCTAATTTTAAACAAATACTACGAGTTGTTGAAAGCTTAGCGAAAGTGTTGATGAAGTCACACGACCGTGGTGTAGTTTGTTTATAGTCTACGTTCAGCTTTTTTATTCTGGCGATTGCATTTAGGCTTCAGAATTCATAAATGTTGTTTTCATTTGTGAAGATTGTCTTGTTGAATGAAACATGTAAGAATCAAAAGCTTTTGTATCTCAGTTTGTAGCAGTTATAAAAGCCAACAGAAAAGATCCTATTGGGTTTTTGTTGAGTGAACCAGGGTGATGCTAACTTCCGGGTTGGCCTACAAAAATACATCATCACTTCAGCGCTCTATTTGCATACAAGTACAGCTCTTGTGTATTTGAATGGGGAAATACTGAGGTGTTATAAACATTGTTTAAATCATAAATTAACTGTAAACTATATTTTGTCAGGCCAGTCCAGCTAATGTGCATGCATTTTTAGGCTTTTTTTAAACTGTTTTATTGAGTCACTATAGTTTGCTTTGTGATTTTTCCCATTAATTTTAATGTGATTGATCTGTCCTCTCACACTTGTGCTGTCTCTGTTGTAACTCGGTAATTTAGAGAGCCTAATTCTTGTTTGGATTTTATTTCATAAACCCTGGTCATGTGATAAACTCATAGCCCGTGATGAGCTTTATTTGAGGTGACGGGAACGAGTGCAGAAGTTAATGTAAATGAAATAGATGGGGAGGAAAAGATAGTGTGTGGATATTAGTAATTTGAGCAGGGAGGTTGTAACATGGCAGCTTGGATTAATTAATGCCCTGCTTGAGGGGAGGGAGAAGTCAGGAAGGCAAGCATGGGCGAAACCATTTTAGAGTCCTCTACACCTTTCTTGTTTGCATCTGTACTCTGAAGAATGCCAGTGGAAATATGTTTTTCAATTCATATATGTGATATTTAACTGTGGCAGTTTGTAAACAGTCTTGCAAGACACAATCTGAGACCTTTTCTGTGCGTCAGATTGATGAAGAGTCGTGTTTGGCTCTGCTTTATTAGCGAGTCTGTCTTTTCAATTAAATTATATTTTGTTGGCCCCTCAGAGTTTTTGTCTTTTCACCAGCTTGCCTTTTGTGGGGTGTTTGTCTCAGAACTATCAATTCTTATTCATATGCAAACATTAGTATTCTATTTAAGCTGTCCCAGAATGCACTGTGCGTCTGGTTTATTCAAGAGCAAGATGAATGTGCTGAGAGGAAAAACACTCCAAAGTCATTGATATCGGTGCATTATTTTGACATTGTTATGTGACAGTTTTATCTGAAACAGTATGCCGTTAGTTATTAATACAGTATTTTTTTATTTGTTTTATATAAAGCTTTCTTTTGTATACAGCTAGATTTTATAAATACAATTTTGATTATATTTTTATATAAAAATATATTATTTTATTTTACAAATATAAAATATTGGATAAAATCTATTTCATATTTCATATATTGGTCCTGCCCTGTGACAGTCTATGGCCAGTGATAACTTAAAGGCATCACAAGCATTTGAACAGTGCTGACAGTTATGTCGTCAATCAAACGACGTTCATGGCAGACATTTCACCAGGTGTCCATGGCAACTCATTTCCCTGTCTGGTACGGGATGAGCAGTCCGGCTTTAGGCAGTGGACAGGTTCATCCTCCACAGGGCCCACCCACAGAGCCGCAGATCAATATCTGCAGACAGCGGCGCAACAATAGAGAAGCCTTATCACAGGCCCCAGCAAGGGCCCTCAATTGGCTTCTCCATTTTGAACTTCAGGCCTTTGATATTCAAACACAGCACACTGAATAATTGAAGAATCGGCGTCATTACAAGACTCTAAGCTTTTCCCCCTCGAGTACAGGAAGTGCCAGCCCAGGCACAGTGTGGGTCGCGATTGTTAGACTAATTCCACCTAAAATGACAGAGAATCCAGTACTAAGTCTACCCTATTAAAAGGCAGAAAAAGACAATTAGGTTCTTTTTCGCGATTGTTCTGGAGATCTGGTGGTGACCTAATTATTTTGTTTTGCATCTTTGTGTTGCACAACAGAAAACCCACTCAAAGGAGAGGGAAGGAAAGAGCAAAGGAAAAAAATCAGTGAGCACGCTCCCTCTATTCAACCTCATTATGTCTACTGGCATTTTAACTCCTTTTGATGATTAAGTGAGAAGAGAGGCAACGGGCTACATGTTGTCTTCTCACTTCTGACACCATCTCTCTGCACTCTGCTTTCCTCTTTGTTTCTTTACAAAATGTGCTTTGCTGGAGAAGGAGAGAGCGCTTTAATGTCGGATTCCCAAACGCACTAAATCCTTTATTTTATCTGGGTCAAAACCGCCTCAAGAGCCTCATCAAAGGCCGAAAGGGTACGGAGGTGCTGCCTGAGACAAAGCCGGGGTGGAAGGCTTTAAATAATTTTGCCTTCCCTTGTATTTTTTTCCCCCCTCGCTCTGCCTGAAATAGCAGCTGCGGTGTTCACGTTTTTGTTATTTGGGTGCGCCTCTGGACATCATCTCCTTCTTTCCTTTCATCCTTCTTTTTTTCCTCTCTCCATGTAGTTGTGTAAGGCCAGCTAAATGAGGACAGTAGAGTCCGTCTCCGACTGTCGTGCTGAGAAACGCAGGGAGATCTAAAGAGACGGCCACTGCAGGAATCCTTGTCACACTAGTCGAGCTTAATGGAGGGGCCAGGTGCGGCCCAGATGATGCCAGGGGCCCCGTGACCGTGAAGGAAACAGGGTCGTGTGCCGTTCAGAATTTAATAGAGAATGCCTTTTAAATTCCAGTTATTCCAATAGCTGAATTGGAATTGAGGTAGCAAAGAGGGTACAGAATTGAAATTTGAATGCAAGGAAGTTGAATTAGGGGTTAATTAAATGGATTAATTTTCTGTCATTTTTTTTTACTATAAAAGCAAATTTTGTTGAAACAAATTACAACTTGAAATGTTGATTTGACCTAAGTCTTATTTGAAAGTTTTTTAAGCTTTGAATTTTGAAGGTTAATTGGATGGATGGATGGGTAGTTAACTATTTGTATTTATTTTGTATTTAATAATAGACAATCATTTATATTATATATATCATTATTCTTATTATTTACCATATTTTAAGGTACTGGTAAATAATAAGAATAATGATATATTTAATATAAATATTAATATAAATGATTGTCTATTTTTATATATATATATATATATATATATATATATATATATATATATATATATATATATATATATCCTTTTCTCAAGTTAACAGCTCTGAGTCATCTTCTATAATGCCTGATGAGTTTGGAGACACCTGAGAGGAGATCAGAGATCATTCCTTCATGCAGAATCTCTCCAGATCCTTCAGATTCCAGCTCCATGTTGGTGGTGCTTCTCTTCAGTTCACTCCACTCATTTTCTTTAGGGTTCAGGTCAGGGGACTGGGATGGCCAGGGCAGAAGCTTCATTTTGTGCTCAGTGACACATTTTTGTGTTGGTTTTGATGTTTGATTTGGATCATTGTCCTGATGAAAGATCCAGCCACAGCCCATTATATGACTTCTAACAGGGACAGTCAGGTTTTGATTTTTATCTGTTAGTATTTGATAGAATCCGTGATACCATGTATCTGAACAAGATGTGCAGGACCTCCAGCAGAAAAATAAGCCCACAACATTAAAGATACTGCAGTATATTTAACCGTGGGCATGGGGCACTTTTTATCCATGTGTGCACCAAACCCATCTTGAGTGTTTGCTGCTAAAAAAGCTAATTTTTTGTTTCATCTGACCGTAGAAGCCATCCTGTTTGAAGTTCCAGTAGTGTCAGTTACTTTTCAAATGTTCTATGGTCAGATGAAGCAAAAAAATTGCTTTTTTAGCAGCAAACTCTTAAGATGGGTTTGGTCAAATATGGACAAACCCAACCACTGGGTTAAAAATTTAATTAAAAAATGTAGCCCAATGGCTGGGTTTGTCCATATTTGACCCAAATTTGGAAACAACCTAGCATTTTTTAGAGTATACTTTTTTGGAAAGCTCTTTTCGTGTCATTCTCATTCATTTTCCTGTAGGGTGTGTCCAATTGAAAGGGACCCAGTCTATTAATTCTGAAATTTGCATAACCCTGGAAGGGAATACAAGGTGACACTGCAGAAAAAACGGTGAATGTTTGTGTCCAGTTAGCAGAGGTGCGTGAGTAAGATATTACGCATGACTGTGTCCACAAGATGTAGCGCTACACAACGACAGCTGTGCCATTGTCTCTTCTGTTTGCACATGAACCATGCGCTATAGGATTATATACGCAGCACTACTGAGGGGAAAGAGAATAATAGCCACATATGAAAGGACGAATCCCTCATGGCTAACCACAGCAGCTGGACAGTAGGCCAACAGCAACCTAGAAAAAACATATGCATTTGATAAGTAGCCATGTTGACTTTTCTAGAGGATATACCAGTGGGCGGCTTGGTAAATGTTTTGTGGGAGGCCACAGTTCTGGCTTTTCTCTGTGTGTCTCCACAAAGAAGCACAGACCTTTTTTAATTGTCGTGCTGAAGGTTTTAAGTTTCTGCCAGAATACGAGCTCGCAAATAAGCAGCTGTAAAGAAAAAGAAGCTTTTTGTACATC
Source organism: Megalobrama amblycephala (assembly GCF_018812025.1). Taxonomy (NCBI): domain Eukaryota; kingdom Metazoa; phylum Chordata; class Actinopteri; order Cypriniformes; family Xenocyprididae; genus Megalobrama; species Megalobrama amblycephala. Next base: position 56,630,015 of record NC_063044.1, on the reverse strand, counting down.
AAGAGGTTCGCTGCTTCTATCTCAGTTACGTAATTTCCTCAAGGACGTCGCAGCGGCTCTCCAGCCAAGACCGCAGCCTGGTCCGTTCCTGCTGCTGTTCTCCCCGCTCTCTCCTGCAGCCATTGGACTGATCACTCCTGTAAACACTCTGCTACTGTAAATTGATCCCAGCGTGGGCTTATCAGAGGTAGCTAGCCTGCAGGTCCGTGACTCGGAAAAGCAGAAAAACGTATTAACATTTAACACATTCTCCCTATCCGACGGCAGATAGCAACAGCATGTCAAAACCCATCTTCTTGACATCATTGTGGTGAGGCCGGGGCAATGATCTGAGAATTGTTCGCTAACACAGGGGCCTCCGTCTCTTGAAATGTTTTAAGAAGAGGGGTAGAGGTGGTGTTAGGGGAGAAAATTTTTTTTGTTGTACATGAAATGTCAAGAAAAGGTAACTGCAATGAGGGCTGGTTAGGAAAAAGGTGGCAGAGGAGAAACAGGTGCGGAGCACGGTAGGTGTCTAAAGCCCTGGATCACAATGCGGCACATGCTACGCAATTCACAATTCATTGGTTAACGGCTAGTGTATCTGTGTGAAAGCTAAGGGAAAACCTACAAAACAAACAAGAGCACTGCGGTCCCCATAGATGCACTAATTTCCTATGAAAATAATGAACGCCTGCTATACAGTATGTGTAGAGAATGAAATTTTGATGAGAACCCAGTTAGGAAAGAGGTCATTACTGTGTTACATTTCCTTGTTTATCTATTTAGATATACAGAGAAGCAGAATAAAGCTTCTCTCCTCTGGTTAGGTCATTTAACAAAGCCTATTGCGTTTATCAATGGAAATAATAATTATCTGGTATTTACCCTTGTGAAATTACCTACTCGGGCAGAAGAGAAGACAAGTGCAGCGTTTGAGCCGAGAGCGTGAGGCTGAGAGAAACTGAATACCTTTAAACGCTGGATCTGATAGCGGTAAACAAATTGATTTTGGCTCAGTGGGTAGTCATAGGAAACTTATCTGATGTGCAAAATCCAGGCGTGAGACTTAATTCGACTCACCTCTTCATGACGAACAAAGCGTCTTGACGAGGGAGCCATCCGTTTCACCTCCGTCAAAGCGTGCGGATGCATTATGACGTTTGCTCGAATAAGATTCATGACGACCTTGGGAGCGATTACCATCGGCTCGTATGCATGCGGAAAGCGAGTTTTAAAAGTTGATATTCCACCGCGAATTTGCATGATGAATCCCAGGTCATTAATATCACATTTGATGAAGTGCCAGATTTAGTCGGGGAGACCTTTTAAAGATGCCAAAATGCAACCCAGGAGAATCTCGTGTGGCTGGGGCTAAAAGGGCCGGCGGTGCTGCATACCAAGGCTGTAAATTATTTGCGTCCCCATAATGCGACACCGCACCTTCACCTCCATCGCCTGTAGCCCCTCGGGCCACACGCTGTGTGTGAGTAAGCGTATAGGCTCTTGAAGAATCAGAGCAGCTGTCATAAAGGGAGAATTTATGACTGTGAGATAGGCTTATGGATAGCTGTTACAAGTCTTTGATTATGAGTTATTAGATTATTTGTTTACTTGACCTTTTCAAGGGGATTCATACAGCTAGTACAAGCAAATCTCTTCTGAGGGCTCTGAACAACCATGTAGCGCAAAATACACAACTAAAAAATGTACAAAGTACTTCCTTTCTCTTTTTGAGTCTGAATTTAAATTGAACACACCCTACAGGAAGATTGGAATTAGAATTTTGAATCTATCTATCTATCTATCTATCTATCTATCTATCTATCTATCTATCTATCTATCTATCTATCTATCTATCTATCTATCTATCTATCTGTCTATCTGTCTATCTGTCTGTCTGTCTGTCTCTGTCTGTCGCTCATTCTCAATCCGTAGTTTTATCGTTATATCTGCCTTTGATTCTATTTGTAGGTTTATCGGCCTATAAACGTATTTTCAACCCTACCATGAAGGTAGTCACTCTCAGCAGTTCACAATAGATTCGCAAAAGCCCGCTCATGAGAAATTTTGTCATTCTTGAAGAAGAGGGGTCACAAATACTTTAAGTATTAGGCCAAAATTGACACATTGAGATTTTCTGCCAGCTAGCTGTTGAATTTTCCTTGAAACACTCATGAAATATGTCAGAGATTTTCTAAATATTCGATGTTTTATGACAACAGAATGCAGCCGTCTTCCCAGAGTGTGGCGGACCGTTTTAATGGTCATTGTTTGGTTGTGTAAGGAGCGGGCTGTTCTCTGTGCACTTGATTCATTAGTTAGTCTCTGGAGTGGGCTGACGGCAGGCAGGGGTGCTCCTCTGTCACCCTAATGGAATGGAAATTCACTTACATGCACAGACGGCTGCCGTGTCTGCGCACAGACATGTGAAGGCGCCAAAGGGAGGTTTTCAGCCTCCCCTGATCTGATTTGCTTTGATTGGAAATGCTTAAAGACACGCGCCATTGTGTGCACCTCTTGTTTACAAGTGCACGAAGATGCGTGAGCTTGAACATACGCTGCATTACGCCTTTGAAACATTTATGTACGGTGTAAGTGTGTGGGCAGTTCTGTGGTAGCCCAATCTAATGTCCTCAGCAGGAAAACAAACAGCGGAAGAGGTGAGAAGACAGATTTATACCTCTCAGTATCGTTCTGCTAATTTTGAAAGTGCAGTACAGTGTTCTAGTATGTATGTAGTTTAACGGATGCACTGATATTGGCCAGTAGTTTGCAAAATTTGCTCACTGACACAAAATTTGTTCCAAAAGGTAGAATATCCTGCCCTCTAAGATTATTCTTTTGGCCAAACCCAAAAACTAAAAAGCATAGCTTTATGCCTTTGTATTACTACTGATATATTGTGCATTTTATATGTTTAGTGGAAACACCTTTCAGTAAGGTTATATTGGTGAACATTAGTTAATTACTTTGGAATCATGAATGAACAATGATACCAAAATAATTGAAGCAATGAACATTTTATATATATATATATATATATATAATATAATATAATGATTCACTAATCTAAAAAATAATATTGCTATTGTTAATTCATCTTTATTCATAATGCATTCATATTAATTATTAAACCCTACAAGTTTAATTCCACCCATTTTGGTGTTTAAAGAATGAAGGCTTTTTTGCAGAGACTGTTCCTTTAAATGCTCACAAAAATGATGTAGGTGCCAGGATCTTTGGCCATTGTTCTGTGGTTAGACTAATTACAGGTCTCACAGTGGAAGCCCTTTTGGTGCTCCGAAAGTGTAACTGAGTGGAATCATTGCCATATTTGTGTCCTCACTAGAGCCTCATTCTGTCAGAGGTGCTCCCACACATTTAGACATGCAACAGCAGGTTGAATTCTCAGGCAAAAAGGCCTGATGCAGGGAATCAGGTAGCAGCCACCAATGATTTGTGCATCTGTAGTTACTCTTTTAGCAGGTTTGATAACAGAGAGAGAGGTGTTGAACTGGCTCACTCAGAGAGGAAAGTATCATCAAAGACTACTTCAGATCCTCTCGTCTGTTTTGTGAATTAAACATGCTGATTGTTAAGGACTCGCTGGTAGAATACTGCATTTGATTTGTCTGCCATGGAACTTATGTTAATTTACCTGTTTGTAAGTGTAATTTCATCTTGTAATGTGCTTTGAGAAGTGAGCAGAAGGAAGTTGTTCTTTTTTCCTTTACAAAAACGTCCTTTGGTCCTACGGTGCATTGAAAACATTCTATTAATAAGCTTCTTAATCCATTTTCTATGACTGTCTTGCTCAACACAAGCTGCAACCAGAGGTTGCAGCTCCCCAAAGGCGTCTGATCTCAAATGTGAAGGCATGTTGGGAGACGGGCAGTATGCCTGCTAATTAGTGGAGACTTCCATCCTTTGAACCCTTACAATATGCCACATGTCTAACCTCTGCCTTACAGTTAAGAGTCAAATGTCTCTTGGGTAAATTGTTCTGCATTTGCTATTTGCATTTTTTTAGTTCAGGGCTTGATTTGCCATGCCATAATCACTGCATGTTACTGTTTCTCCCTCTCAAGAAACAAGCACACGCTACAGTTCAGCTCCAAGTGAATTGGGGGGGAAAAGATATCTGCTGGCAAAACTGTAAACAAGATTACTTTTATTTTGCCAACATTTTTATTATTGCAGGAGTTCAGGGATTGAAATGAACATGAAAAACAAATTACCAATGGTGAGTAGCTCTTGCCAGGAAAGTTAGGATCACTTGATGAGGAAAAATAGGGGGAAAGTCTTTTTCATTTTTAAATGCCCCACGAATGGTGCCATGTGAGAACCGTGACCAAATTTTGAAACTCGAGGTGATGTTGAATCCATGCTCGGGTAGCTGATGGCATCACAACACAATCGACTGAACTGCCATTGATTCCTGCATTTTTACCCCATCCCCTCACGGCTCCGACTAAAATGCATGTATCAAGCCAGGGCATTACAGAAGGAAAACAATCTGAAAGCTTCCTGTCATCTCACAAAGTCTTTTCTCTTTCCTTCACAAGGCCAATTTCATTTCACCATTTGCCCCCTTCTCTTCTTCATTTCACGTCATAACGTTGGAGCTGCTCCACAACAAGCGACTCAGCACTGCTGCACTTAGAGCAATAATTGGAATTTTTATGGTTGAGAAAGCAAACACTTTTAATACAGGCAAAAGCCCTCATGCAGTCCATGTGGAAGACAGTGGGAAATCAAAAAGATGGATCACCCTAATCTGTGTATTGACATCTCTCATGGCTGAACAAATGGTGCAGTTGAGCTATATTCGCCTGTATTGATCCCCAGGCTGCTTAACATTCATGCCCTTGCTCCTGGAGGTTGACCACAGGGCAGGAGATTTGCACTCCAGTCCAGCCTTTCCAGGCCCACCAGTACCCCCACCTCACCCTGAGCCGACTCGTCTCAGCCTCATCTCATACACGCCAAGCATCTTATCAGGCAGTTTGAATTCCTCCAGAATCCATATTTTACACATGCATTTCTCTGAAAGGGTGTAGACTTTGGATAAGAAATCAATTAGAGCTGCTAGTACTTTTTGAAAAATTCAAGGATTGTGTTAGCATGAGTATAATCCTTTTGAAAATGGCAGTCTTGAAGTGGCCAAAAAAGAATCTGTCTCGTTCATCGTTAGAGCATAGTGAATATGTAACACATTAAATCAATATTTTACTCGTATGTCTCATCTTACATGGTAATATGAGAAACAATGAGTATGTCACGCAGATGTACAAGATCTGTCTGGATGAATGATATATTATACAAGTTTATATATATATATAGATCTGCATCGGATGTTGTTGTATTTCATTGTTCAAAATAGTTTGGCTTATCCGTATCTACCAGAAATTTAACATCAATCCATCCCTACTGTTGTAAACAGTGACATACTACAGTATAGACGTCTGAGCGCTTGCTTTGTTTCGTTCTTGTGGTCTCTTGTAAGGTCTCATAGGCAATTACTAATGACCATCTATCCTGCTGATGGGACAAAATGCAAATGCACTTCCCAGAGCTTTTAATGGCTACCAACATGAGCCAACCCCCCCCCCCCCACCCCACCCCACCCCACCCCTTATTATGCCTCCCTAGCAGGACGGATGTAGAGCTGGAAATCAAGCCATGAGCTATTTAGTACTAAATGAAATGGCAGGGAGCCCATGTGATTGGCTGGGTAATAGATCTTCTCAGTCAATGCAATGATCAGCACAGGATCCCGTTCGGTTTTTGACAGCGAGTCAAACCAGATCATTTTGAGTGTATTTGTTTACCCAATCACATGGCGGATTAACTACCTCAATTCTCAAATCGCATTCATTCCATTGCTATACGCGATGGGTGATGAGGGGGTCGAAAAACACACTTTTTCTTGAATCAAAGAGATCGGTTAACACTCTGTGCCTTTTCCGGCACGTGGTCGTGTGTAGTACCGTGGCAGGGCTGTTTGATCTGCATTTGGCACACCGCTGCACAGAGTTCTGCTCATCTGAGAAGTGGGTCATACAGCATACACCACATTAATCAGGCTCCTGTTGTTGTTGACCTGAATGAGAAAATGCTTGGATCACCAAAAAGATGATTGATTGTTACAGATCTGGCCGATCCTAATGAGACTTTATAATCTCTGCTCTGTTTATGTCATGACTGTGTATTTCACCAATACGACCTTATTCGCTTCCCTCCTGAGGTTTCATTCTCCATTTTTTTTTTTTTCATGGAAACCAGTGTATTGCTAACAAAGAATTTGAGGCACTCAGGGTTTTTGTGGCTTTGTTTTATGCTAGTCTGTTTGGAGTGCGGGTCAAACCGGGGGTTCAGGCTGCTCCACAAGCTACTGTCCAATAAATAATTATAGCCAAATGGCACCTAGCATGCTATGTTAATAGAGGCTGAAATTGGTTTTGAAGGTCCTCATAAGTCCCCCTTATAGATTAAGTGCCTGCATTGGAAAAATAACAGCACCCAGAAGAAAATGGGTGAAAGTAATCAGGTTTAATGGACTCAGAAGCTCAGTGAGAATTAAATAACCATTGATTTGTTGGAATGTTCCGGTTATTACCAAACGCCACTACACACACATCAGTGAGGCTGATGATATTGATGTTGGGGCCTTTTTTATTTGGTCTTTATTGTATTAACCCCCCGTGAACTTGATTGTTCTCCGAGTTGGCTCTTCAATTTATCAGTTCTGCAGATTAGAGGTGGGCAGCTCCTTTAACCTTTGCTAAATTTAAAGAAAAGCTTCCAGTGGTAAATAAGAATTATGGTAATGTCAAATTGGCAATAGCTCCCATCCCCCGCACAAAGTGTAAGCACATATTTATAGTAGCTAGCAGCGCCGCATATCTTATGGAGGTCATCAAGAAGATCTTTATTTATTAAGTCGCCGTGAAGGCTGTGACCATGAAATGGTTCCTGATGGAAGAAATTCCTGCATTGAGATTATAGATCTAGAACACATATACACTCCTTATGAACCCATTATCTCAACCGCTGGGACTTCAAATGGGTAGTAATATCAACAAAACATGATCCTTTTAATCCATTTTAAACCCAGAATCTCACAGCATATTGAGGAGACATAAAAACCCAGTACTGGTGTACCAGTGAAACAAACGCCTGAACGCTTATCCTCCGTATGCAAGAGCTAAAGGCTTAGCCTGACAGAACAATCACCTAAAGTAACAATGGAGAAACATCCTGAAATGTTTTAACACTTTTATGTTGGATGTGATTTTATGTTTTGCTCTTTTGTGTTTGAATGAAACTCACCGAACCTCCTGAAGTGAGTCGCTGTACTATAAGTGTTTATTGTGCTTTTACCTCAATAATGAACTATATTTAGATTTTACAAGCTTGTTATTCTAAATCAGACTGTTAGGGTTTAAAAGCCAACAGCTAGTACTGTGGATCTAGCCAATATCTTAATTTAAAGCAGATGATTTGTACATGTCTAAAGCCTTTAGTGCATCTTTTTTTTTTTTTTCGTGTAGGCATTGCATTGCTCTGTCGTATCTCCACAAGAAGACGTGCTGTTCTGTCAAGTTAGTCAATTAGAGGCTTGATCACTTGGACAAATGTAGTGGCTGAATCACATCATGTAAGCGATCTCAATCAGCTTTAGTTTTAAAAAAAATGAAAAGTCCACCATTGCTTTAATTCTCTAAAGGCAATGATTTCCAAAACTATGTCCCTCAACGAAAAATTATCAAACAGAATGAAACATGCTTTAATCTCAGGCTACAGCCCATGCCAGCTATGCCACAAGCTCTATATTTAGCTTTCCAGAGGTTGTCTCCATGCCGCGGTGGAAAAATAATCTCTTACCATAAGTAAATGTGCAATGTTGTGCTTTGATATGACATCAGTGCTGTGATATTTCTCCTGCCAGTGAACCCTGGGTTGAACATGAGGATGGAGAGTCAGGAACTAGGGAGCTATCCTAAAGTGTGACCAGAGAAGTTTCCTTTGAGTGAGTGCGAGTGTCCGTCTCATGTTGAAACCCCCAGATGGATGATGAGGCTCAGAGCTCTGTGATGTCACATCTCATAATGTGGACAAGACCCCTTTCATCTACTGCTGCTGAGTCTGAAGGACCTCTGCGGTACTAAAACGAATGTGCCAGTTAGCCCTGTAGAAACCGCATTTGCTGTCGACGAGGCTATGCTAATGAGTACTGGAAGGATTTGGGTGGTGGTCAGCAAGGTAATCATTATCAAAAACTTGTTATTGGTAACGAAAACTATAACAAAAGCGAACCGAGAAAATGAAAAAAATATTCGACTTTTTTATAAAAATATAAATATAAATAATGCATAAAATAATATAAATAATGCACAAAATTATTTTTATAAATATTCACTCTATGAAAACAAATAAAAAAAATAAATAAAAAAATCTATTAATTTTTTCACTACTAGTTTTCATTAATAAAAAAAATAAACTTGCTGACAACCGCCCAACTCCTAACCAATGTGGTTTCTATGAGTAAAAAATCTATGGTTAAAAATTTAAATAGAATACAAAATATTCAAAGCTATAATAGCTCTTGTTCTTGTGCATGTAGATCCGTTTGTAGTTGTGTTTGTCATTATATAAGCTCTTTGCCTCTGTGTAGTTGACTCTGATTTGTAAAGCAGGACCTGTGGTCAGGCCAGTGTTTGGCCACAGAGAGTACAAGCAGGCGGGTGGGGGGTGGGGGTAGTGGGGGCGGATGGGGACAAGAGCCCGGCAGGTCGGCACAGATGATGGGTCCAGATGGAGAGGTACTGGGCAGTGCCAGGGGCGGAGGAACCACGAGGAGGGTCCACTGCTCCACAGGCAGCACAGGGCCGCTCTTTCCGTTCACGCCAGCTTGCACATTACCAGGCCCTTTGCTCTGAACTCAATTCGGCACCCGTATCGCACATGGTCTATAGCAGATCTTTGAAGGACGCACGGCTAAGGACACACTGGGAATGATGAAGAGTTACTCGTTCACAGAGAAATAAGTATGCCAAGCCATGAGCAGTAGATAAAGTGTGGTTTTAGTTAAAATATCTGTTAATTACTGGTAATGGGCGAATAATCACAAGGCAGCTAATTATATGCCGAACAAAAGCCGATGTTTATGAATAAGCAACTTTTGGTGGATGCATCAGCAATGATCAAAAACATTTCAGTGGTGCTGACAAGAACAACATGATATCTAGGACAACCAGTTTGCCTTCAGGGAGAGGGTATTTCTTTACCTGCCTTTTACATAAATTGTTGGGTGGTGGTCAGCAAGTTATTGTTATTGAAAACGAAAGCTATACCAAAACCAAACAGTAAAAAAGTATATTTTATCTTTTATTATATTAATATGTTAGCTTCAAAGGTGCACATATATATATATATATATATATATATATATATATATATATATATATATATATATATATATATATATATATATATATATACCGTTCAAAAGTTTGGGATCGGTAAGATTTTTAATATTTTTAAAAGAAGTTTTGTCTGCTCACCAAGATTGCATTTATTTAATTAAAAATACAGTAAAACAGTAATATTGTGAAATATTATTACAATTTAAAATAACTGTTTCTATTGGAATATAATATAAAATGTAATTTATTTCTGTGTTGGAAAAGCTGTATTTTCAGCATCATTACTCCAGTCTTCAGTGTCACATGATCCTTCAGAAATCATTCTAATATTCAGGATTCAGAATATTTCAGGATTCCTTGATGAATAGAAAGTTCAAAAGAACAGCATTTATCTGAAATACGAAGCTTTTGTAACATTATACACTACCGTTCAAAAGTTTGGGGTCAGTAAGAATTTTTATTTTTATTTTTTTGAGAAGAATTTAAAGAAATAAATTATTTTTTTCAGCAAGGATGCATTAAATCAATCAAAAGTGGCAGTAAAGACATTTAAAATGTAAAAGATTATATTTCAAATAAATGCTTCCTATTTTTCTATTCATCAAAGAATCCTGAAAAAAATATTGTACACAAATATTTTGTACATCTGTACACAATAAATGTTTCTTGAGCAGCAAATCATCATATTAGAATGATTTCTGAAGGATCATGTGACACTGAAGCCTGGAGTAATGATGCTGAAAATTCAGCTTTGCATCACAGGAATAAATTACTTTGTGAAATATATTCAAATAGAAAACAGTTATTTTAAATTGTAATAATATTTCACAATATTACTGATTTTACTCTATTTTTAATTAAATAAATGCAGCCTTGGTGAGCAGACGAATCTTCTTTTAAAAACATTAAAAATCTTACCGATCCCAAACTTTTGAATGGTAGTCTGTATATACTGTATATATATATTCACTCTATAAAATCTAACAATGGCAATTTCCAAAAAAAAAAAAAAAAAAACCATCCTTCACTGCTTGTTTTCTTTAACAATAATAACCTTGTTGACCACCACCCAACTCTTAACCAATGTGGTTTCTATGAGGCTATGCGACATGCTAATTCAAATTTCTTTACTTGCGTTTAACAGTAGAGACCCCGCCCCCCTCTTCTCTTCAGTCGACTCTTCTTCCAGTGGTCCCTCTGTGGGCCGAACAGTTCTGGAGGGGATTCAAAGTTAGACAGATGGTTCCTCACAAACACCTCCTCCAGCACTTTCATCCCTCATCAAACTATTAATTCATCTGTGCGGATGAGTACATTCACATGGCGCCATCCGGATGAATATTAATGACATTTTTGATAAGTCCCTACATTCGCTTTCCCAGTAACTCGTTACATGGTTCGAGCTGATTAAAATGAATCATTTACATAATTAACATATGGTTCTAGCATTGGCTTTAATATGCTGATTATCCCTATACTTTTTGTGTGAAGTCAGTGGAATTGAGACCATGGCAATTGTTTGAAGTGAAAATGGTGAACTCTGCGGAGGACGTGACTTATTAGCCTGAGGGCTTTTAAGAAAGGTCTTCGAACATGTACTGAATACGGCAAAATATCACAAACAAAAGCCTTTTTGTGGTCCTAGGCGACATTGTGTCCCCACGGAGTTTGGCTTTTCAATATAAATGAGGATTACCGTTGCAGTCTTTGTCATTGTTGTTGACAGTAATTGCTATGCAAGCTAGTGCAGAAGCTGGTTTGAGAGTTTGCTAGTTGTAATCATCTCCAAATCCATGTGGATATACATTTTTCACGACGCCATGGGATCTGTAAAGTGTCCTTTTAACGGTGACTTTGTTGCTGGTAACTGCAGATTATTCTTTGTGAATCAGTTTGTAGAATGATACCACACGCCGTTGTCAACGTAATTAAGAGGAGCAGCGCCAGAGACGTCGCCAGCATTTACTGTGCGTTTTTAAAGTCGAAGCCTGGTACTCTGAAGAGGCCTCTGCAGAGTCTGACAAACATTTGCACAATGAAGGCAAGGCCAAACTTTTCTCACTTGTGGAGTAATTGGGGAGCACTTCACACCATAGTCAGAGACAGTGACAGCACTTCACACTGCGCTGGAGAGCGGCTGCTGGGATTTCTCACGGCAGGTCTTAGAGATATCCCTCCCCTGCTGAAACTCTCGAACAGTGAAAAAAAAAAAACATTCTCACTCCTTCCCACAAGCCTCTTACTAAAACACACCAGTGTCATCAAATACACCATCTCCGTGATGACATACTGCTTCCTCAGGCCATTTCCCACGCTCTGCATCCTCAGAATTAATCAAGTGATTTAGACACATGGACATTGATACCACATACACGAGGTCCAGTGCAAAATAAATATATGAATTGTTTTAGTCTTTTTTGCAACTTTTTATTTTTACAGATAGTGGAGAAAAAGTCTTTTTTTATGCTAAAAATTAAAAATTATGCTGCAACCAAATGTTGGCGGAATAATGCTGTAAAGTGTGTGAATAGGTAGAAAAGGGTGAAACTTAAAGGTGCCCTAGAACCATTTTTCACAAGATGTAATATAAGTCTAAGGTGTCCCCTGAATGTGTCTGTGAAGTTTCAGCTCAAAATACTCCATGGAGTTTTTATTATTCCATTTTTTAACTGCCTAGTTTGGGGCATCATTAAAAATGCGCCGAATCTGTGCGTGTCCCCTTTAAATGCTTGCACTCCCACCCCCAAGCTCACAACTCTATAATACATTGCATAAACAAAGTTCCCACAGCTAATATAACCCTCAAAATGGATCTTTACAAAGTGTTCGTCATGCAGCCTATCAGATCATGTGAGTAAAGTATTTATTTGGATGTTTACATTTGCTTCTGAATGAGTTTGATAGTAGCCTATATGTGGCTAACGGGGCTAAAGCTAACATTACACACTGTTGGAGAGATTTATAAAGAATGAAGTTGTGTTTATGCATTATACAGACTGAAAATAACGACATGGTTCTTGTCTCCGTGAATACAGTAAGAAACAATGGTAACTTTAACCACATTTAACAGTACATTAGCAACATGCTAACGAAACATTTAGAAAGACAATTAACAAATACCACTAAAAATATCAAGTTATCATGGATCATGTCAGTTATTATTGCTCCATCTGCCATTTTTCACTATTGTTCTTGCTTGCTTACCTGCATAAAGTCTGTTGATTCTGCTGTGCTGCTCCAGACATTAATACTGGCTTGTCTAATGCCTTGAACATGAGCTGGCATATGCAAATATTGGGGGCGTACATATTAATGATCCCGACTGTTGCGTCACAGACGGTGTTATGTTGAGATAAGAATTACATAAGAAAGAGGAAACAATGGTGTTTGAGACTCAATGTATGTCATTTCCATTACTGAACTCTAATTATTTAACTATGCCGAGGTAAATTCAATTTTCAGTTCTCACCTTTAAGTTGCCTAGCCTTTTTCTATCTATCTATCTATCTATCTATCTATCTATCTATCTATCTATCTATCTATCTATCTATCTATCTATCTATCTATCTATCTATCTATCTATCTATCTATCTATCTATCTATCTGTCTATCTGTCTATCTACCTGTCTGTCTGTCTGTCTGTCTCTTGATCTATCAATTGGTAAAAACCTATAAAGGTTTTTTTTTTTTTTTTAAACTTTCAAAAGTCTTCAAGCCAGCATTGAAAGTAAGTCTTGACAAACATTGATTTTGTAGTTAAAAAATTACAGTTGTATACATTTCAGCTCATTTTAATTCTACTTCCTTGCATTACATTCAAATGGCAATTCATCATCCTGTTCAGGAATTGAATTGGAATATCAGTTCAATTCTGAATTGCACACAATCCTGCTTTGCAAACCCACAGGGGTTGCAAGGAGGTCTTGAGGTGGTGAAGTATGAAAACGAAAAACTATTTTATGAAATTAAGAGCTCAGTTTTGCATGTCCAGCCAAATGCAGAAGGATAAAATGACCGGGTTGGGACCATTTCTCCCACCGCTCTCTCTATGCCACGCTCTCACTCGGCGCCGAGATGCGACTGTGTACCTGTAGTCCTGTTCAATATGCAGCACAGCGCTTCTCTTCTTTCTCCAGCCGGAGGTACTGAAAGAGGCATTTCTGAACCGGAGCCAAAGTATCTATGTTTTCACCATCTATTTTTCTTTGACAGGCATTATTGCCTATCAGAACACGATGATTAAAAACAAATGCAGGTACAGCGTCTGTATTGTCGGAGCATTACGCAGCTGTTCTCCACAGATGGATCTAATGAGAGCCTATTGACCTTTTTTAGCTCTCAATAAAAGTAGGCTAGCTAAAAACAAATATCGAGATTTGGGCACAGTACGGATAATGCTTGGCACAGAAATGTCATTTTCACCCATTCGCGCTTCACCAGTGGACCAGCGTCTTCCCATGCAGAATAAATGCTTTGCCAGTTAAAGTAGTTTATTCTTGGATCTTTTGTTTTGAGTGATCGGGAATGCTCACAATGGATTAGCCCTGTTTGGAGCTGTTTTCTGGGGCAAGTCGCATATCTCCCTATGCACTAAATTTTACAGAAAGTTTGATGATAGAAGAGAGAAAGGAAAAGGGAGGGAGTTGGTGTAGATGAATACAGAGCCATACACAGGAAGTATTACACTGTGAGTGGGTGGGTTAATCCACAAAACTGGGTGGCAATGAATGAGTGTTTTTGTTGGTGAGGTGACACATACAGAAGTATTGAATATCTTTCTTTGGTCATGACTGATTTATTGAACAGAACATCACTGTTTAAAACAGATTATGTAGTTATAAAACCTGAGATTTGTAAGTTTAACTTTTCTTCATTGAAACCACTCCAGAAATGTTTTCTCAAAAGAAATATACGTTTGCTTTTTGTTTTTTGTGCCCAGCCTATTGAAATCTCAGATGAATGGTTTTAATTGAGTAAACATTTGTTTGTTGCCAAAATGATGGATTGTTCTTGATGATACTCTCCCTGTTTAATATGCTTACAAATTAGGCATGTTAACAGATGTTTGCTTGGCTTACACCTTGCCATAGTTCAGCCTCAAAATTAGCATTTGTTTATCCAACCTTGATTAGGGCGGCTATGCTCGCTCTTTCCTGATTTCTGCAAATTGCTTGAGGGAGCACACTTAAATATTGGCTAATATGAGATAATTTAATAACACGGTGGAGCTGTGCGAAAAACAAATTACCAGACTACTAGTCAGTAGTTAAGCTTGGAAACATGTCCTGCATTTGTAAGTTGCTGTAATTTGCTGCATACATTTGGAGTTCTGTTACACTGTGTGTCATTAATCATTTTAACTGGATGCAGGGTCCTGCATGTGGATCTCAAAAATGTACACTCTTCATACCCCTGCATACTGATAAAATTAATTCGGTATGTCTCAAAAACTGAAAAGTTTATCACAGCCTTAGCCAGTGTTTGTTTAATATGGTACAATGACTTTCAGTGAGTAAGCTTTATGAAAGAATTTCTGTCCTTTCTATCTTATGTTTGAAGTAAGTTTCGTGGCACTTTCAGTCGAGGTTCATCTTACGTAACCCAAACAGTTATAGCCCAACTTGTAATCCAACTTTTGTCATAGCTTGGTAATATCAGTGACAGATAGATCTAAGTTTTGTGGTAATTAAACTAGTATTGGTACCAAATTGGTTATCTGCCAATATTATTTTTTATTCTGTTGAAATACTTAATTGTGTTTGTTAATTTCCCCTTTTTACATTTAGATTAGCTTTGACACATTTGAGATGGGGATGCACCTAGTGAATCAAACTCATTTTGTTGTGTAACATTTACCCCTTCACCCTTGAAATGTCAGTTTTCTGTCCTATGTTGGCATATTTAAATGTGAAAAAGACCCGTCCAAGCTCTTTTGTGGGCGCTCAACTTTAATCAGTGGGGTCGAAGGCCCCCAAACCCCATTGTAATTTGCATCTGGGCCACAACCATTTTAAAGAGTGGTCCCCATGCGTACCACATGTCACTCAATGACTATTTAAGTTACAGTCGCTGCTCGCATTGTCTCGAAAACATGTGCGCACGTGGACACATACACCCTTCCCCCTGCTTTTTTGTCACATCAATCTAACGCAATCTGTCCTCTGGGTCATGTCAGTCTTCATGTTCTCACCCATATCAGAGAAAGAGAGAGGGGGAGGGGGGGGGGGGCTGGAGGGCTGAACACCTCAGGATAGGACTCCAGTGTTATGGTACATTCAGGAGAGACAGGCTCCAGCTGTCGGGTCTCAGTGGGCTTTTTGCCTGGTCTGGTTAAGAGCCTGCTGCTCAGGAGAGTACAGAGAGCTAGAGAGCGAGAGCGAGGAGATGACTGCACAGCCCCACTGGTCCCAGGTGCAGGATAGAGGAAGAGGAGGAGGAGGGGGAAGAGAGAACGAGGCCGTATGTCTCACTGCGGAGTACAGCCCCTCTATCTGTTGTACTAGCCTTCAGGTCTTTAGATCAACCCATCTCATCCTCTCTGTTTGACTTGGAGGTTTCATTTCTCAAGCCCTTTTCTCATCTTTCTCTCCCTCTCTCTCTCTCTCTCTTTCTCTGATGTACTCAGAGTGGAGGCTTGTATCTGTGAGTAGCCGTGCTCCTGCTGGGGCCTGGTGTAATTGTCCTGACAGGGTTATGGGAAATTGCACCGTGTCAAGCAAAGCCGGTACACATAGTGACATCTGCTGTGTTGCTGACCAGAAATACTGTATCTGCTATTGCACTGCATGCTTCCCATTGTAGCTTTTGTATATAGGATATTTTATCTGTCTGTCTATCTATCTATCTATCTATCTATCTATCTATCTATCTATCTATCTATCTATCTATCTATCTATCTATCCTATTATATTATAGTATACTTAAATATAATTATTTTGTTGTTGTCATGTGCTTTATTCAACACAGATATTTGTAAAATAAGTTTGATTTGTAAGTTTTAACAACTGTCAGATGTTAAAATCAAATGTTTTTTTTTTTTTTTTTTTTTTTTTTCTGAATCTCCTGCATTCAGACCTTCATGAATCTATGATAACACATGACAGAGAATAGTAATTCAGAGGATCAGGAGAGGAGAGGAAAGGAACAGAGAAAAGAAGAGCAGGAGGAGGAGAGGGGAAGGGAGGGAGGTAGGAAGAGAAGAGAGAGAGAGAGAGAGAGAGAGAGAGGAAAAAAAAGAGGAGACACCTTGGGGTAATTGTGATGCACTTCAGGGATTGTGAGCGCTCACAGTGAGATGAAAAGCCACTCCGGGCCAAAGGTTGCTGTGAGAAAGTGACATCTGACTGAGGTTTAACCTCTCTCCCTCTCGCTTTTACACTCGAAACGGTGACACCGAGCAGCGTAATCATCTGCTCAGCATTTCCCTTTTGTTAATCGCAGACGATAACGGCAGCTGAGAGGGGTTCTCTTCCGTTTAATGAATTGACGATTGCTGTTATAGATACAGAAATATTATTGTTGCACTGAGTGGCAGAGTAAGTGTTGGAATGAGTGGAGTTATTTTCAACCCTATGAGTCATACGCGCCTCACTAGAGATCGTCTCCCTGAGCAGGATTTTGGAACGAGAAACCTGAAATAACCGTTCATTTCTATTGTGGCACACACGATTTTCCACAGTCTCAGTGTCCATTGTAATCTAATATGGGGCCAGTGGCCCTGCCGGCCAAGCCGTGCATTTGGTTGGCCAAAATTGTCGCTATGGGTTGATCAGGCTCCTAAAGCGCAAAAACAAAAGCAAATGTGTTGTGTAAGGCGCTGAGAAAGAGCAAAGCAAATGAGCTGTGTTGTTGAAAAGCACTGCTTCCTAATGCCAGGCAGGCTAATAGAGAGTCATGCTAATACGTTTCGCCACAAGCCCCCCTTGGCACTCTGGCAGGTAACGGCTCGAGAAGGGGGAGGACGAGGGGGAGAGCCAATTAAATTCCCTTTTTTGAATATTGACCGGCTTGTTATCTGCGCTGAAACCCTGGAGTCAGAATTGCTAACCTCGGCAGCTTTCACAAAATGCTTTTCAACTGCCCAGAATTATGTGTGGAAAAATGCTGAGGATGGCAGGATCAAATGTGCGGTTTTTAGTTATCAAGCTTAATACCTCCATTTATTCTGGAGACTGTGTGAGCTACGACAGTTTTTTTTTTTTTTCCCTTCCTTCCCCTTCCCAGGTCAGTAAAATGGCCTGAGGAGAAGCAGTCACTCATTCAGCGAGGATCTGCTAGGCACAGCGCTGTCACTCAGACGTTGTGAGAGGCATTTTCCAACGAGAGTAGTGCAGTTAGCCTCAGTCTCCCATAAGGCCCTGTACTCATCCCATAAAGCGTTGCTCTCCATCAACTGGGGCGCATATTCTTTTCCTAAGTTACAGCGTGCCATCATCATCTGTCAAAGTATTGCTGGAAAAAAAGGGTAACGCTCTCTCCATTGACCAGTGGCTGCAGTGAAGAATGAAAAATAAAAGGATAATTCACTCTCCATTGACTAGTGGCAGCAGTGAAGAATCAAAAAAAGATATACAAGATCATCAGACTGACATAATATAAGTGTGATAAATTCTTGCCTTATAATACATTTGAAAGCGTAATAAGCACCGGTTTTAATTTCAGATCTCAAATAAGCACATTACATGTTTTGTGTACATATAGCTTGATATTAAAAAATAAATTAAAAAATATGTTGCTAAATATTGCTGTTTTGCAATATTTACATCACGTTCACTCGCCAGAGGAGAACCGACTGAGCCTGGTTTCTCCCAAGGTTTTTTTTTTCTCCATTCTGTCACCTGATGAAGTTTGGGTTCCTTGCCGCTGTCACCTTGCTTGGTTGGGGACACTTTATATTCAACTAAATTATTGATCTGACTGTACTGATGCTGTTGTATGAGGATTGAACAGATCTGGACGATGGCATCACTGTTTTCTGCAGAACTGCTTATAGATTAAATTAACTGATTTAATAATTGATGATCTTTACAACAGAACTGAATCAACACTGAGCTGACTTTAGCTGAACAACAGCTGAAATGTCCTGCTATCTCTGTAAAGCTGCTTTGAAACAATCTCTATTGTATAAAGCGCTATATAAATAAAGGTAACTTGACTTGGACTTAAAGGGTTAGTTCACCCAAAAATAAAATTTCTGTCATTAATTACTCCCCCTCATGTCGTTCCACACCCGTAAGACCTTCGTTCATCTTCAGAACACAAATTAAGATATTTTGATGAAATCCGAAATTTTTTTATCCTCCATTGAAAGCAATAAAATTACCACATTCAATGTCCAGAAAAGTAGTAAAAACATTGTTAAAATAGCCAACGTGACTGCAGTGGTTCAATCTTAATGTTATGAAGAGACAAGAATACTTTTTCTGCGCAAAAACAAAACAAAAATAACGACTTTATTCAACAATTTTTCCTCTTCCCTGTCAGTCTGTTACACAGTTGGCTCTGTGTTTACGTCTGAACGCCAACTCATTATTCGCCAGCTCCTGCGGACATAGAACATGCAAGGAAAATAGCGTAGCAGAATGAGAGGGGAGAGACGAATTTGTTGAATAAAGTCGTTATTTTTTTGTTTTTGCACACAAAAAGTATATACAATATAACAGATAAACTTCAATACTTGACTAAATATGTTTATTTTTTATGTTATGAAAAATGGTCATGCAGGCACTGAGTGATGACACAAATGAATCGTTGAATCCGAAATTGAATCGATTAATGGAAATAATTGAACTTTTTGCTACTGATGCTAGTAAGGATATTTAATGGCCCAAAGAAAAACTTGTTAATTAACTGCGATATTCACATTGTTGCTTAAAAACAAAATCATAATCATCATATCGTGAATATTTGCTATACCGTTCAGCTCTAGTTTCAGTGTGCCAAACATGATTGGGAAGGCTTTGCGAATGTGCTGTTTTTCGGAAAGGAAATCTCTCCGTGGCTGGCAGTTGGTCTAAGTGCTTGTGTAGGGTTTAATTTAATTAAAGTGCTTCATAATTTAGGCAGGACAGAATGGACAGAAGGCTGTGTCTCAGAAAGGCTGAGGCGCTCAACAACCCCCCTTTCCTCGCCGAGGCCAGTCTGAAGGGAAATGCCAGCGCTTGACCATATAAAATAAAGATTCATTGCCGCCGAAGCTGTAAACGCAAGCGAGCAAATTAGATTAATCAAAGTGTCACCAGTGTCAAACCAAACAAATAGCAGAGGGATTTAAGTCAAATATGATGTCTGAATATGTGTGCATGTACTGGGGCCTCAGCTTGTTGCGCAGGGATTTATGACAGGGAGTTGACGGTCTGGTGGAAATAACCTTTATGTACCAGACAAACTGGGGAATGCCCTGGGAAGGCCTTAAGGCCAAACAAATCCAGATTCATCATTCAGCCCCCCTAACAGCAACTGTCCATGGTGCTGATGGAGACCTGCAAATGCATCCCATAATGCACAGAGGGGAAAGAGGTTTTTCAGGCCATTTTTCTGTCAATGGTGAAGCAGTATATCATAGTCACATCTAGAACGATGTGTAGTAATTGTTTATTTTTTAAGCAGTTCATGTATTCATCTGTTTGAATAGTTATTGTACAGTAAAGCAGTTTTAATGAATGACACTGAATGGACACACAACGCATTCAAGTGGACTGCCTTAGCAAGCTAAAATGAATTTTTTTTTTGATTACACCTTCCTTGAAGCCAGCGTATGTAATGCATTTTGTAAGGTATACGTAGTCACCACATAACATTTTTTCATTATATTTTCCTAAATAATTGTAACCACAGTTATGATACTGTGCATTATACTTACCCGTTTATGGTTACAAGCTTGTAGAGTGCTGTATGAAGCATTATATCATAATAAAGCACCCATAATAATAAAATGTATTAATAAATTAAATTATTTTCAATTACAGGGCTCTTATTTGTTCATATTCACCATTTACCACTAATAATTATTCTTGTAGAGTTAATCTATCAAATCAAAAGTTATGAATATATCAAGCATTTGATAAATTCACATGAATGTTTTTAAGCATAATGTATTTATTTTTTCCTCCTCTTAACATTAGGGCTGGGACAATACATCCATTCTCGATTCGCGATACAAAGAATCCGAAGTGATTCTGATATTTTCCGATGTATCGCGATTCTCTCTCGAATCGACTCTGAACTTGCTGAACGTGCTTTAGAAACACCCGTACTCCGTCTTGCTTCCAGTTTCTTTACACACACCACTTAAACCTAAAATAATCATTGATAAAGTTCGAAAAGGTTGAAGCGAATTATAAGCGTCATAAAAGCATTCTGAGCCAAAGTGTATGTGTATTTATTTAACCACTAAACCATGCCAAATGCACAATCTCTGTCCAGCACTCTTCTTTGTGAGCATTTAAGTGTGCGTTTAAAATCTAGCCCAGAGCACCATCTGCTGTTAAAACTAAGCTCAGAATCGATTCGAGAGAGAAAATATCAGATTCAATCCAGAATCATTGTACCGCCAATCGAGAATTGATGTTTTGCCTCAGCCCTACTTAACATCCTGCAAGATGACAGCCCTTATATAACTCATAATATTGAGTGTTGGTCATGTGTTTTAAGATGTAATCATGACATGACATTGTATCACAATTGTGTTATGAGAACACAGCTGATTATAAGGCTTGTTTGTGTGAAGCGTGATCAAGCTGACTGATTTAACTCATATGTGACTTTTCAGGAGGGTAATTTCTCTTCCGTTCACATTTGCTGTATTTTTGAAACAAGGTCCAACTCTTGCGTGCTTCATTGAGTGAAAAGCTATTTGTAGAATTGCCAGAATGATTGAACCTCTCCAGGCGTCTCCACAGCACAAGCAGCTGAGAGGTGGATTTAAATGACTTCTCTCAACATCCATCATCTTTTTTTTTTTTTTTAATGTATAATCTATGGCCTATTTCACCACCCGTCACTCCGTCTTCAGATGCCTCGATGCCCCGACTCTTATGGGCAGACAGGAAATGTTGCCGAAATGGAGCGGGGTTCAGCTGCCTTTTAATGTGTTTGATGAGAGGGGTGAGATGTAAATGACTCCTGTGGGAATATGCTTGTTTATTTCACTCAAATATGAGAACATGCTGAAGTAAATGAAACATGGCTGAGGGACATCAATCAGAGGAAGGGGCTGTTTATACAGTAATTACATTCATGGATTAATGAAAGGAATCTCTCTCTTTCACACACTCTCCCGCACCCTTCTCTCTCTCTCTCTCTCTCTCTCTCTTGTTTTTTGCCTGTGGAGTGTCCGGGTGTTTGACAAATAATGTGTCCCTCCTAGTTGTGGTTTCCTGCTTAATTTTAATATTTTGATTCTTCGCTCTAAGTAATGGTCCTCGGTTTAAAGAATGATTAACCCACAGCCAATTGAATGTGTTTAAAAAGCCTAGAAGTCACTAATCAAAAATACCCCCACTGATCAAATGTGGAGTATTTCTGCATTTCTTCATCAGTGGCTATAATGGGAAAATATTTCATTCAAATTGTGTCAGAATCTGTGGTAATATATAACCAGGAATGAATGTGGTCTCAGTTACTAAATCATCATTAGGCCATTCAGACACACTCCAAGAATGTAGGAATGAATTTTTCAGGAAATTTAGGTTTGAAGTGTGTATTTTTTTATGTTAAAGCACTTTCTCTTATTCCAGCTTAATATGTTGAGACAACTATAAAAAAATCCAGACTTATTTCCCATGAAAAGTGAGTATACTTTGTCTCTGTGTCTTTTTCAAAAAAAAAAAAAAAAAAATCTCATTTTTTTTAAGCATTCCGGTCAGCCCAACATGGCAACAGTGGCTCAACCAATGGCATGAGTCTGGGGGCGGGGCTATCTTTTTAGTCAACCAATGGCAGACAGAAGAGGGATTGTTTAGGAAACCTGTTTGAATACGTTCAGCATTTATTTATTTTTTTATTTTGAATGTCGAAATAAACTCTTTGAAGCTTTTATTTTCAAATTCAGAAAATCAAAGGTATGAAAATGTATGCCGTTAATCATTATTAAATCCCTCTAAGGTAAAATGTCTATCAGTATCCATACTACAAACCGAGGGGACTGTCTCGGGCATCAGGAACATTAGAGCTCTTATTACAATCATAAACCAATAACGAAGGAATATGTAAAAGATCGGCACAGGAGAGATATTCCTTGGAAAGGGTAGCATCCCAACGGAAGAAAACAAATGGCACCCTTCACTCCAGAGAAGGAATGGCTCTAGTTAAGATTGATTGCTTTGGCGTCTCGGCAGTAAGGTAAAGAAAAAAAATAGGGAGAGAGAGAGAGAGAGAGAGTAGGAGGGAGAAAGGGAGGGTGGTTGGAGGACTGACCCTGTAAAGCTGCTGATTTCAGCAGTCTTGTTTGGGGGGCTGAAGTCTCATATATTGCCTCGGCTAGCTGTGATTTGTCTGGAGCCCACTGTCGATTTGTGAGGACTGACACGGGACATGCCACCTCTGTAAAATACCCGAAACAAAGAGAGTTTCTTCACGACTGGCTAATTCTCTGTGTTATTTCCCATGCTGCAGCAAAAAATGACTGACTTTTTGGGCTGGGACGTACCCCAAGGCCTTCTTATGTCAGGGAAGCTTTCCTTTAATGCTGGAGGACTGTTGACACATGAACAGTCCACGAGGACACTTTTTAAAAGCATGTCCTGAATGAGCTCTCTTTGAATGGCAGCGTGCTACATTTCAGGAGAGAAAATGGAGGTCGGAGTCAGTCCTAGAAGCATTACTGTTCTTTTAGCGGCACTCTTCTGAGACCTCTCTTAAACCTGTTAGTGACACTTCAAGCTCGATTCTCGAATCAACTTTGAAAGCATTAGTTTTAGCATATTCTCTTGTTCTTTGTGTATCGAAAAGCAACAGCGTTATCGAAGCCGGTGCCTCTTTCAGCGGTCTGCGGGCTCGCCCTCGCTACTGACGTGCCTCAGTCACACCGCAGGACTGCAGTTGTGAATCAATACGATTCCTTAACCTGTCACACTCCCAGCATTGTCACAATACCAGTTTTATGAGGGTGATTTAGGCGTGGGCTGAGTCAATCAATCACGGAGAGGGGGCCGTGCTAAATGATCATTTGATGTGGTGAAGGATGGCGATGCAGGGAGATTGCTATGCCGACTCCATACCTCAGCAGTGAGAGAGAGAGAGAAGCAGAGAACAAGCGCAGTTAAAACAAAGGGCAGGTGTGCGGCTTCCTGCTGGCGCCTAGCGTTTATAGGCCCACTCTAAACAATTAAAGTTATGTCTTTATTTACTCACTTTCATGTTTACTTGCAGTATGTGCACTCTACAAAATTGTACCTTTAAGGGTACAACAGCTTGTCACTGGCGCTTTTCCACTGCATGGTACGGCTCGGTACGGCTCACTTTTTGGTACTTTTCCACTGCGTGGTACAGCTCGCTTTGGTGTTTTTCCACTGCATGGTATGGTTCAGTTTTTAGAGCTTTTCCTCCACATGGTACATCTTTGTGCTGCACGCTTAAATAGTTCCACCTCGGTTGAGGTTCCAAGCAAGCCATACCGATACTAAAATGTGACGTGTAAACACTGCAGATAACTGATTGGTCAGAGAGAATCTCCTCTACCAGCATCCTTGGATTTAAAACACAAGATACCAAACCCGCTAGATTTAGAGAGTCAGCAACAGCCACCGCAGTATCATTTGTTCGCACAACTTTTTTAAACAACTTGTTTTAAGTGACCGTCGCAAGCAACTTGAAAAAAGAAATGGCTGTATCGTGGTCAGTAGACGAGGTGCAGACATTCCTCTCGTTGGTAGCCGAGGACCGGATCCACGTCAGTAAAGGCGGCGCAACTATAACTATCAGTCTATAATCCCACCCAAATTGAAGCGGTACTAAACTGCAGTGGAAAAGCAAAGCGAGCCAAGCCGTGCCGTGCCGAGTCGTGCCGAGTCATACCGCGCAGTGGTAAATCGCCATTATTTACCCCTAAGGTTCAGAGTAGTAACTTAAGGGAACTTATTACTACTCTAAGGTATTAATATCAAAGACTATAGAATAACACAAGACGTGTCACTCGTATTGTTTTGAATGGGAGAAAGTGTAACGCACAATATGGCGGAATAAGTCCCGCCTTCTAAATAAGAGCCAATCGCTAACTGGTAAAGTCATCGCGTCACTTCAGCGGCCGTTAGAAGCTCCGGTTTCTATAGAAACAGTCAGACATTTAGGTCTGCGCATGCGCATTAGCTTGATCCAGTCAGAAAAATACAGTTTTTTGTCATGATTCGAGCGTTTAGAAACTAAATTTATGAGCCGGTTGTTGTTAGATTTCATTGGTGATTTCAAATATGAAATTTAATCGTAAGGTTGGCGAACAGTTTTGGAGAATTTGATGTTTCCCCATTCAAAGAGATAGGGCATGATGCCCAGTATGCCCGAGAGTCGTTTCAAAGATGGCCGCCGAGTGAAATGACTTGTCTTAAAGGGACTTTGTTAATATGCACCTTTTAGGGATAGATAAGATACAAAGTTGTCTCTTTTGTGGGTACCGCCCCAATGACAATGGTACAATTTTTGCACATTTTTTGTGACGGTGGTCATTTTTACCTCATGAAATAAAATAAAAAAATGGTGTCCAGAGCTTTCAAGCTTTAAAAAGGACACAAAAGGACCATAAATGTATCATGTAAGTAGTCCATATTACTCATGCGTCATACAATTGCTTTGTGTGAGGAACAGACTGAAATTTAAGTTGTTGTTCACAGATAATCTTCAGAGAGCTGTTCACTACAGCAAAGGGTTATTGTTAACTAGAAGAACCGATTCATTGAAAAGATCTGACTCAAAAGAATGCTTATCTTTTGAAATTGTGTATGCTAATGTTCCAGTTAATATTGGCTTTTCTAAACCGAAATTTCAGTCTGTTCTTCACACAAACTATCATATGGTTTCAGAAGACTTACACATTGACTTAAACTTGAAATTTTCAAGTTCAAAGACTGAAATAGTGTTTTCTTGTAAGATGTACTCAAATAATATTTGTTTTATTTAAAACTTTGAAACAATCTCTCTTTTTTTACACTGTATGTTATCTTCAAGTCATATGGGTTACATTTAGAATACTTTTATGGTGCTTTTAAATCCTTTTGAAGCTCAAAACATTCGGTTTCCATTCATTGTAATTTCTTGGAAAAGAGTGGCCTGCACATTCTTCAAAATATCTTCTTTTGTGTTCCACAGAAGAACAAAAGTCATACAGGTTTGAAATGACAAGAAGGTGAGTAAAGGATGAGCACATTTTCATTTTGGGGTGAACTATCCTTTTAAAGGCAGTGGTTTCTCAGTGTCTGTTCTTCTGCAGTGTAATAGATGTGGTGAGGAGCTTGAAGATTATCGGATTGTAAATACTCCTCAAAGCGGCAGGGTGGAGAGAGGAGGGCGGAGGCACTCCCCGCAGCCTCGGCCCAGACAATGCAGTCAATTAAAATGAGATTGTGTGTGTGAGCGGAACGCACTGCAGAGAGAGAGAGAGAGAGAGAGAGAGAGAGTGTGTGTCGGTAATGCAGTGGGGGAGAGTGCATGAGCATTACGTGCCTGGCTCAGATCAGTTAAGTGATATTTGGGGGATTCTCCATCATGGCAGGCAGGCAGGCCAGCGGGCTGATGGCTTCAGCAGTTGGAGCGGGCTAAATTGAAGTGTCAGGTGGCAGAATTGTATTTTATTTTCTAATATGCTCGGCTGTTAGCTGTGGAAATGTTTTTTAAGGCCGGATGCGTACAAAAGGGATTGAAACCGGCGCAGTGGTCTTATCGTGTAAGACGGCATTTCTCAAATTTACGGCGGAGATCGTCCGCCCCGTCCCCGCGACGCTTAAAGGGTTGCCGATGATTAATTAGGGGGAATCGGAAAGGCCACGCTTTTATTGAAGGTTTTAAAAACGTAACACTGTCATAAGAGGCATGAATGATTTTATTTCCTCCGTTTCCATTATACAGCCAAGCTAGCACAGGAACCGTTCTGTTTTTTTTTTTTTTTCTTCCTCTCACGCATTAAATGAAAAATTGCTTTCATCCTGCAGATATCAATAATGTGATGCCGGGGTCTACTAGAACAGCTATTAGATTACATTAGTGGAAATTGTGGTACAAAAGCCATGTTTACCATTAAACCATAAAAGACGGGGGAAACTCTTGCGTTAATACTTAAAGCAATTCCTTTATTGCCTATTTCCTTTAATTGTGCTTGAGAGGAAGGAGAGAAATGAGCAGAGGGGCTGAAAGAGGTGGAGAGATGGCATAAGAGGCTAGTTAAGTACTGTATCATTTGCAAATAACATTAAATCCAGGGCTGACAGAATTTTTCCATTTCTGTAATGGAGGGTCTGAGAGCGCGGTATTGTTTTTATGTTGACCCCGGCCAATTGTTTGGTAATGTTGGGCTGTCAGCCACACTTCTTGACACCTTGACATCATCCACACGCTTTTAGTCGGGAAATGAGTCAGTGTGAAGCGCAGAGGGAGGCTGGCGGGCAGCATTCATTAAAAAAGAAAAAAAGAAAACAAGACCGTCATCAGCAAATTGGGAAGCTAGTGAGCACCAATCTAGTCACTCTTTCTTTTCTCCATCCATCCGCCCTCCCTGCCTGCCCACCCCCTAGTGCCCCCACCCTCTACTAAAAAAAAAGGGAAAAAAGTCCAAGTGGCTTGCTCTGATAAGTAGGTTAAGCTCCTATCTGTTAATTAGGCTATTCCAGATGTGACTAATTTACCAGCCATGGGCATACAATATGCTAAACACCAGGGAATTAAAGCGATGGAGAGGGACGCTTCCCATGTGCATTCTCTCTGATAGGACAAGTCATTTCAAAGCTCCAAAACCAACACAAGTTGCTATTTTAATCATCGCTCACCCTATCTGTTCCCACATAATAGTGCCTGCTCGAAATTAAAACATTAAAGGAAATTGAGATAATTGTCATTATCTGTAAAGTCGAAATCCTTGCCGGTTGCCGGAGCTGTCTGAAAATGCAAATTAGATTATTATTCAATTATCACACTCTGAAGATGAGATACACACACTTGGGTTTGTATATGTGGACGGACTGCGGACATCCTGCTGGAACATGAGAATGTCCGTGTCTTGTTCGTGTGTGTAATTTTTCCGGGCCCCAGCAGATGCTGCCAAAGTGCATTGTTTGTGCAGCCAGGAATGAGTCGAGCATATGCCGGTGTTCTGCACTCGTTTTTCATCCTTGTGATTAGATTATCGGTTTAAATGATCGGGAAAACTAAATTCGTCTTCTGAGATGTTGAGATCACAGGGTTTATTGTAGGTGGGTCAGTGACATCTGAGAGTGTCCATGATAGAAGAAAAAGACACATGCCAAGTTCTTAGAACCGTGTTCTCTTTGTATTCATGTTTGGTTTGTGAAAGACTTTTCTTCTCTATCATATCATTTATTATTAATTATTTATTTATTAAATATCATTTTAAATAAGAAGAAATAATAATAACTCTAATTGAGCATTTTTATTTGAGTTCATAAATGAAAAACTTTCAACATAAAATGAAGAGGTGTATTCAATTGTATGTATGAATTGAATTTTTGATATAATAGATTACATAGAAAAAAAAAAAACAATACCCATGTCATTGACCCTGCTACATCAGTGCTTTTATAAATATTCATTGGCAGACATTTTTATCCAAAGCGACTTGTGGTGCATTTAAGGTATATTTAAATCCGTTTTTTGTGTTCATTGAGAATCAAACCCATGACGTGTCCCGATTATTCTGCACATCTTCATTCTGAACAGAAGAACTTTCAATGCCCCCGGCCTGATGTAGCGCTCCCGAGGGTCGTCTCTGATACTTCTTAATTGTAGACATCATGTCTGTGCTGTCAACACCCCGCACCACGTTACTACATGCAGCAGAAACATTTACATGTTTCCTGGCACACACAAAGCGTCTTAGAGCAACAAATCTCAACTCCTTTCATTGGAAGCCCGACTTCACAGTCGTCTGATAGAAGTGGGTTAACGTGATCCCTTCGGTCATATTGCAGTTGCTTGGAAGAAGAAAGCCCCAGAGTGACTCACATAATCTGTTTTTCCCTGACTCTCTCTCTCTCTCTCTCTCTCTTCACTCAATCATAGATCTCCTGCATCCTTTCCTTAATTAATGCATCACAGAAATACATGAATAAGCAACTTGCTGGTAATAAGTGTCCTTCTGCACAGCACAGATCTTGTTTCTTTTTAAAACATGGTTGTTCAGAGGAGTGCTACTGATCTTGGCTGTCGGTCTGGGCTATTATGGAGATGTGTGAATGGCCAGCAGGCATGTCTTACTGGGATTTCAAAGTGTGTAATTCTTCTGTAGCCTCTCTGCAGAATTTGCTAAGCAATCACATGAATGAAATTGATAAGATTCAATTCATTTATACGAAGCATTTGAGCATATGTCCAAAAGTGTAAGGATAGCTGAAATTCATAAGGTTTAAAAAAACAGCACCGTTGAAGCCATGCAGCAAATGTGCATGTGACGCATTGAATCTGTAGTGCTCCCATTGAGACACAGATTTGAGTCTTGCTGATCAGTTTCTCTTTACTCTCACCAGTGTTTTCCTATCTCTGTATACTCTTGCATCTAATTTGATTTTTTATTTTTATTTTTTTTTCCATTTTGGATGAACTTGTAAATGGTACATACTGTATCTATGGTGGTTGTCAAGGTATTGCCATGCATGCCATTGCTTTTGGAGGGCTTTTAGCATGTTGCTATGTGATTTCCAGAGTATTTGTAGGGTGTTATGGTTGGTTATTTACTGGATCAAGTCAAAAGAGCCCACCACCTAGTGTTTTTTTAAGACTATTTTTCCATTTAATTTTTTATTAGATGTAGGTTGTGCTAAGGCAAGCAGCACAATAACTACTTGGTCCTGCCATATACTATAATATATAGAGAGCACAGAGCACCTGGAGAAAACCCATGCGGACACAGGGAGAACATGCAAAATCCACATGGATGGATGGATGGATGGATAATGGATGTTAAAGGGTTAGTTCACCCACAAATGAAAATGCTGTCATTAATTACTCACCCTCATGTCGTTCCACACCCGTAAGACCTTCATTCATCTTCAGAACACAAATTAAGATATTTTTGATAAAATTTGATGGCTCAGTGAGGCCTACATTGAGAAGCAAGATCATTTCCTTTTTCAATGCCCAGAAAGCTACTAAAGACGTATTTAAAACAGTTCATGTGACTACAGTGGTTCAACCTTAATATTGTAAAGCGACAAGGATACTTTTTGTGCACCAAAAAAATGAAATAGTAACTTTATTCAACAATATCTAGTGATGAGCGATTTCAAAACACTGCTTCATGAAGATTCGAAGCTTTACGAATCTTTTGTTTCAAATCAGTGGTTTGGAGCGTGTATCAAACTGCCAAAGTCACGTGAACTATTGAAATTTCAAAACACTTGTGATGTAACGAAGCCTCGTTTACTGAAATCACATGATTTTGGCGCTCCGAACCACTGATTTGAAACAAAAGATTCGTAAAGCTTCAAAGCTTCATGAAGCAGTGTTTTGAAATCGTCAATCACTAGATATTGTCAAATAAAGTCGTTATTTCAGGGGTTTTTTTTGATGCACAAAATGTATTCTCGTTGCTTTATAATATTAAGGTAGAACCAATGTAGTCACATGAACTGTTTTGAATATGTTTTTAGTACCTTTGAAAAAGGAAATGATCTTTCTGTCAATGCAGGCCTCACTGAGCCATTGGATTTTATCAAAAATATCTTAATTTGTGTGCCGAAGATGAACGAAGGTCTTACGGGTTTGTAACGACATGAGGGTGAGTAATTAATGACAGAATTTTCATTTTTGGGTGAACTCACCCTTTAATCGTGTTATTTATTGCTAAACGCCGATCACATCTATGCAAGAGTTCAAGATTAAACGGATGAAAAATGTCTCTGTTGACAATTCAAGGATAAAATATGAAAAGATTTCAAGGGCACCGCAGAATCGGCAAAAATGTAACTATATACTCAATATTTGTTGAACTTTCATTTTGTTGCTAGGTTTGTTGGGATCAGCGGTGGAGCAGTTGGGTCAAGTGAATCTAGAGTCTCAGGGACTTGGCGAGTTTATTAATGTCTCTAGGCACAACCTTTTGACCCTGTCAAATCAAATCTTCTGTGTGCTGATCCACATCCTCAGAAAGAACGGCCTCAGATGATAGATTTTGAGTGAACTGCAACCCCTTCAAAATGACATGTACCAAAGTGCTCTCATTGCTCAAAAGCCAGTTAACCCCCATCGCCTTTTTGACACAAAAGCAAGAGACCTGGAGTGCCATTGTGTTTTTGTCCACTTTCCTCTATATAAAAGCCATTTGTTTATGAAACACATTAGCCCACATTCTCAGATCGTGTCCGGGGGCAAAACAGCCCATGTCTTTTATTGTTGTGAATGGGGTCCCTTAGAATTTGGTTCTTTTGGCCCCTGTGTGGTTCTGAAGACTGCTTTGTATTCAGCTGTGCAGTTTCTTTCTTTTCTTTTTTTTTATCTGTGTGTGATGAACCCTACTCAACAGTGTGTTAACTGAAATGGGAAGTGACAGATTCACTAAGGGATAATATTCCTGCCAAAGAAACAGATATTACCCCTTGCTTGCACATTACTGTATGGCCCAGCAGGTAGAACTGCGAGACCCCCAACAATACACCAGTTTTTATTGATTTTTTTTTTTTTTTCCCCCAAAAAAATAATATTTCCAAAATGGGCTTCAGTGTTATGAAGTAGTGCAGGTCGGTTGGGTATGTTTGCTTTTTTCTAGTGTTATGTTGTGGGCAATGCCTTGCAAACACAATATATAGGCTACATAATTTAATGCTCTTTTTTTAAAGTCTCTTATTCTCACCAAGGCTTCATTTATTTGATTAAAAATACAGTAAAAGGTAATACTGTACAGTAATATTGTGAAATATTATTACGATTTAAAAATGTCCTTTTTCTTTATATTTTGAAATGTACTTTATTCTTGTGATGTAAAGCTGAATTTTCAGCATCATTACTCCAGTCTTCAGTGTCACATGATCCTTCAGAAATCATTCTAATATGATGATTTGCTGCTCAAGGAACATTTCTTATTATTATCAATGTTGAAAACTGTTGTGCTGCATAACATTTTTGTGGAAACTGATTCTTTGATGACTAGAACATTCAAAAGAACGGCATTTAATTGAAATATAAATCTTTAATAACATTACTGTCACTTTACTAGTTTGCAGGTTATACTGTGGTAGGACTAGATTGAGGATCTTGTGTGATGTTCTGCGAGGTGTGAGGAGTCAGGGGTGGGCGTAATGGAGAGGGGGAGGGGCCAGGCCATTAAATAAAGTGTTCATTGCTGGCTTTAATTAAATGGTGACTGTGATCTGAGTGGAGCGGGAGATTGGATTGTATGACTTATATCTCTAGCCTCCGCTGAGAGCTCACATCAGCTGTGTCAAAGATATCGGGAATGGAGCATAAAGTCAATTACAGCTCCAACAGTGAACAGATAGAAGAGAGGAAAAACACTCCCAAATGCTGTCATTTGAGAGCGTTTCAGACACGTTTATGAATAACTACAGCAAAGGGGGTTGGGGAGCAACGCAGGTGCACATGGAGCAGTTTGGACGTCGTGGGGTTGACGGTGACCCAATGGCGTCTAAAGGAACCCTCGTGATTTGCAGCTGAGATTACTCCTGGAAGGCAGGTATTGTTTGCATAGCGCTCGCCACAGTAGATTGAAAGGCACTTCAGGTGCTCGAGGTCACAACTTCACCCTGAAATTATTTCAACGAGGACTTGAGGAGCCCTTCAGCACCGCGGACGCTGCTCCCGGGGCCCTCTCGAGTCTGAACTCGATGAGGCAGCGAGGAATTCACAATATGCTCATATAATCAGCACAATTAAAACGGCTACACTTTGGCATGAGATAATCCTGAGGAAATCCTCGTATATGTATATGTCTGCCATTTTGTCGGTACAGTCTGTTCAGACCAGCGGTCTGTTGAATTTTGCCTAAGCGAGAGTGATGTTAGATGTCGATTTCCTCTGGGAAAGTGCTTAAAATGTATGAGCCGAGCTCTGGCCGTTGTTTACTTTGTTTGTCACTGAATTACTTGATATGGTTGTCACAAATATGAATGTCACGGAAGCGGATAAACAGCTTTTCAGGTTCAGATCGAAAATTGTGATTAAACTTCAAAAAATAAACCATTTGTTATTTTATTTCTTCAGATATTTTTCAGAGCAGATGAAACATTGCAGGTCATACATCTGAGTTTTGACAATATAATTGATTTTCTATTGATGTAGTACCCAGCTGCTCTTATCCTTAATTCTATCACAGAATTTAATGACAGAAAATAAAAGCAATAAGATCTCCGTAAGCCCGGCGAGATAAAAAAGAGCCGACGGGCGGACAAGAGAACCATCAGACATCGCCCAGAGCCGTCCTTGTGAATCAACGCTTATGGATGGTCTTTTCCCTCATTCTTCATCTACAAAGTAGAAACATTTCATGAATATTGATGTGTTCTGGACATGTTTTCCAGCATTGTTTTTTTTCCCCGAATGAACTAATTCCCAAGCCCCGTCTGTTTTTGCTTGTTATCGGGCTACGCAGTGTACATAAATGCACATTTAACCTGTGATTAATCTCAGGCACTCCAGTACTGGGCGTTTGTAATGTGATAGAAAGTTCTGGATGAGCTTCAAGCCAGGTTTGGATAAAGGCCTCCGCGTGTGCCGCGGCTGAATGAGACAATCATTTTCAATGGGCTCCCATTGCTCGCTTTTACTCTCATAGCCCCCTCCTTCCCCACGTGGAGCGGTGAGGATTCAATGGAATGAATGTTTGTTGATTTCCCTCTGAAATCAAGAAGTAGATTAGTTTGAATTGGTGGGGAATGAGGTGAGGAGGCTAGGTGGCTCGCTATCGCCCGAGCCCATTTCCCATTTCCTGTGTGTGTGCACTGGAGGTGTGAGAGAGAGGGCAATGGTAATTACCGTCTGTTTCTCTGGCGCAGTTATGCCACTGATACACATCCACACTCCCATTATCCCGCAGATCAGCCAAGCAGTTTGTGTTTGCGTTCGGAGAGTATCAGATTCCAGATCTGGCCCAAGATGTTACAGAAAATGAGAGAGAGAGATGTCACATCTCAACCTCCTGCTCATACTTTGTATGAGCTTCTAGTCCATCTTGTTAGTGTTCCCTTCCATTTTTTTAAACGTTGAATAATGAATTTGATAACAAAGGGAAATGTGGCAGCATTTGCCGGCCTGACTGAAGTGCTTAATTAGCTGATTACAACGAGCCAGGATTGGCCTCTCACCGCTCGCATTCGGTCTGCGATTTCACATGACTGTCCCTTGCCATATCCAACTGACTGTTCATAGCCCCCCTGCGGTGGCTGCTTTTTGTGCCAAAATGTGAAATTACTGTGGCACATTCAGCCATTGAAATGAGCAGCCCCAATCTGGATTCAACCAATCTGCACACAAGACAATAAACCTCTCAGTTCTGTGAGTGTGGTGGAATAAGGGTAAGTCAGAATGAAGAGTTAGCTGGCTAGCTTTAGACTGTTTGCACAGCAAAACCTGAACTGATGTTAAAGATCAAAATAATATTAACATAATTTTATTGTACATAATGATATGTACAACAGAACACTAAACTAATGAATTTGTCTTTAATTCATCAGTTTAACAGTTTTTAAAGATTAAAATGTATTGTATGTCATGATTAATAACAGTAATAATAATAACTATGATCCTCGTTATGGTAACACTTTAGTATAGGGGACACGTTAAATATTAACTGCGACTTTTCCCTCAATAAATTTCTAATTTACTGCTTATTAATAGTTAGTGAGGCAGTTGTTAAGTTTAGGTATTGGGTAGGATAAAGAATGTAGGATAAGTAAGTACTAATAAACAGCTAATATTCTAGTAATATGCATGCTAATAAGCAACTAGTTAAAAGACCCTAAAATAAAGTGTTGCCATCATTATTAGTAGAAGTAGTATAAAACGATTAATATAAACAAGTATTTTTATTTATATTTTTTAATTGGTCTAATACTTTTTAATTGATCTAATACATATATGTGACCCTGGACCACAAAACCAGACATAAGTGTCTATTTTTTGAAATGTAGATTATACATCATCTGAAAGCTGAATAAATCAGATTTCCATTGATGTATGGTTAGGATAGAACAATATTTGGCTGAGATACGACTATTTGAAAATCTGAGGGTGTAAAAAAATCCAAATATTGAGAAAATCGCCTTTAAATTTGTCCAAATGAAGTCCTTAGCAATGCATATACACTCACAAAAATACATTTTTGATTTATTCACGGTAGGAAATTTACAAAATATCTTAATGGAACATGATCTTCACATAATATCCTAATGATTTTTTGGCATAAATGAAAAATCAGGTAATTTTGACCTCTACAATGTATTGTTGGCTATTGCTACAAATATACCCATGCGACTTATGACTGGTTTTGTGGTCCAGGGTCACATATATTGGTAATTGTATTGCCAAATAATTAAATATAATGTATTTCACAGCAATATGACCCACCCATTTTTTAAATTGCCTGCAGCAGTTCACTTTCAAATGGCCGTCATTGTGCTTGACTTGGCTGTTTTTGAGTGATTTGTCTCAGTCCTATATTTTTTTTGTCCATATAATGAGTCATTGGAGTCCAATTTTGTTTTTTGTCATGGTGAAAAAAAAACACAACAGCGTTCAACTGTTCAACACAACGTAGCCCTAGCAAAGACCGCACAGTTGCGCACAGGAGTGAAATAAGCCTTTCCTCTGCATCAGCTTTTTCGCTCAGACTGTAACACAAAACTACATTTAAAGCATCAGATTTTGTGGGGCCGATGTGCAGCCTCAATAATTGATGAGCTTGGCTGAGTGTGGAGGTTTGGAGACTCGCTTCGCTTTACTGCAACGCCAGAGAAAAAGAGAGAGGTGAAAGTGTTAGATATTCTCTCACATGGTGTAGGTTGTTATGCTGTACCACCCACACTTTAGAGCAAGTGAGCTGTGAAATGTATTCATTGTAACATGGAAAATGGAGGCAAGGAATTGCCTGTAATGTCTGACAGCAAGGGCAGCCAGCCAACATTACCTGCATTATTTCACTTGTTTGTTTGTTTGTTTGTTTGTTTGTTTTTCGTGTGTGTTCCTCTCTCTTTTTATATATACAGTATTATTAGTATAAGTTTAGTAAATAGCCAGCAATTTCATTACGATGTGATTTGGGAAGAAATTGCCCACCATGGAGTGACTCCAACGCAGAGGATCAAATGGGAAGTCAGCTCAAATAAAGTTAACAGTGCATTAACTGAAGGCAGCATTGCTGAGCCCCTAAGCAGTGTTCCTCATCCAGCGCCTTCCCCGCTCCTTCCTCCCCTTTCCCCCTTTTTAGCTCCTCATTTGTCTTTTATCCTCTCCTCTCTTCCCTCTAGCGAAACCGCAAGACAGCTACTGTATATTTGTACCTCCGAGGCGAGGCGGCACGGTAAAAAAAAAAGTGGATTGGCTGCGATGTATAGGAATGAGGCACGCGAACCAATGGAGTGTGCCGTTGGCCCCTCCCATCTGCATATCTCCGCTCCTCCGCAGCTTGCAAGAAAGCAGCCTGATGAATAACACAGAGGGGACTTGTCTCTGGGATTATTAATTTCCCATCTCTCTCTCTCTCTCTCTCTCTCTCTCTCCCTCCCTGTCTCTCTCTCTCTCTCTCTTTCCCTCGTTCTGTCTCTGTGTGCTTCCCCCTTGCGCGTGGCTTTTTTTGTTTCTTGCCTTGCTGTTTGAAATGATCCTTTTCCATTCAGTGTGAGAGTGCATGAGTGTTGCTTCATGGAGCTGTGCGGCCACTGTTAACACTGCCTGGTAGCTATTCTTCCACACAAGAGCTCTCGCGTCACGAGGGGGTGAGTTGGTATCTATTAAAATCAATATAGTGTCGTGAGACCCGGGGCTAAGAGAGTGGGGTGGGTGTACGGCAGTTTTCTAATGAAATTTTCAATCTGAGTATGCCTGGATCTAAGTCTGACCTACAAAGGAAAGGGAATTTCTCGCTGAGGACTCCAGTTGAGCGCCGGTGCACGGACGGATGCGCGTATTTGTGTGTGTGTGTGTGTGTTAATGTCAGAGAACGCCTGGGTCTCATAGTGTGATCAGTCAGCTAACAGAGCAGCGAGTTGCTTTTGTTGCTAAACACCAGGCATGCTTTTATCACAGCTAATGGGGATGTGTGTGAGAGACCTTGATTTTGCTGGGGGAATGGCAATGGGATGGAAATGCGAGCTAATGATGGGTAATTGAAATAGCGGGGAATTATAGTTTGTTTTGTTGATATTCGCTCCCTCGCACACGCTCGCTCTCCCTCTCTGAACCTTTGTTGGAATATTGATGACTCTCTCAGGCTGCAAAAATGATAATGATTATAATGACATCTGCATCGGAAAGTACTTACGAGAGCAATTACAACTAACAATTGAACTTAACACACTTTATGTGACACACTTGGGCCGTGACTTGACTCGCACATGAAGGGACGCTGTAGTGAATTGGTGTTCGGTACGCATCCGTTTGATTGAGAGTGTGGATTCATGTGTTTTTATACTGCAGAAGGAGGTTGAAACGTAACTTCTGACGCATCATTCGATGCCGACCACATGGCTGTGTTTTGATTGGTTGTTAGTGTGGGACATCATTTGTGGGAGGAGTTAAGAATGCAGCTGCTTGTTCTGAAACAGCAGTTTTTATTTACATTTTCGGGCCGTATTTGTACTTATTGACTTCAAATTTAACTGAGATCTTTTAATATTTTTATTTGATTAAATGTGTGGAATCACACATGTAATATAAACAGGTAGCATATCATTAAATTCTGACCACATGGCGTTGTTTTGATTGGCTGTTTGTGTGTAACATCATTTCTGGGAGGGGTTTGGCGTGTAGTTGATAGTTTTATTTATATTTTTTGGCTTACTGTACTTTTTTGGTTGAAATAAGCAAACATGTGTCCCAATTTTAATGAAAACTATTGTTCAGTCAATCAACCAATCAAAACACGGTCATGTGTAAGACATTGAATGATATTTTGGAAGTTATATTTTCACCAGTATATACTGTGGAAATGCGTTTAAGTACATTTATTCAAATGTACTTAAATGTAAATTTGATTAAATGTGTGGCATTGTATATTTGTGCAGTATAAGCAGGTAAAAATGTCAATAAATATAATTCAATGCTGACAGTATTTGATTGGCTGTTTGTGTGTAATATAATTTGTTGGAGGGGTGTAGTTGCTATAGTTTAGTTTTTTTTAAATAGATTTTATTTGCATATTGTGCTACATTTTGTTACTCAATGAATCTAAAATGTTTGTAAAATGTAAGTTGTAATGAGCAAACATGTACTAAAAATATAAATAAAAACTATTGTCCACACATTTAGCAAATCAAAACACAATATGAATTATATATTTGAACCAGCTTACTAATGCTTAATTTGATTTCACATTTTTTATTCAAATGTTTGCATAAATTATTTAAAATGAGGAATCGCATAAATGTAAAATATAACTTCCAGTCTATCATTCACAGTTAACCATATGACTGTTTTAATTGGTTGATCATGGGGAACATCATTTGTGGGAGGAGTTTAGTGTTAAGTCACAAATTTGTACAAATATTTTATTAGTTTTTATTTCCATTTGGCAAGCATTTTTAATTGAAATGTCATTCAAAGTCCATGTGACATTTACATATTGTCATTTTAACTTTTTAAGCAAATTTTTATCCAAACTTTTTTATTGCTTTAGTCTGTTGTATACGAGAGCTCATTTTCAGATTAAAATTAAGTAAAATGATTTTATTCCCCCACTTTTTATGTGTGGTTTAATCTCCCACACTGTGGTGTACATTGTCTTCCCCTCTATCATCCTAAAGAAAACATGATCCTCTACATAAGCTGACATGTCTTTTTATACCCTCATTACATTGTTTTCAGTAGCTTTGTTTAGTCGAAAATGATTTTGGAAGAAATAACAATAGCAGGAAAAAAGCAAAAAGAGCGAGCGAGCGAGCGAGCGAGGAAGAGGGAGAGAGACAGAGAATACCCCACATTCTGTTTATGTAATTTAGTGAGTCATAACGTGGGTGCATGAGGCATTATGCAAGTTCTGGTTGTGCTTTGAAAAATTGGTTATCTCCACAGCACCTACAAGGCACACAGATGGATGCGGCTCAGTTGTGGTGCGCCTGAGCCCTGGCAGTGCGGGAAGCCAGGGCGTCTCAAAGCAGGGAGCCCTTCTGGAGGAGGACAGGCCTCTTTTTCTCGAGCCGTCAGAGCTTTGGATTGGTAAATCCTGTGGGCTTGACCGAATAGAGGAAGTGCAAAGCTACATGAGGGTGAATAATCACAGTGTGCAGGAGAGGGGATTTCGCAGGGCACTGCATGTGCCCTGTGCCTACAATTCACCCTGCCGCTCATTAGATGCTGAATACATCATGCAGATTTCTGCCAGTCCTCTCATTTCAAATGCAGCTCCTCTTGACAGAAATTAGAAAAGAGAATATATTATTAAATTGGTGTGTGTGTGTGTGTGTGTGTGTGTACTTGTTTATATTACATTGTGGGTACTTGTTTATATTACAATGTCCCCACAATACAGTTTGTACAGTATTAAATGCATTACGGCCTATGGAATGTCCCCACAATTCACAAAAACACAACGTGTGTGTGTGTGTGTGTGTGTTTGTGTGTGTTCCTGGTAAACCCTACATCATGGGGACAAAATCTCCTCGCAAAAATGGTAATATCCGAAATCCTTGTCTTTGCGGGGAAATGTTTTGGTCTCCATGAGGAAATTTTTCCTTATAAATCATACTAAGTGATTTTTTTTAAATGTAAAAATGCAGAAAGTTTATAGTGATGGGTAGGTTTAAGGTTAGGGGATAGACAAATAATGTTTGTACAGTATAAATATATATATATTTTTTTCCCCTTTTGCCATTTTTCCCATATGATTTTTTGATAACACTTTACAGTAAGGTCCCATCAGTTAATGTTAGTTATTAACTAACATTGCATTAACGATGAACGTTACATTTGTTACAGTATTTATTCATCCTTGTTAATTGTTTATTTTTAGTTCATGTTTGCTCAGGTCTATTAAATAATATTAACAGATGCAACTTTCTGTTTTAATAATGTATTAAGAAATGTTGAAATTAGCATGAACTAACAATGAATAATATTTCTAAAGCATTTATTAATCATATCATATTAGTTAATGTTAATTGTGAAATGTTACTGTTTTTTTTTTTTTTTTGCTTTAAAGGGGATTCACATTGAAAACACAATATTATATTACACTATATCACAAAATTATTCTCAAATAAATGTTTAATATAGTCTCACACTATTTATTATGAATTCCAAATAAAATGAAACGAGCACCCATTTTGCATATCCGATTATTCCCCATGACTTAACAAAGATCCAGACTGTTCAAACACCATGTACAGTACGTCGACTGTAAAATATCCCCGGGCCGCAATGATTATATGTTTCATCGTTTGGAAAATGCATGGCCCTTGAGTGTGAGAATGAAGTATAGTTTTAGATCGCTCCCTCTTTTATTTCCCTTGGAAGCTGGCGAAGGGTTGCTGCGTACTTTGTTATCGTCAGTGGGAGTTAAGTGCTGTGTGTTGAGCACAATCGGAACGTGTTTATTGCGGCGATTATGTAACTGGTTATAGTCTTAGCCTGTCCTGTGCTGCCAGGGCCTCACGGCGCACATTACGCTAGTTGCTAGTGTTGCTGTTTCGCTTGCGGCAGGGCAAAGGGGCGGGGGGAGGGGGGTGCCGGGGAAACCTCACACCGGGCAGATGCCGTTTGCTATCGGTTGTTGAGTGGAAATAGAAACGTAGCATTCCGCTGTGCGCCGGTGTGTCATACTCGTATTGAAATGATAATGGAGCACACGCCGATGTAACGGGGGCTCCGCTCTCAACCCCACAGGGAGTTGAAGGAGAATACCACGGTCGATAGTTCTGCACCACAAAACAAAACAAAAAACTGTCTCTGCTCTCCTGGTGAT
This sequence comes from Megalobrama amblycephala, assembly GCF_018812025.1. Classification (NCBI taxonomy): domain Eukaryota; kingdom Metazoa; phylum Chordata; class Actinopteri; order Cypriniformes; family Xenocyprididae; genus Megalobrama; species Megalobrama amblycephala. The sequence continues at coordinate 56,589,326 of NC_063044.1, read as the reverse complement.
ACGTATAAATGCTGCCTCCATATTACTGCATTGTTAACAAGACGCCACATCCTAGGCAAAGGAGCCATTAAAGAAAACAGTGCCTGTTATTAAGTCAATGACTGAGAGAAGCACGCTGGGGGTGATAAAATGATCATATTAATACCTTGAACTCTCGCTTTCACTAAATGGGGCAAGTATATTGCTTTGTAAACATTTCCACATCAATAGTACGGTGCCACAACAAAAGATAAACCCCAGGTTGAACAAGGAGATAAAGCGACTGTTTCACAAGATTAAATAGAAAGTGATGCCAGCTTGGCAGCCAGGCCGTGTGTTGCATGGATTATTTATAATGGGCGGGAAAAAAAATGCAAATCATACAATTACAGGCCGTAAAGCTAAGTATTAAAAGAAGAGAGCAGAATTAAGGCCTTTAGCTGATGTGATGAAAATAAATTTATATCTAACATTTGCATTTTGGCAAAAAAAAAAAAAAAAAAAGTCAGACTCAGAAGACTATACTGTAGTAATAATAATATCATTTTTTTATTTATAACTTTTGTTAAAGGGTATCTGTGTTTTTAGTCTGCGTACTTAAAGCACAATAGCTGCGCGTCTGCTTTGAATATTGTTTTTTTAATCTACACAGACAGCTTTTCTAATGTTTGACATGGAGGAAATTACCTCATAAAGAGTCATGAAATTTCTCCTACATGGAATTGTTGTGTTGTTTGTAGATCTCTGTGTTGTAAAGAAGGCCTCCATAATCCATTTACTTCAATTTGTAAACACACAAATGACACCGTGCACCAGCGCAGATGTTATGAACCCTGTATTTATGCAACAGAAATCTTCTAATACCTTGTATATCTAATCTTATTCAAATTAGGAAGCATGTCTGCGCCTTGGTTTTGTAGTGAAAAAGCATAAAATGGAAAGAAGCATTCGACAAATGCATTATTTTTGCATAAGTAGTGCATAAATAGGCTTTTTTGTTGTTGTTTTTTTTGCTCATTTAACTAGTTTCAATTGTTTTTATTAAGTCGAAATTTAATATCAATTGTACGTTGTCATATACTACATACTCAATAATGGATTTTTTTATTTTTTATTTATATGTTAAATGTACATTGAACAATATTTGTGCTTTGTCCTTGCTAGGTTTACTTTGCACGTATTGTGCTTGAGTTTATTCCAAAGGATAGAAGTCTGTGGCTAATCCGCTGGTTTGTACATACTGTCGGCTTTGATAGGGGAAAAAATGAAGATGCCGTGTGGGTGTGCAAGATTAGGCTTATCTTCAATTGCATTGTATATAGGGATATCCGCGGTGACATTGACAGAATGGGACGCTTCTCCCTTTAAAACAAGCCAAAGGAATTTGCAGGTTGAAACAGTGGAGGCGATCAGGAGTGGCGAAGGCGCCCATGCTGCAGTTTGTTTGTGGTGGCGTGCTTATGCATGATGGCCCCAGCTCAGGACAACAGTGGGATGAATAAAACGCTCGGATTGTTCACATTCAGGGTTGCTCATTGTCCTGAAGATACCTTCGCTTAGCTCTCCACATCAGGTTCTTACCACCCTGCTGCAGCGGCTCTGTCCTTCAGGATGTTTGAGATGCTAGAGCATCTAATGGCCCCTGTCAAGATGCAAAGACAACCACTTTTGAGATGGGGATGCACACGCCACAACAAATCAAACTCATTTTGTTGTGTAAATTGCACTTTTCTGTCTCCTGCGTTGACATATGGTGAACGTGATTTCACCAAGTACAACATGTTCCTCAATCGACATCTTTGTTGATCCTGGAACAACTATCCAATCTACCAAATCAATCAGATTTGAGGGACAAGTTTACAGTTTATGTCAAGTTTTGGGGTACAACCAGGCTTAGGTGCTTCCACAACACTGTTATTCACTTATCATTTCCCTCTGATTTTAGGGATAAGTTATGGGTAGGGTTAGGTTTAGGGATATGGATAGGGTTAGGACTAAATTCAGACAGAAGTGATGGTCTGTTCCCGGAACATGTCTTACTTGGCAAAATCACAGTGAACATTGACCCATTTTCTATTGCTGAGAGGCATTTTTTTTTTTTTTTTTTTAGGAATTTACCAATGATATATCAGTACCACATTGTTTTTGTTTTTTGTTGTGTGTGTTAGTATCAGTCAGTATGTGATATTAGATATACATACCCTATTTTTACATTTAGATTAACTTTGCTATCGTCTAACACTCACTGAAAGTTGATCTTTAAAAACAGTTATGATTTATTAACACTGTTACATGGAATCTTTTGCAAACATCAATATCCATTTTCATACATTACATGATAATGTTGCGATGCCTAAATTCACTTGAAATGGTTGATTGACTATAGCCTTTTGTGCATATACATAATTTTTAATATTGGCCATAACCATTGTTATTGTTAACTAAAACTATTAAAAATAATTGCTGTTTCAGTAAAAAAAAATAAGTAAATAAATAAATAATCGGAAATCAAAATAAAGCTGAAAAGATGAGAAACTTCTAATTTCCTTTTAAGTACTAAAATTACTGAAATAAAAATAAATGAAAGTTATATAGAAATATATAAAAAAAAAAAAATGACAAACACATAATTACTTAAGCCTTAAACTAAAATTAAATATAAAATCTAAAAATAAAAGATAATTCAAAATAATAAATACTATAATAGTATATAAATAATACTAAAATAACTCAACATGAAAATACTAAATATCACCACATCTTTTTTTTCTTTCTTTTTTTTAATAGTAAATAGTCTTTAGTTAGGTCGCATTCAACCATGACTTTATACTCACTAGTTGGCTGCATTAGCAGCCGGTCTGTTTGGTCTGTTTTCCTGGAAGAAAAAGACTGTAAAATTTAAATATGTACGGTATATAACATGTTTTTAGGAATACACTAGGATAAAGATGGCTTCAAAGCTTATATTCATGGATTTAAGAGTCATAAAACTCCAGCATACATCACATAATAGTAAACAAGACCGTAATGAAAGTGTTTTACTACAGCCAGTCTCCATAAAAGCGCAGAGGTCAACACAACAGCCCCTGCGTCAATCATTACAGATATTTTTCCTCAGTGGCCGAGTTGACTTCTCACTCTACCTCCAGCTTGCGTGATTGATGTAGGGCGAGGTTAGCGGAAAAAGAGTGCACTGTGTTCTTTGACCGACAGTGGGCCGCTGTCCTCTTTCTATCTCTCCCTCGCATACCCCCCTCCTCTCTTTCTTTCAGGAAAGGCCTGCTTCAGGACTACCACAATTTTTCAGCTCCAGCCCCGAGCACCTCTGCCCCCAGACTTAGCCCAGCTGCTGCGGTCCACAGACACACTAATTGGCCCTGATTTAGTCGGCTGTGCTTTAAGTGCACTCTGCTGTGTGTGCTGCGTGGGGCTGCCATGTCAGTCCACTCTTTTCCCACTGGCTCTTTAGGCCATTACCTAAATGAAGTGCTGCCACTGGAAGTTGGTGAGCACATGCTAACAGTGAGGTATTGATTTGTGGGTTATTTCAAGTGATGATATCTCTGTCTTCAATCCAGAAAGAAGAAAAAACATCACCAGAGAGCTGTTTTTTATCATACGCTTGGGTGATTTACAACCTTTTTATACATTTAGTGATAATATGGTTTGTTTTCATAAGGATCACTTAAGGGCTACACTCTGTAAATAAAGGAAATAAGCCATGAATATTTATGTTTGGTCTTGTCAATTTTAATTGTATAGTGCTTTTCACAATACACAATGCTTCAAAGCAGCTTTACAGAAAATCAAGATGTTAATGTTTATAATATCTTAATATCTTCATGTCTTATTACTGTAGTCACATTTAGCAGGGCAATAAAATTGTTTGCATTTTCCAACAATATAAACAATCAAGCAGTTGAGATTTGCTATGGAAAGTAGTACATATATCGTTTTACATTAGTATGATGTATATATGTGTGTAAAGTTGAGATTTGCTGTGGAATATATATATATATATATATATATATATATATATATATATATAGGTCTCATTTATAGATTTTCACATGATTATACTGTATGTATGCAGGTAAAGTTGAGATTTGCTGTAGAATATATATATATATATATATATATATATATATATATATATATATATATATATATATATATAGGTCTCTTTCTGTGATGCACAAACGTGCTGAACTGAAGCCAAGTTGTTTACGGCATCATGTTTCGGAGATGCCAAGGCCTAAATCAATTTAACTTCACAGCTAGCAGGCCACGGATGGAAATATGGACATTCGTGCGGTTACGCCCTGCCAGTCCTCAGAATTAAAACCATTAATCCACACACAGGTGATTATTTTAGCACGCTAACACAGCAGATTCAGCAGGGAACGAGGTGTTCTCTCATAGAAAACCAACAGTGCTGAAACAAATACGTTTTCCCCTCGCAAATCCTGTTAGGAGACTCAACGGAAGCGGTTCTGCTTAAAATCATTAGCATCTCAAGTTTCTCAAATTGAATACGCATCAGATGCACGTTTTCTCAAAGTGCACACTGAAACTCATGTGGTCCGGCGTATAGTCCGTCATCCAGTCCAGAGCCGTTCAGAGTGGCAAAATGACTTGGGTTTGCCGAGCACATTATTGTGTATTTGACAGTTCTTGACAGTTCAATTTTAGCCCTGTGTTCGGCTGACATTATTCTATCAGGGTCCTCCATAATCTGAGGCTGTAATACGCCGGATGCGGCAAATGCTTATTTCCAAGACCTCTGCGGCAGGGGCCGGCCTGCGCCATCACTCATATCTCAATTACCTAATCTAATGCATCTCAGTGGGCTGCTGCCTGAGCTTCATTTACTGTAAGTGCTAGAAGCTCCTCTGCAATTGTTATGTGCGCCAGCACCAACCTGCGCCGTCTAGGGGAGAGTGAGCTCAATCGGAGAGGGGCAGGGAAACGCACCAGAAGAAGGGAGGGGGGAGACGGAGGTGGAGAGAAAGCGAGAAAGACTCAGGGAGATAAAACAAGTTGGTGGGGGGGAAGACAAAGAGAGAACAGCAAGCAGGGCTCTGTAAGAGGGTGTCATGCATCGGCGGGCGGAGAGGAAGAGTGCTGTAGAATAGACGAGTATTAGCAGATACACGCATGCTGTGATGGGAGCAAGAAGCAGAGATCCTGTCCAAAAGCGTTCACTTCCTCATTTTTGGGAGGTTGTGGCTTGGTTCCAAAATGTAGTGAGCTGCCTGTGTCTTACGTAGGTAGCTGACTACTAAGGCAGCATACTCTCATGGAAATTTATAGCTGACTAATTTGGAACGCACTCAGTACCTCAAATGTTGTGCTCGACACTGAAGAATTTAAGCACAATTAATTCCAATAGAGTTTAATATAAACGTGTGATACTCGAACTGAACCATAAAATGTCCTTCTCACAAATATTGGGTATTTAAATATAGATTTATTCATAATTACTGAGCTAGTCATAATGCATTCTTAGAATGTCTTAGAATTAGGCTAAAATGAGATATCTTTGAAGGTAGCATACTTAGGCCCCATTTACATAAAACGGCGTTTTAAAATGAACACGATCCTCGTCTACACTGCCGTTTCCACAGCGTTTCAGAAACGATCTCTGTCTACACTACACGGCCGAAAACGCATGTCACATGACCGTTCATGCACACTGGGCAAAGTGTAAACAGTTGCCAACTTGCCTCTTGTGCATGTAGGCAGCTGCAGTATTAAAAAAATGCAGAGTTTAACTGCACAATGGCTGCCAAAAATGACAACAAAGATTGCAGTTCAGTCTCCATGTTATTGTTTACACGGTCATCAAGGATACGCAGAGTGAATGTGGGCAGCCACACCATCGTTTTCAAAAGTCTCCGTTTTGGTCTGTTTTATGGTTTATACTGAAACACAACCCCGGTATTTTCAAACTAAAACGGGCTCTGCAGCATTTTCAAAAGTCTCCGTTTTCAAGGTTCGAAAACGCCGGCGTAGTGTAAATGACAGGCATAACCATAGCAAAACTTAGGCGTTTTAAAACAAAAACGCACTAGTGTAAACGGGGCCTTAAGTTACATACGTTACCATTCAGAATCCTTCAGAAATCATTCTGATATGCTGATTTGCTGCTCAAGAAATATTTCTTATTATCAATGTTGAAAATAGTTGTGCTGCTTAATATTGTTGTGAAAACTGTGATTTTTTTTGATGAATAGAAAATTCAAAGGAACAGCATTTTTTTGAAGTAAAAACACTTTTGTAAAATGGTATAAAAGTAACTCAGGGCGTGTCCAAATCCACTTTTGCTATTTTAACGACGGAAAAACGGTCCGTGCGCCGGGGCGCATTTTTGAAATGGGTTGTCCCTATTCTCTTAAAGAGTAATGGGCGTAACGTTCAATAAACCAATCAGAGTGTCATCTCCCATTCCCTTTAAGAGTGAGATGCGCTCGCGCCATGGCGGATTGCTATTTACATCGCGGAATTTGTTGGAGGAAAAGCTGAACGCTTTTCAAGCGAAGAAACCGATCTGCTCGTGCGCGAAGTTAAACGTTTAGTTAGAAGTTAAGCGAAGTTAAATTTTTATATTTATGTAGCCTACACAATATTCTTTTACACTGTAATCCTTTTGTTTTTAATATTTGGCATGTTTGTGTGATGCGCATCCCTGTGTGTAATAAGCAAAGTCAACGCGCACTGTGGACACGCCCAGAGGCGCAGTTTCTACCAACGCGCTCTAACAAAAAAATATTGCGCCATTGACTTTAGACTTTAGACCAGGTTTGAGTTGGTCTATGGCGCAGTCTATTTTCAGCTCCTTAAAATAGCAATGCGCCGGCAATGCGCCTGAACACACCTCTTTTTTAGACCAGCACGCCCATGGGCGCACTAACTGGCGCAAATGCATTTACTAATTTAAGGGCGTGGCGCTGAACGGGAAAACGCGAACGGCGCCGGACGCAAACTAGCAAACACACTTGCGCTGCGCCTTGCGTCGCATTGCGCAGGGTGTATTATAGGGCCCATTATGGCATATTATTTAAGATTCTTCACTATTTCTTGTCCACAAATCAAACTGAAATACATTTGTGGAGTTTATGCAGCTCAAGTGTCATTAAAGGTGGAGGCATAATAAGTATAAATAAATTCTGAAATGCATGCTACTTTCTTAAATTCAGTTTTTCACTCAAATTGTTATGCACTCAATACTGTATAATGTGTATAATTAGAAGCTAGTGTTTTGAGACTTTTGGCTTGTGAAAACAAATGGCCTAAGTGTCTGCTTGGTTTTTCTAGAGTGTGAACAATGGATGAGAACAGCAGGAATCTGCAGATATTTCACCCAAACTAGCCTCTCCGGCAAGACCACAGGCAAAGGAGCCTCTTCCCCTCCCCGATCCTTTCATAGCAGCTGGAGAGGGATTCATCCACAGCCTGATTTACTGTAGTGTGGATGAGATTCACATACTAAGCCGGCTTTTAAATCATTTTTAAAACTGTCAAGTGAAATGCTTTCCAGTAACACTGGTGAGCTAATATATTAGCGTTGCCATGGAAACGCAGGGAAAGAAATTGTTTGATGTATCCTCAGAGGGTTTAAACGAGGGTAGGATGGCGGCGCGGCGAAAGTTGCTCGCCGCTTGTTTTCGCATTCTGTTCCAGTTAATTGTCTTGGATGGCTAGTAATTAATCAATGCGTTTTTGTCAGGTCGCCGCGCACGCTCTAGAGATCTGTCAATAAGTCACGTCAGACTCATCAGATATATCAGTGACACACTAGAATCACCACAACAATTAAAACTGCAATTAGTGCAGGCTATGCGGTCCCACGGCGGCACACTTTCTCACATGCACTAAGTGTGTGTGTGTGTGTGTATGCAGATCATCAGCGAATTTAAGCGCAGAGGTTTGCACTGAGAACTCCACCGCTAATATGTTTTGTCATTGAGGCAAGTGTGGGTGATAGAGTGGCCATGTTTATGTCTGTATTCCCCCCTGACAGAGTGCGGTTCCCACTTCCCTGTCTGTCTATTACACAGTGCAAAGGTTGGCCTGTCAGCTCTGTCTGTCACCCCCACTCTGCATCAGGAAAACATGCCAAGGGCCAAGTCACACACACACATGCATACTCGCACATCCCTCCCGTTTGCCCGGTGACCTGTGCTTTTCCTGGTGTGTGTTACAGAGCCTGTGCAGTGCTGGGATCAGCTGACACAAAGCTCCTAAAGCCATGGCTTTCCTGCTCAACCACCGCAGAGCAAATCCGCTGATCTACCTGAGCTCTTATGATGCACCGTTCCTGCCTGTAAAAGCTGTAGGTTCACCCCAAAAAAATGAAAATTCGGTCATCATTTACTCAGCGTTATGACATTTCAAACCTTATGACTTTAATTCATCTGTGGAATGCAGAAGGAGACGTTCTAAAGAATGTACTGGTTGTTCTTTTTACAATTAATGGGCTTCGGAGGTTTCAAGGCTTCATAAAAGTATTATAAAAAGGTCTTTTGAGCCACACAGTAGCTTTGCGTAAGGAAAAACATCCACTTTAGATCTCTTTAGTGGTTATGATGATTCATGTGAGAAGTACTGATGCTGAAACTTGTGATTGAATCGTTGATTTGAGTTGAATCTTTTCAGTTAATAATTTATTTTGATTCACTGCTCTGAATGATTTTATTCATGAATCAGGTGGCTTGAGTTCAACTTAATGTGAGCAAATAGTGACTTGAATTTTGGTTCAAACTCACTCAGGGCTATTGAAGGAATGCAGAAAACTTATGTAAATTGAAATATATTATGTAATTAAATTGATCATTTGAGTTCAATCTTTTCAATGAATCCTTTGGTTTGATTCACACAACTGGTCTTAATGATTTATTTATGAATCAGACTTGATCTGATTGCTTGAGTTCAGCTTAATGAATCAGTAATATTATCAGTGAATAATGCCTTGAATTCCTCACACGAAGCTATTATATGTATTCATAAAACTTAAATATAGGGTAATATAGTGTGGGAACGAATTGTTTAAGTTGAATCTTTTAAAAGAACCATTTGATTCACACAACCAGTCTGAACGATTCATTCATTAATTGCTAGTTCGCTAGAATCGCTGTCTTATCTGGTTTCTTGATTTCAACTCAATGACATAATGAGATTATCAGTGAATAATGATTTGAATTTTGGTTTGTTATTCACACAAGACTATATAGACCTTGGTCAGCCGTGTCATAAAACTTTTGACCATAATGATCATGAGGGAGTGAGGGATAGAAGTACAGTGTGTTCAATGGATTGTACTGTACAGTAGTTTAACAACATGGCAGTTTTTCAGTTGACAAGACATCTTTTCAAAAAAAAAAAAAAAAAAAAATCAGTAGAAAAGTGAGTGAGTTTTGAAAGTGAGTTTTGTGTTGTAGTACCCGTGCATGCCATTGTAAAAACTGTCTATCCCTCACAGCCTTGTTTATATCTGTGAATATGCCCCAACTAAAGATGTAATATAGCATGTGAACTACTATTATGATACATTCATGATGCTTTTGCATCATTTTTGAAGCAGTACATTCTTCAGACTATCCTTTTGTATTCAAAGAATAAAAGTCATACAGGTTTGGAACAACATGACGGAGAGTAATAATTGACAAGATGTTCATTTTTTAAGAGTGAACTATCCTTGGTAACACTTTAATTTGATGTTACACTTTAGATATTCTACAAACTATAAATAACTTTGCATCTACATGTCAACTTATTCTACTAAGCCTACCAAAAACACCTAACCCTAACATAACAGTAACACTGTCTACAGTCTACTACTCTAATGAGAGTTAGTTGACATGTACTGTAGATGCAAAGTTACTTATAGTTAGTAGAATATCAAATGTGGAACCTCAAAATAAAGCATAACTCTATCCTTTTAACAAGACAGGACTACATTTCCCAGCCCAGCAGTCTATTTTTTTTTAGGGGAGATAGAAGGGGGTTATGATCCTTGGCTCAACTCAGATAGGAGAAAATACCTGATATGTGGAGGCAAAGAGCCACATATATTGACTTTAGAGAGCGAGAGAGAGAGCGGCAACACTGCTTTTGTGTTTGGTAAAGCAGACGGCCCTGGGGGCTTTGCGGGGATCCACAAATGGGCCCGGCAGTTTATGACACTTCACAGGAACCATCGGATGTGTGATAGGAGATGCTGATGTGTGGAAGCCCTTGATAACCCCAGTGCAAACCCTTGGGCTTCCACCGGTCATACCTTTAATTTACAGTGATAACTTTTCACTGCACCTCGCAAACTCACATTCCCACAGTGCTGTGTTAACATTACACAGCTATCAGGAAACAGGAAACGGCGAAAACGCGTGTGCGGCCTGTTTAACCGATGACATATGCGCTCAAAGTTGCGAGCGTACGTGCCGGTGCATGGATGATACTGAAATACGACCTTTTAACTTTGAGCGTCTGGTGTTTGCGGTGAAAACAGTGATGAAAATAATTTGATAGAACTGTTTACGTAAAGTAATTTGGGCCATTTGACGCCATAACAGATGGGCCATATTTAGAGACATTGCATCCTCTCTGCTAAAATTAATAGCACAACTTTTACAGCAGCTGACACTAATGTTTTTATGCTGGCTTTTGGAGTATTTTATGTCGCTAGTCGAAACTAATAGCTTGGGTTACTACACAGTGTAAACATTTATAATGGCAATTTTAAAACATCTGGCAATAATGGGATGTATCTTGTTAGACGGCGAGGCTTGTCAACACAGTGAACGTAATTATGACAGATGCCAGTTCTCCAAACTCGCTCATGAAGACACATGTGAGCGCACACACGTGATGCCAACCCTCCATTCTGCGCTCGCACAGAAAATCACTGGGCTGCCTAACAAGCCATTGAATTAATTGTTTGTAACTAGTGTAAATATTTTCAAACTGTGCAAAAGCATGAAATTGGCCAATATAGGGAAAATGAAACAATTAATCCACAGCTCCCATAATACAGATAAGGACAGATAAATCTTGCACATGAAATGCTGTGCAATTAATTTGTGCTGGTTTAAAGGCCGTGTTTAACTGAAACAGAATATGTATATACAGGATTGGTTTACTAGTCATCTAGTCGACTAGCTTATTCAAATTTTTGTTTTAGCTTGAATATTTTTAGCTTTTAAAAAAGACAAATAAAGAGACTAATTTTTACTGAAATCATGTATTGTTCTGATTTAGTCTAATTATGTTTTTATTTATTTATAAATGGGAAATATATATATATTTTTTTATTTTTTTTTATTTTTTATTTTATTTTATTTATTTATTTTTTGATTGCTTCTACTATTCTCATTTCTAAGTTGCTTTGGAGAAAAGTGCAATGCAATTTATTGCATTTTGGGAAAAAATAATATGTTTTTATAATAAACTTTTTAAAATCAAAATGTAGATTTGAATTTTTAATGTTTTTATAACCAAAAGATGCTATGTAAAATAGTGGTTTTCATCTTGCCACTTTCTTGGTAAAGAAAACACCTTTTTACTCACATTAACTCACATTAATCAAAATGAGTTATTGCGTTTTGGAACCAAACTCTTCATATATATATATATATATATATATATATATATATATATGTATATATATATATATATATATATATATATATATATATATATATATATATATATATATAGAGAGAGAGAGAGAGAGAGAGAGAGAGAGAGAGAGAGAGAGAATATAAACAGGCATGCCTTTGCATGATCAATATTGCATTTTTTAAAAATACACCTATATTTACCTTTTAAAAATACACCTTTTAACCACTACATTCTGATGTTATGCTCCATCCGGCTGTGAACTTATGATCGCCTCCTAAAATTTATGGGGTCCAGTATAAAATGTTTAAGATGGGCCTCTCCTCCATGCTCAACATTCCCCATTGTGACTACCCCTAAGAAACGCGTCTGATCATAAATCATGTCAACCACACTAGTCTTTGTAGTAGAAAATATGTGCATCTCATACCTTCTGTTTCAGCTGTTCATGTCATACCTGATAATGTCTCATCCTGTTTAGGTCATTACTGACATGCATCCAACAGCACGTGCTTTAATAGTCATGATTAAAGAAACCGATCGGAGATGGAGCTCGTTCGCCGGCCTTCCCGGAGGGCTGTGAGTTCGTTTCTGGCAGAGACATCTGTGTGTCCTGGCCTGCTCTTGCAGCTCTCTGTGTGTGTCCATCTGTGTGTGATTAGTTCTGCTCTTAGTGTACCTGTGCGCTCGCTCCAGAAATCATTAGGTCTGGTCATACCTATCGTAGCTATGCTTCACAACATCTGTCATGACACAGTCATCAGAGACCCTGCAACATCTGCCAGAGTCTTAGCCTTTGTTTCCACACACACACACACACACACACACACACACACACACACACACACACACACATTTCTTGTTCTCCTCGTTACCACTGTTGATGTCATTTACCCCCACCCCCCTACTTTTTTTCTTCACACAAACCAGAAATAGGACAGCTCTTTGATCAAACAGTATTAATGTCCTACCCCCTTACTTGCCATCGATCCACAGATAATATACGGTTCCTGTTATCTCAAAGAATGTTGTAGCTGGCCTGAAAGCTGAGGATGATTTCAGTGGTCTTAAAAGAAAGGGAAGAGATGGAGGCTTTTTTATAATATACAGTGAGGTCCAAAAATTTAAAATCTGGGATTTCTTTTTTATTTAACCCTTGTGCTGTGTTGAAAACCCTATAACACTTGTGGTGTTCCCAATCAAAAATGACCGGTCTGCAAAAGTTTTGTCAGATTGTTTTCTTTCAATTAGGACAGGTTTTGTATTTATTTTTGGAACTGATCGATTGTAGGCCTTATTTATCTGAGCTTATGTACTTCAGTTTTTGAGTAAAAAAAAAAAAAAGTTATTTGTGAATAATTTTGTCAGTTTTGCATAAAATGTGAAAAAAAAATTGCACATTATCACGTGTTTATCACATTAGTGTGCTTTACTGTTTAAACAGGAAATTTGTTTTGAAATAGTTTTTATTTTGTTTTATTTATTACAAAATGGCACAAAATCCTGCCCTAACTTAAAGAAAACAAGTTGACAAAAAGATTTAATCCAATATTTGGTGATAAAATAGCGTAACAAGTGATTTATAAGCTATTTTTGTAAACCGGTCATTTTTGAACATCACAAGGGTTACAATGTGGGGGAAAAAGCACAAAAAATTATAAAAATTATCAAAAAAAATTTTTGGGAAGCAGTTAGACTCTGTGTGAGTAAAGTCAGTAAATTTTATTCCAATGCGATAACATTAACTAGCATTTTCGGGAACAGGAAAATCCTCTTCGGGTCAAAATGACCCGAACACCACATGAGGATTAAACCTGTATATAAACATAACTAATTTTTTTTTGTTAATAATATAACTAATATATTATATATTGCATTTTTTCAATAGTTATATTATTACTGATTATACTGTATACTACTGATAATACTAATGTATTATATATAGAGAGAGAGATGATTATAAAAATATAGTTCTGAAAAAACTGAAAAAAGTATTGTATATTTAAAATTATATTAAATATAGTTAAAATATAGAATTATGTACACACACACACACACACACACACACATATATATATATATATATATATATATATATATATATATATATATATATATATATATATATATGACAGTCCCTCCAGAAAAACGCGATTATGCGATCGCCTGATTTAATGCATAATCAGCCAAAGTCCGCATATTTATGCGGGGGTCGCATTTTTCAAATACGCCACACTTTCGCCGCATAAATTGCCGATTTCAGCAAGCAAAATATGCGGGGCTAGCATGATTTCATTATCCCTGTATTTTCTTTGCAAAAAAGTCACATATATCTTAGCAGAAAGTTGAAAAATGTTGCGTTTACATCACACAAGTAATTAAAAGTAACACCATTATTTTTCCCCCTATTGCCATGGGAACCTTATGAAGTGACGTAATTACGCGACGTGAACATCATCTACAAATCCCGAGGTGAAACCAGGGTGAAACCATGATGAAGCACGCAAATCATTCTCATTTGCCAACAAAAATAAGTGCAAAAGACCGCGCGAACTTGTGTTAATTAAGGTCTGAAATAAAGCAGAATGAGAACTTAAATATTCTCTGATTTAGTATGCTTGCTTATCATAGGAAGTAATAAGAAATGACTCTTTACATTAAGGTAGTAGCCTAGTGAGAACAGGATGTTGGGGGAATCACCTTTTTTTCTCTTTTTCATCAAACCGCAGTTTTTGCAAGCATAAAATTGCAAAAATATCCCGCATATTCCATCGCATTTTTTAAGAAAACGTGCCGCAAAATCAAGGATTTTTGCCCGCAACAATCACAAAAAAAATCAGTGTTTTTCTGGAGGGACTGATATGAAGACTTCAGATGCAAAAGCCTTTTTATCAGGCTTCTATGTTTATGTTCAGTTATTTCACTTTAACGGTAATGAAAAGGATCTATTAACTGCCAATAAAGTGAAAATACTAATATTAAAACATAGCAGCCTGATAAAAACACTCATTTTAGAAGAAAATTTCAGATAGCACTTAGAGGCTTTTGCATCTGAAGTCTTCATATATTCACTCATATATATTCACTTGGTCAGTATCACAAACTAGGTGATCTTATCTTTTATCATCATAGAGTGCTTTATTTTGCAATAATGACCTGATGACTGGACATTATCTCTGTTACTATACAGCTTCTTAGGAAATAAATAGATAAATGGACATGGAATATTGATCTTGAGTTGAAATTATTTCATTATGTGAAGAGAAAGAGACAGCGCCGTGCTGGCATGAAACTAGCACAGCTATGTAGGAAATCAGTTGCCAGCGACAAAAAAAAAAACATTATATAGTTTAACCGACTTTATATAAAATGACAAATTTATATAAAATATTTCACTGTGGAGAGCTGCGTATGACCAGTCAGAATGAAGTATTCCAAAGAGCAGTGTAATAAATAAATAAATTCATAATATATATTAGGCTAACTTCATATGATACAGTGCAGACAGTAATGCTAACAGTAAATGACATGATTCCAAGGTTAAACATGATGCGTGATTAATGTTCTTACTGCATGTTCCTTTCACCCAGAATGGGAGGAGGGCAGGGAGACGGAGAGAGAAAGAGACAGGGGGAGAAATAGAAGGCTGTGAGGAGGGGGTGGGCTGGATGGAGGAGAGAAAGACGATCAAGGCAAGGAGATGAGCTTTCTCCAGCCAGTATGAGTGTGTGGCTGCCTGACAGTCTGGTTCAGTGCCACCTTGCCACTTTGTTTCAGCTGTGTAAATAATGGCTGTAATTAAAATCACCTGTACCTGACAAGCATCAGAGTGTCTGCAGGAGATGCGCTGGCCTGATGAGCACTTTGTGTTCATGCTGCTGTCGCATTCATGGCTGTGACGACTGACATATTGCATGTGCGACTACAAAACTTCATGTACTGCATGGGAGATTAGGGCTGAACTGGGTTTGCACACACACACACGCAAGTGTGCACTTGCAGATCGTCACATGCATACAAAGTGTATGCCTGCATAGGTTGACCTGTTTGTTCAAAACAAATCCTCAAATCCGGTCCTGGAGGGTCATTGCCCTACAAAGTTTCTTTCCAGCCCTAATCAAACACAACTGAACAAGCTAATCAACATCTCAGAGTTACTAGAAAATTGCAGGTATAGGTGAGTTTGATCAGGATTTGAGCTAAACTCTGCAGGACAGTGGCCCTCTATGGCCGGATTTGAGGAATGCTGTTGTACATCTTTATTTTCAGTTTTAGGATAAAGAATAAGAAACTACTAAAAACATAGAAACTTGTTTTAAGTTAGTTATATGACATCTAAATTATTTAGAAAAACCTAGTTTTTACTAAGCAGTTTTGATTGCTCTATAGTTTATTGCATTAGATTCATGTAATAGTTATTTAAATGATTCATCACGGTATTACTAATTATTGTAGACAAAAATACACCAAATTGTCTCACAAACAGCTGGAAATTTAATTGACTACATTTACATGTGCACCAATATTGCAATTATATCCAATAAGCAGAGTAAGGACTTAATTGCAGTAAGATGTTTCATTGACAAAAGCAAACCTCTTCACTCCCGTTTACATCCAATTTTCATTATTCTAATTATTCGCTAGAAAGTGTGGTTATTTTTACCGCCATTATACAAATGATGAATTCAGATGTTACTGGCCACTGTTTTAATCTACTTACATCAACTGCAAAACACATTTGACGTATTGGAAGGTTATTCGGCGCCTTGCTAAACATCGCAATGCTGCTGTAACTGGGTTTGCCTACAGTGCATCACTTTCTTTGCGTTGTCTCTGGATGAAGATATGGAGCAGAGACTGAGCAGCAAGTTGTTTTGACAGAGCGTATAGATTTGGAGTAGAGAGTTCATTCATGAAGCTGCATCCGTGTACGTCCGAGCATGCACACTGTGGTGAGAGTTGTAATAATGTGATTAAGGTGTTTACATGCACGTTTATTGCTATTAAAATCGGCGTACACCACATAACTTAATGCAAGTATGGTTACTACGATTATGAGCTTAATCACATTAGTTTAATTGAAGTATTGCGTTTACATGAGGTAAAGTTTAATCACAATGTTGTCAAAAAAGCCCTTATAATCATTATGAGGATGCAGGTAGACACACTTAATGATATATTGAACTAATGATGTTCACGTTTTCATTTCATATGTTTGCTCATTTTATGCATGCGCATGGATATATGAACACACTGCTAATGCTATGAACAAAACAATCAGAAAGATTTGGGCATTTTAAGCATAAAAGCATAAGCTACGATCCTCCTAATAACATTATTAGCCGGTTGCAGTGTAGTGCTACTGTTTACCTCCAATTTATGTCTCATTGTGATCACAGGGCGATGATTCAGACCCCTTCCCAGACTGAAGCTAGCGTGTGTTAGCCGCAAGCTACTTTGCCTTCAACACCCACAGAAACACAATTTCCCTCCGCACAAAGTCACGCCACATCACAAACAAATCGTTGATCCAGGGCTGATCTACAATTGATGAAACATGATGAGGAAATGAAAAAGCCAAGTATGCAACACTTTCAAAGGCAACACGAGCCGTCTGTGCGAGATCTCCTAATAGAATTACCCGCACACTGCTAAAGCATAGCAGCGACGCTAACTTGTAATTAAGATTTCTGAGGCTCGCTTAGATAACCCTAGAGTCGGCCTGCTGCTGTGGCATTCTCTTTGTTGTATGTTACTTTTAGCTCATTTATAATTGACTGTTAAACTTTTGTGCTAACTATATTTAGCACAGACACACTAGGCTGATTTTGCAGATTTCGCAAGAATGCAGCCACATAGTTTTTCAACTTCTGCACAAATGGCCTCTTGTTGTGAATCCGTTTTGAGAAAATAGTTCTTTAATTCTCCTCTATGTCTGGTCTCTACGGTGACGAGTCTATTTCACCCTTAATGAGACCCCTTAGAAATGGACAAAATGGAGAAAGTAGGAGAGAAGCGAGGCTGCTGAAAAGATAGTTAAGGAGTGATTCACGTCCCGATCCGCGCTCAGCCCGAGGAGCTGTGTTTATTCCATATGAACCTGCTTTCCCGAGTCCCAAAGGATAACATCTATTAAGTGAGCCTGACAGTTTCCAGGCTGTCTCCATATGGCCGAGACCCTGCTGCTGAGTGCCTTTGCCTGCCACGCGTTCCCTTTTCACCCACATGACATCCACCACATATAATTACAGCACACGGGAGCCCAAGCGTGCGTGTGTGTGTTTAGGAGGAAGTGGTACAACTTCTCAGCACAAGGAGGGTTTTGGGTGGTGACCCTGACTCTCTGATTAGAAAATTAGCCCAAAACATGGCACAGTAACGACCTAGGCTTATTAGCGACAGTGCCAATGTTTAGTGGGCGTGCTGGGCTGAGTTGTGAGTGGCGGGGAGGGCCGACAGTCTCTAGAGGAGCAAGAGAGGGATACATTCTGTGTGGTGAGAGAGAGAGAGAGACGCATCCAGCACAGTTCAAACCCCTCCAAGTTCAACCCTACGAGAACATGAGATTTGTGACATGGAATGGAAAGCAGATTTGTTCCAGTGGAGCGGTGGGGGGAAGGCGATGAATTTGTGATCTGGAAATGTATATGAGCTCCTCATCTGAAGCGGCGGCCAGCCCTGGAACATGCTGGCCGAGACTGATGTGTATCAGAGGAAAGCTGGCAGGAAGAGAACAGCTGCAGGGGGACGCGGCTCTGAATGCATACATGCCATCTGATTCTACCAACCTTTTGCTCTTATTTCTTTCTCGCTGTTGTAGTTTCAATTTATATTCATTTAGGCAGGGTCATCCATGAAGCTTCAAACACTATGCGTGTCATGAATTTTTAGTCTTGGTTCAATTTATTTTAAAATATATTTGTAAGAAATATTCTATGAAGAAATATATATATATATATATATATATATATATATATAGATTTTTCTTTTTAATGTTTTTTTTAATTATTATTATTTAAATTTAAAAAATGAAATAAGTATGTATTATATCAAAACCAGCACATGTTTTTCAGCTTTATATTGGGGGGTTTAGTATGGGGGTTAGGGTTAGAAAAGTCAAAAATACAGGTCACGATACCAAGTCGGTACTTAAGTTTATAAACACCTTAAGCAGATTCGTAAACGCCTCTTATTGGCCTTTATGTGCAGGCGCTTATCAGATATGTCTGTGATTGGCTACAATGATCAACGCACGGGAAAGCGAAAGCACATGGAAGTGTTTGAATTTGAAAAGCATTTTAAAAGCGGGAGCGTTTGAAAGCAGGTGTCTATCAGAGGACCGGTCATTGATATATATTTATAACATGTTTTTGAAGTGTTGATCATTGTAGCCAACCAAAGAAATATCTGTTGAGCACATGAACACAAAGGCCAATCAGAATCTGCTCAACACTGCATCATATTTTTGTGCCGACTTGGTATCGCGGTCAGTAATTTTGACAGTCCATACCGTGAGACAAGTGCCCCCCGAATGGGATCATTTGCATTTATGCTCCTTTATGTGTGCTCTGGTATACCCAACCACCTTTTTACCAAAGGCTTTCAAATAATATAGGAGAATGAAAATACACTGTCATTGTATAAAGAAACCTTACAAGTGATTGTGTGCACAAATGTCATATCATTTGGTTATTATGAAATGATGGCCCAGGAGGCAATGTACCAACCAGCGTGCTGGTCATTATCTGCGGTTGTCTAGGTAGTACTTCTCATCCGAAATTCTGAGTAGCATCAGGGTGCAGGCCCAGATCCATTTTTACTGCCTCTTCATACCGCGCACACTATGTTCTCAGAGAGGCTGGCAATATGCAAGCCAAAAGAGTTTATATTTTCTCTCTGAGTTCAACAGGGAAAAGGAACTGGGTTATGATTGCATGGCTTTGTGTTCAAAATACGCCCACTTCAGGCTCTCATGCAAGCCAGCTATTGAGATCTTATTATTGCATCTCACTGACTATAAAAACATCATCCAATACCATTAGACCGAAGCAAAGACTAAGTCTGTCAGTGAAACCATGCTTCAAATTGGTATTCTCAACTCACAAAATGGTTGCCTGTGGTTTTAAGCTGTGTGTGGTTGGGTAGATGTGTGTGCCAAAGCAGTCTAAAACAAAAGGCCGAACTCGTCCGAGAGCCAGCAAGGAAAATTGTATGTGTGGACTCTAAAAAAGGTAAACATAACATTTACAGTAGAGTCTTCTCAGAGAGTTCACCATACTTTTAAAGGTTTCCACAAGACCAGATCTGATGAAACTGACCTGTTTAACATTACATGACTGATCTGAAATCAGAATAATAATTTTGTGTCATCCAATAAGAAATGAAGCCAAACCATTGTAAGAATGTTTCATAAAAGACTCTTTACAGTAGGGGATACCGGAGACAGTTGTAACTTTGAGTGAGATGCAACACCAGTATAACCACTTTGAAATTTGTATCAGTTCAGCAGGTTCTCTCGTTTTATTTGATGAACTCTACTATTATATAAAACTTTGACCTAAATGTAAAAACTACAAATATGATGTCTGAGCGTACAGCTGAGGGTTGTAACACTAGTTTTAACAAAATGGGAAAGTGTATAAGCAGAAATTGATGTGTGAAACTTGTTTGAAAATTTGTTGCATAAAAAAAGTGTTAGAACCATCCCAGGTCTCCCATATTGAAATATCAGCTTCACCTTCGAGTGATGGTCATGTGCTTAATTGTGTGCATGTCCACCAGAGGCCCTCCTCTTTGGTCTGGATTTATGTAGCAGGAACACATCCGGAATTGCAGAATAATGGTTTTACGCACAGAGACCCTCGATGGCGGCATCCATTCAGCGGCCTGGCTGTTTCTTTTGTGATCCTACAGAGATTTCTTCTGTTATTGGTATCGACTTGACAGGATTTGTGTCCATCACAGCAACCCACTTAATCCAGATCAGCCTTTAATACTAATTAAACTGCTTGGGGATACACTCCAGAGCATGGTAACTTACAACCAGTGCATATATGCCCATTACCATTCTCTCTAGAACCACTTGACCTGAAAATAAAACGGCGGCCCTTTTTATTTGCTGCCCATTACATGTAAAGGGCTTCCTTTGTTTGCCTCTTAAAAGACCCAGAGCTGCCACTGTCATCACAGTAATGTCTGATTTCCCATCAGGTGACGATTTAGCTTATTAAGGTTGCACAGATGGAGATGCTTCTGGAGGAGGATTACTAAAAGAGTTTGTCGACACACTGTTCAGAGGACCGCAGAGATATTTGCCTTGTGACAAATGGCAAGTGCAGCCCCACTATGCAGGAAGTGCTATTGGCGAGTGCTTTAAGATGTTTAATTAAAGACGCTGTGTGACAGGAGGGAGACCTGCGCGGGGTCCAGGGACTACGCGGCTAATCCTCTTCCTGCGCACACTATCCCCTTGCGAGTGTGATTGATGAACTGATTCCTCTTTACATCTTCATTTGCATGGTGTGCTAACGCCGGCATAGGGCTGAGCGGTGGCAGACGAGAGCTCCTGTGCTAATGCCGACTAATATGATAATGGGAAACAAGGCAAGGTTAGCCGCCACTCGGCTCATCCGCCGTCTAGCCCATTAACTCTGGGCTTCGGTGCACCTCTTTGCACGCAAAACGAAGCGTCCCGCTGGCAACGTTAATCTGTTAACGAAGGGTTGTTTGATTTCGTCAAGGATGTTTAAGTTGGTTTTTGTGAAAGGCTTGAATTAAAAAATTAAAACTTGTGCACTATTCTGTGCCATTTTGTGGTATAAACGGTGAAAGTAGTGTGTTCACATGGGAAATTCCAAAAAGAAAAAGTGCACTTCAAATGCCCAGTTGCACTTAATTAACCAAAAGAAAGAAGTGTGGAATGTTGGACACTTTATGCACTCAATTGTCACAGTTTTCCTTATGTAACTGTCAGCGGGCTGTCAGAATTCGATATTTGATGCCAAAATAATGTTAAATACCTACCAAAGACGGTTGAGTATACATAAGGCATAGTATAAGTGCATGGTGTATAGCATGTCATTTGGGAAAAATGGTTATTTTTGTGGCCACGGCAAATGTTTACTAAATTTGAAGGATATTTTAGTCATAATGTGTACAAATCAACAGTGCCCACAGAGCTACAATGTTATCTCAGCTTCCTTTCACCTTTGAACCTTCAGCGGAAAACTTTTCTCTGGTGGGGGCGGTTATATTTTCACGACGTCTGCCGGGTCCCTTTTTCTTTTGAGTTTGCATGTTTAAAAGGTAGCCTCCTGCTGGGAAATGGGTTACTTTCAAAATAGTTCACACCCATGCGCTACAAAACCTCTTGCATTATTAATTTGTTTACTCTGAGAGAGGGAGTGCGATTTGATGTCTGGCTTTCCGAGTTATCACGCATTCACCAAATGGCGAACTCCCCCAGAAGTGTTGGGTAACGCGCACAGTGTGCGAACGCTGAATTGTTTGATACAAAAACATAGTGCAAAGCTAAACGTGAAGGAAGAGCGGCTGAGATAATGAGAGATTGAGGGGGTCCTGCCCCGCTCTATAGCCGTATGTCACTGCGGGTCTGTTGGGGAATGGTTTGCCCTCTAAGCTGAGAGCGTGTCCAGCTGAAGTGGCACTCCATGGACCTGGACAGAAGCCAGCTGACTGTCTGGAGTAAAGGGGCAGCACGTCGATCCTTAAACACCCTTACTCGCATGCGTACTCACACACAAGGAGCGCCTGTGGCGAGAATCCTGCATTGAGCGAGAGGAGAAAACAAAGGTGAAGGTTGATCGAACGTCCAATCTATAGGAAAGAAAGGGCAGACCCAGCAGGGGCTCAAGAAGGCCTTGCCTCAGCCATTTTCTCTTTTTTCCAAGAGTTGGCCCAGGATTTCGCTGTGCAAGTCAGTGTGTTTGAAAGAGCAAGGACAGTGGATCTTGATCCTGTTTACCTCTCAGTCTGGCCCAACCAAAATCCACAGCATTGATGGATGGCAAGAGGTCAGTACTCACTTTCAGTGAGTTGCAGGTCCTTAAATGAACCAAACCATAAACAGACCTTACCATCCAAGCACCAGATACTTGATTAAATAAACATTATGATTCTTGTTTACTGCAAGAAATCAAGCATACACAGTGGGATTTTTTTTTTGCCTGTGTGATTCTTTCCCATCAGGAGTGAGGAGCCGAGCTTCTTATACAAGTTCCATATACAAGATTATTTTTAAACATGTTGAGAAAATTCGGCTTGAATTTGTAAAGTTTATGCAGTCTTGTTTATATGTTAAACAACCACATATGCTCACCCAGCATCATTTTTGGTGTGAGGACACTATTGTGATTGCTCAGTCAATTCTTCTTCTTCTCCGAAATGAATCACATTTTTTGAGGGCCTAAACATGCTCGAAAACTCATGAAACTTTGCACACCCCTCAGAAGTGGTGAAAATGTATGTCTGATATGGGTTTCAGAATTGGGAGTGGCAAAATGGCTCAATAGCACCTACAAAATTTCAATTAAGCGCCCTTCGCACTATGTATCATGTACAGGTATGAAATTTGGTAGACACATGTAGCATAACAGCCCAATACTTACAAAAAAGTCCCTGGGAGCTAAATCTGAAAACCCAACAAGAAGTAAGATATTTTGAAGTTTTGAAGTTTTTGCCATTTCCAGACGTTCTAAAATCTCCTAGAGATTTGATCAGATAAACACCATAATTGGTAAGTCTAATGTAAAGGCCTTTGCAATGTTAAATTGCAAAGATCTCGAGTTTTCACTGAAGGGCGTGTCTGTGGCAGGTGACTTTGTTGTAATTCGGGCATACAGTGTCCAATCTGCCCCAAACTTGACATGTTTTATTAGAGTCCTGACCTAAAGACATGCCAATATTCAGTTAGTCATAGCGCCACCTGTTGGCAACAGGAAATGGCATGCTTTACACTGTAATTCACTCCCAGAAACGCATTTGTATATGCCATGAAGTACCAAACGTACTAGAAACACGTTAAATCATGAAACACTTGGTTAAGTGCTAATGTATGTGATTAACGACGCAAAACTGGAAGTTGTTGCAACTCAGGCATACAATGTCCAGTCTGCCCCAGACTTCACGTTTGAGAACACTCCTGCCTTGAACACGTCTACATGATAATATTCAGCTATAGTAATAGAGCCACCCACTGGCAACAGGAAGTGACGTGTTTAACACTGTGATGCACTAGCAGCAACATACTAAAATATGCAATTGAGTGCTAAACATGCTACAAACTTTCTAAAACATGCTAGCAACACTTAGCTGAGTGTTAAAGTATGATATTATCAAAGCCACTAGATGACAAGCCTGCAACCATTAGCCAAAAAACGTAACGGCTAATGCTAACACTGCAGCTGCGGTAAAGACTGCCAGTACGCAGGAAAGATGCCATTACACGATAGGCTGAGAGGTGCCGCGCGTGATTAAGTTAGCGCTACGCTTTCTCCAATGGTAAGAGATACAGACCCTCTCATCTCCCTATAATAATATAATCTCTGATATTATCATCATGAAACAGGAAGTTGTTGTAACTCAAATATACACGTCCAATGTCCAATCTGCCACAAACTTCACATGTTTGAAAGTTCCCTGGCCTGAAAACATCTACATGCTAAAATGTAGGGGGCCCTTTCAATGCTGCTTGTTTTCAGAGAATATATGGATTTTTTTTTTTTTTTTTAATAGCGGTTTTTAGAGAATATATTGATTTTAAATAATTCTATATTTTCCTACTTTAGATTAAAACAGTCTCTTCATTATGGAGCCCCTAAAAAAAATAAATGGGAGGAAAAAAATATATATTTTTTGCGTTCTCTTGCAAAACTTCATGTTCCCCCTAGAAACTTTGTGTTCGCTGGCAAAACCTTTGCATTCCCTCGCAAAAACGTTTGCGTTCCCTGAGAAACATTGTATTCCCTCACAGAAAAAAAAAAAAAGGTTTGCAAACGAACGCAAAGCATTAATTAGAAGACACAAAAGCTTTGAAATATAATTTTTCTTCCCATTTCATTTTTTTCCCCATCACCATATCCCTTTAGGGGCTCCGTACTTCATAGTTTAAAACCGATGTTTAAAAAAGAGGGATTCAAAAACATTAGTGTTTATTTCACCATCAGAGATACAAGCTTACAATACAAATCCATCAGCTGCACATTCCCAGACAGACAACAGCCTCAGCTTTCACATCTTTTCACTATCTATATCACAGCTCTAAATTAAATTTAGTTATCATGCTCGCCAAATGGCCTGAATCGCTAACATTTCAGAGGGTCGCACATTAGTTATGAACAGAGAGAGAGAGAAAGAGAGAAATTTTGGAGCTTAGCTTTTGCTTGCATTAGTTCCCTCCTCCTTCTCCACCCCTCCTTTCCCTCCCACTCACATACTCACACACTCACTCTCTCCCTCTCGCTACACACAGCGGTGAACACACACCCTCATCTATAATTGATGCTTGCTTTAGGCAGATGCTGCAGGGATTGGGACTAAGGCAGCTGCTTAGTTTATGGAGGAAAAAGGGAGCAAGATGGTGGAACAGGTATTTTTTCCCTGTTATTCTGCTTACCAAGCGCATTACTGCATTTTTTCTCCTCCTGCCCGTCTTCCTTTTGTGCTGTGGCTGCACAGTAGAGCGAGTGGCTTGTGTATGACAGCGTTTGAGCGAGTGTGTGTGTGTGTGTGTGCGAGAGAGAGAGAGAGAGTGTGGGCTTTGAAGAAAGAGGGAGCCCCCTTCAGCAACTCTTTTTCAGGCTGCCTTATCAGCAGCTGTTTTGCTTTCCATCTCTCTTTTCACACATTTCGCCGTCTCTTTCCTTCTCATTTCATTCCAGTCCATCTCTAAGCTCTGTTTCGTGTTGGTCTAGGTGGCTAAACTCACAAATTTGGCAGCCACGATCATTTAAATGAGCCGGATTCTGTCATCCAGCCTGAGAGAGTGAGTGAGGCAGGCGAGAGTTAGACTCGCCGCACTTCAAACGGTTTATTTGGCTTCATAATAATCAAACCCTACCGCTCAGAACTTTGACACATGCCGCTTTAGTGCTACTATGCTCCACCTGGCTTTCCATCATTTTTAAGGCATTAGCATGCGGTTGAACTCATCGCGACTGTGTCTGTTCACGCACATGCGAAATTTAGAGCGACTTCTCGCCTATGAGAGCGAGGGAGGAGTAGTCTCGTTGTGTGCGAAATTTTATTCGCAAAGTGTCGTAAAAAGCCCTTTACCAAAACAAAGCCACTTTTTATAGCTGCGTATGTTTAAGTGTTTGCCTGGAAGCCGAGCACAGTGAAGTGATGAATCCAGCGCGCTGCCACGTAAAACATATTTCAGTCCTCCAAATGTGGTTCTCATTAGGGTGGAGGCCAAAGCGTTTAGCTAAGCCTGACTGTCTGCCATCGCATTTTTTCTCCCAGTGTTTGCCAACAGCTATTTTACGAGGGCCTCCAAAAAATCTCAGCGACGGCACGACTATAATGACCGCAAATGTAGAGCTCCTAGCAGACTTGCACCGACAGGGGCTTCCCGCATCGCGGAGACACCTCTGTCTTTTTGCTAACTTTCCTTCCACCCTCCCCTTAACGTCTTTGACACTTGTGCATAAAGAGTTTAGCACTCCTGATCAAATGATAGTCTAATTATGGCGTGGTGTGCCCGCTCTTGAATATCAATGTGCTATGCGAAGTGCTGATGGTGTTAATGGGAAACAGCGTGATGTGTGTAACATCTGCTTAAGGAACAGCAGGGATTTTTTTACAAGGTCCCGTTTACAGAGTAGCAAGTTGCGGCTTCCCTCCTGGCTCTTCTCGGCTCGTTCGACTTGCCAAGAATGAAAATCCTGTCATTATTTACAAGTTGTTCCAAAGCTGTGTGACTGACTTCTGGGGAATCCAAAAGGTGAATTTTTTTAAAGGACATCCTGACCGCTCTTTTCAGTATTTACATTTACACACTTGGGAGATGCTTTTATCCAAAGTGACTTACATTGCATTCAAGGTATACATTTTTGTTCATACATTTCTTGGGAATCGAACCCATGACTTTGGTGTACTGGAGCTGTCAAGCTTCAAAAAGGATGCAACAATTCTGTAAAAGTATCCTAAATGTGGTCCATATTACTCTATATCAATTCTTAAATGTCAGTATGTGCTATTTAAGTAATATTTAACATACCTAGTATTCATTTATTGTCTTCCACCAGATCACTGAGACAGTGAGGTGAACTTTTTTTTAAAAAAACATAACTTATTCATTCAAATATTTGACTTATCAAATATTTGGCATCACTACTTTACTCATGATAACCCAAGGAGAATTAAAGCAAAACAGTTCAGTCAGTAAATTAAATTTCAGCATGTTCCTCATACAGAGCCATTGTATGCTATTGTATAGGAAAGCCATGTGTGTTTGGAAAAACATGAGAGTGAGTAAATGATGACAGATTTTAATTTTAGACTAGAATATTCCTTTAAATCACAGATCGAACTATGTACTTTCTCTGCTTTTATCCTACGCTTTATACGTAGGGGGTGTTCTGTGTAGTGTGGCATTATGGTCAGAGAAGAGAAAGTGGTGGGAGAGTGTATTTCGCTTTGTTTTATCATGTGCAGTTGTCCCGTGTCAGAGTGTGTTCTCGACAGGCCTGTGGGTGCTGGGATCTCTCTGCCTACATAACTCATGGTTTGGCATGGAGAAGATGTGTGTATGAAGTGTGTCACGAAGTGTTTCCTCTTGTAAAAAGCAAAAATAACAAATTAGATCTCTTTAATATCTCAATAATTTCTGCTAGACTGCAGTTAGATTACATGGAGAGCAAACAGAACATTGTCTCCTTATACTTTCTTAAAGGGGTAGTTTACCCAAAAATGTAAATTCTGTCCTGTTTTGCTTACCCTCACATCATTCCTCATACCTGTAAGACTTTATGTCTTCTGTAGAGCACAAGATATTTTGAAAAAAAATGTCTGGGTTTTTTATCCATGCAATGGCAGCCAATGTCTTCCAATGGCGTCCATATTGACTTTCATTGTATGGATAAAAAACCTTTTTCAAAACATCTTTTTTTGCAGAAAAGCTAAGTCATATAGGTTTAGAATGACATGAGGGTGAGTAAATGATGACAGAATTTTATTTTTGGGTGAACTATCCTATAAGTCATCTGCTTCTCCGATTTTTCTCCTAAAAGTGTTTCTTTGGTATCTTGGAAAATCTGAGCACACTGAAGTCTTTCTTCAAGTCAAAGATATGAATGCAAACACTTCTCTTCAAATTCTTCCAAGGTCGAATTATCTGAGCTATACTATCCACACTCATTATAGCTATACATCTGTACGTATGTCAGCTATTGACAGTTGTCAAAAACCCCTGAACATGTTGTTATTGTTAACTAAAACTATTAAAAATAGTGTTAATTAATTGAAATTAAAGCTGAAATAAAACAAAACAAAATTCAATGAAAAACTTAAACTTTAAAAACATAAATGAAAATTACTAAAAAAAAAATTAATTGAAATAAAATTGTTACTGTACTAAAATAATAAAAAAAAAAAACCCTGAAATAAAGCTATATATATAATATGTAAAAAAAACAAAAAATAAATAAATAAATTCACATAACATCTGTGCAGCCATGCATCATGTGGTCTGTTGTGTGTTTTCATTCTGCTAATATTCCATTTTTTATTGATAGCGAGCGCTAATTTAGCTGGCTTTTTAGTCTCTTGGGCATGGCATGCAGAGTGACGGTTTAGCGTTGATTTGGTGTGTGGGGTAGAGAGACGGCTCCACACATAAGTCGATAATCTGGGTGCTGGGAGGTGGATGAATTGGTCCTGATCAAATAAGAAAGCTCTTCCTGAGATAAAGGTCTGATGAGCGTTGTGTACGGAACGCATTTGTCTGTGGGTGTGCTTGTTCATTTGTTGTCGGTCCGGTGCATGCTAACACTGTAATTTAATTGGACCAGCTGTATGAGAGAACTTGTGTCTGAAGGCGAGCGTGTGCTTCGCTAATAGTTTAACACACAGAAAGCACGACTGACATGAGATGAAGCGTGTGTGTGTGTGTGTGGTGCTCATATATGGACCAAAAGTATTTGTACACATAATGAGCATGTTTGATACATAAAACCAAGTATTCAGTCATGTCTGACCTCTTGTGTCTAAATGAGAACAAGTTCCATGATCCAACATCAGATGGAAAATAGGGATGGAGCTGAATACTAAGAAAGGTGTGAATAATAACTTCAAAACAGATAATGAATTCTACCGAATAATAGAGACCAAATATCCGTTAGACTGATTATCCAACAAACACAAGGATAAAGCATTTCTATGAATATATTTTCAAATATTTTCATTAAATTATTTAAAACAACATAGTAGTGGGTCTAAAGCCAATATGACTAAAGTGGAAACTTCATGAATGAATTTGCAGACAATGTGATTTTTGTGTTCAAACTGGATGCTGTCCTTTTATTAACAAATATGTCTTTAAACAAAGAAACTATCATACATGTTTTTGTTATATGTAAATGTCTATATTAATGTTTTAAATCATGTAAGCATGATATACATTTAAATAAAATCTCACTTTTATATCTGTCTCAAGCAGGCTGTACACATTAGTGATGTTTTGGAATCTTTGTTTTAGTACAAATCTTTTAAAGTTGCAGTAAGTGATTTCTGAGAAACGCTGTTGATATTTGAAATCATCAAAACAAACACGCCCCTACTCAAAAGGACACACCCCTATCTTTATAGCTCCGCCCCCAAATTCACCAACATGCTGTGCAACACAGTCACCCCTCACCTAATGATACACCCCTTACGGCTGATTGGCTTGTGCGTTTTGGTGCTCGGTCCAATCCACTTTCATCAGCGTTTCTCATAAATTGCTTACTGCTTTGAGTGAACAAATCATGAAGGAAAACCAAAAATGATGCTTGATTAAGCACTCTTTCTGGAGTCTAATTTTTAATAAACGACATTAGAGGAACAACCTAATGTTTTGTTTGTTTGTTTTTCATAAAGCAAATGATTCAATTAATCGCTTGTGCACATTTTTGACATAAAAATAAAGTTATGAGTTACTTGTCAATATCACCTGGTGTAACTAACTGCATAAGGGGTCAGTGAACGAATCTGAATGAATCTATTTGGTGGATTAAAAAAAAAAAAAAGCTAAGATGAATTAAAATCCACCACTCATCAAAGCATTTATTTTACATCCATTAGATTTATAAGTTAAAAAGTTTGCAATA
The DNA here is from genome assembly GCF_018812025.1 of Megalobrama amblycephala. Lineage (NCBI taxonomy): Eukaryota > Metazoa > Chordata > Actinopteri > Cypriniformes > Xenocyprididae > Megalobrama > Megalobrama amblycephala. The sequence continues at coordinate 56,559,405 of NC_063044.1, read as the reverse complement.
AATAGCTGTTGTAGCAGCTAAAAGTGCACAGAATCATTATAAAAGTCCATAGTTTTGAAACTAAATGTAGATATGGATGTGATGTTCAGGTGTCCACATACTGAATGTTTGGTCATTTAGTGAACTATACTAAGATATCACTAATATTTTGCTGTTCTCTGTTTTTTCAGGGTAATCAAGACGCCCCAGCACCCCCAGAAACCATGGCCCAGCCTTACCCCTCGGCCCAGTTCGCTCCCCCTCAGAACGGCATTCCTACTGAGTACACGCCGTCCCACCCTCACCCGACTCCAGACTACCCGGGCCAGACCCCCGTGGCAGAGCACACGCTGAACATGTACCCCCCTGCCCAGACGCACAGTGAGCCCAGCGGACCAGACAACAGCGTACAGGCGGTCTCCGGCACAGCCACAGTAAGCGCCTCTCTCTACAGTATATATCTGTCTTTCTCACTTTCTCTATCTCGGACTCTTCTTGATGGCATTGCTCGTCACGGTTCAGGTTTTTTATATTTTCCTGTGGATTGAGGTGCCCTCCGTGATCTGCCCTCCAAGGACATGAGCGATGTAGCCCGCCTTAATATTTCATATGTTTCAGGGCATTTCCATGAATAATTGACTATCTTTGTGTTATTTCACCAACTCGGAGTACAAAGTGCTCTCGCTGAATTTAGTTTGGGGAGGTTTTCCCTCTAGGTTTTTAAAATAATTTCTAAATGCTTTCCATTCTAAAATTGTACGATTCAGTGCAATTCTGCATAGTAACAAGAAGTAGCTGGAGACTTTGGTTTATTAAAAAAATAGTTCGCCCAAAAATCAAAGTTATGTCATTATTTTCTCATGCTTGTGAAGTGAGCTGTAAATGATCAGTGAATAATGACTTTTGGTCTGTTCCTCATTCAAATATTTAATACGTAAATGTATTATATAATACATTTCAGACTTCATTATTCATCACAACCTATAGGTCAGTTGTGTAGAATCATTCAGTGTGAATTGTTAGTTTATTGCAATATAGGCCTGTGGATAATTCATAGCATTATATAGAGAACTCGTAGAGTTCAGATGTATCCCTTTGACTAGGATATTGAAATTTGATGGTATCAAATGTATATTATATATTCTTCAACAATCAGATGACACTAGGAAGAGACTGGGGAGGACTTTTTGGCCCAGGTAAAGAGGCAATATGGCCCATTTTTATGATTTTGAGTTATATAATAATATAATATATACACAATATAAACTAAATTAGCAAATATTTGCACTTATTTCCCCTAATAATATGTAATATATAACAATCCTGTAAATGCTAAGGGTCATCTCTAAATATGTTACAGTTTAGCATTAAACGTGTTTACTAGGTCGTATGGCACAAGATGTGCTACAAAAATGTCTACTTTTGTGTTGCATGGAAAAAATATTAAGGCATGCCAGTATGGAATGACACAAGGGTGAGAAAATGATGATAGAAGTTTTAATTTTGGGGTGAACCATTCCTAAGAAAGTGCAAACATTTTGCCATTTTTTAGGAGAAACTCCTGTTGTATCCCATAATTAGACTATTTGTTCGACAGACAGAATGTTTAAACCGTTGCACTGATTTGAAGGAAAATGTGAGCTTTCTTGCGAGCAGCGGCCAGATTTTCATTGCCTATCCTACCTTAGTGTTCAAATTTCTTTTTTTGTGCCAGAGCAGAAGGGAGCAAAACCACATCTGGAAAAGCCATTATTTTCCCCCCTGCCTCTCTCCTTCTCCCTCGCTCTCTCTCTCTCTCTCTCGATCTCTTTCCTTCACTTTCTGAGCTTAGGAAAAGCAAAACTTTACAGACATCCAAAGCTATGACCTCATCTTGCTAGAGCTGTTTTTAGATCCAAGTCATTCCTCACAACTGATCCTTCATCTGCAAACAAAAGTGGCCTAGACTGTGATATTTCCCTAGTTCTCTTCTTTGTTTGTTGGAGTAGGTGATAACCAATCCAGCCCCCAGAGGCATGTTTTTTATACAGTAATAGATGGTTTTCATTGCTGTTTTGATAGAGTGCAGTGCCATATTCTCAGTGGTCAGTGTGAGAGAGCTTGTGGTGGATTTCATGAATGCATATGGAACAGTATTTACTTTCCACAAGCAACCAATAATATTGTAGTAACACTATGTTATAGTAATACTATGTACAATATGTTTCTATTTAACATTAGATGGTGCAATAGCTAACATGAACTAACAATGAACAATACATATATTAATCTAGGTTAATGTTCATTTCTACATACACTGCTGTTCAAAAGGTTGGGGTCAGTATTTATTTATTTATTTATTTTTCCAAAGAAATGAATGCTTTTATTCAGCAAGGATTAATTATACTGATGATGACAGTAAAAAGTGACTCAAAATGGCAGTAAAGACATTTACAATGCTATAAAAGTAGAGAAAATAAAGTAAATGCTGTTTTTGGCTTTCACAACAGCACAACTTTTTTTCAACATGTGCAAATCAGGCCCTGTTTACGCTAGTGCGTTTTCGTTTTAAAATGCATACGTTTTGCTACGGTTACACTTGTCATTTACTTGTCAAACCTCGAAAACGGAGACTTTCGAAAACTCTGCAGAACCCGTTTTAGTTTGCCGGGGTTGCATTTCAGTATACGGAGGCTTTTGAAAACGATGGCGTGGCTGCCCACGTTCGCTCTGCGTATCCTTGACGACCGTGTAAACAATTACATGGAGACTGAATTGCAATCTTTGCTGGCTTTGTTGTCATTTTTAGCAGCCATTGTGCAGTTAAACTCTGCATTTTTTTAATACTGACTGCAGCTGCCTTCATGCGCAAGAGGCGACTGTTTACACTTCTAGATGCATGCCCAGTGTGCATGAACGGTCATGTGTCATGTGTTTTCGGCCGTGTAGTGTAGACGGAAATTGTTTCTGAAACGCTGTGGAAATGTGTAGACGAGGATCATTTTCATTTTAAAACGCTGTTTTAAAACGAAAACGGAATAGTGTAAATGGGGCCACAGTATATTAGAATGGTATTTTTAAATTCTAATGTTAGTAAATTAGAATTTCTGAAGGATAATGTGACACTGAAGACTGGAGGAATGATGCAAATTCAGCTTTGAAATCACAGTAATAAATTACATTTAAAAATAATTAAATAGAAAGCTTATGTTAAATTGTATTAATATTTCACAATATTACTGTATATTTGATGCAGCCTTGAGCATAAGAGACCCCAAACTTTTGAGCACTAGTGCAGGGCTTCACACTGCGACCTTTTTTTCTGCCAGTGCGACTAAATTTTGTTAGAGATCGCACTGGTGCGACCACGACATTGCACAACTGATAAGCTACTCATTTGAGCTGCGCAGCGCAGACTGTTTATCAACACGGAGCAATAATAGACAGCGCAACGCAAGCTCAGATCAGGTGTACTCACGCACCGATCTCGTTCTCACGACACTGCTTACTACAGTACACACCTCTGGGAGATCCAGTGAGAAAGCGTTTGAATTCGCCTTAGAATTAATAACATCGCTGCGAGATCTAGTGGTAAGCATTCAAATTCAGCGCAGAATTCTCTGCTTTAGACCACAGATATCAGATCAAATAACACTGATGTGGAAACCAGGAGAAACCACAGTGCCATTAATGAACAAGTTAAGGCTCTCCAGTCCACAAATCACCATGGATTTAATGTAGTAACGCTTACTGAAACCATGGTATTGTGGGAGAAATAGTCAAATGCTTTGACATTATTCATTTCTGGGTTCATGCAAACCTTTGAGAGTGAAATTCAAGTATGTTTCAGGGACTTTTTAAAGAGCTTCACATTTTTTCCAGCACTTCAAATCTCTAAATATTATCCCATTTTAATGTTATTTTTAATGTGATGATTTGTAAAACTAAAAGTTTAAAGATTCTAGGCAAACAAACACTTAAAAAAAACATAAATTACCACTAGATGGTGGCAGAGGAGCATTTATAGACTCTCTAATATACGGAAAAGTAGGAAAAGTCACAGTCTCGTGAAAAACAAAAACTTCAAATTGTGACTGAATTACACAGAAAGCAAGTAAAGAGTGCTCCTTTTATAATCCCTGAAGCTGTCTGTCAGTTCAGTACGTAGACTGTAAAAAAACGCACCATCACTTTCTTCCATTGTAGTAAGTGAAGCTGCCAGTTTGCCAATATGGCGCTGACATCTTGAGTCTCGAGTCTGCGCAGTAGTGAACTTGGAACCCAAGTCTGCGCAGTAGTAAGCACGAAATGGAGCCACGATATCAAGGTCCTGCCCACACTCCTACAGATTTGGTTAATACGGTTCACTGCAGAAGAACTTATTTTGTAAACATGTGACATAAACACTACTGGAAATGTGGAAATTAAAGTTAAAGCTCCAATCACTGCCCGAAGATCCAGAAAAAAGTCTGTTGGTGATTCGTGACTACTTCGCTCAGAGAAGCTGACAATCTCAGCATGGCGTCAAAACTCGCATTTTTAACTTTTAACTAAAACAAACTTATTTAAAGAACGAACACTTGAACTAACATCAGCGTGATAAAAACTGACTAAAATTACAGAAACCATCTTTTGGAAAAAAATATTTAATGTGTAATTTGATTGTTTAGTTTGTCTCACGTCCCATTACATTACATGGAGAGGGCAGGGTTTATGACCTATACTGCATCCAGCCACCTGGGGGCGATTGAGATGCTTTGGCTTCACTTTTCAGGACTCGTGTGGCACGCTTGGTTCAGTATGGGGCCACCTTCTGTAGAACTTAGTGGCACCAGTGCCACTGCTCTCAGATGTTAGTCTGGAGCCCTGTAGTGTACAGTATACCAATACATTTTTAGCATATGAAGTTGCTTAAATTAACATTTCGTCCCCTTGGAATTATAAGGTTCTGTCTGCATTCTGAGCAGTTTTGAGATATTGAGCTTCAAAGTTTTTGCATTCCATTTGACCTTGTAGATAGAACCTTTTTGTTTTCCAAGTAAAAAGTCCCAAAATGTACACAACTTTAAAAAAAAAAAAACATCACATAATGTAAATAAGTTGTCACAGAATAAGAATATGTAAATAACTCAATTTTGAACCTTATAATTCCAAAGGGAAGATTTGTTTAGTATTAACAATGAACAATCAGTTATTTATACATTAACATTATCCTAAATTGATGATTTCATGTTCATTTTTAGCTTATTATACCGTATGACATTGCTAATGTTAATTAATTTAAACTTACTGTAAAATGGGTGGCATTAGTTTCATTAGTTAACACTGTAACAAATGTATTGCTCAATGGTTGTTCATGTTAGTTAATACATTAACTAATGTTAACAAATGAGACCTTAGTGTAAAGTGTTACTATAAAATGTCACCAATGTGTTAATATGTTTATCTTAACATACATTTTTATTAACCATGTCACACCAAAATATAAGTTTGTGATTTAATTATTTTCTGCTGCTAACAGTTTTGTTATGGCTGTTATTATTAATTGTCACCTTCTTTTCAGGACATTAGTCATCAGATTCTCAGTAAACACCACGGGTGTAATGATGGTCACAGACGCAGAGGTGGACATTTAATTTAACCGACCTGAGTGGTTGTTAAAATCAGCCCACTCACAGATCATTTCAAGTTCATTTAGTTTCGGACAATACAGAAAGTGGTGATGTCCGAGTGGGTGAGTTGTTTACTCTGTAATTAGCCCGTCCATTGCCGCCAGTTTGACCCATTCATGTCGGTTTGCGGGCACTGCGTGTACATGATAGCCTGCCATTATCTCATTGACTGTAATCAGCCAATCACAGTGACATGGAGGTACTGCTTCCACTCAAGTGACCTTTAGCCTGTAGGTGTCACTGTTGGATAGTGTCGCTTCAGAAAGATGAGTGATTTATTTGGTCTTAAAAATATTTGTTTTAAATCTGTTGATTATTTTCTCATCCATCTTTTTTTCTAAAAATGACGTCTCAAACGGCGTGTATGTCAGCTCAATGTGTCGGTTTGCTTCTCTGACTCCTGTCACGCTTCATTGGCCGTCTTCCCCCATGTGCTCCCGAGAGAGACGGCCCCGGCGTGCCCATCCTCATTCAGGCAGAGTGAGAGCTGCCTTTCCTTTAGGGAGGGCATGTGTGGAAAGGGCTATACCCGCAAGAGGGCAGACATCTTGCAGAACGTCCCCCTCTCAACCCCTCTGGTGCAGCTTTTGGGGGTCGACGGATGGTTGTAGACTCACAGATGATAGTGGAGGTTGACTTAGACAGCTACTGTGCTTCATCCTAGTAATGTTGCTATGCTGAAAATAGCAAATCTTAAAATGGCATCATCGCTGATGTACATTATCTGTCTTTTTTTGCCTCTGTGATTCACTGAGTGCAGGAAACCCTCAGTGTTGTACCTCTGAGCTATTATGCAGTTTGTGCATGAGAACGTCTTCGCAAATGAGCACGCAGCACTCTAGCGCACTGAGCGCTGTGGCTTTGGCTGGTTTATCTTTCCCAAATGCTTGTTTTTTTTTATTTTTCTGCTCATGTAAAACCAACAATGCAGCAAAAAATGCATATGTTATAATGAAAGACTATTAATGAATCTTTTGATACCAAAAAAGATTAACTGGAAGCCTTTTTTTTACTGTTTGTTATTGTTTTCCCCTCTATGTTGGAGTCCTCTGCCAGTGAGAAGAATGCAGCACAGATGGCACGATATGTAAACTGTCAGCCGTATGCATGCTATACACACACACACAGGCTGTATTTTTACCTGGCACACATCCCAGAATTGTTCCGAGAAGGGAATGAAAAACATTCCTATCCTTTTAGGTTAAGTAGGTAACTGGCCATATATATTTATATTTAGGTATACATACATATATTTTCTACTAAATATACATTTCATTAAGAAATGTATAGGGAAAAAATCACCCCCGCCTGCCCACGCACGCGAACACACACACACACACACACACACACACACACACACACACACACATATATATATATATATATATATATATATATATATATATATATATATATATATATATACACCTGTTTGAAGTCAATAGAGTAAGCAAAGTCAATTTTGAGAAAAATCGAGTTAAAGTTTTCTGAAGATTCCAAACCAAAATCACCTAGCAACCATCCCTTAACCCTTAAATGCATGACTGTTTCGCCAATCACTGTTACATATTCGGGTCTTTATCGACCCGGATCAATATCTAACACAAGGATCTCTACCTCTCGCGATAATATAAAACTTCTCTGATATTAGAGTAACAATTATAGAAGAATTAAATAAAGCATATTTTGTTACCTTTTGGAGCTTGAAAGGGCTCAGTTTGAGCAGATGTTTTATGCCATCATCACTGTCCTCGTCAGAGCTCATTTCCCAGTAAATTCAGCAAATAATAGGTTAGTTTTATATTTGAGGTCACGAATATGAGCCCATTTGCGATCTCAAACGTATTCTCAAAACTATATAATTTTTAACATCTTCAAAATCAATATTTCAATCACTGACAGCTTCTCCAGATCCATCTAGTGACAGTGGCAGTCATATTAATTGCGTTTAGTACTTGCTCTGCAGTAAATCGCTGAGCCATTTCATGTTTTTCTTATTATTTCGTTTTCTGTCTAAATGAGTCGTCACTTCAGCATTGTGTATCAGACATTGCCACCTTGTGGAATAAAGGTGAATTGCACTTATTCTGTCATCTAAGATTCAATTATTGTTGTGCAGAAAAAATATACATACACTCATACATACCTTGGGTCGTTAGCGACCCTATACAATTTTTACAAAAAATGAATACAAAAATATGCATTCTTTTATAATTTTATGATTTTTTTCTTGTTATATTCTTTATAATGAATTGATTGAGGAATACCAAGAACGTTGATGTCTAATTTTAAAAAATTAACAAGGAGGAGGGTAGTGAATGATGTCCCGGGTCACTAAAGACCCGAGGTATGCATTTAAGGGTTAAAATCCCTGGTAATAAAACCAAATTTGGCACAAACCAAGTCAAAACCCATATCTATAGGAAAAAATATATATATATTCAACTTTTTTCTATGATTCCACAATTGTTTGATTAACGTTAATGAAACAGACAGCCTATACATTAAGACCTACTGTATCACACGGATCTAATATAATGTTATACATCAGATGTTTTTCCAGAACAGTTCACCAAACGTTCACTTAAGACGTAACAGATCATGTTTGCGTGAATACTCACCAAGATTTTTGAAATACTGTAATTCTGTGTATAGCCTATGTGTATATCACATCTGTCAGTCAACATGGTTAAGATCATTTTGTTTAAATCAGCATAAGTTTGATAATCACATCTCACTGGTTCAGACTCAGGCCATCGCTATGAACATTCACAAAGTTTTACAACAATACCAAACTTGTGCTGAGAGGAAGCGCCAGTTGTCCAGAAGTGAGCATAGAAAAACGTCATTTTACGACATCTATGAATATGCTAATTAGCCCCGCCTCCACTCACTCACACAAGCTCAGAGATCCACTCGGTCAACTTACTGAGGTAACCGCTGTACAATGTTATCGGTTTTTACAACATCGGACACATAACTGTATTTAATATGATTAGCCTTTTTCTTGACTACGTTATCAAACAGCTAATAATGTGTTGCTAATGTTACACAAATATGTTCCCATTTGCCATGTCAGAGTCAGACAGCTGCCTTCTAAAAATCAGTAGGCCCTATCCTTACAAATGCTTAACAACTTAGAATCTTAAATCTATCCAATTTTTCATATCAACAGAAAAATATACCGGGATAACCTGGCTTCTTTTGAGACTGCTTCAGAGTGGTAATATAGTTAATGATACGTGATTGGTTACAAGTTAGTTTGTGACGTAAGAAACACCGACGATTTCAGACCACGCTTCGGAAACTGTCTTTAGATCACTGCGGTTTTAAAGAGAAAATACTCCGCAATGGTGTTGACTTATGAATTTGCACATGGTTTGTCTTAAAGCATGTTAAAAACACCACACAGACATATGAACAACATTAAAAACTTGATTTTCACCACAGGGGGACTTTAATACATACTTAAATTCCCCTATACATTTTTACGAAATGTATATTTAGTAGGCTAATGCAACTTTCTCCATGCTCTTTTCAAACACATTATTAAAAAAAAAAAAATTCCCTCATGGATCAATGATGGCTGATGCAATTATTCCACATTCCCCCACACTGAAAAATTCCTTGGAAAGGAAAATATTTTACTGGCACTTTATGCTCCAAGTCCTCACTGTGAGGTTATCTTTTTCTGTCCAGCGCTGCCATATGTGTGTCCGTGTGGGCTCTTACACTCCAGCGGCTGTGTGTTTTTGTATGTGTGTGTGTGTGTGCTCAGAGCACACACCGTCAGCCCTGTCACTGTTTGCCGTTTAGCACTCAGTGTGAGATCAATGAATGGTAAACACTCACAACTCCGTGAGTCCCCAATCAGTAATTGAGTAGGTCTCCCAGGCTGAACCGCTGTCCTCCCTCACATCCCTGTCCTTATCGCTCCATCTTTCCCTCACCTTTCCTCCCTACAGGGAGCAACACAATCTCTGGCTCCCTAGAAATGGCCACAGTGGACTTCTTTTTCCTTCTTTTTTTTCTTTTTGATGCCGCTTTGGAATTGATCTTGATATGTTACGATTGGAAGTATCGTATTGTGCTTCGCATGTTTGAAGGCAAGTTTGATGCCCGAATATTTCAACACGCACTGTGAATATGATTCAAAATGCGTTTTGCTTCTGCCGCTGGCCCCTATTTTATTCCTATAGATTTATTCCTTTTTCCCCGTCTCATCCCATCACCCTGAGATCAGTCACCGTGGCCTCCGGCTCCCCAAGGCAACTAGACAGGGGCGAATCGATTAATTGATTTCGGAATCAATTAATTGAGCCATTAAGGCAGCCATATGCACGGACCATGAAATGAGATCTCTAAAACTGCACATATGGCTGCCAACCATGCCGTGCCTCAACCTAAAGACCCGCTGCATTCCTTCCCATACTTTTATTGAAAGAGCAGTAAATGGAAAAGCATATTTCCAATTATAACACCCCAGTTGTTTCTTCTGCAGAGGGCCGCTTGCCTCACGACGCCATTAAATCGAGCCTCCTGCAATAGGAAAAGTGCAATTTTGTTAAAGCAATAAAGACGGCGCACATCTTGTCAGTTTTACATTGGATGGTTTACTACACTGCTTTAGCGTTTTATCTTCCGTTTTTCTTTGTTCTCTGCCTTGAGGAGTGGGTGTTCTTTTGTTTATGACTTGTAATAACACAAGACAGATTTTTTTCCCCTTGCACTTCTGCAGTCTTTCATGTATTGAAAGACTAGTATTTTTCAAGTGCTCTCTCATGTCCCCCCCCCCACCACCACCACCACCTTTGCATTTCAGTCGGGTGGGTATATCGTACCCTGTACAAACATTATGATGACACGATATTCATATTTACAGTCCCAGCATGCTGTTCTTTATTCTTCATTTGAGCTTTGCCTTTTTAATCTTTCTGTTGCCGCTTTTGTCAGAGTCGCCCTGAGCACCGCCTGATTTAAATAACAATGCCGCATGCACACAGACACACGGTCCGTTCCATTGCCAGTATTTCCAGTGAAGCTTGCTTTAACAGTTCTGAGCATCTGTAATGTCAGAGAGGCAGTTGTTACACTGGGACTCAGTCATTCTTTTGTTCCAGACAATATGATTTCCAGAGGGCTTGAAGCATGACAGGACAGCTGCAGCAAGCAGAAAGTTTAAAAAATATCCCTGGGCATAACTGCAGGCTCGAGGCAGAACCTCCGCTTCACTTTCTCAAGCGCTACAAAGGAAAATAAATGGACATAAATTCACATATATGTGAACATGCTCATGCTAATACATATAATGGGTGAATTGCATTCAAGTGAGCACCGCTATGGCCTCACTCCAAAGGGTAACGCAATTGAAGTCACATTTGTTGAGGTGAAAATGAAAATGCACATTTATGAGAGCAGAATCATTTGTTGTGAATGAATTATTCTTTTTTAACAGGATCTTTTAAATTAATCAATTGATTCAGTTCACAAAATTGGTCTGAATGATTCAATCATAATTTGGAATGATTCACTTCTGGAGTTCGACTGATTCAATGATCCGATCACAGTGGTTAACATCTTACTGAAGCAGAATAATAAAAAGTAAATAACGTAAATATAATAATATTATAAGTGAATAAAGGCTTACATTTTGACCTTTTCATCACAGAAAGATAACATACGACTTCAAAACTGTATACACTACCTTTCAAGTATATATATTTTTTTTTAAAAGAAATTAACATTTTCAGCAAGGGTGCATTAAAAAGTAAAGACTTTGTTGCAAAAATATATATATATATATATATATATATATATATATATATATATATATATTTCAAATAAATGCTGTTCTTTTGAACTTTCTATTCATCATAGAATCCTGAAAAAATATTAAGCTGCACAATAGTTTTCAACATTGATAATAATAATAAATGTTTCTTGAGCAGCAAATCATCATATTAGAATGATTTCTGAAGGATCATGTGACAATGAAGACTGAAGTAATAATGCTGAAAATTCAGCTTTGACATCACAGGAATAAATTACATTTTAAAATATATTAAAATAGAAAACAGTTCATAATGATCAATTTATAATGAAATAACATTTCACAATGTTACTGTTTTTAATGTTTATTAGGGGTGTAATGATACCCTCATGTCAAGATTCGATACATATCACAATACTGAACTCGCGATACAATATTATTGCGTTACTCCAAGACATATGGTAAAAGGATAACAAAAAATGTACTGTTGATTAAAATGCTAAATTTGGTATTACGTTGGGAGTGGAAATGAATAGGCTTGGACTTGGTGCTAGTAACCCAATGCACAGGAGAGTGTTGATATACCAGAATAAAAATATTCATGATTCTAATGCTGATTTATTTTAGATTTCACTCTGTCACTGTCTAGATATGTTTAAAATAATGTAGGCCACTTTTTACTGGTAACATTTGGCATTATCAGGACCCACAAATATTCCCCCATTGCATTATTATACATTATATTCAGAATTATATATAGTAGTTTAGTGTAGTAGTAGTAATGACACTAACACTCTGTTAACTTGGATTTTTTCTCACACAGTAATTTTCATTTTGGGTGAACTATACACAACACATATTGTCACTATCCACGATACAAATTGTTGCATTTTTGTATTGCGTTATATTGTGACACGATACAATGTTACACCCCTACTGTTTATACTCTTTTTTTTTTTTTTTAATTGGGAGTGTTTATTATAATACTTTTGGTTTAATGCCGCTTTTGCATCCTTTTTAAGGATGTTTTTAAAGGCTTCAATATTTAAAAATGATCTCTTTGAAAAAAGTAAGGTTTGCAATGATTGCAGATTTTTATTTTTTGGTTAAACTGTCCCTTTAAGGGCACAAAAATGCCATTTGGAAGTCGCCCACTGACACAGAAATGTACACATGGGAGAAAAATAGAAAGCAAAGTCTCCCAATGCAATACTCTCACTAGCTAAGTCATACAAATACAGTCAGACAGAAAAACACACAGTCGCACACACACGCACACCCAGGGCTAGGCCACTTTCTCTCCCAGGCAGCAGTCCAGACTGCGAGGCACATAGTTGCAGGGAGCAGCCAGCAGTCATGCGTGGCCAGAGAAAGCGAGAGAAAGCAAGATATAGTGAAGCAGCCATGTCATATATCACCCACAGTTGCCACCCATGCACTGCCCCAACCCCTGCAAACACCGCATTACAAACTACGCCTCAAACGTTCATTTTTGTGTGTGCTTGCTCTACATATGTTTTTCATATCTGCCTGAGAAAGGAAGACAGGAACAGCTAGTTAAAGTTTTCACCAGCTATATTGTTAAAACAAGGCTTTGGGTCTGGCTCCGTGGGAGCGCCTGGAGGTACAGGCACGATAGACTGTACATCCTGACTGCAGCACTGCGGTGGACCAAGCACATCAGTGACACGGCCAACACCTGTGTGCAAAGACAGCTGGTTTTCTGAAAAGCGCTTCTTCGCTTGTTGAGTTTGTTTACAGTTGGCGCATCAAAATTTGCCTGTCTTACTAACTGATATTCCCTGATTTCTTTCCCTTTTTTCCCCCACAGCAGACAGACGATTCAGCACAGACAGACAGCCAACAGCAAACACAGTCATCTGAAAACACAGAAAACAAAACGCAGCCCAAGAGGCTCCACGTCTCTAACATCCCCTTCAGGTTCAGAGATCCAGACCTCAGGCAAATGTTTGGTGTAAGTACCTGTTCTCTCTCTCTCTCTTACTTTCCCAGCACAGAGCAGACCGTGGCTACGCCAGCACAGGTGTCTGAGGCATGTGCTAACGTGCTGTCCTTCTGCTTGTCCTGTGATATTTGAAGTTTGGGTACTGTCTGATCTGTGATCTGGGTCTAGTCTTGTTTTGGTAGCTCCATAGAGAATAACTGAATAATTTATTTGAATATTGAATGGAACAAAATATGCACACATGACAACGTGACAGTAAAAACATCACACTACATTCACATTATTACAATACGTTTCAAATAAACGCTGTTCTTTTGAGCTTTCTATTCATCAAAGAGTCCTAAAAAATTTGTTTCCACAAAAATATTAAGCAGCACAGCTCTTTTCAGCATTGATAATAATAATAAAACATGTTTTTTGAGCAGCAAATCATAATATTAGAATGATTTCTGAAGGATCATGTGACACTGAAGACTGGAGTAATGATGCTGAAAATACAGCTTTGCATCACAGGAATAAACTACATTTTAAAATATGTTCGAGTACAAAACAGTTATTTTAAATTTTAATAATATTTCACAATATCTCTGTATTTTCAACCCGATCTCACTGCAATTCATACATATTTTATGAGGTGGCTAATTTATACGAATTCGTATGACCTCACTCGTACGAGTTTGTTTTTTGCTAAATCGTATGTATTTTACAAGTTGCCAAATTCGTATGAATTCGTACGAATGACCTACCCCTAACCCCGCCCCTAAACCTACCCGCCATTGGGGTTTAGACAAATGGTATAAATTCGTACGAGTGAGGTCGTAAAATACATACGAATTGGTCATGAGATAGCGTTGGTATTTTTGATTAAATGAAACCTTTGTGAGCATAAGAAAAAAAAAGTAAAATCATACCTAGCCCAAACTTTTGGATTGTGTATAATTATTTATTTTAAGTCAAAATCAAAAAGAGCTTTAGAGAATTCATTTTAAATGAATATTAGTTAAACTTTTCATATCAGTTTTTTCTTGAGGCTCTATTTTTGACCTGTTTTTCGAATGACATAAAAGAATTGGATAATAAGTGACCCATTAAAAGGATAAATAATTGGTGATTTTTAGATGAACTAAAACATTTCAAACGTGTTGGTTAATGCAACTTAAAGGTGCCCTAGATTCGAAATTTGAATTTACCTGGCATAGTTGAATAACAAGAGTTCAGTACATGGAAAAGACATACATTGAGTTTCAAACTCCATTGCTTTCTCTTTCTTATGTAAATCTCATTTATTTAAAAGACCTCTGAAGAACACGCGGATCTCAACATAACACAGACTGTTACGTAACAGTCGGGGTGTACGCCCCCAATATTTGCATATGCCAGCCCATGTTCCCAACATTATGAAAGGCATTAGACAAGGGCAGAACGTCTGGATGTGCACAGGTGAATCAACAGACTAGGCAAGCAAGAACAACAGCGAAAATGGCAGATGGAGCAATAATAACTGACATGATCCATGATATCATGATATTTTTAGTGATATTTGTAAATTGTCTTTCTAAATGTTTCGTTAGCATGTTGCTAATGTACTGTTAAATGTGGTTAAAGTTACCATCGTTTCTTACTGTATTCATGGAGACAAGAGCCGTCGCTATTTTCATTTTTAAACACTTGCAGTCTGTATAATTCATAAACACAACTTCATTCTTTATAAATCTCTCCAACAGTGTAGCATTAGCCGTTAGCCACGGAGCACAGCCTCAAACTCATTCAGAATCAAATATAAACATCAAAATAAATACTTTACTCACATAATTCGAAGCATGCATACAGCATGCATGACGAACATCTTGTAAAGATCCATTTGAGGGTTATATTAGCTGTGTGAACTTTGTAAATGTGCAGTAATATAATCGACAGCTCATGTGGCAGGGAGCACGTGAATTAAGGGGGCGGCGCGCTGAAAAAATCAGTGCATAGTTAATGATGCCCCAAAATAGGCAGTTAAAAAAATTAATAAAAAAAAATCTATGGGGTATTTTGAGCTGAAACTTCACAGACACATTCAGGGGACACCTTAGACTTATATTACATCTTGTGAAAAAGCATTCTTGGGCACCTTTAAGTAAAATAATTAAGTGAGTTTACATGTCAAATTAAATGTAGACAGTATATCTGATCTGTGTTCTCTTTTCTTTCCAGCAATTTGGTAAAATCTTAGATGTTGAAATCATATTTAATGAACGAGGATCAAAGGTACGTGTGTGACTTACTTCCCTTGCATGCTCTTATTCTTGACCAATCAGAACAGTCCAGTGAGTTTAGAGGCTTAAATGAACATCATGTTTATTTAAAAAAGGGAAAGAATCCAGTGATGAATTAGTACCTGTACTGTACAAAACAAATGCTTGTTGTAGTCATGTTAACGTATGTAATGCAATCTCATATCAGCTGCTGTGCTAGAGTTATTAGTGCCCTGTTCAATGGAGTGTGTGGAAATGTGTTTGGCACTTGTCTTTGTTCTGTTATGGTGTCAAATGAAGAACATTCTCCGCTGAGCTCCGTAATTGACAGCGTTATTCAGTGTTATGACACTTAGCATCATTCCTGTGCACAAACAATTTTCTTTATTGAAATATGAATTATGTTCTTCTGTTCCAGCTGGAGGAGATAATGATGCATGTTAACAAGTTCTGTAGTTCACAATCCTTTATCATTTATCTTTTGAGTTGTTTTTTCCTTTTGTAATGACTTTTCTTTATGTTGCATTATAGAGTGTTAAATGACAGTGTTTATTTTATTCCAATAGATTTTGTTTACTCTAAGACTTGTTATTAAAGGTATAGTCTTTTATTTGCTCTTTTTTTTTTTTTTTTTTTTTTTTTTTTTTTTACATTTCATTTAAGTGACTTTACGTTCTTAGACGTGCTATTTTATTTCATTTCTCCTTAGAGGTTCTAACAGAACCCGTAAATTATCGTTAATCTCGATGCTTTGCATGGTGCAGGAGAAAAGAGGAGGAGAAAGAGAAAGGGGGTAAATGCAGCAGCAGCAGCAGCTGTTTTTGTGTGTGAGAATGGCAGAGGTAGAGCCACAGTGGATTTCTTGGGTGTATGACTGAATTAATAATGTGCATGTTGTTCTCCCCCCTCCCCTTTCCCACCTGCATGCAGGGTTTTGGTTTCGTAACTTTCGAAAATAGTGCCGATGCGGACAGGGCCAGAGAGAAATTACACGGCACGGTGGTAGAAGGTCGTAAAATAGAGGTGCATGTAACAAATATTTCCCTTCTCAATTGTTCTTTTGTTTGTTTGTTTTATTCATTTTTTTGTTTGTTTGTTGTTGTCGTTCTTGTTGTTATCCTTAATTCTCTTTTGTGTGTCAGTATGTGCCTCACTCTCATCTCACTATTAGACGCATCACTCGTCTTTTCCTGCGTGTGCTCCTCTCTCTGTCCCTCTTTTCCTCCTCCCCTCCCTCCCTCCCTCCCCCCATTGTATCCCTAATACGTTTCAGTTATTCTAAGATTTCAAGTCAGATTTAACACGGTGCTCGCCGTTATCTAATTGGTTTGCTTTAGTTGGCATTCACTTGTGTTTATTTGATTCTTTTCTGTTCTTTTTAGTTCTTTTTTTATAACATATTTTGGCTTAATAAGCAAACGGGTGCAGTAAGTCATCAGGCAGAGTGCAAACAGCATTTGTGTGATGATAGCCAGAGGCCTTATTGCAAAGTTGACGAGGGATCTGCACTAAAAGCGGCCTGAAGCCGGCAGCGCTTGTTAATTGGCCTGAAGACGCTGCTATTAGATAGAGCTGCTCTCAAACTCAAGCCTTTAAATCTACAGCTCAAATGACACTTACTTTACAGTCTAGAAGAGTCACTGAAGGTGGCTGATCTGCAACGACAGTGACCATCCTTATAGCCAATTCCCATTTAACAGCTGTGCTCTTTTTTTTTTTTTTTTTTTTGTTTGTTTTGTTTGTTTGTTTGCAGCTTTTTTATTTTCAATTTTTAAGAGTTATTCGGATGTGACGTGGTGCCGTCTTTCAGTAAGATGTTGCCTATTTTGCCTTCTCATTTTCCCCCCTTTTCCAACGGTAGCTGGTAGGCCCCTCACCAAACTCAGTAACCGTGGTAACAATACATACACATGCGGGCGATGGCGGCGAATGGTAAGTGGAGAGAGCCATCTGCCATTTCACGAACTCCGCGCTGATACCTCGTGACTGTTTTTTGACTTGATGTTGAGTTTCTTGATGCTGTTTTCTCTTGTTACGCGTGTTACTTGAGTGAACATTTAGCTTCCTGAGAGGCTCTGATTGGATTGAACTGAATCGTGCGCATCCTACTCAGATTCTGAACTCCATGATTATGTTAAATAATGCACCCTCTTTTTTATATCCTTTGTTAGCTGTTCTTTCGGCTTGAATGATTTTCTTTCGTTATTACTTCTTTTGTTTTCCTTTCTGATTATTATTCTTGTGATGAAGCACAAGGCTCTTGGAGTGTTGAATGCTAAATGTTGCTTTGTTTTCCGACTGTACCTCAACTCTGAAGGTTTAGTGTATGTTGCGCAATGCCAAGCGTTTTTTTTTCCTTCCATTCCTACGCTCTCTTGTTTTTCTTTTAACCTAGTCGTTCCCTCTCCACTGCATGCTGTCTCATACTCGATGCCTTTCATTTGTTGAGTGCATTTTGTGTTTCTGTTTTTTTTCTCCATGTACTCCTTCAACTTGATCATCATTTGATGACGCATGCTGACGAGTCTTTTTATGATGAGACTTTTGCATATATTTTCTTTGCTTTATATGTCTTACCACTTTTCTTTAACTGTTTGTTATGATATATAATCATTTAGAAAATCTTCACTGTACTGCATGCAATATTTCAATATTTACAGCTTTAGCCTCAGTATGATTGTTGCTCACACGCTCCTGTTTGTACTCAGGTTAACAATGCAACAGCACGGGTAATGACGAATAAAAAGACCGTCAACCCATATGCAAACGGTAAGAAAAAGCTCTCTTGATATTGCCAAGTAATTAGTCTTTTTGTGATTATTAAAAATGTATTTACAAAAGTTAGTTACCAACAAAATATTTTATATTATTTCAGTAAATATTTTGTACATATATTTTGTATTTTATTTTATATACAATATTTGAGAGTGTAAAATTAAATAATAATAAAATAAAATTATATTTTATATCATTAGATTGTATTGTAGCCTATCATTTCATGTACATTTGGAGTTCAAAAGTTTGAGACCACAAGTAAAAATGCTTCTTTTTTGTATTTTTCTAATTATTTTTTTGTCTTGACATCAGTATATAACAATTTAAGCAAAATGATGACTTGATATTTCTTTAACCTTTTCCCCGCCAGCATTTAAAAAAAAGAAAAGAATTTTTTCTTGCCCTCCAGAATATTTTGTCATATGAATATCTGAACATGCAATATATCAAAAGTAAGAACAGAGCCTTTGGTTTAAAAAAAATCTAGCTTCATGCATTCTTATGTGAAAATCGTGTTATGAGAAAAAAAGCAATGCTTTTATCGCTTGTTTCTGCTCCTTTTTGGCCTGTATTTTGATCCGGATCTTCTGTACTCTATCAGAAAATGCGTAATAGCGCCCCCTTTACCACCATATTACAGTGAAAACATCAATTGTCAAAATGAATGACAGAAAATTCCGTCAGTAGTGGGGAAGGAGTTAATGACACTTCAGCATGATTTGAAAATAATCCAAAAAGCATCTTGTGCAGATCAGTGATAAAGATTTACTCAATTAATTAGCAACCTAGAAATAGTGCAGAACCTTGTCATATTCATTTAATGCGTCTTTGCATGCTTTATCATAATAGTAATACTACTAATAATAATATCTGTTTATTTCCAGGTTTAAATTACATTTTGAATACCACTTTCCCCTCAAGTGGTCTCATACTTTTGGACCCCACTGTATATATTGACATTATACAGTATACAGGACAAAGTTTAGACCTCATACCAAGTATGCAACTGCACAGGCAGGAAATTTTACAGTTTTTTTTTTTTTTTTTTTTTTTTTTTTAACAAACTAAATCCCTTCCTGTATCCACGGACCCGCAGATTAAAATCAGAGAAGAAGAGTGCTTGTAACAGTCGATTTTCTGAGTACCCTCTGAAATGTTTTTCACAGCAGTTCTCTTTTCTCTTTTATTCCTCACCCACAAGTTTAAATGGAAGTGAAAAACTGAGACAACCTTTTAGATCAGATCTCAGTTGATATCAAAAGATTTTTTATTTTTTTTAAACTTATGTAGGGCTTAAACAGACAGGCCATTTGTAGAGGTTAGAATTAGAGAGAAATCTGTCAGGCCACTCCGGGCCCTGTCCTGGCTCTGGATGACAGTAGCGATTTAGTGTGGTCAGCCCTCTACTGACATCATTACGCATGGGCCTGGAGGTTCTAGTTAACCAGAATCCAACTCTTTGTCTTGTGAAGAATTTTTGTAGTGCAGACCGAGGGTGGCTAATATCAGATCTTCCTCTCTGTCTTTGTCTAGGCTGGAAGTTGAATCCAGTCGTGGGTGCAGTCTACAGCCCAGAATTCTATGCAGGTGAGTAGACCATAATTTCAAAGAAACTGGCTCTGCAATGCATCATATCTTTAGTAAAAAGAATACACGCATAATTTTATGACATAAAATAGCTCCAATAAAAACAGTGTCTAAAAATAGAATGTGAGACAATTATCAAAAAAAAAAAATTTTCTTAAAAAGTCTATATTTCACCTCTAAATTTTTTAATTATAATTAATATATTTATAAATGTAAAACTAAACTAAAATTGACCACATCATTATAATTTATCCTTACCTTTGTTTGAACATATGAAATCATAATTGTATTCTACATTAAGTACAATCATATTGCTATAAATACTTCTGAATAAATAAATAAATAATTTTCAGAAAGCAACACTGTAACACAGAGGGTTAAATGCATTTGCATTTAGGGCTAATGGGCAGTTTCACTAATGTGCTTTGTGTGTGTGTGTGAAAAACGTTCTCAACTCACATGCCCTGAATCCTCTGTTTATGAACGCTGCAGAGGATATGAAATGGCAAATTACTCTGATGCCAGATATGATATGATTTTACATTCCTTTCAAATAGTGTTTTTCTGTAATGTTGTTTTATTTTCATATACTTACATTGGCTCCAAAAAGTATTGGCCACTGAAAATGAATGAATCTCATTGCATTACATGATTCATTTAATGAAAAATCAAAGCAAGCATCATTCATTTTAAAGAAAGAAAGTGTAATTTTCACACTAATAATTTGATATATTTGAGAGTTAATGTGATGAACTACACCTGTGGTTACTCTGCTAAGACATCTAATAAAATCAGCTCAGAAATGTGAAGTTATTTCTGAGAAAAAAGCATCATTTGTTGCAGATGCCACTTGGTTTGATCATTTGTTTGTATAGTGCAAAGAAATTCCACCATTTTAAGTGTGACTTAAGTGTCCAAATCATTTCAGAGGTCTCTGTCAGTACTGTTAATTGTTTGGTTAGGAATATCAATCAGAAAACAAACAGAAAATTGCTCCGGGTTGGTGTTTAACTGCATTATTTGATGAAGGCATAGTTCTGTGCCTGGTGGTTGGAGGTGTGTATAATGGGTGACCTTAATCTACGGGTTCTGGCATAGGCTTGAAAGAGCTGGCAAGCAGGAAGCGATTATTCCAATCACCCAAAGGGCCTGTTTCACAATGTGTTTGCTGTGTTTGCTGGCCTATTGGCAAGAGGCTCCAAGACGCCATTGTCACAACTGGAACCACGTTACACATCTTTGAAAACATAATCCAGCCAGCTTTCAGACCCCCAGGGCTTCATTTCATTTTATGGGCCTTTGAAAGCGAGCGGCTCTCATCGGTTGAAAGACAAGCTTGACTCTTTTTCTCTCGTTTCCTTCGGTCATCTCCTCCTCAACCTTGGCTATCCCAGCCTCTGACCTTCCCCGAACATCATTACCTCCCCCATTATATGGGGAAAATATCGAGATTTTATGATAATAAGAAGAAACGAGAAGGCAAAAATATCGAGGTGATGGTTAAATCTAATTGTCTGTCGACGCAAGGGCATCAAAGGGCTGAAATATATTTTATAAATTAAAATCAATATTTTCAATTTCTCCAGACAGTCGTTTGCCTAATTCAGTGCACATTCTGTTAATTACAAAATGGCTCATTATCGATTTGCTTTCGTCTCACCTTTCAAGTGTCCAAACATCCCACATCCCATTAAAGTGCAAGAGCTTTGTTCTTTCCAGCGCTCGCTGTTTCTTTTTTTTTAGATCTCTGTCTTAATTATAATTAAAGCATCGTTAATACGCCCGAATAGTGCCGATAACGGAAAACGCCTCGAATCCTTTCGTTTGCCTAAAGACTGAAAATAGGTATTGGCACATTGCTGCTTAGATTGCAGATGGAAAGACTGCACAGAGTGATTGAGCGTGCCGTCGAGTTTGAATTGTGATTAGTAAGCTTGAAAGTTAGCTATATAAACAAATATCCTAAGGGATGGAAAAAGGAGCATCTTTGATTCATGAATGGTTTGTTTCTGAAACAAGCCTCAGCGGTCGCCACTCGAAGCAGCTCTCACCTGAGGCAGACTGTTGATTTAAGATAGCTTTGATGTTCATTAACAGTTCTCCGGCTGAGAGGAATGAAAGCTATCGGCAGAAGGCTGAGGGATGACCAACGTGCCAGACCCCGCTTGTCTGCCGGACTGATCTCTGATTAAGTGTTACGCCTGACGGAGATTGGGCGGATGTTTGAAAATTAGACTTTCAGCAATTTACGCCCAGAGATTATGGAAATGCAGGCCACCTCTGACCACAGGAAATGTGCGGCTCGAAGACGAAGACATATACGCTCTCTTTCTTTCTCTATTGCATGCTTTCTTTAAGGAAATGAGTTCACACATGAACAAGGTTAAAAAGATGCAGCTCTAGCAATTATTTTTAAGAAGCCATATACGGTATGCTGTCTGATAACACATCCACATAATGGTGTTTCTTCAACCGTGGGCACTTTTAGAAAATAAAAAAACGCGTCTAACAGATACACTTGCATTTGGATACGTGTGTCACAAGAGAGTTCTGCCATTTTTTCATTTGCCTAAAGACTGAAAATAGGTATTGGCACATTGCCAGTACCTATTTTATAGGTATTTTTATAGATACCTATAAAATACCTATTTTATAGGTGTTTTATAGGTATTTCTTAATGTTATAAAGCGACGAGAATACATTTTGTGTGCAAAAAATAAATAAATAAATAAATAAATAAATAAAAATAACGACTTTATTCAACAATTTCTTCTCTTCCGTGTCAGTCTGTGATGCTGTTTACGCTGTAAACACAGTGCAGCGCTTCTGGGTTCTACGTCAGAACACAGACTCATTATTGGCCAGCTCCTGTGTCAGCATCACACATGAACAGCATCAGAGACTGACATGAAAGAGAAATTGTTGAATAAAGTCATCAATTTTATTTGTTTTGTTTTGTTTTTTGTTTGTTTGTTTGTTTGTTTGTTTTGGGGGGGGGGGCACAACACAGCGAAATTAAAAAAGCAAACATAAGTTCACAACACAACGGAAACAAGCCACAACACAACAAAATCAAGCCACAACACAACGGAATAAAGCCACAACACAACAAAATAAAGCCACAACACAACGGAAACAAGCCACAACACAACAAAATAAAGCCACGACACAACGAAATCGAGCCACAACACAACGGAAATGCTCCCGACCATTAGGGGTTACTCTCAGAGCTCGGTAATATTAGTATTCCTTGCCACTGTTCTATAAAGCCGACAGTCTTACAAAGATATCAACACCAGTTTAGTTTTTAGTTTTAGGTATGTAAACATTGTATATCGACATGAAATATTAATTAAAAATCAACTACGTGCACAATAGCTTCATATTTATACTTGTGAATGATTTGACGCGATACAGTGCATGATGAAGGGAACATCCACCAATTCCACCAAGTGGTTAAAACGTATAATTTGTATTCATTACAATGACTTTGGTTAACATTTAAAAACAGACATGTTCAAATTCCAAAGCTTGTTAGTTCCTGTTGGTAAGACTGACAAGCTTTGGAATTTGAACATGTCTGTTTTAAAATGTTAAAAGTAATTTTAATGAATACAAACTATACGTTTGATTTCGTTGTGTTGTGGCTTGATTTCGTTGTGTTGTGGCTTTATTCGGTTGTGTTGTGGCTTGATTTCGTTGTGTTGTGGCTTGATTTCGTTGTGTTGTGGCTTTATTCGGTTGTGTTGTGGCTTTATTCCGTTGTGTTGTGGCTTGATTTCGTTGTGTTGTGGCTTGATTTCGTTGTGTTGTGGCTTTATTTTGTTGTGTTGTGGCTTTATTCCATTGCGTTGTGGCTCGATTTCGTTGTGTTGTGAACTTATGTTTGCTTTTTTAATTTCGTTGTGTTGTGCACTACTGGGCCACCATAGGGGGGGTTGCACAAAACGTATTCTCGTCGCTTCATAACATTAAGGTTAAACATATGCATTCACATGGACTATATTAACGATGTCTTTACTACCTTTCTGGGCCTTGAAATTAGTAATAATGTTATGGGGGGACAGAAACCTCTCAGATTTCATCAAAAACATCTTAATTTGTGTTCCGAAGATAAAAGAAGGTCTTAAGGGTTTGGAACGACATGAGAGTGAGGAATTAATGACATATTTAGAATTTTTGGGTGAACTAATCCATTAAGGTTAATTTCATAGTTAGCATTTTATGTATTCTAAATACAATCAAATAATGTTTACAGTTACATTTTTGCATAATGACACAATAACATAATTGGTCTAAATGCATCACTTTTGACACACATACACAAAAAATTCAATTCAATTCTAAAGTGATATTTGTTTGTAGTGCAAAGAAATTCAAGTATTTTATGTGTGACTTAGGTGTCCGAATACTCTTTGGGGTCTCTGTTAGTACTGTAGAAATGTCAACCACAAAACAAACAGAAAATTCTAACAGTTGGTTTTAATTAGGGCTGGATGATATGGCCAAAATTTATATCACGATATAATTCTTAATTTCGGTCGATACGATATAATTCCGATATCGATATGATCTATATAATAGCCTCAGAAAAACTGCCAAGAACGGCCACAACGGATGTCTGTACCTACAAACGTCTGAAAAATGAATTTGCCAAATCTATGAAATCTCTTCCTATAAAACTATATAATATTTTAGAAATAAAAACAATACAAATACATTTATGTTCAGCTTTTATTTGTATTTAGCCTTCATACAAACATAAAAATAAACATAAGACTCACTTACTTTAGTAATATTAATATCTTTAACATTAAACTATAACGTAGGCTGATTTTATTATTCTTAAAGGGTCATGAAACCCCAAAACACTTTTTTTGAGATGTAAACAGATATGTATAGGCTGCACATCATTGAAAACACTAAAGGTACTCAATGTTATTCATAAAAATAGTTATTTTTGCATTTTTCATAGCGATTTCTGTCTTTCTGTTTGAAAAGCTGAGTCGGAGCAACGTCACAAAATCTGACGTAATCGTGTACTTTTGGCCCAAGTATGGGCATGGTCGAACATGCTGACGTAGACCGTTTCGAGCGAATCTCGACATATATATTCATGACATAAAGCTCATTTAATCCAATCACTGCGCTGTACTATGCATAAGATTATAATTGCAGTATTATGCATGAGGAAGCATCACTTCTTTCGGAAGTGGATTGTTTTGCTGTAATCTACCAGCACAAATGGAAAATATGTTCGCATGAGATCGCATTACAGCGGAGAATTTAAATGTCACAAAAGTGCTGCTCATTCACCTCTGCCTGCTCTAGCTGCGTTCAAACACGCAAGCCATAGGCTGTTTACCTCAGCACAGCAGCACGTGTGTTGTTTGTATTTTGCTCGCGATGCGGTCAGAACTGGAGTTTGAATACGAACACATGAAAAATACGATTGTTTTTATACAGGCGGAGCGCGCATGTGCTCGGTTTCAGCGTGGAGCTCCGCGATGAGTTTAATAACACTAGCCACGTGACACATAGCTCATACAGAACTAAGTATCCGTGTTTAAAGTTTTTATTTCACACATTCTCCTGCACCAAACATTAACCAGCACGGTGTAGTTATGCACACATATTTTCATCAAGTTGTGGAAGCTTGTTCCGTCGCATTTGCATCAGGTGTACTCATTTTGTAAAACTTGCCGCGTTTGCGTTTGAGCTTAGCGTACAACTGCTGAGCACTGCCTGCTGGTTAATGTCTCTGTGGTGTACGTCATCACGCAAATAGCCAATCGCGTTCTGCTCTTTCTAACGGCTGCGCCTCAAGTGATGCTGTAATGTATATATCGAAATACCGGAAATGTGTTTAAAAATCATATCACCGTTATCGAAAAAAAATATATCGCAATATATATTGATATTGAATTATTGTCCAGCCCTAGTTTTAATTGTAATTAAATTATGTACCTGTGTATTTTTATCACATTATGTGATCACCATTTTAAAGGAATGTTTACCTTGATTTCACACTTATCATTTCATCTCAAGCATGATCATCACTATTGTCTCCTTGGTAACCAAGTACTCTCGCTATTAAAAAATACATTTTATTAGTGTCAGAATTGGTTTTGTGGAAATGACAAGCATTTGATATACATATATTTTTATTTCACTCTTTGTGTAGATTGTTGTAGTTTCAATTTTTTCATATTTAAACTATAAACTATAAACTTTAAAGAAAAAGTCGAAATCTGTTTGATTTAAAATCAACCCCTGAGAAGAACCGCACTCATAAACAGCACTCAGACTATCACGTTTCTCTGACTGCACACACTTATGCACATTCATTTACTGATCTAATGTTTATTGGAAAATAAATAATTAATCACAAATTGGTAAAGTCATTTCCTTAAGTGAGAGGAAAAGAATGGTGACTTCTCTGTGTCCAACATTGAGATTATTGAATTTTCAGAAGAGGCTGAGGGAGTTTCAACCATATGAATTGAAATGGAATATATTCGGTCATAATGATATAGAGGGTCATTTGTATTGACTGACAGTTTCGCAGCGCTAATGTTTCAGTGTTTTAGTATGACATCACTGTCCTTGCTCTCTCTTTGATTGAGTCCTGACTGAAAGAGAGACAGCGGCTGCCTCTGGCACTTTCAACATTGCTGGGCTTTTTTGAACTCGCAAATACTAAACGATAAGTTTGAAAAGTGACGTGCAATTAACGGAGTGCAGAAGAAGAATTTGAGAATTTTCAAAAAAGCAGCAGCAAAATGGAATTAATTTGTGCAGATAGGCTATCGTGGAAGACAACAAGCGGCTTTTAGCGGAAGGACGAAGCGTTTTAAAGAGGAATGAAAGCACTTTGGTGTCCGCTTCTGTGTCGTACACAGTGAACGTTTAAGATTGCATTGTGGGAAGAAACAATATGAAATGACCCTGACATGTGTACAGAGGTGATTAAAAAATGTACATTCATTAAGACTTGAAACGTGTTTCAAAAGACTGCTTACAGTGAGATTACATACATTTGGATTATAAAGCTACCAGTTAGGGAGGGTTTGTAGAGAACGGTGTATGTGAATAGTGAATGGCTACTTACATTTTTATGTAATGTTTTTTGAAAGGAAACTGCAAATAAATAGGGATGGGTCAAAGTGGTTCCAACAATTTACTAGTTGACTAGTAGCTTTTTCAGAAAAGAATGGTGATTCCCCCCTCCCCTTATTTATTTTCATTAAATTATTATTCTTTAATCATTTTAATAATGATAATTTATCTACTTTCATTAATCATTTTCAGAATAATTTATTATTTTATTTATTTATTTTGCATATTTTATTTTAAATCATTTTTATGAATATTTTCTTTGTTTCATCTTTTTTACTTCCATTTCATTATTTTCATAATTTATTTGATTTTTAAAAAAAATATTTTTAGCTATTAAGTAGCTTACTGGCAGCGTGTGTTATGCATTTGATTAAACTAGATTTAAATGAATTCATCCACCTTAAAATACCGCTGCTTTAACCATACATATTAAGGGATTGATTTTCATTGGAGAAAAAAAAAAAAGAATAAATATAGATACATAGCAAAGGGATTTAAGTCTTGTTCCTAGTCTTCAACAAGCATCAGTATTGCACCGTATATCACCACATGCAAGCTGCAAAGTAATTCATGCAGAATACACAACGCGCTTTACGTTATCTGAAAGCTGTGAGATTTCTCTCATCTCAAAGCGGGTCTTGTTTATATATGCACTCATAAAAGAGTCTCTGCGGTTTGCTGCGCTGTGTAAGGTTGCAGAGTGAGATGCACAGGGCAACCGAACCTGCAATGTTGCTGCCCACCCGTAACCCCCCACCCCCCCAAAACACTTCCCACACAAAAGCCAATGAGAGAAATTATTGTGCTACAAAGCAGTTGTACACTTTTATGGCTTTGATGCGGAGGCTACCTCCCGTCGGCCAGAGCATCTGCTTCACTGTAATCGCTCTCAAAGCAATAAAACGGACTAGCTCTCCTGTGCATCCCCCTGGAGCTCACTGCTGCTGCACGCTCCCATTTCTCATTCAGCGGCACTTACTGTAGCTCCCGCTCTCTCGCTCTCTCTCTCCGTTTTCATCTAGCCCTCCACCCTTCATCGTTCTAAATGAAAGTGCATAGTCTAAGTTGTTTATCCTGTAAATATTCAGGCTAAATACATCTCATATTTATTTTCCTCAGGACACATTCTACACATCAAAGTGAAGCTCTTGCAAATATGCAAACGTGTGTAGAGCATATTTCAAAAATGGCTGTCAAATGGGCTGCCTGGAATGGAAGGAGGAAGGAATACATGTGACTAATGAATCTTCATTGGCGTTTTTTTTATTTTTATTTTTTTTATGCTGCATTACTGTTCCATTGTAGCAATTTCAAAGGCATTCATCAAACTCTATGATCTGATTTTTGTTGTTTAGCCTCCTAATAAACCACAGGTGTTTAAAGAAATTAATAACATGTACATTTAAACATTTATTTATATCAGAATCATTTAAATGCTAACATTAAAATTATAACACACACCAATGGTAGGAAGGTAATGGCTTCCTTCATATTCATAAATATGATAAATTGGAATGTAAAATGTGAGTTCATTTAGCTGTCCTTCCTCTTTTATATACTAAGGCAGCTGTGGTGCACTGCGTGAAAGCGAGACATATCCAAGGTGACAAAGAGTCAAATGGAACAATCCTTTTCACCCTCCTACATCACGCAAACCCCTTCCTTAAATCTTAATTTTTTATCAGCTGAATGAAAGATTCAGTGCTCCTATTAGACATTTATATGATCTCCTTTTGAAAACCTGTAATGTTAAAGAATGAAGCAGCTTTCACAAACCCCCTCTCTCTTTCTTCCTCTCAGCCATTTCAAATTAAGCCTCTTAAAAGTCATTTTCACCACCGACGCCCTATTAAACTTAATGATCATTTAACAACAATACAGAGCTTTCTGTTTTCACCCAGGCTCAGAGGTAGTGTATGCCTGCTGTAGTTTGCTTATTACTCATTGTTAGAGTTTTTGGCTAATTGCAGGTGTAGATGGAGGTAGGGCACCATTCTTCACAGCTTTTATTAGTTGAGACTTGTGGAATTATAGTTCGTTTGGCAGTTTATTACACGGCTCTCTGGAATACTTGATTCGGATTGGTCAATCGTGGCATTTTATGTAACTGTACAGTATTTGACCGTCCCTAGCAACCGTCTTGTATCATTTCACCCTGTGGTATCTTTCTTCTTACATATTAAAATAATTTCAGTACTTTTAGTTACGTATTTCATAAAGTAGCCATAAAATCACCCTGACAAGGGTTCATTTTGCAATAATAATCAGCTGACTGTACATATTAGTGTTTAGTGGGGTCATATTTTACAATTTTACATTTTATTTTTCAGAGAAAGTCCAAGGTTTTGTGCTAAAAAGTCTTCATTTAGTTTAACATGACTAACTCAGACTTTTTTGCTACTGCACCTTTAAGGCGTCTATATGTAAATGACCTCTTTATGATTGGTAAATCTTCGCACACCAGCATAGTTCACACTGTCGTTCATCAGGGTGGTTCTTCAAGTTGCAAACTCTTTTATTTCAAAACAGCATGAAAAGCCTAATTCTGCATTTACATAATGATGCTTCCCAGTGTTGTTTCGTATTATTTATATACTATTATATTATTTAAGTTTTTCATGTAATGTTATATTTGATTTCAACAACAATCTTTCTTCTGTGATGGTTTTTCATATATATACTGTATGTTTTTCCCCACAGTGCCAGGCTTCCCATACCCAGCAGCCACGGCAGCGGCGGCGTACAGAGGGGCACACTTAAGAGGAAGAGGGCGCACCGTCTACAATACGTTTCGGGCAGCCGCGCCTCCCCCACACATCCCAGCCTATGGAGGGTAAGTAGCAACACTCCCTTCTCAGATACACACAAGTTCGCATTTAGTCCTCTCTTCTGACAACCACTTCCCTCGTCACCGGGCTGCTGTAACATGCATGCATCTGTACCTCACCACACAGAACCAGTGCAGCATGTAGCCCTTGCATCCTGCAAGTAATAATGACACTGAACTGTCATGCTGTTCTGTCATGGTCGATGGCCTTAAGCATTCCTTTTATGTAAGGTAACATTATGTAAATCCTTTCGAACAACTGAATGCAGAAGGATTTGTGAGCAGTCAAATGATGATTCTGATTATTTTGGTTCCGATTTCATGATATTGAGGAATGATATTGAAGGAGATTTTGTGGAGTTTAGAAACAGGGGCTACAGACTAAATTCCAATTCATACTGTCTTGACAAAGGAGAAGGTAAAAGACTCACAAATAAAATAAATTAATACATGCCATTTAAACTGGTACATAATTAAAGGTGCCCTCGAATGAACAATTGAATTTATCTTGGCATAGTTAAATAACAAGAGTTTAGTACATGGAAATGACATACAGTGAGTCTCAAACTCCATTGTTTCCTCCTTTTTATATAAATCTCATTTGTTTAAAAGACCTCAGAAGAACAGGCGAATCTCAACATAACACCGACTGTTACGTAACAGTCGGGGTGTACGCCCCCAATATTTGCATATGCCAGCCCACGTTCCCAACATTATAAAAGGCATTAGACAAGTGCAGCCAGTAACGTCTGGATCTGCACAACCAAATCATCAGACTAGGTAAGCAAGCAAGAACAATAGCGAAAAATGGCAGATGGAGCAATAATAACTGACATGATCCATGATAACATGATATTTTTAGTGATATTTGTAAACTGTCTTTCTAAATGTTTCATTAGCATGATGCTAATGTACTGTTAAATGTGGTTAAAGTTACCATCGTTTATTACTGTATTCACGGAGACAAGAGCCATCGCTATTTTCATTTTTAAACACTTGCAGTCTGTATAATGCATAAACACAACTTCATTCTTTATAAATTTCTCCAACAGCGTAGCATTAGCCGTTAGCCACGGATCACTATCAAACTCATTCAAAATCAGAAGTAAACAATATAACAGTATACAATACTCACATAATCCGACGCATGCAAGCAGCATGCATGACGAACACTTTGTAAAGATCCATTTTGAGGGTTATATTAGCTGTGTAAACTTTAAGGCACTGTTTAAGGCAAGCGCAAGCTCTGTGGGCGGAGAGCACGGGATTTAAAGGGGCCGCAGCATAAAATCGGCACGTTTATAATGATGCCCCAAAATAGGCAATTAAAAAAATTTATTAAAAAAAATCTATGGAGTATTTTGAGCTGAAACTTCACAGACACATTCAGGGGACACCTTAGACTTATATTACATCTTTTAAAAACATAATCTAGGGCACCTTTAAAACTAGATCCAAAGGAAATATGGGTGGATGTAAGGCAGCAAAAGAAGTAGTTTAGAGATTTTAGAATTTTTCAATACGGTTATGACACCAAACATAAACAAATTCTATTTTGATTTCAAGGAATTATCAGCATTTTAGAGCTTCAAATGTGGCTCAGAAATTATTACATGTATGTAATTCACTATGCAATTAAATGTAATAAAAAAAAAACAATTGCAACTCAATATGAAAAATGATATCATTGTCACCTTCAGTTACATTTTGAATGCCAGGGACAGTCAATACGAGCTTCAGATCTTAAAATTAATAATTATTATTATTTTTACATGAATTTCTATTTGTTTTCTTAATCTTTTCCTTAAATTTTACCAAAATTCTCCATGTATATTTTTATCATTTTCTTTTTAATTTTGCTAATTTCTTAAATATGATCCTAATAAATTCCAGCTCTCTGTGGCCCCTCTACAAACTCTTTACTCCACACTCTCCTTCTAAAATGCTTCAGAAGTAATGAGTGCCTTTGGAAACCCTCTTATTCAGTGTGTATTTCTTATTCTGTTCCACTAACCCTGGCTAGAGATGGGGTTGGTATTGCTTGCATGGGAACATGCACTAATATTGATGTGTTTTGTTTGTTTTGTTTGGTGTTTGTCTGTGTGTGCGCGTGTGTTTGCATCTTTCCAGTGTTGTTTACCAGGACGGATTTTATGGTGCAGATATTTATGTAAGTATCCGCATGCCGTCCTTGAATGTTCATGTACATGCCCCCAACCCCCTACCCCATTCATCCCTCCGACTGTAAACCAATTAGCTGATTCATTGTTGTTTTTATTGTTAGCATTTTTTTTAATTCGGCCTCAATAATTAATTGTGTCAAGAGACTTTCACCCACGAGTAAAAAAAAAAGTTCTTCCCTAGCCAGCCGCAGCACATGAGTATCAGTGACGGAGGAATGGACCTTTTTGAGTTTATTGTCAGTTGAGGTGAGACTCAGTGACCTGAGATTGAGCACTAGAGCAGGGCATGCTGGGATTGTACAGTGTGAAAACTTATGTGTATCTGTACCTACAGTTGACCTACACAGGACGTACTTTTTCATGGTTATTGTAGGGGGAAATAGATTTAAATATGCAAATTGGAGAAGAAAGTAATACACTCTTAAGGCCTGTTCACACTAAGGACATTAACTATAATGATATCGATAAAGATATGGTTCTTAAAATTGTTCTAAATATAAAAGAATAGCACTGTCCACACCACAACTATAACGATTAACATATAGAGGAACAATATTTTTGGGATTACTTTCAGAAAAAAAAAAAAAATACCAGCTGTTGAACAATAAAACACTAACAGCCAATCACAGTCCACTCTAATTTAAGGGCTTGCACATTTAAAATGGCAGACAGCATTGCAGAGAAGTTAATCGGCGAGGTCCAGAAAAATCCACCATTGTTTGATAAGTCAATCCCCTTTTCAAGGATACTATATGGAAAACAATCGGTCATACACTCAGAATAAATGGTGAGAAATATTAACGATGAGGTCATTATGCGTGGCTTGCAAACAGTGTAACATATGATTATCTCAGGTATCCAGTGCTAGTTTCGACAACATTGTCTTACTTTCTTTGAAGTTGCAGTGAAAAAGACTAGGTGCTGTTTTTATTCCACTATATTGACTACATTAGCTAAATTCACTGTTCGATTAGATCGATTACACTAGCTAGATTCACTCAAAACATAGCATGCTGAGGACATCTGCTGGTTAAAGGCATGTAAATGCAACAAGAACAGCAAAAACATGTTGTATACACTATGAAACCGCAGCGCGCAAGCTTAAAATAAACAGACCATTATCATTTGTTGGTGTGGATGCAAATATAGTTATAGTTTTCTTTATAGTTATCGTTCTTGGTATGAACAGGTCTTTATTGCTTACTGAGTATTATCACATTAGATAATATTAAGGATTGAAGGGGAGGGTTGCATGTAAAATTGTATGTTTTCAATGAATGGTGAACTTTCAAATCTTCAAACACATTCATTTGCAATCTATGAGCATGTGTGTGTTTATCTGGAGCGTCACATTTTTAGATTAGCAGAAGCATCTGGAGCTGAGGTGGGATAACTAGCAGGGACCGAAAGCTTGTTCTCCTCATGGCCATGTCTCATTGAGCCTGACACAGCCTGATGTATCTCCCCCAATTCACCCTCCTCTGGGACGAAACAAATTGTACAGGGTACAAATGTGCGTGGAAATGGCGGGAAGGCTGCTGTAACGCTTCCTCTGTTCCCTTGTCATTAGCGCAGTGCCACAGTGGCTGGGATTGATTGTTCTGCTGCGATAAGATCATCTAATATTCATTAGGAACTATTCAAGAACTGTATTTGTTTATTACCAATCTTAATTTGCTGAGTGCTCTGCTAAATGTTCTGAATGTTGGATAAGGTCTGGAAAATGATAGCATTGAACAGACATCCTTAAGATGAGCAAGTTAAACAAAGAAATACTGAACATGTACCACATGCAGGGGTGCAATAAGGCAGGAAGATCTACCAAATATAAACGACACAGCGTGTGTAATATATCTCGATTTAATCTGTAATATAAAGTGCTTCACATTTGCCTCATGTGGCTGAGTTTTCATTTCTAGAAGATCCAGAAATGCCCAAAGCCACACTGTAACAATCAAATCGATTTGCAACATCAGTAATGACTGGAAACCTTTCAATGTTACTTTTTTATTTTTTTTTTAAATGTTAAATTTACTAACGCACTATGGACATTGGAGTAGTTTTTTAACTGCCGTTTGGACTGATGTAGCTACAACAATCTGTCACGCCACATCAAAGAGCATCAAAACTTTATTATTTTGAGAGGAAAGAATAAAATCGATTGAAAGTTGAGACATTGTTTTATCAAAAATAAAGATAAGCAAAAAAAAAAAAAACCTCCACAAACAGCTCATTGAAATGATAGAGCATGTCACATATTAAGAATAAATTGGTTGAGTGAGTAATTAAATTACTCACTCATTAAGACAGTCACTTGTTTATTTCAGGGTTTTGAACGAATCAGTTGAAAGGATGATTCAGTGATTCAATGAATCATTGACTCACTCATAAAGACAGTCCCTTGCCGCCACCTACTGCTATGTTCATATAACTGCAGAAAGATCCAATCCAGCCCGATTTGGCGACTGGAACTGTTGCATAATGTTATATATCCACTTATAAAGCACTAGAAAAATTGTATTGAAGCCCTTATTCTGTATTATTTCCCACTTGTTTGCTCAGGCCACCAAGCAGTCACGGCAGGCAAACACTCACACTAGTAAAAGTATGAGAAGCGCATCATGCGCATCAATAACCATGATAAGCTCAGTATGTCCACATGCACTCCAGACAGATACGAGCAGTCAGGAGTCAGTGGAGCCCTATCTATTCCTCTCTTCGTGAGTCATAATGATAAATTGTGGCCTCTCTCCAGATGCGCATCTCAGCGTTAAAGTCCTGACCACTGCTCTCACCGCACCTGCACACCCTGTCAGTTTCCCCGAGGTTAGTTGACCAAGCCTAATGGAGCTTCAGAGACATGTAGATGCCTGCGGCCCCTGTCTGTCAGAGATGACAGCCCTGGTGACTAAGGGGCCCCGTTCGGCCGTCCCGCTCCGCAGCTCATCACTCTGGCTTTAAATACAGCCGAGATGCATCACGGCCATGTGTCAGGCTCAGCGTTGTAAATGAAATGGTTTGTTAAGGGGCCGGCCACGCAGTGGGAGTTACCTTGTGAATTACCACAAATTACCCGGTGAGTCATTATGGAAGGAGTTAGAGGACGGAGGTGAGCTGCGAGGAAGTGGGAGGGTGAGGAACATGAAGAAAGTTGTGAGAAGGAACTGCTGTTGTGTATGTGTGAGTGCAGGGAGAGGAAGGCTGGTAATTACAACAGCCTGAAGGCCTGGTGTGGAGAACAGCAGGGTCAAGAGACCAGTAAGCCCTGGAGAAACAGAGAAAGAGCAGAGGTGTACAGATGGACCTATCAGTTGGTGTTTTCTGTGGACTGCTAATGGGAATGGTAAAAAAGCTGTGCCCCTTCAAAAAAATCAACAGTACCAAAATACAACAAATATTAGGCAAAAATTGCATGAAACAGCCTCACACAAGCAAGAGTGCTGTACAGAATATTTAGTAAAACAGCACAATTGCAAGTGTGATAATGCTTTCAAACCACAGTTTTGTAAATAAAAAGATTATATAAAGCACCTTGCATGTCAGACTAAATGTCTGTCAGTTTATTAGCAACATCGCCTGGCCAATCAAATTAGAGCAGAAATTCCCAACCATGAATACGTAAGCAGGTTCAAGAGGATAATTTGAAAAGATTTAGATTGTTTTAAATCTTTCTTTCTTTCTTTCTTTCTTTGTAATTAATATGTGTAGGTGTTGGTATATCAAATTACTAATGAAGAACATCAAGTTCAGAAAAGTCAATCAAGTATTAAATAAAATGAAAGACTTTACATAAATAATTTTGACAAGTTAAATTGATGAAAAATAAAGATAATTAATTTAAATAAAGATGAATGTAATGATGAACATATTTTTTACAGTGCAGGTATGACAGAAAACACTCTGTGCATTTATTTAAAGACTCCAGACAGAGACACATTTTTGGTTTAGTATTTAGGGTATGATGGGACTGTGGGGTTAGATAAGACAAAAATGGTTGGGAAACACTAAATTAGAACACATGAATTAGTTGTTGTATAATAAAAAAATCAATCAAAAAAGTCCACAGCACAGCACTGACCGTGTGGGAGTATTTTAAGCAAGCAGCTACATCTCGCACACTCATTGACTATGTAACAACTCCGCTCAAATCAGCAGGCATATGTGCTTTTGAGTGGATGTGTTTGTTTGGCCTTTTTACCTAAATGAACATCAGATGTTACCGTTCCACATGTTGAAATTATTTCTTCCTCCGTCGTTGGCAAAAAGAAGTAGTGTAGTATGACAGCGCTACATAATTAATCCTCAGATGCTTGCATGAGATGAATAAGAAACTAGGTTGACTCACACCAACATAAGGCTGCTGCTTTGTAATTAGATTATGCATATTTAATAGCTATGATTATGACATGTGCGTCCCCTCTTTTGGAGCATGCCGGGAATTGCGAGCGCCGATACCGTGAACTTCGAGTGAACGAATGCGACGTTGTTGCGTGCTGCTCTCCAAAAGCACTCCATGCCTCTTCATCTTCATGAGATTCAGTCGTACAGTCTCTGTCACAGAACATAACATCAAACCAACCCCCCACCCCCCAACCCTCGTTCTTTTATTTCTCGCAAACACATTTTATAAAAAGTCCAAACAGCTGTTGTCGACGTGCCCATGTGAGCGAGTGTGTGTGTGTGTTGTGTTTCTAGGGTGGTTACGCTGCCTACCGATACACTCAGCCTGCTACTGCTACCGCCGCTGCCTACAGTGACAGGTAAGACACACACCGCTGCCTGCACACCACTGACAACACCACCTTACCAGGCCCTCCGGCGGGGCCCTTAACACCCAACCCACCTCCCCTGCCGAGGCAGCCTCGTTCTCTCTCACCCTTACTCCTCTGAGGTCAAACTCTCTCCCTTCGTCACGAGCAGAGGCAGGCGTGCGCTCCAAAAAAAAAAAGCCCAGCCTGATTTATTAGCCTAATTCCCCTCGCCAGTGGTGATGGGGAATATCATGGTGCCCAGTGCAGTAATTGGCAAATTAAATCAAATGAGATGTCACTGCAAATGTAATGGTGAAGCGCATCCATGGTGAAGCAACTGTAACTGCAGAATGAAGTGGGATAGACCTGACAGTTCCTCAGAGATGAGACAAAAGCCCGTTTGGCAGGGCGACCAGAGGAAGTCGTCTTGGCTGATTTTGATTTCCTTTTCTTTTTCTCTCTCTCTCTCTCTCTCTCTTTCCCTCTCTTGTCAATTGTGAGTGTAAGCTTATTGCAGATGGCACGCAATCAAGAATAAAGCAAATTCAGAGCCTTGATGTGATTGTAAAACATTCGCATGACACAAAAGCATATCTGCTCATGACTGTTAATGGCAAATAATGATTGTAATGCTGTCATCCGACATGTAACAACTGATATTGTGCAGCCATAACTAGATGAAGCAACACTTGATTATCATGTCATCTTAGCAGTGCTGTCATAATCTGTCAACGGTGTCCCTGCATGCCTCTTGAAAGTTGTGTGCTGTGAATCACACCCGACCGGTTGTGAGTGGTGCTCATCATCATTACATCATGTTTATGTAATCATCTTGGGAGTGTTTGTGCGTACGCAGATCCTATTGTCCGCGGCGAAGGCAGATCATTAGCCACAAATCGGGACAAATCGCACCCGAGCGCGCTTTTTGATGTCTGCCGGCCGTGAGCTGCATGTGGTAGTAGAGTCTCTAGTGTTTGTAACTGTTGCCAGGCTTAAGATCAGTGTGGTTTCATGATCTGTTCAATAACCACATGTGTCCTCCTCACACGCAGGGACTTCTCTAAAAAAAAAAATAATACAGTAGACTGTCCTCAGAGATTAGAGTCAGAGCGTCTAAGATACCACCTTATTGATTCCAAGGGCCCTTGTTGCTGTTCTGTGGCTTCTTGTTATGAGAAATCTTTTATGGTATAGCGGTAATCTGATTTTCTGTTGGTTCGATCACTCTCGGCTTAGGCAATCATGTAAAGATCTTATGCACTAGCTTGTCCAAGTTAAGCATTAAAATATTTTATTTTCTTATTTGCCAATAAATGGAACA
Organism: Megalobrama amblycephala; assembly: GCF_018812025.1. Classification (NCBI taxonomy): domain Eukaryota; kingdom Metazoa; phylum Chordata; class Actinopteri; order Cypriniformes; family Xenocyprididae; genus Megalobrama; species Megalobrama amblycephala. The sequence goes on along the minus strand of NC_063044.1, from coordinate 56,521,236 downwards.
GAGTTCATGTTAAATACAAAAAGAAAAGTAGTACACTACCATTCAAAGGTTTGGGGTCAGTAAGATTTTTTCAAGTTTTTGAAAGTTTATGTTTAATAAAGCAAGTAAAAACAGTAATATTTTCTTTTGTAATATATTTTAAAATATTTCTGTATTTTGTTTACTGTTTTTAATTACTGTTTTTTGATCAAATAAATGCAGCATGCGATGTCAAAGCTGAATTTTCAGCATCATTACTCCAGTCTTCAGTGTCACATGATCCTTCAGAAATCATTCTGATATGATGATTTTCAAGAAATATTTCTTGTTATGATCAATGTTGAGAACTGCTGTGCTGCTTAATATTTTTTTGTGAAAACCATGATAGAATTTTTAGGATTGTTTGATAAAGCACTGTTCAAAATAACTGTCTTTATTTAAAATAAAAATATTTGTAAAATTATAAATGTCTTTACTGTCACTTTTAAATCTATTTAATGAATTTAATCTATTTAATTATTTAAAAAAAAAAAAATGACCTTAAACTTTTGAACTGTAGATACAGTCAGAAACATTTCTTATCGAGTAGTATAGCCTTTCGCATTTACATTTATTCATTTAGCATTAATACATTTAAATACTTAGAAGACTTATACTTAGTACTTTAATAAATGGAAATGTATGAAGTTTTCCTACCTTGGATTTTTAGACCATATCTTCATCATTTCTGATTTTATTTAACATGGATTCTGATCCATTCATTTGTAAATAAACAAATAAACCATTGTGATTTTTTGTGGTGCTGCTGACTAAGCTAAGCATCAGTATTACTATTGCTCATACTTAGGGTAAGTATCAGACAGTATCAGACATCTGTGCACAGCTCGTCCTGCACTAGACTTGAATGGTGACTTTCAGCTTTGCTTTAAGTGTTTTGTCAGTAATCCAGATCTTAGTTTCTCTTTTTTTATTATGTTCTATGAACCCCCTAAAATTGCCTGTGGTTCAGTTTGTATTAAAAATGTAGTTATACTAGTAGACATAGTCATTGCTTTGCCAGTGGGCAGAGCTAATGCTAATGCTCGAACTGATTAAATTCAGAAAGTTTCCTTAATGTTGTTTAGCTCTCTGCAGAAACTGGCTTGATTGATTATGCAAATGAAGAGGCCTCTCAATAACATTTGAATTATTTTGTTTACCTTTAGACACATTTTGAGAATAATAGCAGCTTTGGGAAATTGAAGCCGCAGCCCAACATACTAATTAGGTTTCCGATACAAATTCCAGGTAAATTAGTTTGCGTAAGACTAGCCTTTAATAATGGAAATTATAAATGATTGTTATTGAGAAGTCATACATTTTTTACATTTTTCGGATTTAAAACGATTGAATTATTCATTTGCAAAGTAAATGACTTATAATCTCTCTTCCCTCATAAAGAATAAATTATTCATTTCTCAATGAGTAACGTTTTTAGACAGTTGGAGTTTAATTGTTCAGTCTGCCTCCATTAAAATAACCTCTCAGCGCTGTTAGATGTTACCACCTCGTGTGAAAGATATCATCTCTGATCTCCGCTAATCCTGCGAGTGTTTTGACTGCAGTTGATCTCTTTCCTTCCACGGTGGTGGATATCAATACCCCAAAAGCTTTATCTTAACAAAGTGGCGCACTCTGACACCCTGCCGTCCTGCCGTCGGTTTCATTAACCGCTATCCACCGCATCTGGTTCCTGCTCTTTGTCAGAGCTTCGCTCACTCTCTGTCAGAGATGTCCAGGGTCAACCTCAGATCTGGAGGTGCTGCTGGGAGGCGGAGCTTTTCTCTCTGAAGTTGCCGCTCAGGGCTTGGCCGGTCCAGTCTGAACAGCTGCGGGCCGGGGACACGTGGGTCAGGAGTACACGGTAGCCTTGTTTCCTACAACCCTCCATGCTAGCATCAGCTGACCTCTGTCCCCGCGACGCTTGTTCGGGAAAGGTTGAGGTGGCCCGTTGAGCGTGTTTCTGGCGCTCCCTGGACTGAGCTGAAACCCTCGGGGGTAACAGCTGTGCAGGAAGCTAAGGCAACTCTTTAAACTCTTGTATCAAAGGCCATTCATTCAGTTTATTAGCAAATTATGCTGCTAACACATACCAGGCATGCTCAGGGGTGTAAAAAGCTCCGAGTAATTATACTGAAGTGACAGTGTGGGATTTCACACAATTAAAAAAATGTATTACGCTAAAAATATACTTGAGTGAAAGTATTTCTAAGTAAAAAGTCAACTTTTTTCCTTAGAAATTGTTGACACTTGAATGTAGTTATGCAAAGCCTTAAGTGTTTGTCGTCAAGAATGGTTATGATGTAATTAAAAAGCTTTGCTTTGCTTTGGATCAAAGATTATGTTGATGTCTCTTCAAGGATGAATATATGATGAATACAGTTACGTGAGCAAATTACATTTTATTTAAAAATTCAAAGGAAGATAATTTGACTTGTTAGTTCAGGAAGGCCAACAAAAATATACACTGTACCATTTAAAAAAAAAAAAAAACATTTTTGAAAGAAATTAGTTCTTTTTGCATTATATTATGCATTAAATGTATCAAAAATGATGGTAAAGAGTCGAGACATAATGTTACAAGATTTCTTTTTCAAAGAAACACTGTTCTTTTGAACTTTTTTATTCATCAGAGAATCCTGAAATGTATCATGGTTTCCACAAAAACACTGATGATAATAAGAAGAAATGTTTCTTGGGCAGCAAATCATCAAATTAGAATGATTTCTGGAGGATCATGTGACACTGAAGACTGGAGAAATTATGCGGAAAAATCAAATTTAAAATTCAATTCTAACATTGTTTCACAATATTACTGTTTTGATCAAATAAAGGCAGATTTGTTGAGCAGAAGAAACTTCCTTTAAAAATGTTAAAAATCTTATGGACCCCAGTCTTTTAAATGGTAGTGTACTTTTTTGGTAACACTTCCAATTCTCACTATTACCTAGTTGCTTATTAGCATGCATATTACTAGGATATTGACTGTTTATTAGTACTTATAAAGCACATATTAATGCCTTATTCTGCATGACCATATTCCACATCCCTGAATATACCCAATACCTAAACTTAACAACTACCTTACTAACTATAAATAAGCAGTAATTAGGAGTTTATTGAGGCAAAAGTTGTAGTTAATAGTTTGTCCATAGTGAGAATTGGAGTGTGACCACTTTTTTAATATGAGAATAAATGTATGCCTTTGAAATATGTACTTTATACTTCAACTAAAAAGTATAACGTTTTCATTAGAAATGTTATTGAGTAGAATTACAAATATTTATTTTCAGATAAAGTACACATTTTACAAAATTATACTTAATTTTATGAATGAAGTACAAATACTCAAGTGCGTTACACCCCTGAATGTGTTGGCCAAATGTCTGCATTTTACCTGGACTGGACCACTGATTGAAAGAGATGAAGCTCTGTGAATTGAATGTGTCTTATTATTAGTGTTGAATATTAAATTGTAGGAATAAATACCAGTTAAAATATTATACAGTGTAGTCTAGTGTACTACCGCTTATATGAAGTGCTTGCGACTTTAGCGTCTTCATGAAGTGCATGTGTAGTCTTTAATGTGTATGAATGGAATGGTCATATCTGAAGCCAATACATATCTAACTTTGTGAGGCACTATGACTTACAGAAAGTGCACCATTTAATGCATGTGTTCAAATGCATGTCTGCATTGAGCTTTACTCCCAAGTGTGTGTGTGTGTGTGTGTGTTGGGACAGTCAATACTGTCATGCCGAATAGAACATTGTATTCAAAACAAGCCCCCTAACATGATTAAGAGGGCCGATTCAATCTGAATGCTTAGCGGGAATGAATGATTCATTTGGTTATTAAATATAGCTCCAAGCGGCAATTAAAAATGGGCCTGGCAATATGGCGGCCAATGTCTCTAATTAGACGTGAGATCAAGCCATGACACATCATTTGTCACACCTGTGCAATGACTCATGAAGCCTGTGTAATGCAACCAATGATATGGCTCCTGCTAGTCATGTTTGTTTACCCAGAATGCACTATTTATCCACATCCTGTTTGCATTTAAAGAAAATTTATTTTTTATACCTTTATTTATTTATTTATTTATTTATTTATTACAGGGATTCCCTAGTCCTGTATGCTGTATGTTTCTTCTGACTTAAATCTGTAAACAGTAAATGTTGATTAAAAGTAATCTAAATATATACAGTAGTTCACAATTCACAAGATTAAAGGTGCACTCACTATTTTTTTATTTTTTTTATTTATTTTTTGTGCATTTGGCTATATGGCAGTCGTATTGAACTTACTGACACCTAGTGGCACGTACAATTGAATTAACTGCATTCACAGCATTACTGAATAGTGCTGGGATGGTCTTGAATGGTCACACACATACACACAAAATAGCATTTTTAATTGTTTTTATTGTATGTAATTTTAAAGTTAGCATGAATTGCCATTTGTAATACAATTTTCTTCCATAATCCAAATATTTAGGATCGAAATTTATATTTAACAAAAAAACATAAATAAATAAATAAAATGTAGGGCGAGATTTGCTTATTTCTATTGAGAATCAATTGAACCACTCCAAGTTTTTTTTTTTTTTTTTTTAAATGTCTAAACTATTTGGCAATGAGTTTAAGTGACTTCAGCAAGAAAGTTATTTCAGAAGAAGAGCATGTTATTACAGTCTCATTAAAGATTATGAAAAACAAACATTATTTGTATTCGTTCACAAGACGACCAGAAACGTGCATTAAGAAAGTAAATATGATTTACGATTGTAAATAATATGATTTTTAATGTTTTTGAAAGAAAGTCTCTTATGCTCATTATTTATTTATTAAAAAGTGTCACATGGTCCTTCAGAAATCATTCTAATATGCTGATTTGATGCTCAAGAAACATTACTTCTTATTACCAATGTTGAAAACAGTTGTGCTGCTTCATATTTTTGTGGAAACCATGATATGTTTTCCAGTATTCTTTGATAAAAGTTAAAAATAACAGCATTTATTTAAAATAGAAATCTTTTGTAACATTATAAATGTCTTTACTGACACCTTTTATCAATCGAATGAGCTTTTGCTTAATAAAAGTATGAATTTCTTAAAAAAAAAAAAAAAAAACTAAATATTTCTCAAAATGTGCTATTTATTTCTTTATATGTGTTTAACGAGTGCACCTAGTTACTTTGACATTTTAAAATATATCTCACAGAATACAAAGGTAGTTTTTCTTTTCTTTCTCTTCTTGTCTCACTCTCAAGAAGAGTTTACAGTGTATGACATAAGCACTTTGATGTATAATATTATCCTGTTTGATTTCCAATATCATCTGTGTATAATGGTCGCAGTCTCAGGTGTTTCTAACGGCTTGACGACCAGCTTTTATGTGACCGTTCAAGGCCACCCCAGCGCTATTCAGTAATGCTGTGAATGCAGTTCCTTGACTTTTACAGAACAATAGTGATGGAGGGAGGGGGTTTACAGAGCAGAGGACGTTTAGAACGGCTAAATCAAAGCGTCTCGTGCACAGCTGCAGTTTCTATTGAATCGGCCCCCGTCCGAGGTTATGATTTAGTCTCATCTCTGATATACTGTATATGTCTTTTTTTACCCCTCTTCTTTATTCCCGCATTTGCATCTCCAATCCTCCCCAGCATGCTCTTCCTCCATGTTGATACCCGTGCGGCGTGCAGGGCCGCACACAGAGAGCTTTTTGCTTGTGAACTAAAACCCATTTATGCCAAGCACCCTCACCATCTCTCCCCTATCCCCTCCCCTTTCCAATCCCTATCCCCAACCCCCACCCACCCACCCACCTACCCACCTTTCGTCCATCCAGCCAGTCAGCAGGCGGTATTGTAAATTTTATCTTCTCTTGCAGAAATCATTTCGTCTTCGTTGCAGCAGATGAAATTTCTTGTAACACCTCCTCAGGTAAAATAAATAAATATAAATGAATACCAAATCACCCTCACTTTCTCTATGCACCCATGAGGGAGCGAGCATATACCCCCTTTTTTAATGCACCCTGACAGTGAGTGCTTCTATTGCCTGGCTGTCTCCTTATTTCTGCCCCCTTTGATTAGTAGATGTTACGTTTTTTTCTTACTACGTTTCTCTTGAATGCTCTTTTTTGGACGAGTGGAGTAGTTTTGGAGTACTGCATGAGGATAGCTGGAAGGCATCGCATTCATAGTTCTCGTCTTCTGTTTCTCTCTCCCATGGCATTGCTTGGAAGAGGCATGTGTTCCTTGAAGAGTGAAATGAACACGCTTGTCACAAGCTTGGAATCTGTGATTTTCCTTTTTTTTCTGTCTCAATCTTCCTTGTGTTCCATCGTTCCTTTGAGTTCTCCACCATCACCCTCCTCCTCCATTAGATACGTATATGTGTGCGTGTGTGTGTGTGTGCGAGAGAGAGCTTTTTTTTTTCTTTTTTTTTTTTGGGTTGGTTTGTTTGTGTTTTTGTTTTACAGGCGTGTAGTGCTGGTGATGTTGTCATTGTGGTATCAAGGTTGCTCATGTAGTGTATGGTGTCTTGCACATTGGCTATAGGTGGCTAGATCTTGGGAATGACACTAGTGTGATTGTTACTGGTTTGAGTTGCGGTATACCGAAAGGAAAATGGACTTGTCCATCCACACATTGATTTTGTGACAGCCCTTTTTTCCCCTTGCCTTTCTTCTTTTCCTTTTTTTCCCGCCTCAACCAGGGAAAATGAATATGCTAACAAGGCTGTAATTTAGCAGAAGGCACTTTCTTGAAGACATCAGCTGTTTTCTGTAAAACACAATTGGAATGTGTAATTTGGAGTCTGAAAAACTTGCAAATTATGGTCTAATTGTCCCAGTTCAATAATTGCTGATAACACCGAAGGCTGTGCATTCGCAAACCAATGTAATCAGTAAGTAAGAAAAGCGGGGAGGATCCACGTGAGGAGCAACTTGCATTAGAGCCCCTAAAGTACAGCCCGGCATTGTTTAAAGAAATCATAGAAATGAGCTGTCCGTGCGGTCTCCTGGTGGGAAAAGTCAATACATTTAGAGGAATGGCGCTGCTGGAGCACACATTTTCCAAAATAATGAGCATCTAGTCAATAATGCAGATATATCCCAGCCATCTGAGATTTATTAACCTGTATCTCAGGGCCCAGATCTAATTTAGTTGTATGTTAGAGTCACTGGTGTTCATTAACAAACATAGAGCTTACCAGTCTCATAAATCAGGGGAGGGGGGAGGTGTTTGCCTTGTCTCAATGGGCGGCAGGAGGAGTCTACTATAACGAATTGTGGAAAGGAAAAAAACGATAGTCACAAGGACGAGCTGAAGCTTAAATCTGTAGTGCGTTTCCAGCAGGCACTGCTAGAAAAAAAACAGTTGAAAACACCAACAGTGTCCTTCAAACAGCAATTAAAAACCTCAGTTCTTGCATTTCAGGTGACTCATCCAATCAGTGTTTTTTTTTTTCTTACTTAATACTTGAGGAATAATTCACCAGGTGCTATATCCTGAGGGTCACCTTTTCAATCTTAGCTCCTGAAGAGCGGAGGCAGCCCTGGTTTGATCACTGCACTGCATACTCATTAAAACTAACCCCTGTAAACACAGATAACGCAGGTCAAACAAAATACTTGGCCGCGCATTGAAATATGAAGACAGAGCGACTGTGTAGTGAATAACAATGTCTGTACTAATTTGCAGTGGATTAACTTCTTAATCGCCAGGAGTGGCGGGATATGTAAATTGCCTCATTTCTCTGCCTTCTGATTGGCTCTTGATTTGGTCCAAAAATACCATGCATTCATCACAAGGCTCGAAGCAGCAGATATTCCAGGTTGTTTAAAAGGATTAGTTCACTTCAGAATTAAATTTTCCTAGTAATTTCCTCACCCCCATGTCATCCAAGATGTTTATGTCTTTCTTTCTTCAGCTGAAAACAAATTAAGGTTTTTGAGGAAAACATTCCAGGATTTTTCTTCATATAGTGGACTTCAACAGTTACCGATGGGTAAAGGACTTCAAAGGACTCTACACGTTCCCAGCCAAGGAATAAGGGTCTTATCTATTGAAATGATCTGCTATTTTCTAAAAAAAGTACCGAGCAAGTGTTTACAAAGCGAACGTGCAAGTCAAATGTTTTTTTTCCAAAAAAAAAAAAAAAGGTAAAACAACAATGTTGGACAATTTTGAAGTTGGAGGAGAAAATGGGATGGAGTTTTCCACCCTACCGCGGTACTTCCACCTACCTTTCCACCATGATTACGTAATGCGTGATGGATCAAAGACAAGCATTTGTGGTTAAAAAGTGTATATATATATATATATATATATATATGCAAAAGTCTTAGGCACGTCAGTATTTTCACCCCCCAAAAAAAGGTTTTAAGGCAGTTATTTATATCTTTTGCTTTAGTGTGTCAATAAGAAATATCCGTTCTTATTTTCAAACATTCATTTTGCCATTAATTGTAATAATCCAGTGAGATTTTTGAATACACAAGGAGTCTGATAACAGCCGGTGCTCCACACAGTGATCAGAGCTCACCATCATCAAATCCGTCTGTGATTACATGAAGACACTGAGACAAACTAAATCCAGGAGAACTGTGGCCGTGTCTCTAAGATGCTTGAAGAAACCTGCCTGCAAACATACAGTACTGTGAAGAGTTTTAGGCACTTGTGTAAAAATGCTGTAAAGTGAGGATGTTTTTAAAAAAATACTGTTATAAATAGATTTTATTTATCAATTAACTTCTATTAACTAAATCAAAACAATATTTTGTGTGACCACACTTTGCATTTAAAACAGCTCTTGTCCAGGTACACTTGGGCATCATTTTTCAGGTAGCTTCGGAGGCAGGTTTCTTAAAATCTCTTGGAGACACGGCCACAGTTCTTCTGGATTTAGTTTGTCTCAGTTTCATCTGTTTCTTCATGTAATCACAGACGGATTTGATGATGGTGAGCTCTGATCACTGTGTGGAGCACCGGCTGTTATCAGTCTTATTGTGTATTCAAAAATCTCACTGGATTATTACAATTAATGGCAAAATGAATGTTTGGAAATGTGAACGGATATTTCCTATTGACACACTACAGCAAAATATATAAATAACTGGCTTAAAACCTTTTTTGGGGGGTGAAAACACTGACATGCCTAAGACTTTTGCACAGTACTGTTGTTTTTTTTTTTTTTTTTTTTTTTTTGAAAATTACATTACATACAATTTCACTAGACAAGACACTTATTCCTCGTCTGATATGGTGTAGAGCCCTTTGAAGCTGCACTGAAACTGCAATTTGTAACTTCAACCCATTGAACCCTGTTGAAGAGACTATGTGGAGAAAAGTCTTGGAATGTTTTCCTGAAAAACCTTAATTTCTTTTCAACCGAAGAAGAAAGACATGAACATCTTGGTTGACATGGGTAAATTATCTGGAAATTTCAATTCTGAAGTGAACTAATCCTTTAAATGCAGATATGTTAAAGTCTGCTCGAACTTAGAGGGAGAACAACGTGAGGTCTCAGGATAAAAGACACTGGAAAAGTATATTGAGCTCACATTTAACATCCTGCAACATTTTCATCAAGTCAGCCCTGAATGAGAATAATGAACAGATGTTTTGTTTAGTTTTTAGGGGCAAGTACTGTAAATCATTGATCTCTGGTCTGTTTGTTTTTTGTTTTCTTTTGGGGGTTTTTCTCCTGTGGTGTATTTTTTTGCCTTTTTGATCAATATGCCTAAATTAAACTACTAAAAAATTGAAGGGTTTCTGTGCAAGTGTATTGAAGTAGAAAAAACAAGCAAATTCCTCTTGGTACCGATTTGCCAAAGCTTGTATGTACAAACGGATGTTGCCGTAAGCGCTGCCATCCCATAATCACAGAATAAGAATGAGCAGAGCATCTAATGATGTCTTGCACAACTTTCCCTTCAACTTTCAAACAGTGATGTCTTCCTCTGCCCTGTGCAGCATGACTGCAAGAGCCATGTGATCTTCTCCTCTCTGACTTCATTTGATTGTCATTTTCCAAAACACTCTGAAATCATCACCATACATAGTTGCTTCAGTCCGTGGTGCTGTACGTGACCGTATGACATTTGTGTTTGCATAGAGATGGAGTGATTTTAAACTTGACAGCACGATCTGACCGTCTCTCCGTGTTTCCACAGTTACGGACGAGTTTATGCTGCCGACCCCTACAACCACGCACTTGCTCCAGCAGCCACATACAGCGTTGGTGCCATGGTGAGTGTGAATTTTCATCTCTACCTCTCTCTTTCTCCTTGCTTCCTCTCTCTGTTTTTTTCTTTCCTCATTACCCCTTTATTTATCCCTTCCCTGCTCTTTTCTCTGTGCACGCTTGTCATGTACACTCATTCTTTTCCCTTTTCTTCCCACCTTTTCCTTCTGCATGGATTTTAGCACTGCTGACATCTTCTCACTTAAACTTAATTGAATTTGTCTCTTGTGCTAACGGCAGCTGAAATGCCACATTAATCCTCCCAGTAAACGTGATAAATGTCTTAATTTCTTGGCAGTGTAGTGCATGTTAGTTATTATATTTCTAATTTTGTGAATATCACCTAGCCGTGCGCTCCCCTTAATGGAATAATTAGTCATTTTGATAATTAAATCCATCACCTAAGTGGTGCTGTAGCAACAGCTAAAAGAGGGAGCGAGCAGAGGAGAGACGGCTTGATGAAAGAGTATGAGGAAGACCGTCAAGAGTCTCCGGGCGCCCACTGTGATGTGCGACTTGTTTGTACGTGGACTGCTTTTGATTGCAAAACGTCCACGTTGCATACAAAACGCTCACTGCAAAGATCAACTTCTTAATCTGTTTTTTTGTCTAGTCTTCCAGTAAATATGTTTAAAACTTTGGTGTAAGTTAAAGTGTTTGTTCACTCAAAAATAAAAATTCTGTCATTAATAAGACTTTTGTTCATCTTCGGAACACAAATGAAGATCATTTTGATGAAATCTCAGTGATTTCTGTCCCTCCATTGACAGCTACGCAACTACCACTTTCAAAAAGTTCACAAAGAGATCGTAAAACTAATCCGCGTGTATTGACCAGTTTAGTCCAAATTTTCTGAAGAGACTCGATCGCTTTATATGATGAACAGTTTGAATTTAGGCTTTTATTCACATATAAACATTCAACTCACACATCAGTTGTGGTAAACAGAAGCTCAAGCATGATTGCTTGGCATGCAAGAACCAAAGAGGTTCATTTTTCATGTGTTACCAATGAGGTTTGTTCTGGCGTCAAAGCATATATGGTTTAGCTTCTGTTTATGTTCGGTGATCTATGTTTATATGTGAATAAAAGCCTAAATTCAATCTGTTCATCATATAAAGTGATCGAGTGTCTTAAAAAAAAAATGGACTAAACCGCTCAATTCATATGGACTACGATGGTTACGATCTTGAACTTTTTAAGTGCCAAAGTGGTAGTTGCTTCGACTGTCATTGAGGCACAGAAAACTCTCAGATTTCATTAAAAAGATCTTCATTTGTGTTCCAAAGATGAACGAGAGTCTTACAGGTGTGGAACGACATGAGAGTGAGTAATTAATGACAGAATTTTAATTCTTGATTGAACTAACCCTTTAATAAGACCTCTTTAAAGGTGTGGTCACATTTACCATTGCTAAGTGAATTTTTGCAGGCAAAATCTAGTAATTTCAATAGGACTCCACAGGATTGGGAATTTCACGTAAGGGCAAAAGTGTTCCACACACAAATTTCGCAATTCAGATGGTCACACAAATTCACCGCATTGACTAACAGAATGCTGCTTGTTTTGAAATTGACTTCTGTGTGAGCTTTTTTTTCATTATCAAGAGTTTTTCTTATATAGCACCATGAAGAGTGGACAGGAAAGAGAGGGGGACGGGTTCGGTAAATTATCAAAAGCTGGGACTCGACCTCAGGTCACCTGACATTGGAGTGCTCCCCACGAGGCTATATCAGCTCTGATATACGTTTACACTATTACCAAAAAAAAAAAACAATTTTCCTTTTTTTTTTTTTTTTTTTTTTTTTTTTAAATTTTGCTAAAATGTGACCACACCTATATATTTTTTTTTTTTTTTACTTTTTTACTAAAAGTTTAGTTTTTGTTAATTTATCTTGTTTTACAGATTTTTGCCTGTACATAAGTCAAAAATACAGGTTAAGAAAATGATTTTTGCAGCGTATGAAACTCTACATTTGTTGTTGCTCTTTTTTTTAATTTCTCTGTTATCTCATGTATTCTTTCACCCCTTTCACGTTTTTTAAGTAGCTAAATGCATCTCTTCTGGCATGAGGTGTGTCGGTGTGCTGCTTGCTGCATGATGGAACGTGATTGGTTTCGTCCGGGGGGTATGTACGGTAAATGGCCTGAATGCTAGCGGAGGTCCCTGCTGAGCTGTGTCAATTAAACATGTCCAAACCCATGGCTTCTCTTCCAGAATGCTTTCGCTCCCTTGACTGACGCCAAGACCAGAAGCCACGCCGACGATGTGGGTCTCGTTCTTTCTTCTTTGCAGGCTAGTATATACCGAGGTGGATACAGTCGTTTCGCGCCATACTAAAAGAAAAAAAAAAAAACCTTTCAAAACCTATTGAGAATCTTCCTGTGGGGGTAAAGGAGGAGTAATTCAGAGGCCTGGGTATTGCAATACATGCAGTAGTGCATCATTTTAGCATCTCTTAAGAGAGAGAAGACAAAAACGGATATTTTTCATCTTATACCTCAGATATTTTGTGCTGTGTATTTTAATATTGTGGGTTTTTAATTTCTAAAGATTACATAGATTGTTGGCTGTAGAGGTTTCTGTGGTGATCTAGAGAGCTGCTAGATTTTAAAAAGAAGAAAAAAATAATAAGATACAAATTGTTAGGGCTTTATCATGTAAATGAGTTATGTACGATAAATATTCAAGTCACTTCGGGGTTATCATATTTTGTAAGAGTGTAAGTGACTAGAGTCGTCCAGTGGTTTATGCTTTCGTTGACATCGCCTTTCGTCTTTCTTTTGGTTTCTTTCGCTTCTGGGTTCTGTGGCGTAGAGGAAGAGTGCGCAGGGGGTTGTGGGTAGGCGTAGATACGGGCGTCTGCGTGGTTGGAAGGCCGAAAGACCGGGGGCTGCCAGTAAAGTCGGTGTAGTTCCCCGAGCGCAACGAAGACACAGAGCCGGTCAAAGAGACCACTGAGGTATCGATTATTTAAGCTGTCTTATATCAGTCATTACTCAAAGCCAAAGGTTATGTTCCTGGGGTGTTCAATGTGTATATTCCGACTATACATAGCAGCTCGTAGAAACTCCCCAAAAATTCACCATGACAGTCTTTTACTGTTTAACTATTATCTAGTCCTTAAGTCAGACCCTCGCTAGTTTAGGCCTACCACGAGATGTTCTTTTTATATTACAGTACTTCCAGTACGTCGATTGATATAAATGCTGACTTTTATAATACGGGAGAGACGAAACACGAAAAAAAAAAAAAAAAAAAAAAAAAAAGATGGCGACGGTAGCGCCGGTTATATTTTTTGTTTTTTCTTTGGTTTTTTTTTTTGTTTGTTTTTTTGTTTTGTTTTTTCTTTCTTTTATTTTCTCAGAAGTTAAGAAGCTGATTATTTGTACAAGATGAGAGTGGGAAAAAATAAACTAACAGTGTATTCAATTTGATCTGTGCAGTGAAAATGTTCTCTTATACGAAAAACACAACTGTATAATGTTTTAGATTTAGTGTGGTAGACCAACTGTTAGAGAAAGGTGTCTCATTTTTTATGGAATCATACACAGATTTATATCAACACTTTACAAGTAATGCAATCATTATGTAGATATAATCATAGTATTTTTGTCAACTGTACAATTTTGCACACACAACCTGCAATTTTTTCATCACCACTTCTTCTTCTCACTTGTGAGACGTTCCGTTGTCTGTTTTCTTTTGGTTCTCTGCTTCTTCTTTCAAGTGTTTCGTTTTGATATCATTTTTAATGTGACATCCTTTGTACTATTATTTTCTAGAACACAGCCTTTACACTTTGAAACTGTTTGATTATCGAGAAACTGAGAAATATATGACTTGTGAAAAAGATATCTATATGTAAATAGGAATAATGATAACTATGTCATTTACAAGTGCTACACAAACAAGCTGTCGAGGTGTTCTTGAAGAGTCGCAGCTTGGCTGTGCAAACGCAAAGACTTCCCTTCATGTTGTTTACAAGTATACCTAATTAGAGGTGTTTGTCACATATCTCATTTTTCTTTATTTTGTATTTATAAAAGTTTCAATTGCATAAAATACAAACAAAAGAGCAGCTTCAATTTATCCGGCTGCAAATATCCTCTTGTGTACTGTGTGCGTCACATCACACAACTTGGCAAAAATATCTTACCCACTGCTGTGATTCTGCTCTTTCTGCTTTAAGTACGTGTTGTGGACAAGCTTTCTCCTTGTCATTGTATGTGCATGCACTATGATCTGCATAACAATAACCATCAATAAAGTTTCTCAAGATAACGGGAATTTGTCTCGGAATTTCTTTGCACGATGCCGTGCGGATCTTGCGTTGAGATGATGGAGTGCGATTGTCCTCTGATCTGATTTCATTGACTAAAATTGCATCGAAGAGCTCGAGGCGAAGGGGAAACGATCACATCTGAGGAGGCTAAGTGGAATTGATGCTTCCAGGTCTGAGGTGGTCATCTATACGGCCTTAAGAGGACTCTGTATTTAGGGGAGAGATCGGATTCTTGCAGTCTGATTAGGTTATCCCTAACGCTTTCAGGGTTATGAAACATCTCCGGACCGCAGAAAGAAAAGGATGACACAATATGGGCTTATTCTAGGGTGCAGTTAAGGTTAACGTGGAGCAAAATCACAAAGTTCACAAAAGTTCTTCTGGGGAACATCATTTGCATAACGGTCCTACAAATGACAATATTCTGAACATGGTGTGAAGAACATTACTTTGGAGAATGATGAGGCCCTCTCGTCATCAAACCCGAACCTGTCTGCCCCTCGTAACTGTAAGTAGCAGATATTCATTATCTTTCTCTCATTTCGCCAAGGTATGACGGAATTTTATAAATTATGTATACTACAGATAGTTCTAATTGAAGAAAAGAAGAATTACCCCACATTCTCGATTTGATCAGTGTAATTGGAAAAACTTAGCCAGAGGTTCCTTGGAAAGATAAGCAATATAAATGTTTAAATGTGATGAAGGAGTCACATTATGCTAGGTAATTACAACACCTCTTCACAGAAATGGGTGATCAATAATTAACGTATCTTGGGTCACAAGTTGGGGACATAATTTAAAATTGGTTATTAATTCTATTATGAAAAATGTACATTCTCTTCAGATTATGTTGCCGCGTCCACAGGGAGAGGTAAAGGAGGTCTGATGGTTTTAATTCAGTCTCTCTCGCTCGGCTCGTCGCTCTCTCCCCCTTCCCACCGGCTCTTTGAGAGCTGTCAGTAACGTGATGATTTATGTTTCTGAATTAAATCACCTATTAAATCAAGTAATTTGGGTCTCTTTGCTCAGTCTGATTGGCTGAATGAGGCTGGATTGATTATCATGCAGATTGGAGGGAGTGGACACTGGCTTTCTCACGATCGCTCTCTCATAACACTGCAGACTTACAAATCACAACTGTCGCTGGGATTCAAACGCTTTGGATTCTATGTAAGACCGTACAAGGACTCAGATGTCTTGAATCAAGTGAGAAAGTTGGAGAAAATGAAAATAGACCAGTCTACACTGGTTTGGTGGTCCTAGCTGCCTGTGGTTTAAATTGATCATCCACCCTATTCTTAACCTGGTCTTCCAAGCTGAAAAGTACCCAAAATTGCTCTATAACAGTCAACACACCAGGCTGGAAGACGAACTGGGACCGTTAAAGCATGTTTTTGTTTTTTCAGCAGGGTTGTGGTTCTCAGCATTTTTGACTCCAAGACCCTCAACTGTCGACAACTATATTAAAAGTTATTTAAAAAAAAAAAAAATGTTAAAATTCAATAATTAAAATTGTAGAATTCCAGATGCTTGAGGAGGGATTAAAATGTTGTTATTTTAAAGCTTATTTTGTCTTATTTTATTTCAAAGGCCCGTTCACACCAAGGATGATAACTAGGCTATTACAATAACTATAAAGCTTTAATAATAATCATTTAAATTTTATGAGAATAGCAAAGTCTCAGCACAGCTATAACAATAACAAAACAGGAAGCTGATGAATGATTAAAACAGCTAATCAAAATCCATCCAACCTTAAAGAGGTTGAGCATTTAAAGTGGCAGATTTAACTGCAGCATGCACTTATAATGAACAGGACGTTTATCGTACATTGGGGTGAACACTAGTTCTTGTTCTTGGTATTAAGACATTTTGAGCGCCTCTAGTGGATCCCGACCACTGTTTCAATATTATATAGGCATAGACTTTAAATGTAGCTATATGTGTTAAGCAGGAAAAGGCCATACGTCATGACGATCATAATTCCGAAAACTCTCATTCTAATGCAGTTTACAATGCGTCTCTGAAGCCATTCGTCATGAACGCGACCGGCACGAGTAACTGTCATATCTAAGATTTGTGCACTGCACCTAACAACCTCTTGCCTGTGTGAGCTTTATCAGACACTCGCACTTAAATTGTCACCAGTCGGCTGGATTTCATGCAAACTTTCTCTGCGCTCGTGACACGGGCTGATACAGGAGGTGCACGTTATGAATGAATGACTGAGTGGGCTGGAGGGAAGCAGGAGGCAGCAGGGCAGAAGCTAATCGCCTCTCCATCATATCTGTTCTGCTCCACTTTCTCCCGCAGAGTCTCTGATAATAGACATTTCATCAGAGATTAGGCACCAGGCCTCTAAACACTGCTGCAGGGGAACCCTTGCGTCGCTGCCAGTGCTACGCCGCTGAGGGAAGCTCTTCGCCCTCCTCTTCCTACCGCAGCCTTGTTTTTTTCCGGAGTCTCCAAATGACTCATCAGACCCGTAATGCAAATGAGAGCTATGTTGAGATGCTTGGGTCTTGTTTTCATTTGTCTGGAGCCCCGTGGAATTCACCATCGCCGTGATGCGACCTGCCGTTTTCAATTTCAAAAGGCCAAAGATTTTGTGTCTGCTAGATTCAGTTTTACTGGGGCTCTTGGAATGGTGTGCAGATCATGTGAGGTAACGCGCAGTGGAGTTTGTCAGCATTCCTGAGCTTCTTGTGCTGGAGATGACATCACCACTCTGGAGAAAGAGCTGATGTGAGTGTGATGTATATGCAAACATTAATGCGCATCACTCGGTGTGAAGACATCAGACAGTTCAACTGCTGCTGAGGCACACTGTATCTTTTAGCCTTCTTCTGCCATTTGAATGCACTCAAAAAACAAACAAACAAACAAAAAGATAATCCTAGTTCTGGCTTGTGATTGGTTAACATAGTGTTTTAGCCATGATAAAATACAAATTCCTGTGCAGTGTTAAAGAATAAGTTTCAAATGAAAATTACCTGAAGCTTTACTCACCCTCAAGCCATCATAAGTGTATATGACTTTCTTCTTTCTGATGAACACAATCGGAGTTATATTAATAAATATCCTGAAGCATCCGAGCTTTATAATGGCAGTGAACGGGTCAGAAGAGTATGAAGCTCAAGAAAGTGCATCTATTCAAAGCAAAACGTACTCCACACGGCTCCGGGGGGTTAATAAAGGCCTTCTGAAGCAAAATGATGTGTCATGGTAAGAAAAATACCCATATTTAACAAGTTATAAAGTAATTGCATCAGTTTTTTTTTTGTTTTGTTTTTTTTTGTACAAACCCAATTCCAAAAAAGTTGGGACACTGTACAAATTGTGAATAAAAACAGAATGCAATGATGTGGAAGTTTCAAATTTCAATATTTTATTCAGATTACAACATAGATGACATATCAAATGTTTAAACTGAGAAAATGTATCATTTGAAGGGAAAAAATAAGTTGATTTTTAAATTTCATGGCATCAACACATCTCAAAAAAGTTGGGACAAGGCCATGTTTACCACTGTGTGGCTTCCCCTCTTCTTTTTTATAACAGTCTGCAAACGTCTGGGGACTGAGGAGACAAGTTGCTCAAGTTTAGGAATGGGAATGTTGTCCCATTCTTGTCTAATACAGGCTTCTAGTTGCTCAACTGTCTTAGGTCTTCTTTGTCGCATCTTCCTCTTTATGATGCGCCAAATGTTTTCTATGGGTGAAAGATCTGGACTGCAGGCTGGCCATTTCAGTACCCGGATCCTCCTTCTACGCAGCCAAGATGTTGTAATTGATGCAGTATGTGGTCTGGCATTGTCATGTTGGAAAATTCAAGGTCTTCCCTGAAAGAGATGACATCTGGATGGGAGCATATGTTGTTCTAGAACTTGGATATACCTTTCAGCATTGATGGTGCCTTTCCAGATGTGTAAGCTGCCCATGCCACATGCACTCATGCAACCCCATACCATCAGAGATGCAGGCTTCTGAACTGAGCGCTGAGAACAACTTGGGTTGTCCTTGTCCTCTTTAGTCCGGATGACATGGCATCCCAGTTTTCCAAAAATAACTTCAAATTTTGATTCGTCTGACCACAGAACAGTTTTCCACTTTGCCACAGTCCATTTTAAATGAGCCTTGGCCCAGAGAAAACGCCTACGCTTCTGGATCATGTTTAGATATGGCTTCTTTTTTGACCTATAGAGTTTTAGCCGGCAACGGCGAATGGCACGGTGGATTGTGTTCACCGACAATGTTTTCTGGAAGTATTCCTGAGCCCATGTTGTGATTTCCATTACAGTAGCATTCCTGTATGTGATGCAGTGCCGTCTAAGGGCCCGAAGATCACGGGCATCCAATGTGGTTTTCCGGCCTTGACCCTTACGCACAGAGATTGTTTCAGATTCTCTGAATCTTTGGATGATATTATGCACTGTAGATGATGATAACTTCAAACTCTTTGCAATTTTTCTCTGAGAAACTCCTTTCTGAAATTGCTCCACTATTTTTTGCCGCAGCATTGGGGGAATTGGTGATCCTCTGCCCATCTTGACTTCTGAGAGACACTGCCACTCTGAGAGGCTCTTTTTATACGCAATCATGTTAACAATTGACCTAATAATAAGTTGCAAATTGGTCCTCCAGCTGTTCCTTATATGTACATTTAACTTTTCCGGCCTCTTATTGCTACCTGTCCCAACTTTTTTGCTATGTGTAGCTCTCATGAAATCCAAAATGAGCCAATATTTGGCATGACATTTCAAAATGTCTCACTTTCAATATTTGATATGTTATCTATATTCTATTGTGAATAAAATATAAGTTTATGAGATTTGTAAATTATTGCATTCCTTTTTTATTCACAATTTGTACAGTGTCCCAACTTTTTTGGAATCGGGTTTGTAAGTTGAATACAGAAGATGTAGGACATAGCATAAGCATTTTGAACTGCGAGAGGCATTACACTTTCTTCGCAAGTTGAAAATGAAAGGCGGTCTGGTGAAAGCTAGATATTTTACTTCATAACTTGTTAAATATAATATTTTTCTTACCATAATGCATCGCTTCACTTCAGAAGGCCTTTATTAACCCTCCAGTGCTTTATACTCGTGACCCCTGTTCACTGCCATTATAAACTCGGATGGACTTGAGGGTGAGTAAAGCTTGGGGTCATTCATATGTGCTGAGCAAGGCAGATTACTTCATTTGACAATATTTGTTTATGCCCTTCAACATTATCAAACATTTTAGTGTTTTTTATCAAAAATACAGTAAAACAGTAATATTATGAAATATTAACACAATTTCTATTTTGCTACATTTTACAGTGTGATTTATTCTATGTAATTTATTATTGATGGAAAAGCTGAATTTTCAGCAGTCAGATGTCCTTCAGAAATCATTGTAATATGCTGATGTACTATAGTGCTCAGAAAGCATTTATATCATTATCAATGTTGAAAAAGGTACTTTTTTCAAGATTCTTTGATGAATAGAAAGTTTGAAAGAACAACATTTTTATAAGTAGGGTTTTTTTTGTAACAATGTAAAAATTACCACACTTTTAATAAAGTATAAGGTTTGTGGTAATTTTTTTTTAAATAAAAGTATGTATCTTTATTTTTTTTTTAAAATGACCACAAACCTTATACTTTATTAAAAGTATGGTAATTTATTTTAGATTTTAAATACATCCATTTAATAAATATAATAAAATGTCTGTTTTTATATATTGAAAATAATATAATTTGAATGACTGTTGTTTCATTTAAAAATAAATGAGATATTAGTTAATTTAATGTGTTTTCTTAACATAGTAGCCTATGGTTATGATAATTTCATTGGAACAATCGCATCTCACAATATAGCAGGAGTCTTATTGTTTTTGTAGAGCGCCTGAGCTGTGATGAAGAAATATCTATTCTCTTTGCATCAAATGATTTAACGTATCCATATTGGGAAACAGGAAATGGCATTAGTTCAAAACCATAATATCGGTTATTAAATTGGCAAATGCCTGTGGTGGCGGAAACAAGTTTATCTTTATAAAGCTGAAGTGATAAAGGATTAGCTGAAACACCAAAGAGAGTCGTGACTCGTGTCTTCTCCAGAAAGAGCCTTTAGACATTTTGAACATCTGCAGTTTAAAGCTGCACTAGGAAAGGCATATGGATATAATTGCATTAGCAAAAAAAAAAAAAGTGCTATGAAGCCATGTTTTTATTTAAACTCTTTGTATGCTCATTTTGCGATGTTAATAGTAGGCCAAGTGTGCACACATGGGAACTGCTTTTACTGTAAACACAAGTATTACGAAGAATGACTCAGTATATACTACAGGGCCTCTGATTGTAAGAATGAACCTCCCTCCGAAGAACCATATTTTTAGTCTGTCCCTGTTGTGTGCGTGTAGAGATGCATATTTACATATATCTACATTCCTTCTATGAACCATTGCCATTACAGGGAGGTTATGTAACAGTGCCTTAGGAGCAGATGGAAGTGATGTGGCTTCTAATATGTCAAGTAGCGTCAGCTGTTATTGATGGTGTTATTATAATAAAATTGCATTAATGTTGCGATATTACATTAATGTCTAGCTGCCATTTTAGTATTCTTGTCAAAAAAAGGAAGGGAAAAAAAAGAAAATGTCATAATTGTGGACTTTATTCATCCAGACATGTAATTTTCGTTGGAATTAAATCTATTAATTATAGATTCTGGCATTACTATGGTCCATTAACTAAAAGTATTTCATTTAAATACAAAATTTACTACTCACACACACACACACACACATATATATATATATATATATATATATATATATATATATATATATATATATATACACACACACACACACACACATCCACACAGTTGTGCTCAAAATTATTCATACCCTTGGTAAATATGATCAAAGAAGGCTGTGAAAATAAATCTGCACCATTAATCCTTCTGATCTTTTACTTTAAAAATTTACAAAAATCTAACCTTTCATTGGAGAATAAGAATTTAAAATGGGGGGAAAATCTCATTATGAAATAAATGTTTTTCTGTAATACACACTGCTCACAATTAATCATACCCTTTTATTCAATACTTTTTGCAACCTCCTTTTGCCAAGATAACAGCTCAGTTCACCCCACTCATTTTCTATAGGATTTATGTCAGGGGACTGGGATGGTCATGGCAGAAGCTTCATTTTGTGTTCAGTGACACATTTTTGTTTTGATTTTGATGTTTGTTTTGGATCATTGTCCTGTTGGAAGATCCAAACATGGCCACTTTATAAGATTTCAAGCAGGGATGGTCAGGTTTTGATTTTTTATCTGTTGTTATTTGCTAGAATCCATGATGCCATGTATCTGAAGATGTCCAGGACCTCTGGCAAAAAAAAAAGCAGTATATTTCATTGTACACATGGGGTTACCCTTGTTTGCACCAAACCCATCTAGAGTGTTTGCTGCTAAAAAGCTCATTTTTTAGTTCCATCTGACCATCAAAGCCAGTCCTGTTTGAAGTTCCAGTAGTGTCTGGCAAATTAATATGCTGGAGTTTGTTTTTGGATGAGAAAATTTTCTTGATTTTTTTTCTTCTTCTTGAAATCCTCTCAAACAGCACATGGTGATGTAGGTGCTGTTTGATACATATTCTTTAGGCTTTATGACCCAGAGACTCTGAAGACTTTCTGAAGTCCTCCAGCTGTGATCCTTGGAGAGTCTTTGACCACTCAAACTCTCCTCCTCACTCTGCATTAGGACGATATAGACACAAGTCCTCTTCCATGCAGATTTGTAACATTTTCTGTTCAGTGGAAATTCGTAATTATTGTCCTGATGGAGGAAATAGGAATTCCGCAATCACCCTGGTGTGCTAAAAATGTAAAAATGAATAGGAATATACTACAGAGACATACTTATTTAAAAATTCTAGGGGTACCAATAATTGTGGCCATTGTGTATTAGAAAAATATGTACTTCATAATGTGATTTTTTTTTTTTTTTTCTCCGCTTTCACTTTTTTTTTTACTTCAATTAAAGGTTAGATTTTTTCTTTTTTTTTTTTTTTTTTTTTTTGAATGAAAGATCAAATGGATAAACAATGCAGATTTAGTTTTACAGCTTTCTTTGATCATGGGTATGAATAATTTTGAGCACAACTAATATATATATGTACACACACACACACACACACACACACCAAAAAAGAATCATTGTTTTATTTCATTTGTAGAGTTAAAGAACATCTGTTCACATTTTCCCAAGGGAACTGGGTTGGTTTGGTAAAAACATTGTTTTCAATTATGGGTTTACATGCAAAGTTGTAAGCCCTTTTAATAGTGGGCTACTATTTTAGAACACCACCCTCAAGACCCTTATGAAATCCCTTGCAGTGTGCCGTTGCTTATTTGTTTCGGCACATTTAGTTACAAATCATGGTCCTCACATGTCTAATAAAATCTCATGCATGAGATTTGCATCTGATTTGTGCAGTTCAGAATGTGAGCTGTGATTCCATTGTGGAATGCATGGAATACATGAGCATGGAAAATCTGATTATCATGGTCTGATAATATGCAGACATTCGAGAAAAGTCTGTTTTTATTGAGTCATATTTTTTCCTTCCATCCTCTTACCAAACCTCCTCCTTAAACATTTCTTACGGAAGCAAGACATTTCCATTTTGTTATTGCATTTTCTTTTGTGTGCGTCTCTCTCTCTAAAGAAAAAAAAAGAAGAAAAAAGTGCAGCCTTTAGTTCCATGTGCATCACTCAGGATGCTTTTAGCAGCACAATAGAATATCATTCTTATGTTTTTACAGGAACACATGTTATGCACAATTCAATGGCTCGATATTCCATAAATGCTCTCTCATGAAATATTACCTGTGTGAGATGAAACGCTGATTGGTTTTATTATCTATAGTGTAGTGGTGCCGGTTGGTGGGGTCGGTTGAATGGGGAGAGTTTATTACCACTACTGTAATTTATTTTGTTTTACTAGCTCTTCTCATCGACCCCTCTTCTACACGTTCATTCTCAATGTTCTACCTCCACCTGCCGGTCATACAGAGAATAAAAACTGCCAGTATTGAGAATATACACTATTCTCCACTTAAAAACGCGAGACGCAGGGTAGTTGGAGGGGGAGGGGGGAACTAAAGACGCTGGATTTTTTAAGTTTAGCCTACTTATTTTAACTTGAGCGCCGCGTTTTTATAACGCAAATTAATCATGCGCGAGACCCTATAACAGACGCGAGCACGAAGCGGCGCAGTGTGACGTAGACGTAGCTATGTCACAACCAGCAGTGTCATAGTAGCATGAACACAGAAGTGATGCTTCGTTATGACAATAGATGAGGAGAACGAGGACCTCTCCCTCCTCCTCCTCCTGCTCCCCAGCCTCAATCCCATCAGTTCCAGACTCCTTTGCCCAACTAATGTACTTCACAAGCCCCATCTCCATACCGCTGACATTTAGGTCGACTGAGGTTTGACATGGCAAGCGATCTAGCCTCTTTTTTCCTCCTCTCTGTCTCATTAACTCCCTCACGCGCACTCTTTCCCTCCATCTCTCCATCATCTCACGCACACCCACTCCTTCCTCGCTCTCCCTCCCTCCCTCTCTGTCTCTATCCGTCTCACACCCACTCCTTCTCTTTCCCTCTCCTCTCTTCCTACCTTGCTGTTGGCCTCCTCACACCCAGCACCTCCATATGCTGCTCTTTAATATTTGATCAGCTCCATCTTGTCTGCAGCACCAGCGACTTCATGGGATAAATAACGTCTGCCTGCATCTCATCGCCTCCCAGCATGCATCTGCAGTGCGTAATTACGCACAGAATTTATGAGAGGCAGCAGCTTTGTTTATTTGCAAACTGCTCGCAGTAATTGATGCCAGTGTGAAGTGCGGCTGCTTCTGGCCCTCGCGCACAGACCCCGCGCACTTCTTATATATTTTTACGACAAAGCAGCTTGGCCGCTGGAGGTTTTGCTCTTGCAGCGTGGTAAATAATCATCTCTCAAAGCGAGAGTCTTTAGGCTGCTTTAGACGCAACCAAAATCTGTGGTTTACTGTGAGGTGAGGGGCCTGCCGCAGTAAGAAAAGACAGCAGGGGAAGGCTGATGTGAATGATGCATGCGGTGGCTGGTTGCAAACAATCTGGAACCGCCACCAGGTGGACCTCAAAAGCAGTGTGTTATGATTTCAAGAGCGAACTGATAGGCTACTGTACGTTATTCTATATGAGTAAGGAATTGTGACACAAATATTGTGACAGTAATTACTGCAATAAAGTACACTGCAAAAATGTTTAATTTTTTAGCTCATTGTACTGTAAAAAATCAAAACATCCTTAAAACGATGTGCATTTACTTAAATTTTACTTACAGTTTTTTTCTCAATTGCTAACATACTTTTGTCTATTCTGTAGTCACATTTTCAAAACTCTAAACACATTTAGCAGAACATCCGTTAAATTGTGGCCATACCATTAACACAGTTCAGGTCGTTTTCACACAAAATGCAGTCAATTAACACATTTCTAAAATTCTTAAATTTTCTTTTCATATAAGCTTACCACATACCAAAATCATGGATCTTTCTCATCTTATTTGCAAATGCTTAAACACAGCAAGTCAGAAATGAAGACCCAATGTTCCAATCATTAAATGTAGTATAAAACCTATACTTTTGCAACAACAGCAGCTCAAAAGTATTGAAAAAATATATAAAACAAATACTGAAACAATTGATAAGCATTTTTAATTGGCAGATCACTGAAATATTGAGAAATAGCAGATTACAATCTCAGTTGGAAGCATAGTCAGGGGTTGAACTTCTTTCCATTACATGGACATACACAGTAAAATAGGACTCTTTGAATCAGATTTGTTCAGTGTGGATGAAGAAAACAAAGGAGCAGAGAGAAAATAATATCTGGGTGAGGGAGAGGAATAGATGAAGGAGGAAAGGAGAAGTTGGATCAGGACAAGGGAGAAGAAGAGGTATGGGAGAGGAGGAAGAATGTGTGCTGGATTGTGCATCTGTTTTTTTCACTTACACATGTGGAACCTATGAAAGCTTATTTCTGCCATGAATAGAAAATAAAAAAAGGTAATTATGTCCTTTTTATCTCACAATTCTGACTTTTTAAACTCAATTCCTATAGTTTATATGTCACAATTCTGAGGGAAAAAAGTCAGAATTGTGAGATGTAAACTCACAATTGCAAAATAAAAAAATAAAATAAAAAAATAGAATTGTGAGATAAAAAGTCACAATTACCTTTTATACTTTTTTATTCTGTGGCGGAAATAAAGCTTCAACAGTAACCAAAGGCCACGTCTGTTTGATTTGTTGTTGATCAATGGCAGCAATTTCATGTTTTCATTTCAGTAAAAGTTTCATGTAAAGCTTTTACTACAACGATTCCACTACCACTGTTCCATATATGCAGAATATGTGGTCTGCATAGGGCACTAGCTACCAAGGGGACACCATCCCACCCTCTATGAGGGCACCATCAACACCACACCACCCCCAGAAAGAGATTTCAACCAAGGGGCCAACTGAAGTCCTGCATAGGGGATCCATTTGACCAGTAGCTGCCCTGAGCAATTCTGTTACTTTCTTCTTCTTTTTTTCTACTGCACATTATAAAATAATGACTCACTTCTGTTGCCAAGAATGAACACATTCAACACTCAACCAAAAATGTAGAAGGGCTTACATGCATTATACTATTACTGCAGTAAAAGGAAACTGAATTATAAAACATTGGATTTCATATTTTCTCCAGTTAGAACTGAAACATGACAAGTAATGCAGTTTTCATAATGCCATCAACTGTTAGTATTTTGACAGTCATTGCACTATGATTGACTATTTGTTCATGTTGGATAGAAAACTAGTGCTACGTTTTGACAGAACGACTCGATTTTGAATCAGGTTTGCTGTGTTTTGATAGAGTTAGTATGTGTTGAAAAAGTTTATAGCATTTTGAAATGTACAGTTTGTGTTTATTTAACAAAATATGGTTTTGGGAAGAAAATTAACTATTTGTCCACGTGTGATGTATGTGTGTTGCTGTGTTAAGAGTTTAGAAAAAGTATTTTAAGTATTGCTAAATGCTTGTTAGCAATTGTAAAAAACTGTAAATTTAAATTGTTAATAAGTTTAAAAAAAAAAAAAATTTTTTAAAAAATCAATACTTCTTCCAATACTACTTCTTGTCTTACCCTGATTCACTATGGTAAGCTATTATAAGTGTTAGATCAGGTCTCACATTAGATGTCTTTACTACCTTTCTAGACCTTGAAAGTGGTAATGTCTATCGGAGGCCAGAAAGCTCCTGGATTACATCAAAAATATCTTAATTTGTGTTCTGAAGAGGAACGAAGGTCTTACGGGTGTAGAACGACATGAGGGTGAGTAATAAATGACAGAATTTTCATTTTTGGGTGAACTAACCCTTTAATTGTTTCCCTGCCTTTGACGGAATTTCAAGGCAATCCATGTTTTCACTATTATCCACAAGTTTCCTACGCCCCATGAGGCCTTGCGTCAAACGTGGGAGCGTCTTCCGGTTCTAAGTAAACAAGCTGGACATGACACTCATTCATTCAACAGTTGACAGTCATTCAAGATTTAACGATCCAAACTTGCGAACGTTTGTTTTTTACTTAAAGATTTAAGATTGCAGCATCAATATTTGAACAATGTTTTACAATAAAAAATGTTACAGTAATAGTAATTTATTAATTTATGTCAGGAGTGCACATCAATCATGCTAAATCTAACTGATATTTATATTGACGTAAAAAGAAAACACAGACCTATTCAGTTGCGCCTGCTTCCAGTTATTTACGATCACAAGAATGCACAAAACAACTCCACTAAGGCTTTTAAATCCAAAGGCTTACACATTTAGAAATATATTGATAACATACCCGTATGTTTATGTCACTTTTCTGAGCATTTCTATTGATTTTCCTCTAAATTATGAGATGATTGCAATCCGAGGACGTTTGCGCGATCTCTCGTCTATCTATCCTGATCCTTTCAGCCAGAGCAACAGAGGGAGCTCATGAGAAGACAACAGGAGTTATGAGTTATACGAGTTAACCGGAGTGTGTGAATCAGTTAAAGATATGCATTTGTCAGGAATCAACAGGCACAGGGAAGAAACAGATAAAACATTAAACCAAATAAATACACGATTATAATAATATAAGAATTGTCTTCAAGCAGTCTTTGATATTTTTCATAAACGTGTGTATTTATTATCCCAATGGTTAACATAAGTATCCTTTAGCATCGCATACATGACAGTGGAAACGCGACTGGCTCTGGCACGCACGACACGTTAGGAGCAAAATATAACATCATAAGGCTTTGGTGCTAGCATCAGTGACAGGGGAAGTAACGTTACAGACAGCGGGTTCAAGTATTACAGGGTCAGGATGCTCTAGTCATGCAGCAGCACTTTTGTGTAAGGTCAGTAAAGTAAAGGGCAATTAAGGGCACAAAAACTGTTTATTGCATTGTGATATTATTAACTAATAAATGTACTAAACTGAGATGTTGTCCCTGAGCGCCATAACGACATCTCTCATAAAGATTTGTAACTTTACAAAGTAAACAATGATCCAAAAAACACTTAGCCTCTTTGCTAATTAGCACACAAAATACCATTGGTATGCTACTTCCGCCACCTGACCGGAAGTTGTACCCACGTTCTCTTTTACAGTGGCGCCCCGCGGAAACAGGTGGATACACTAGGGGGTGCCATTACACATCTTCTGAGAGAGTACAGAATCTCCGGTTAAAAACAGGTGAAAAAGAAACAGAAACAAGCAATTAAAGCATTGCTTATGCACATTGTAGTCTTTGACAAAAACATTTCTTGATTTTCTTTCTTTTTTTTTTTCTTTTTTTTTTTTTACTTAAAAGGATAGTTCACCCAAAAATGAAAATTTGATGTTTATCTGCTTACCCCCAGGGCATACAAGATGTAGGTGACTTTGTTTCTTCAGTAGAACACAAATGATGATTTTTAACTCCAACCGTTGCCGTCTGTCAGTCAAATAATGCGTGTCAATGGTAACAAAAAGAGTAACAAAAAAACATGCACAGACAAGTCCAAATTAAACCCTGCGGCTCTTGACGACACATTGATGTCCTAAGACACGAAACGATCAGTTTGTGCGGGAAACCGAACAGTATTTATATCATTTTTTACCTCTAATACACCACTATGTCCAACTGCATTGAGCATCCTGTGTGTGAGGTCTGAATGCACTCTGATGCCGGAAGTGATCTCTCGCACTCATTGACATATACACGCGAGACATCACTTCCGGCATCAGAGCACGTTTTCAGACCTCACCTTGTTTAAAAGCAGAGGCTCTTTTCTTTATTTAAGCAGTAAGGTACTAGAGGCTGTGCTGTATCGTGAATAAGTCACTGCTGAAGGGCGAAGCGGAGTTCAGCCGTGACTTATTCACGATACAGCACTAGCCTTGATTACCTTATTGCTTTTATAAAACGGTTACTACACAATACAAATATTAAAGCCAAAAATATGCATCGATGCAACTTTCATGAAGTAAATTTTCACTAAAAGCCTTCTTTCCACTGGAAAAAAATAGTCCCTGACCATGAGCAGCAACAGAAGTTACATTATTACGCCATTAGATGGCAACAAAGATTGTCTTTATGAGTGTATCAGTCAGTAGCAAAGACTTTTACATTGAAAAGACTGAATTGTTGTGAACACGAAACAAGACACAACTTACAATTGCTGTGACTAGCGCTGTCAGTCATGGGAAAACCCCATAACTATTAAAAGGACAAGATAATACAGCAGACATTTAAACATTTTTTTTATTATGAACATAGGACTGACCTGAAGGAAAATGCTAAATCTGAATGCAGGTAATAAACTATGGCGGGCCGGAAGGTCCAAAAATATGGCTACTGACTTGTCGCGGGAATTCACTATACAATTGCCAGTAGCCACTGAGTTTACCACTGAGGCCGGCGGTGCATCTGTATACACACTCTGTGGAAAAAGTGACTCGCCGGCTGCGGAAAGTGAGTCGCCGGCTGAGGAGAGTCAGTGGTCAGCTGCGTGAGGAAAGTGAGTCGCCGGCTGCGTGAGGAAAGTGATTCGTCCGCTGCGTGAGGAAAGTGAGTCGCCGGCTGCGTGAGGAAAGTGATTCGTCCGCTGCGTGAGGAAAGTGAGTCGCCGGCTGCGTGAGGAAAGTGATTCGTCCGCTGCGTGAGGAAAGTGAGTCGCCGGCTGCGTGAGGAAAGTGAGTCGCCGGCTGAGGAGAGTCAGTGGTCAGCTGCGTGAGGAAAGTGAGTCGTTCGCTGCGTGAGGAGAGTGTGTATACAGATGCACCGCCGGCCTATCAGTGGTAAACTCAGTGGCTACTGGCAATTGTATAGTGAATTCCCGTCAGTAGTCAGTAGCCATATTTTTGGACCTTCCGGCCCGCCATAATAAACTCGCTCACTCGATATCTCTCTCACAATACTCTTCTACACAATACAGTAAGCTTCAACAATATCAATTGAGAACAAACAGTTTACGTTGCTAAGAGTGGTTGCTAAGGGTGTTGTGTAGTGATACACTGAACCGTTGGGTGAAGCGGTGTTTTATCGTGAATAAAACACGGCTATTGACCAATCAGAATCAAGGACGGGAACTAACCATTTTATTATTTGATATATTGGATGTTCAGATATTCATACAACAAAATATTCTGGAGGCCGTGACAGTTTTGTGAAAATGATCAAAAATGCTGCCGGAGGCTGGCAACTTTTAAAAAACACGGCAGGGAAAGAGTAAAACAGACAATCAGTGCTAATTCTGACAGTCACAAAATAATAACGAAAGCGTTGCAGGGCTCGGGACAGTTGACGGAAGTGTCACTGTTCTGATCGGGCCAGTGCTGCATCGTCACAAAAGTTTAACATTTGTGTGTGTTTTTAAGTCTCGCCAATTTCAACATAAATAAATACTAAATTGAGTTTGCTTTCAAGTCTTCTTGTGCTTGAACAGACAAATTCACATAAAAATCGTCAACATGCCATCTTGGCGAGTATCCAAGCAAACATGGTTATGTTGTAAATTAATGTAAATATTCGAGAAAGACAACTCATGTGTACAGTATTGGTGTACTGGATCTGTGCATCATGTCTTAAAGTGACAGCAGCCTAATATTCTTGCTGCTGTCTGTTTTTAATGTTAATCAAACAACAAAAGTCAAATAAATCACTCACTGCTCTTGACTGAACAACTTTAGTAGGCTAACTAAAGGGATAGTTCACCCAACAATAAAAATTATGTCATCATTTACTCACCCTCAAGTTTTGTTGAACACAAAAGAAGATATTTTGAAGAATATGGGTAAACAAACAGTTGATGGGCCCCATTGACTTTTTTTTATGGAAGTCAATGGGGCCCATCAACTTTTTGGTTACCCATATTCTTCAAAATATCTTCTTTTATTTGCATCTTTGCTCTATTGTATTTATTTGTGTTATTGCTTGTAGTCTGATTATTTGTTCTTTATTTTTTATTTGACAGTTGTCATTTTTTTTGAACATTTAGCACATACCGAACCATACCGAAACCGTGACCTTAAAACAGTTATATATGTGCCGGTGTTCTCATGAATAATGGTACCTATTAGATTATGCTACCAACACTATATTTGCATTGTTTTAAGAGTAGGTTTACGGTAGGGGTTAGGTAAGGACATTAATAAAGCCTCAAACCACATGAATATGATGCTGGTAGCATTTACAACTGTCGAATTGTACTACCTACTAACACCGGCCGCATTGAGTTCTCTTTCACGGACAAAAACACAAAATGTGTCGAGTATCCTCTTAAATGAACACAAAGAGTTGTGAGAAAATAGGATGCAGATCCGTGGCAAGTCTTAAAGTGACAGCATGTTAATCAAAGAACAAAAGAAAAAGAAAATCACTCACTGCTCTTAATTGAATAACTTTTGTAGCTTTAATAAAATGAATCTGTATTTTAATCTAAATTATGCATCGAAGACTGTGAAGTGTTTGATAACTGCTTTGATTCTGGATATTTCCTACCTGTTAAAACAAATATTTAAAATATATGTTGTTTTTACATTAATTTGGTGATTGAATGTGAAATTCTTGCAATGTTAAAAATCATTTCATTTTAATTTTATATTTAAAAAGTTCAATCACAATTAATTACAGAAAAAAAAATAGTTATGAATATATTTTAATTAAATTCAATTCACATGTATTTGTATAGTGCTTTTCACAATGCATATTTACAGCTTTACAGAGAATTCATGTCAACATCACAATTTAGAGTAATCTGTTATCAGAGGTGACTGTGTCCAAATTATGTAATTGAAGATATGTACATATATAATCACGCAGTTTGCTAACAATTTAATAATTGAATTTACAGTCACTGTAAGCAAATTAATTTAAGTAATGAATACATGTTAACAATGATTAGGATATATAGCAAAATTTGGAATGGTGAATGTTGATCCAGAGTTTGAGTCATCTGAAGTCCTCGCAGGGGTTGGGGTCGTCTCTTCACAGGTGTTGGTCATCTGAAGTCTTCATAAGAGGCTGGATCCAAACTGGAGCTGACATACTCTCTAGTTACCCTGGGGCGGGCATCTCAAGATAAAACAGAAAAGCAAATGGAGAACAATTAGTGTAGCTGCTGTTCATAACATTAAGCAAAGATAGTCATGTGCATTTGATCTGATATAACTGGAGTACAACGATATGAGATGCATTATGTGAATGCTTGGCTAAAGAGATGCGTCTTTAATCTAGATTTAAACTGGGTGAGTCTGAGCCCCAAACAGTATCAGGAAGGCTATTCCAGAGTTTAGGAGCCAAATGTGTAAATCTTTCAAATGTAATTTATTCTTGTGTTGGCAAAGCTGAATTTTTAACATCATTACTCCAGTCTTCAGTGTCACATGATCCTTCAGAAATTATAATAATATGATGATTTGATGCTCAGGATTTCTTCTTATTATCAATGTTGAACACAGTTGTGCTGCTTAATATTTTGGGTGGATTCTTTGGTGAATAGAAAGTTGAATGAACAGTATTTATTTTCATGTATTACAGTTTTTTTTTTCCAATTGCTAACAAACATTTAGCAATACTTAAAGTACTTTTTCTAAACTCTTAACACAGCAACACACATACATCACACAATTAGTTAATTTTCTGCCCAAAACCATATTTTGTTATATAAACACAAACTCTACATTTCAAAATGCTAAAAACCTTTTTCAACACATACTAACTCTATCAAAACATAGCAAACCTGATTCAAAATCGAGTCGTTTTGTCAAAACATAGCATTAGTTCTCTATCCAACATGAACATAGTCAATCATAGTGCAATGACTGTCAAAATACTAACAGTTGATGGCATTATGAAAACTGCATTACTTGTCATGTTTCGGTTCTAACTGGAGAAAATATGAAATCCAATGTTTTTATAATTCAGTTTCCTTTTACTGCAGTAATAGTATAATGCATGCAAGCCCTTCTACACAATAAAATCTCCAGAGTTAAATCAACTCTGCTCAGAGAACATTTGGTCCCTCTCTGAACAGTGTTAAAATAAAACTTAAGCAGAGTTAAAGTTAATGAGATAATTAAGCTATTAATTAAGTGATGATTGAACATTAATGATGAACACCTGCTGTTAACAAGCAGAATGACTGAAGAAAAGAGAAACGCAAGATGAAATAAGAGAAAAGATAAAAATCGTTAAATCTCTAAATCTGATTAAACTCCACAAACAGCATTACCAGCTTCACATATTACTAACCAGACTGACTTTATTTTCAATCATCTACAGAATTGAGAATTAACAGAGGTTTATTGGTCAAGAAAAGAAAAGAAAAGAAAAGAAAAGAAAAAGACGCCACCATCCTGGAGATCAGCGTTTGCTTAAGTTGGCTCTTGACCCTTGACTTTCTCTGTTAGATTGTTTTCTGTAACAATGTATATGTTGTTATAAAGTCAGTGCTTTGTTATGAAGTCAGTGCTTTACAGTGATTTTATATGATGATATAGTCATTGCGCGATAGTCTGATTGCATCCAAAGCAACTGATCTTATGTTTTGTCTTTTGTACATTTTGGTTTGGCATTACCAACCCTGTGAAACTACAGCATGAGACGAAAGTGCTGCAGCATAGATATATATTGCATAATTTTAAAACCATACAGTGCATAAAAAAATCGAACTACTGCATCCCTTAGACACACACAGACATCAAGAATCAGCATATGAATCTCAACAATGGTAATTTAAAAAAATGCTTGACGCTGCAATGCATGCTGGGTATCACCAAAACTCCCATCATGCACTGCATTATAAATAATTATTCTCACCACTGTTGAGGGTTGTATGCTATATTTTCATGTATAAGCCTGGGCAGTAACAGTTGTTCATTTTTAACACTGAAACATTACAGTGGCATTTGTTTAACAGATATTTTTTGTTGTTGCAGTTTTGTCTCAGTCAAGTAACCAAATAGAAATAGACTTCTTTGTTACGCTAATTTGAAATGGCTTTCAGGCAGTAAATTCAAGCTGGTCTGTTCTTTTAGCCTTTTGATTCAACAATATACAAGTGTTTGTTGTGAAACACTATTGCAATTGATCAAACAAAAGTTATTTTAAAAACATAAAAGGGTCAAGAGCCCAACTAAAACAAACCCTGACCACCACGATGTTGGCATAATTTTTTGACCAATAAAACACCAACATTTGTTAATTCTCAATAAGAACCTCTTTAGTGTGACAGAAATAAAGTCAATCTGCTTAGTAATAAGTGATCTTTTAATCAGATCTTGAGAGATTTAATGTCTTTTACCTTCAGTTGATTTCAATTAAATGGTTTGGGCTGAAGTCAGTTGCAGTTCTTGTGTTTCTCTTTTCTTCAGTGATTCTGGTGTTCATCATTAATGTTCAATCATCACTTAATTAATAGCTTAATTATCTCATTAACTTTAACTCTGCTTAAGTGTTATTTGAACACTATTCAGAGAGGGACCAAATGTTCTCTGAGCAGAGTTGATTTAACTCTGGGGATTTTACTGTGTACATTTTTGGTTGAGTGTTGAATGTGTTCATTCTTGGCAACAGAAGTGAGTCATTATTTTATAATGTGCGGTAGAAAAAGAGAAGAAGAAAGTAACAGAATTGCTCAGGGCAGCTACTGGTCAGATGAGACCCCTATGCAGATGAGACCCCTTCAGTTGGCCCCTTGGTTGAAATCTCTTTCTGGGGTTGGGTGTGTGGTGTTGATGTTGCCCTCATAGAGGGTGGGATGGTGTCCCCTTGGTAGCTAGTGCCCTACGCAGACCACATATTCTGCATATATGGAACAGTGGTAGTGGAATCGTTGTAGTAAAAGCTTTACATGAAACTTTTACTGAAATGAAAACATGAAATTGCTGCCATTGATCAACAACAAATCCAACAGACGTGGCCTTTGGTTACTGTTGAAGCTTTTTTTCCGCCACAGAATAAAAAAGTATAAGAGGTAATTGTGACTTTTTATCTCACAATTCTATTTTTTATTTTATTTTTTTATTTTGCAATTGTGAGTTTACATCTCACAATTCTGACTTTTTCCCTCAGAATTGGGACATATAAACTATAGGAATTGAGTTTAAAAAGTCAGAATTGTGAGATAAAAAGACATTATTACCTTTTTTTATTTTCTATTCATGGCAGAAATAAGCTTTCATAGGTTCCACATGTGTAAGTGAAAAAAACAGATGCACAATCCAGCACACATTCTTCCTCCTCTCCCATACCTCTTCTTCTCCCTTGTCCTGATCCAACTTCTCCTTTCCTCCTTCATCTATTCTTCTCCCTTACACAGATATTATTTTCTCTTTGCTCCTCTGTGTTGTTCTTCATCCACACTGAACAAATCCGATTTAAAGAGTCCTATTTTACTGTGTATGTCCATGTAATGGAAAGAAGTTCAACCCCTGACTATGCTTCCAACTGAGACTGGAATCTGCTATTTCTCAATATTTCAGTGATCTGCTAATTAAAAATGCTTATCAATTGTTTCAGTATTTGTTTTATATATTTTTTCAATACTTTTGAGCTGCTGTTGTTGCAAAAGTATAGGTTTTATACTACATTTAATGATTGGAACATTGGGTCTTAATTTCTGACTTGCTGTGTTTAAGCATTTGCAAATAAGATGAGAAAGATCCATGATTTTGGTATGTGGTAAGCTTATATGAAAAGAAAATTTAAGCATTTAAGAAACGTGTTAATTGACTGCATTTTGTGTGAAAACGACCTGAATTGTGTTAATGGTATGGCCACAACAGACGGATGTTCTGCTAAATGTGTTTAGAGTTTTGAAAATGTGACTACAGAATAGACAAAAGTATGTTAGCAATTGAAAAAAAACTGTAATTGTAATTATTAAATTATTAAAGCATGTATTAAACAGAAATCTTTTGTAACATTATAAATGTCTTAACTGTCAATTTTGATCAATTGAATGCATCCTTGATGAATAAAATATAAATTTCTCTCTTTTTTTAATCTTACAACAAATTATTGAATTTACACAAAAATAAATTTTAAGCAGCAAAAACTGTTTTCAGCATTGATAATAATAACAATAATAAACTAGACTTCTTTCAAAAACATTAAAAAATTGCAATGTTTCCAAACTTTTGACGGGTACTGTAAAGGAATAATAATAAAATTCAAAAGACACTACTTCTATCCACCAGCAGAGGGAGACAAAGATTGCATAATGTAGAATCACTGTTACACATAGGGGCAGTTCCCTGAACTAGAATAAAATGGCCCTTTAAACCAAATTAACAGAAATCTGCTTTCTCTGTCATGGTTTAAAATAGTCCTAGACTTAGTCTAGTCCAGAGTTTAATAAACTGATTTCCTGGAGGAAGACTAGAGCTAGTCCAGGACTAAATTAAGGCTTAAATTAAACCTACCAGGAGGCAGGTTTAACTTTGTGTTTCACAGAAGACACATGCATTACTTGAATATATATCGATATTGATATACACTGTGTGTCTATATATATATATATATATATTTTTTTTTTTTTTTTTTTTGTTGATGCTGTTCACTTTATTTACATAATTTATTTTGATTTAACACTATTGTTTCTGGTTCAAATGTGATTGCTTCATGTTAAATTGAACGGTTACTAGAACTCACTTGATGTTTTCATTTTGAAATAACATTTCAGTCAAGTAACTCAATCAAACAGGACTTTCACTTCCCATCATGCTTTGCACTGGGCTGAATTGGGAGAGTAAATGTTGAAAAAGTGTTATTTTATGCATTTTTTTTTTTAGAAAGATGAGAATATGGAGAGACTTCTTACTGTTTAATGTTCTATTATGTAAAAGTTTTTGTTATGTTAGTGTTTTTTA
The DNA here is from genome assembly GCF_018812025.1 of Megalobrama amblycephala. Taxonomy (NCBI): domain Eukaryota; kingdom Metazoa; phylum Chordata; class Actinopteri; order Cypriniformes; family Xenocyprididae; genus Megalobrama; species Megalobrama amblycephala. The sequence goes on along the minus strand of NC_063044.1, from coordinate 56,484,169 downwards.
GAGATTACCATTGTGGTGAAGTGTTGAGCTTGTACTTGGGTTGAGGACCTGCTGACAAGAATTGCTTTTCTTTTATGTAATAAAGCAACCACTATGATAGTGCTTTGGATCAAACCAGTATCATTTCTAGACTGCCAACACCAAACATCACATGTGTAAAGAGTTATGTTTAGTTTGTTGCTATGTAAAGGACAAAACAAAAGTAATAATCATAGGATTATTATATATAGAATTCATCTATTTAAATAGAAATCATTACAAACAGATTTCCAGACATTTATTTTTTTCACAGCTGATGTATTTTGCTTGCTTTAAAAGAACTGTCTGTTGTTTAGTAAAGTGTTTTTGTTTTTTGTTTTTTTAGATTGCAGTCTTTTTCTGCTGCCATTGTTTTCCTTGGATTTGTTTCACAGTTCCATGCAATTTTAAGCTTTTCTTGGTTCATTCCATGTTTTCTAGGCAACCTCTCTCATGCTAATTCAGATTGGCAGTTCGTTTTAAATTAATCTAGTTTATTTTAATTCAGGACTCCATAGTCCAGGTTTTAGTAATCTGTACTTAATCTGTGTTTCAGAAAGACATTTTTTTAAGCCTCGATTAAATATTCTAGATTAAGGCCTATCCTGGCTTAATTTAAACCCTGTCCGGGAAACCACCCCATAGTGTTTGAGATTTGAACAAACCCCAAACCTTGACCATTATACTTGATGAATGATTTGTCATGAATTATTCCTCAGTTCATGTGTCAGGTTGAGGAGTTCTGTGCTGTTACTTTACTAAGATCAAACTTGCACAGACCAAGCAAAAAAGGAAACTATTCCCTGGTTTCACAGACAAGGCTTAAAGGGATAGTTCACCCAAAAAGGAAAATTCTGTCATCATTTACTCACCCTCAATTTGTTCCAAACCTGTATATTCATACATATAATATGTCTTTGTTCTGCTGAACACAAATGAAGATATTTGGAAGAATGTCAGTAACTTAACAGATCTCGCCCCCATTAACTACCATTAGATTTTTAGGTGAACTATCTCGTTAAGCCTAGTTCCAGGCTAAAATGCATTTTTGAGCTATTTTACTGAAAGAAACTTGTATTGATATATCTTAAATTATGTCAGTGCCATTGTTCTGTCTCAAGTCTCAAGATGTACACCAGTAATGTTTTTTTCTTTTTTCTAAGGCACGTTTATAAAAGCTATAAATGCCCTAATTGAACTTAATCCTGGCTTAATCTAAGCTCTGTTTGTGAAACCAGGCATATGTTTGTGTTAAAGTGCTTTACAGACAGATTACAGACACAAATTATACAAAATTTAAATTATGCTGATTAAGTTGAAATTTAGGCATTTGTGCAGTTTAGTCTATAACTCATCTACAAGACTAAAATATCTAATACCATGCATGTGTATTGTTTAAGGATAATGCACTCAAAAAAATAACTTGTTGGTCTAACTTAATTCAATTATGACACCTATTTCCACACAGTTGAACTGATTTATTTGAACTTAAGATAGGTTAATTGTACTGATGAGTAAAATTCATGGTAATTGAATGAGATCACACCAGTTTCATTTGACATATTCTGTGAATGTTTCCTGAACATAATTCATTCTTGTTGATCCAACCAGTGCTATTGCAATTCAGACTGGTGCCCTTGTGCAGTGTTGCTCAAGTTTTCTGCGCTTTTAAGGAAATGGAAAGACCTGTTAGTGTTTAAGTGTTTAATGTTTAGTTATTTTGAACATTTAAAAGAGTTTGTAGCGTATATATATAAAAAATTTTTTGTTACCATCATGGTGAAGATGTGCGCTTGTGCTTAGGTTGTGAATAGCTGTTGTACACAGACATACATGTTTCATGACCATTGAGAGGAATAAAGCTGATGACCATATGTAGACTGTGTAAATTATGTGCTGGCCCTCAAACTAATTTATTTATATTTCTATAAAAACTAAACTAAAATATCACTTTTTCATATGCTAAGTAACATTTATAGCATGCAAGTAATGATCAGGTAAAGAACTTCTCATCACTGGCTTTAGCACAGTTAAAGCTTGTTGAGAACAACATAGATTTATTTCATGCAGCCATAGCCTAACCACAAGGTCTATACTTCAGCATAATGGTAACCTCAAAAAAATCGACATAACAAACTCTTTTAAATGTCAAATATAACTGAACATCAAACTTTAAAAGGTATTTCCCTTTACTAAAAACACATTAAACAGCACTTAAGTTCAACATTTACTGTCCTGATCTTTCCCTACGCAAAGCATGCTGGGAACTAGAAATCCACTGCCCAGTTTCAATCAATGCAACATAAATGATTCATGTCATCCCAACACAAATGGTTTAGGTTAACCTAACATTTTGCAAATTTAATTTCATTTAACATAATACAATTGAGTGCAAATGCCAATTAAGTAAAAAACTAAAGATTTGTGTTGGTTCAGCTTATTTTATTTAAATAAACTGAACAAGCAGCTAGAATCATTTTTTTGAGTGTGTGAAAACTTACCTCCTAAGCGATGCATTGAGAGTTTTGTAAATTCATAAGCACTTGTGTGTATCTCTCTTAAATATCATTCATGAATTCCCAAAGAGTTTGGAAACTGTTCGATGTGTTAAAATGAGGCCACAGACACATTAAATGCTGAAAATTTTGCTCAACTGTTGGTCATTGTTTACTCGTGCATTAGATTCAGAACTTCAGTACTGATTGGACCATGTTCTTGTGCAAGATCCTGTTCTGTCCCGTTCTACTACAATAATGTAGAAAATGCCTCCGAAAAAAAGAAAAGAAAAAGAATGAGGCGCTTCTTGTCAGTTCTAAGAACACAATCAAAGCGTCTGCAGATAGATGAGTTCAAGGAGATGAGTTCAAGGTCAACCTCAAAAAGAAAGCCCTTAAAATATTCAGAAGCAAGCTAGTACTTGAATTGGAACAGAATTTCAGCTCTGAATATAATAGTAGTCATAAAATCCAATTCTGATTTTGTATTTGGACTTGCTGTTTAATTCTGTTAACAAATGATTATAAATCCCATTTGTAATTTTCCAGCCTGTCAAATCATCAGTTTACATTTTCAATGTCTCACTGTTTTAAAATGTAATCAGACAAAACTAAATAGAAGTAATATACATTAAACATTTACATGTGGGATTTAAGCTCAAGTTGATTGTGGTCACATCATATACATTATCATCTTTTTGTTTACATTCATTCGTATTGTTTATTCTTTGTATTATTTCCAATCCATCTCACATAAACTCAAAATCAATACTTTCCACCTCTCAGATCACTGAGATGAAAATATGTGATGAAACCTCTGTAGCAAGAGACCTCCAGCCCTGACAGTACGCATTAAATATCACAGTGTCTTTTCTACAAGTCTAGATCAGTAATTGGGGAAATCAGTCAGAAAAGGCAAAATTGCAGTGTAATTTCCAAAATAATGCCATGCTATCAAACCTTTGTGTCTGTGGTCCATTTACAGAGTGATTTTAAAACAAGGTGGATCTGTGAGAGACAGATCCAGCCATCTGGATAGGGTGAAGCATCTGCTTTCATTCATGCAATATTCATAATTTAATTCAGTAATGATCTAGTTTGCTACTTCCTGATCTAAAGAGATTCAAGATTGTAGTCATGTACGAACATAAAACAGTGAATATTTATTCAGCTAAATCCAGAATCAAGTAACAAGGTCAGATGTCATGTAGGCAAATTGGTAGTAATTAATGTGGAATGAATTTGCAATTACTGGCTGCTTCTTATTTGAGGTTTAAATAAGCATGTCTACATGAAAATCAACATGTATGTTGCTATAAATTGGCATAAAAATTGAAATCAGGGGGCACAGCCTCTTTAAAAAAAACAAAAAAAAACAAATATTAATATAAAATATTAATGGTTCATGTCAACTGTCCTGCAATAACTTTTACCCTCTGGTAATATTCAAAATACATCAATCAACTAACAAAGTAAAGAGGCAAAACCGATCTTTTATTGTGATTTGAAAAAATGCCAGAGAGACGTAGAGTACTTAAAGGACAAAATGAACATAAATAACATACTTAAATAACAATAAGCAAATGTTTTAAAAATTAGATTGCAATTGTCAACAAATGTGTTTCTATACATCAAGAATTCCCAAGCTTTATTCTGAACCGACTAATTGTTACCCTTTCAAAATTATCTGCAAAATTAAAATGTCACATTTTACAACATGTTCACTTGTATAATTAACATATATTTATTGTTATTATTTATTATTATTCTATTTTTTAAATTCATTTTATTAATTTAGTTTTGGCATTTCTATCACAAATGTCAAAAAAAAAAAAAAAAAAAAAACCTGCAGTTCCCAGAGGAACCCCTAGGGGTTCACAAGCCTCAAAGATTGACCATGTATTATTACCTTACTAAAAGTGAAGGTTGAAATGTACTGAAATTTAATTTGACCTTTAAAAAATATGAAAATGTAAACATCGATGTAATTTTCAGTGTTATGTCATTTACAATGCCTTCTTGTGGTGCAACTCTCTCCTGTCCTGTCAGATCACGTCACATCAGATAATTATTCGTCTTCTTCCTGATTGGTCAGCTGGCTCACTCTGGCTGAGGTAAGTAGGAATGCCACGGCAGTACAGAGTTCTCCAACAAAAGAAACGGAGGCCAGAACCAGAGACCAGCCAAAGTAAATCTCTATGTCCTCCAGGGTTTTGTGGCCAGAGATATTCACAGCCTCTTTGAAGGCGGCCGCAGAGTACGCCATGTAGACGCAGATTCCAGCCAATGAGAGCACAGCTGTAAGGAACAGAGCAGGGAGACGCCATTAAGGATATGGTGCTTTAAAAAAGGCTCAAAAAAGTGTCTAAATGTTTCTTATGGTTTAAAAAGCATTGAAAGTTTAGCATTTTTGACATTACTATTCCTCTAAAATGTGTAGGTCTGTCTATAGTCAGGCAGTGGAATTTATCGTTGGAAACATATTTTGTAAATGAACCACCACCTTCTATTTCACGGTCTATGGAGCTAATGATAGTCTAACACAACTCTGCACAACAGGAGTCATTGTACCTGAAAGCAAGTTATTGATGCTGGTGCTCTTTTTACTTTTAAAAGCCCATGACTTTTAAGAACCCTCATTACCATCAGAGCCCATCAGATTCTGCTGGTAATTTAAAGAAGAGGCTGATGAATAATCTCCAAGAAACTGAGTCATTATTGGCTGTGATCTGTAATCTGATGACATTTAGGGGCATCGCTGCTTTACAATGATTGCATGTTTTGATGTTCAGAGTCCATGTTGGGTTTAGTTGTTGCCATGGCATCTGCAATGCAACACAATTTCTTTTTACTGTCATACTGAGCCAGTCTTGAAAGAGAAAGGCTTTTATCCTGAGAGGGATTTCTAGTGAACCAAATTATGTGGGTAGGTATTTCATTCTATATAAGAGTAGCACCAGTTAAATGGGTCAAAACTTAAATTTATTCCATTGTCAGTGCTCCCAAGACCCCTTTTAAAGTTATATCATAAAGAGGGCAGTGAAAAGAGCAAGAAGTTGGCCTGTACAAATGACTCCTAAAAACTGGACTAACAAACACCAGCATTTTAAAGTGCCCCTATTATGCTTTTTCAGATATCACCTCTCATGCATTGTGTAATATACATAGCTGTTTGTGAATGTAAATGGTCTGCAAAGTTTTAAAGATCGAAGTGCATGATAAATTAAGTTATTGTCTCCCAAAAGAAAGAACCGATTCTGAACTGCTGAAAGGAGTCATCAGTAATTCCAGTCTCACTTCCATAACATTCATATTCATGTAACAATGTAGACCATTTGCAATACCCAATGGTCTTCACTGACTGCCCGCGAACAACATCTACTTTGACCCGCCCTCAAACACTGTAGCTGGTTCATGTGTACATTTCGAGAAGATGCTGTTTTCTGCGATGCAAAAGCAAATTCTTTTTGTATACACTTTCAAAGGATGAGGTTGCGAAGAGTCAGTCGTTAAAATGACCACAGTGATACAACAGCAGTATAAACTTTTGATGATTTCTCAAATCTCTGTGAGGTCAACGTGGGATTTGCAAAACACCATTAAAGATGGAACAGTACCCACTTTATTTGGACCAACTTGCTCCTCAGAATGACAACCTATAAGTATGATTATTATTGATGTATATATTTTAGACTTGTCAAAAGTACCAACTTCGGTATCAATCGGTACTGAAATTTAAAAAATATGTCTCTTTTTTTCTTTCCCCTTCAATTTTTTTCAAGGAAAGTCATCTTTACAATAGCGCTGAGAGCATGTGAAGGCAGCATAATATTTGCGACCGATGAAGTCTCTGTTTCCTTGGAGACTGTGTCAGGCAATTGTAAACAAGCGGCGAAATGGCGTCAAAAAAAGTTTGCAACATAAAAACACATTGGACAACCGGTATGGAAGAAAAACAGCTTGAACTCTGGCAAGAGTATGAATGTCTATACAACATATCTTCGAAGGAATACCATAATAGAAGCAATAAGAAAAGAAGCTGAGCTGCTATTGCGGAAGCTGTGTCAGGTACAGGGCCGGATTATCGATAGACGGGATTGGGCGAGTGTCCTGGGGCACCAGCCAATAACAAGTGATAAAGATAATGACTAGATTTTTTTTTCTTTCATGTTTTGTATATATATTATTTATCTGGAAAGATACGGATACAAAATTAACAGTTAATGATACAATATATACAGAGAGAATATAAATAGCCCTGCCCCTTTGATCGCGAAAGTGAAAGTGCCCTTTGAGGTCGCATTGTGGTAGTATAATGTTACTTCTGTGGTAATTTAATGGTCTGTACAGTGCCGTTTCAAGTCGAACAAGCTTCATTGAGGATCGCAGCTTATCGTTGCTTATCAACGGCCGACACCAACGGAGTGCAAGCTCTAAAAATAGATTAATTTAACAAAGTTTACTCACCTCAAATTCTCTCTGTAGAGAACAAAGGCCATGTTGCCTCTCCAGCCAGGACCTTACCCATATCCTGCGCGTTTTTCCTCTTTTTTTGTTATTTTCCGCACAAATATAGCTGCAGATGAAGAGTGCCAGCTGTTTGTTTACATCCATTTTCAAGATCCCGCGCACAGTGTGTTGCCTAGCAGCGGTCTCAATCGTAAACGTTTGTGTTCTTCTCCGACTGTCAACGATTAAAATTGGCTCCAGTCGAAGGAAACAATCGGTATGTGTGTTCAGTTCAGTCTTAGAATGTTTCAGCTAATCGTTAGGTGTGTCCCCGGCTTAAAAATTGAACATTTTTCAAACTATTCTTTATGCTATCACCACGAAATTTGAAATAGATGCAGCTTACATATAGGAGAGTATCATCAAAAAAGATTTTTTTTAGCAATTATTCCATGTCAAATAAAAAAATAATAAAAAATTATTTAAAAAAATATATAGATTTTTTGTATTTATCAGCTGTTTCTCAGCAAGAAAATGTCCATCCAGGCAGCCATACTCTGGGTTGAATGAGCCCTAACAGCCAATGGTGAAGGCTGTCCAACTGACTCATAAGCAAGTGAGATAGCCTCGACCACCCACTTGCTCATTCTCTGCTTGGATGCTGGGAGACCCTTCCTAGGTGCTCCAAAAAAATATAAACAGCTGTTCAGCTTTTCTCCGCATGGCAGCTCTGTGGACATAAGCATCCAGTGCCCTGACCGGACACAGCAGGTTAAGCTTTTCCTGGTCCGATGATGTAAAAGGAGGAGGACAGAAGGCCTGCAGCACAATAGGTCTCACAGGATTAGTAAGGACCTTGGGTATATATCCCGGCCTGGGATGAAGGAAAGCCTTAACATTACCAGGCGCAAATTCAAGGCACGATGGAGATACTGACAGGGCCTGTATGTCTCCAATTCTCTTGAGAGACATGATAGTGAGCAGAAACACTGTCTTTAGTGTTAGGAACTTTTCTGGCACCTCTTCGATGGGCTCGAAGGGGGCCATAGAAAGGCCTTGCAAAACAACTTGCCAAATCCCAAGCTGGTACTCTCGTGTGTACTGCAGGTCTAAGCCTCAAAGTGCCACTGAGGAAACGAGTAATCAGCGGGTGTCTCCCCAAAGATACCCCACTGAAAGGAGCGTGGTAAGCAGCTAAGGCCGCCACGTACACCTTTAGCATGGAGGGGGATAACCCTGAAGAAAATCTACTCTGCAGGAACTCCAATACTGCGCTAACCGGGCAGTTAACTGGATCCCACTGGTGATTTTCACTCCAAGAAGTGAATAATCTCCACTTCAAGGCGTAGAGTTTCCTCATGGAGGGAGCTCTGGACTGGAGTATGGTCTCAACAACCTCGGTTGAGAGACCGGAATCTATGAGCTGTGCCCCCTCAGAGGCCACGCCCACGCCTGAGAGAGAAGGTCCTTCCTGATCAGAATCTCCATCGGAGACCCGTCAAGGAGAGATACCAGGTCCGAGAACCACACTCTGGCCGGTCAGAACGGGGCCACTAATAACAGATGGGCCCTGTCCCGGCGAACTTTCTCCAGAACTCCCGGGAGCAGCGCAACTGAGGAAAATGCGTACAGCGGTCCCCTCGGCCACGGCTGTACCATAGCATCCAGCCCAAGAGGTGCTGGGTTTGACATCGAGAACCACAGTGGACAGTGAGTCGTCTCTCGAGACGCAAACAGATCTACTTGGGCTTCGCCGTAGTTCTCCCAAAAGAGCTTCATCACCTCGGGGTGAAGTCTCCATTCCCCGGGCCTCTGCCCCTGCCTCGACAGGATGTCTGCTCCCACATTCAGGTACCCTGGGATGTAAACTGCTCTGAGTTTCCCTTGTGACCACAGGAGGATCTGATTTGCCAGCTTGTATAAGGGGCTTGACCTCAGACCCCCCTGATGATTTATATATGAGACCACCGATGTGTTGTCTGATCGAACTAACACATGATGGTCCCTGAGATCTGGGAGGAAATATTTCAGTGCTAGAAATACCGCCATCATCTCCAGGCAGTTGGCATGTGCCACGAAAGATGATGGTCCTGCCACAGACCTTGAGTCGAGCGACCACTCATGATCGCCCCCCAGCCCGTGAGGGATGCATCTGTCATTAGCATGATGCAACGACTGAGAGCCCCCAGCACAGGTCCCTGGGACAGACGTCTTTTAGATCTATCTCGGACCGGATTTGTGACACAATACGTTTTATTGTCAGCATTTTGAACTTGAGCCTTGCTACCATTCGATTCAACTGACGAAGATCTAAAATCGGACGCAATCCCCCGTCTTTCTTTGGCACAATGAAATAGCGGTTGTAAAACTCTGACTCCCTGCTGGGAGGAGGAACCCTTTCTATAGCCTCCTTTCGCAAGAGCGTCTCTACTTTCTGTGCCAATACCAGAGCGTGCCACCCTCGGGTGACACGTGGGGAACTTCTGCGCCCCGGCATTGTGGCGGGGTTGGCAGAGCGCCCCCCTGAGGGCACCGAAGACAAGCAGGCACCGTAGAGAGAGGTGAACATCGCTTGACTCCGGAGGGGACCACCCTCAGACTGTTCTGGCATCAGGATTTCTTAAACGAAGCCCTCTTACCGGCAATGACGGCCCTCAGATCCGTCTTGCCCTTCAAAGGCTTCACCTGAGAGCGTTGTCCAGCATCCCAGCTCCTCGGAGGGGGAGTACGGGTAGCAACGCTCTGCTTCTGGTGTTGTCTGTATTGCGAGGAGCTCGTACTCGGCTTTGGCTGCTCCCGCCCAGCAGCCGAAGGGACTTGAGTATGGCGGGGAAGAAACTGCTGCAATGCGGCAGACTGTTTCTTTGCCTTCTGAAACCTCTCGGTGACAGATGTTATCGCGTCACCGAAGAGGCTAGATGGATTGAGTGGGGCATCAAGGAGAAACGTCTTATCCCTGTCTTTAATCTCGGTGAGCTTAAACCATAAATGCCGCTCCGTGGCCACCAGGGCTGCCATAGAGCGGCCAACTGACTTGGCCGTCTCCTAAATCGGCAGAAAGACGCAACTCCTGAATGAGATCTGCACCCACTTCATCACTTTCCCCCAAGTCCTTCAGCAGGTCAGCTTGGTATGCTTGCATGATGGACATAGTGTGCAAGCATGCTGCAGCTTGACCTGCTGCCGAGTACGCTTTGCCCACTAGTGCTGATGTTGTTTTCAGTTGCTTTGTGGGCAACGTTGGGGCTTTAAGGGACGATGCCGCCTGCAGAGAGAGATGGCTCACAAGCGTCTCTTCTGCTCTTGGCATTGCCCCGTACCCGTGTTTCCTCAAACCGACCACATTGCTGTAGATGGAAGTTTGAGGTGTGTAAACACAGGTAGACACCGGTCTCTTCCACGACCTCGACACCTCGGTGTGGAGGTCGGGAAAAAACGGTAGTGCCCGACGTGGAGGCTGAGCAGATCTAGATGGTAGAAATCGTTCATCTAGTTTACTTTTTACATGCTGCTCTTGCTTCTCAGCTGGCCAGTCGATGTTTAACTTAGTGACAACACGAGAAAGCACCTCCATGAGCTCCTCGCTCGCGGGAGATTGAAGTGGCGAGTCTTCAGATTCTCCCATTGCCATGCTGACAACATCCAGCTCCTCAGAACTAGACGGCATCAGCGTGACTGTATCCAAAGGAGTGGAAGAAACCGCAATGCGTGCTTCCTGCCTCCGGATAGATACATTGGATGCAGCAGGTGAAGGCAGAGATAAGGCTGGGCCCGTCTCTAACCCCTCTGCTACATCCATTTGCGAACCCCAGGACATGAGGCGCCGCCCTGCCTCAGCAGAAGCGGGACCCGAGCCCTGAGGAATGTGGACCGAGCCACTCTCCTCGAAAAGGGCCCGGCGGGAGCGCAGCGTTCTCAACGGTAGCTGCTCACAATGCACACAGGCAGCCCCCTCGAGAACTGCCTGGGCATGCTGCACTCCCAGACAAACAATGCACATTTCATGTGTATCCCCACCCGGGATGAAACGCGGGCAGGGATGAACACACTTCTTGAACAGTTGTTCGCATGCCATAGCACAATATATGAATATATAGTGACAGACAACAATAAATATGACAGACAAGATCACATGTAGCGCTTGCTGAAGACACAGAAGCTGAATGTGAGTGTTTTCGGGCCGGCTTTATAGTTCCTGGTCAGTGACGTCACCCGCCTATGACGTTCCGTCTCTCGATTGGACAGATTTCATACGTGCTTCACGACGACATCACGCAGAGGCATTCCCATAGCGACTACGCAGCGCAAGTTCCCTTGAAAGGGAACTGAAAAATGCATTCCAAGGTAGGAAGGCATCAAGGGACATCAGAATCCAATGTTAGCTTCACTTCCTGTCTCATGAGATACCTTCATCTGATCGATGTATCCTCCACTGCCTTTGATATCCCACAATCCTGTGCTTTCCATTCTGTGACAGTGGAGCTAAAAAAAAAGATGTCTGAAAGTTGTGTTTGTTGGTCAGTTTGTGTGTAAATGTACATTTGTGACCAGTGTTTTCCACTTTTGATGTAAATTCTAGCTAAAAATTACTATTGTAGTACTTGGTTATCACCAAAGTTCGCTTTATTTTGCTGTAGATCATTAAATTGTTATACTGCCCCAGAAGTCTGTCCAAAATCAGTTTCGTCAGGTACCTTCGTGTGAGGGAAGAGTTTGAACTAAATTGTCATATACAATATGCTAGTTCAAGTATATAACAATTAGTTCAAACTTTGACCTGTGGAGGGCAGTAATACACTTAGCAGTGTCTACACTGCTGGAATTCTAGAGAAGAAGAGAGCTAGTTCAAGATGAGCATTTATGGTTAAAATGAGTAAAATTTTAATTTTCTTTTAGAAAATGAGCGATGGTTTCTTTAGATAAGACCCTTATTTCTCGTCTGGGATCTCGTAGAATGCTTTGAAGCTGCAATGAAACTAATTTTGACCTTCAACCGTTTGGAGGCCACTGAAGTCCACTATATATGGAGAAAAATCCTGGAATGTTTTCATCAAAAACCTTAATTTCTTTTCGACTAAAGATAGAAGGACGTGGACATCTTGGATGACATGGGGGTGAGTAAATTATCAGGAAATTTTAATTTGAAAGTGAACTAATCCTTTAAGGGTGTGTCTCAATCAGCTCTCTAGTTCAGTAAGTGTTTAGTGCACACATCGAATCTTGCAATCAGGTTTGAACATTTCTCGCGCCAGTCTCTTGCTTGGTCACGTGAGAAAAGTCGTGGCTTTCTTTCACCACAGTGCCACAGCAACAGCTGTGCTCACAGAAAAGCAAAAGATGTTTGCGATGCTTTGCTTTAAAGTTCTGTCTTAGGGGCCGTTCACATACTGTGTCTTTTTCGCGTGCAAGTCAGTTATTTCAAATGTAGCCACGCGGCAGGCACGCTCGTAATGGAAGCAACGCGGTTGTGACGCGCGTGCGGTACATTTTCCAGGCGCATAAAAAATTCTCAATTTTTCAGAATGCTGCAAGCTTTCACCGCAGGTCAAGTGACAAGAACCAACCGATCAGCTATGGCTGATCATAGCTGTACAGGACAGGTTTTTAAATCTCATCTCCATAAATATATCTAGTAGTAAAGGTAATGCAAGAGCTAGAAATCAGTTTATCCTTTGCTGAAACTTCCTACTTCTCTTGGAGAGTGCAGGTCATGGTTGCATAGCAACGATCGACGCCACGGGAGCGCAAGCACTTTGGAAAGAAGGAGAAGCGGTGTGGCCGTGCCTTCCACCTTTTTTTTTCAGTGACAGACAGAGCTATTCAGCTGTTAATTTGAATACAGAAGGCTTTTATTAAACCTTGAAATGTGATCTTGTATGTACAACAAGGAAAATGATTGAAATTTGTTAATGTTTTTTTAAATGAATCTTATTTTAATTTCAGTTTCATTTTGTTCAAAATATTGTGATACGTATTGTATCGTGAACTCAGTATCGAGATGCATACTGTATCGTGACCTGAGCATATCGTTACACCCCGGTCCCTAGTAATCACACATGCCATGCGTTCCATTCGGAAGGGCTCATCCCTATGCCCTAATCCTTTCAAAGGGTTTACCCTCTGGAGTATTTTTGTTTACAATGTCATTTTGACCATAGTATTGTACCAAATAATTTGTATAAATATTAAAGTATTAGAAAAATACAAAACATACATTTATAGGTAAAATCTAACTCCGAGCCTCCTGTACCCATTCTGTGACGTCAAACAACTTATCTGTGCAAAGGATCATGGGGGCCCGAAGGGTCCATCAATTGTACCCTTCAAAATCCTTCATTATGAAGGGCCCTTTGAAGTGGCCAGTTTTGAGTACTTCAGTTTGGAACATGGCAAAAAAACATTAATTAATGACAACTGTTTACATTCCATTCAAATATTTAGTTAGCTAGGATACTCCTTGCCAGTCAATACAATGCATCTAACAGTGAGGAAACCAAACTATTCTGCAGCCATACTGCTAGAAGCTAGTCTAACTATGACCAGCGAGTTCAATAGCTATCTTTGAAAAAAAAAAGAAAAAAAAAAAACATTTGTAATTTCTTATTTCCTACTGTTCAAGGGGGTGAGGTAGGTGAATGAAAAAAAAAATTTTCTAAGCATCTGTAAAATGTTCTTTGCTTTCAGAATTGTGTATTTTAAGACACAAAATACTGTGTGTGTGTGTGTGTGTGTGTGTGTGTGTGTGTGTGTGTGTGTGTGTGTGTGTGTGTGTGTGTGTGTGTGTGTGTATTTAAGCTTATCTCTCAAATTCCAGTGCCCCAAGTCAACTGTTAATAGTATTTTTTTCCATCTGTTTTTCCCACATTCTGAAGTGTATTCATTACTATCAAAACTGTCTGATGCTCCAGTTCTGTCAAGCGTCACTTGGTTAGAATTAATATTCATGCCATACTTGGCTCAGTCAGAGGTGAAAGCGAAGGTGGTACTCACCGCTGAACAGAAGCAGCACTCCAGTCATGAGGAGCAGCAGGTAGGCTCGTGCCAACATACTGATGAAGCCCAGCATTCCTCCAACAAACAGCACAATCACGCTGAGAGGCAGCAGGACAATGAATGTTCCATGCATGTCTGGATAGAGAAGAGGTCAGGATGTGTCAATTCAAGCCAGTTCATACAGATTTTTTTTCACTTGTGGGTCTGATCTATGTCATGCTGATTGGACTAATTTGGAAATAGTTATTTCCAGGGTTGGCACAAAAAAAAAAAAAAAACTGTGTTAAGTTGGAATTTTCCCAATTATATATTTTTTTAATTTATCTGTCTACTTTTGCAAAAATATTTGTGCTCTTGAAAATGTTTTCTTTATTCATTCTAAATGGAAATCAATAAGGCCAATCAGGATAATTTCGAAGAGCTTTATAATGATGTTTGTTGTGTCCATTGCATTGATCATGATGAGAAACATTGTATGCAGTTTGTGCCACAATTTCCTTAGATGCATTTAGCACTGGCACATTTTATAACATTTTGACAGTTTGATAGCACACTATTTAAAAATATTAAGTCCAATATCAATGTATTCATGCAGAATAAGAGCAGCCCAGCACTGGTAATAAAAATGAGTCTATCATCATTAAAGGAAACTGATGGGAGCCAGCCTAGGAGACGCAGGTGAGTGGATGTGAAAAGCTATTTGGCTTTCTTTGTGTAGGCTGGGGTTGTCAAAGCTCAGCTCTTGAGACTTTGTAAGTACTATACTATTCCCTTTGAAATTATCCTACTTCTTTATGTCAAACACAACAGAGTAGATGCCATTTCATGCCTTCCACTTGTGATTTCATATAAACATACTACTTAAATATTAATTTCTGAACAGGATCTTGGCTACAAAACATTGATAAAAACGCAGATGTGGACAATTAACATGCTGTAAATGAGACGTGTACAGTTTTTTTTTTTTTTTTTTTTAATTAAAGATATATACATTTATTTATGTATGTATCTACAAAAAAATCTTACTTTAGGGCACTGAATTGATCAAGTGACAGTATAGACATTTATAATATTACAAAATATTTATATTTCACATAAATGCTGTTCTTTTGAGCTTTCTGTCTCTAAAGAATCCTGAAAAAAAGTCAAGCAGCACAACTGTTTTCTACATTGATAAGAAATGTTTATTGATCATCAAATCATCATATTAGACTGATTTCTGAAGGATCACGTGACACTGAAGGTTGGAGTAATGATGCTAAAAAATTCAGTTTTATAATCAAATAGAAAACATTAAATTGTAGTAAAATATCACAATATTACTGTTTTTACTGTATTTCTGATTAAATACAGGTGCGCATAAAAACCTTTCAAAAACATACACGCACACAATTTACGTCACGCAGTTAGATGATCTTAAAAGTCCATGTTGATTATATCAGAGATGGTACAAAGAATTATTAATTCCAGTGTCTGTTTCGCTTTAAAACACGAACTCTCTGTCATATTGTGTCATTGTATCTGAAGAGCGCGAGCCCTCCCGCATCACGCTGTTCCGGTCTGAACAGAACGTCGAAACATCCCACCACCGCTGTATGGCCAGATGATATGAAAACTATGTTTTTGGCTGGATAAAGTAAATCAGCTTTTGCTATGAAAGTTTTGATGGATGAGGATTGCAATCAAAGTAAAGACGATTGCGGTGACGTACAGAAGCACGCGTGAGTCCGGATATTGATGCACAAACAAATCACATCACAGCTCTCGACGCACTGATCGCACATTGTATTTATGCACAGACACATTTCAGTACATTCACGTTCTTTTTACACACATTCAGGGTAATGGATTTGGCCTGTGTATGTTGCTATGTAGCCTACTTTAGTATATGCAGGTCAAGGTTTAGGTTTTTTTTTTTGGCATCTCCATGTGGTCCTGTTCAGAATCGCAACTTGACTTGTCTAAAATGTAAACAAGCTCTTGCTGTTGCACATACTATATATAGGCCTACTATACTGTGAATTCCGAAACATTTTTTTGCTATGATTTTTATTTATTTTTAATTTTTTTATGTGTGCTTTGGTGTACAAAAATGTATGAATTATATGAAATCATATCATTTGGTTATTTGGTGTCCTTTTTTGGAAAGACATCTAAATTTACCTTTCACAGTTTTGTGAAAATCACGCTTCAGTCTGATGGTTTACTTCGCTGGATATAGGCAATGATAGCAAAATCGACTTGTTAAACAAGATAAATGGTGTATGCTTAATTTCACGATAAGTGTGCAATTAATCGTGATTAAAGAATTCATCTATTGACAGCCCTAGTGTGTGTGTGTGTGTGTGTATATATATATATATATATATATATATATATATATATATATATATATATATATATATATATATATATAGTTTATGTATTCATATAACTTATGTAAATATACACATCATATTTTATACTGTCGGGCATGCTTGCCAGCAGAATTAGAGATCTGAAAGTTTGTAAAGATTAGAGGCTTTTATATTGAGCATTAAGATTAAAGATGATTCAGCATGTTCCAGGCGATGGATTTTCTTTAATGGCCTCACAGTGGACCACAAAGGGTTGTTAGTAATAATGTGAGGTGAAGGAGACAACAAAGACTGAAACCTTTTTTTTTTTTTTTTTTTTTAATAAGATAAATGAATTTAAATGCTCTTATTGACACAGACATTTAGCCTGTAATTTTTCACTTTAGTGAAACATACAAGTCCAAGAATAGACTAATTCTAATGTTAACGCAAAGCCCAATTCACCAGCAATTTTAAGTTGTTAGGTCCATATTGACATGTTTGGACATTTGCTACAAATAAACACAACAGGCAGTACAGACAGCGACATTTACGATTAAATCAAAAATCATACTGAAATCATATAATCAAGCCGGAACAGCCACAATAGGTCTATCCGTAGGATGATTGCATTGGACGGGTGCATTTCATTCTCATTTCACTTGTATTTCTGACATTATTCCGCACTATTTTTGTCACAACCTTTTATGGAGCAGCCATGATGATATTCAACACATATGAGGTGTTTCTGTTTACCCAAGGATTATCTTTTAGGCGAACAATCCAGAGCAGATGGAGGGGAATGACATATTGAACTAGCTTCAGGGGGGTAATTGGCTTTGTGCAGAGGCTAGGCTACTATATAATCAAAGCAACACCCTGGAAACCCAGACTTATTGAGACTATTGTTCAAAGCAGAACAGAGACTAAATCCAATTTGAGCCAGTTTAGGGGTCTTGAATCTGAGATAATCTTGGTTTTACAACCTCATTTCAGTCTCTTGTGGCAGGTACAGATAATGTTTCAGGTGTAGACAGAGCATGTGAATTTAAAATCTCATTCAGTCCTACACAAGTGTCTCAAATGGCTCAGACAGGAATAATATTTTTTTATAATGTCTGATGTACGGAATAGATACAAATATTTTGCCCATTTCCTTTATCTTATGCTTTTTTTTTTCTCAATGACTTTTGTACAGTTATCAATACACATTTTGTGGCAATAATTGCAGTTCTACATTTACTAGCTCATTTTAAAACAAAAGAAATTATTACTGGGTTATGGCCAACAGCCATATTGCGATTACAGGGGAAAAAAAGAAAAAGGAAAACAAATGAAAATAATGTTGAGGGGTCTGTTGGCAGGTGGCCTCGCAATATTAGCGGTGAAATACATGCCATGGTTCACTGTGGTGCACTTGTTACAGCTGTGTTTTACCACAGCTGTTTCTACCCTCTGACTGAAAAGTGTTTCCATGACAATCCAAAGATAATAGGGCAATCTGAAGGCATTATGTTCAGTTTCTTAACAGGAAATTATAAGGAAATTACGTGAAGTCATTCAGCTTAAAATAGCCTTAAAACGCAGTTTGCCAGAACAATTTGTTGTGGCAAACTGTGGACTTAAATACTGTACATATGTTTAAAGAGGTGGTTGATTATGATTTCGCTTTTTTAACTTTTGTTAGTGTGTAATGTTGCTGTTTGAGCATAAACAACATCTGCAAAGTTACGACGCTCAAAGTTCAATGCAAAGGGAGATATTTTCTTTTAAAGAATTCTCTGTGGACTACAACAAACAGCTGGTAGGGACTACAACGAATTTCTTCCTGGGTTAGTGACATCACTAACCCTAAAATGTACATAAACCCTGCCCCCGAGAACATGCAACAAAGCCATGGTGGGCTGCTTTAGAGAAGAGGAAGAGTTGTTGTACGTTGTTGCCATGCCGTCATTTTACGCCGGACTGCTTCACAAAAAAACATCCAGTTGCATTCTAAAAGTTTCAACTTCTTCCTGAGTCTCTCCATCAGTGCCCGACTCCAGTTTGAACAATGTAAAGGCCCTTTCATACTGAACATGACGCGAAAAAGTGACACGAATTGCAGAAGAAAGGACCTTGCACACCAAATGCGAAACGCTAATTCACACCTGTACACTAGGTGGCGCCGACCAACAATGCGTTTGTTTTCATGTATGTATCTTGTATATGGCTTTAACATCATCCACTGCATAATATTCGGCGTTAAATTAAGATAAATTAAGTTTGATACTACTTTAGAAACACAAACAATCTAATGCTTACAAGAATACATCTTAAAGTATAATTAGCTACAAGCTACATTTCAAAATGTAGCTATATGATTATTAATGTCTTTGCTCAAAATGTACTTTAAACCATCATCGAGTTATCATAACCTCTGATTAAAATCTAAAGTGGGTTTTGATTTGTTAATGGGTAGATATGCATTCTTTGTATGTTTTATAATGAGTTGAATGTTAAATCTGCTTATTTGTCATAAACATCTTTTATTGTTTTCTAAATAACATGAGCTGCATAAAAAACACAGAAAACATATCGTCATAATCATATCTGTCTTCATATTTCATCTGTAGAAAAATGTTTCTCTCAATTTTTATATACGGAAGAGCAGGAGATATGATTACATGATTGACAGATTCAAAGCGCGCTCTCATAATCATAACACTCGCGCAAATGGACTGTGATCACATAATTGAGTGGAAAATGAATAGAAATTATATTCTGTATAAAGAACATGTGAGAATAAATCTGTTCTCAGATACCAATGATCTCCTCCTGGATACTCTTCTTCAGTGTTTGTTTACACTAGTTTTCAAAACAGCGCCACCACTCTCGCCCTTCTCTGCAACAGCAGCTGCTCCGGGCATGTGATCTAAAGCTCAAATCTAATTGGACGGCCCGTTTCATCACGGAGCGACGAGGGAAACAATCGACACACAGGTCGAAAAAAATCAAAAGCATGAAATGGTGCAATGTTGTGCAAAAGGCATGAAAACAACTAATATTGTGTGAAAAGTGAATGGAGATTATCAAATTATAAGAATTGTGAGTGATTTAGAGCACAGCAGACCTCGGTCAGATAAAGGCTTATTAATGAAAGTTCCGGAGAGAAACATTTACAGTGGGTGTACAAATACATTTTCAAACAGTTTTATTGCTGTGGTGTTTTTTGCAGCATGGGATAGTACATAGTGCATTGTATTGTGCTCTAAATCACTCACAAATCTTATGATAATTTGATAATCTCCATTCAAGATATAGACACCTCAGATCTTATACCCCTTTCTATGCACACGTACACATCCATACTAAAGCAATGTGAGCTTAGGGGTCATAATGAATCTGACTCTAGACCTCTGGGAGTCCAGAATGCCTGGAGATGTAGATTTACTACTCCAACCTGCAGTAATGCAATCTTCTGACATGCAATAATTAACCTTAAATTTGTTTGTTTGTTTATTTGGTGGTTTTTCTACTTTTGTTTGTCAGTTTTTGTATGTCTTTTTCCAATCCTGTTTTATATGTTACATAAAACCCCCGTTTGTAAATAAAACTAAATATTACAAAATATTAGTTGTTTTCATGCCTTTTGCACAACATTGCACCATTTCATGCTTTTCATCTTCAGAAAGATCTTTCTTCCTCCCCATATTGCATGAGAACTGTGACTTGCTTAATAATGTGGAACAATATCTAAGTAGGGTTTCCATAGACCTGGCAAATTATTTTGTCGGAGATTGATACCAGTTATCTAAAAAGACATGGATAAATAAACAAACAAACAAACATTCTCTTAGAGAAACTAAAATCTGAATGCTTATTGTACTGAAATCTTACTGATATGTCACTTGCATAATAATTTGGAACGCACTGTATTCCTGATGAGCCTACTGCGTTTTGAATTATGGGTGGAACTTCTGGTTTGGGGAACTTCCATTTAAAAAGACTGAAATTAATCATTTCAAATCATAAGGTTGCCCTACAAATAAAGCTTTTCCGTCAGTTTGACTGAATGAGCTGTAAATTTTTCTTTCATGATTTATTTTCAAACATCATGAGAATAACGTAACACTTAGTATTTTAACGTGACGTGTTATAAGAAGAATATCTATGGCAAGAGATCTTTTCAGTCGCTGCTTTCTATCCTCGTGATTATTTTCTTTTGTCCATTTGCATACCGCTGTAATAGTATGTAAAATGACAACATATACTGCACATTTGTGGTCTGTTCTCCCGATATAATTTATGATATATCCCATTAATAATTAACTGGAATGCACAAAGAATCTCTCGTTTTTCTCCTCAAAGCCTCACGTCTCTTTCCAGGTTTGTTTTCAGAGGTAAATACAATTTATTATCTGTAAAAATGACGGAATCACTTTGAAATAGTATCACGCAATGCTGAAGTTCATGAACATTTTTTATTAAAGCAATGTATATTACATAATACAGATATATATCACTATAGCTATGTTTAACCCGTCCGTTGAAAGAATCACGCTTTTTCATGGCCTGTTGAAAGTACCTTGTTGATGCTTTTACACTTTTAAATGTCCTTTCAGTGTTCGTTAGTTGAAGGGTGAGTAGAATAATGGCATCTCAGATTAAAATAAAAACGCATTATTGCATTCACAGAGCGAGCCTTTCACTGACTGTTTACGGCTTAACGGAAGTTACTCCCATAATTCGCGCAAAGCATCATGGGGCGTAGGAATAAGGTGTATAATAAATGATCTGTGGGGATTTTGAGCTGAAACTTCACAGACACATTCTGGGGACACCAGAGACTTATATTACATCTTGTAAAAGGTGCATTACAAGTCCCCTTTAAATATATCTGTGCTTCTAACTGTGTGCGGCAAATGTTCACATTAATAGTTTCTATTCTGAAGTGTGCAGCCCATATGCAACAATCATAGATGTGTTCAAAATGACTTGTTAAACTTTAAATGTTGAATTTCATTTAAAAACTTTAAACCAGGAGGGGAAAAAAAAAAAAAAATGAAAATATTATAAAATGTAATGTCATATTGCCACAATATCTTGAGATTAAAGTACAATGCTCTATACTGTAAAAGTGATTTTGCATCTGTTTCTGTAGTGTTAACAGATAATAAACTGTATCTGTGTGGCTTCCTGATGATGTGTCAAGTTTCCCCTTCAGTTAAGTAAAGTGTTTCCTGTTTGTTCTACTGAGATGCATCAAACTATACAGTCTTGCTTGAATGACAACAGTTCATGTCACAAAAACTGAAAGCAATTAGGAACAAGAACCTAAAAATATGTGAAATGGCATATAAAAAATAATGGATTTTAGGTAAGATGTGTCTTATAAGCAATTAATGAATACAGCAACATATATAACATATACAGTCTCAGTACACAGCCATGACAAGGAGTTTTACTTCCACAACAAGTGTTTGTTTTAGGTAGTATATCTGAAACATTATAGATAGCCTAATAATTTTAAGAATTTGATTTTGTCTGCTGAGTAAAGCTTATCAGTAACACATCATGAGATATGAGCATGATACGAGGTTATGATGACACTGACACACAGATCTTACTTAGTATCTGCCTTTGTGAATCTGATAAGTTTCGTCCTGCTCCAAAAGGATTCATAAATGGCCAGCACTGGTTATGAACTGTAAGAGAGAATAACTTAATCCATCCACATGAAAACCTAAAAATCACAAACAGAATGTCAAACACAAACATGTAATGTGACTTACAGTTACAAGTCCGCCACAGTCCAGAATGTGAGCTCAGAGACACAGATGAGCTGTTTTCTCTCTTAGAAGTGTCAATGATGTACCAAAAATCGGTTCCAATTGCCAGAACGAGACCTACAAAGCTGAGGACACCAAAGGTGGCCACAAAACTGGCCAAACCTGTGAAAGTGACTTTCATTTTGTCTGAATCCAGCTAGTGCTTGACGAGCAACTCCTCCTTCCTCGCTACCTTGAGTGTGTTCCTTTCCCTCAGCGCTGCCCATCTGGAAGCCCCTCGCTGGATGCTGTGCTGTTTATCCATTGACAGCAACTGTAAAGTGATTGTACAGGAAGAGGGCAGTGTGGTCCACTTTCAGATGCGCGCGCTTGCTCTCTCTTTGATTGACTATGAACTGTGGCACAGATAAATAAATAACGCTGGTGACTAAAAAAGGGCAAACGTGATTAGTCACAGACGTGATTGCAATAATCTCCCCTATCTCATTAGTAGGCCTATGCAAACCTTTGTTTGTTTGTGTCAGATTATTACCACAGGGATCTCTGAATTAATTTGATTGGTAAACAGTCTTTCAGATCACCCCATCAGTTAGTTGTTAGGCAGGTTTCTGTTCCTCTACGATGAAAAATCTCCATTAAAATTTAATTTTGTTAAAATTAAAATTGTTAAAAAAAAAAAAAAAAAAAAAAAATTAATTAGGCCAATTTCAATAAATAAATAAATAAATAATATAATAAAAAAACAACGTAAAACCATTTGATAGTAGGCCTAATACAATCGTTTTGTTTATAAATGTGCCAAATAATAAAAATAATAGGCTATTAGGCCTAATAAAAATAAAATTGAATTAGGTTATGTGGTCATAGGCTAATTGCATTCAAACCCTAAGTATTTTATCATTAATTTATTATAATAATACTAATTTTATCAATAACAAATATTATTATAGTAATACTTATATAAATATAATCAACAATAATTATTATAGCTAATAACTAACATAAAAACAAACATTGTAAACACATTTGATAATAATATAAATCTTCCTGTAAATGTGCCACATAATAATACAATATTAATACAAATGAAACTGACATGTATGAATTCAATGCGCGTTCTGCTGTGGAACTGTTTTCAGACCGGTTTTACACACACGGTCTGCTTTTAATGTAACACTTACGCCAGTCTAATCTCTCGTAAACTGAGCTATAAACTTTATCTAAGATATCTCATCATATTACGCTCATAGTTTGGTATGATCTAATGCACTTGACTACACTACAAAAATATGTAAACTCCTCGTCAGCTACTCGGTAAATATCAGCTACTCTCTGTTTAGCTTCCCGGTTAACCCAAACATTTTATAAAGGGAACGGTCATAAAGAAAGCGAGAGTCTTGAGCGCATGGTCACGCCCACTTTGAGATATATCTGCTTGAGCAAGATTAATCGCATTCAATCGAGCTCAAACAAAAAGCTCTGTAAACTCAAAAGTCTCTTGCTTATTGCCTTTAGTGTAGCTCTGTCTTAAAATGTTTTTCCATTCATGTAGAACATCAGACTACTTATTTTCTCTCCAAGTGGGAAGAATGATGAGGTATTTGAATGAAATTGCCCTGTTCCCCAGAGCTCGTCCTTGATAGAGTGCTATGCAGGGGTGGTCATGGACCAAGTCACATTTAGAAGTGACACTGTTCTGTCTGATGTGCACCTGCTGTTACCAAACGCTTGCCATCTCATGAAGAGACTCAATGGCGTAGGACAGCCAGGTAAGGAGAGCTGTGAGACATCTGTGCATCTTATTGCTTATGTTTTGAATGTATACTAACTACTTACTGCAGGGATTTTCAATCTTTTACATGCCACAAACTCAAATATGACCATCCTCATCTGAGGAACCCCCATCCTCATACTTAAAAGACAGCTATATATTTTATAAAGATCCAATTATGATTTATGAAGACCAAATCAGCATAAAATAATGATTTTCAGAAGGATAATGTGGTGGGTTTTCTCAGGTTTTTTATGCATACTGTGTTTAATATGCATACTGTGCACAGTATACTAAATACTGCATATGTAGGTGCATGTTTGTATGGTATTCTGAACATTGCTATTATTTTTTACCATGTTTCGTTTTTCATTCTTGCTATTTCTTGCTTTTCTTTCTGTTTTTTTTTTTTTTTTCATCACTTGACACTTACTTTGGCATGATTACAAATGACATTTTCATAGCAGTGCTCCGTATTTCACGTATGAGAGTTTATAATAACCTGTAACCTCTTGTGTTCATAGCCTTGATCCCTGTCCATTTGGTTTCCATGTGTGCCTTAAGTACTTACACACTGACTGTTAATCTTTCCCTGTATACACAGTAGAGCTGCACAATTCTGGATAAATGAGAATCATATATATATATATATATATATATATATATATATATATATATATATATATATAATTTTTTTTTTTTTTTTTTTCAAACAGAGATTGGGATTCTCCCACAATTCTGAACAGACAGTAAATATATATCTGTGACGTTTAATATTTTGACTTTCATCACTATTGATGCTCGTCTTTCTACATCTGGCGTTGTCGCCACCTGATGGCGTAACCATGTAATCGACACAATCCTTATTTGAAGCCCCATGTTACTTTCAAAATCTGATTTTCTCCATTTTGATCGCTTCCATAGACATAAGTGTTTATATTCAATTATAAAAGCTGTTTCATACCTGACTTTCATACATGACAGCTGCTCTCTCTGGGTCAGCAGCAAGGACAACACAGCTTTAAATGTTCCGGTGTGATTTTGTCAAGTTTAATAGACATGGAGAGATTACATGGGTGTTTGAATCGAAATCACAATGATCTTTTAATGATTAATTGTGCAACTCTAATACCTTTAGAAAGTTATTAGCCTATGAACTTAATACAGATTTATAATCGCACACACATACACACAGCCTAGGGCAGGGGTCTCAAACTCAAATTGGCGGGGGGGGGGGCCATTTCTGTGATTGACACCTCATAGGAGGGCCATATTAACATTCAAGCGCAACATTTCAGAAAATTTACTTTCCTTTGCATTATTTCTCATTTACTTTCATTAGGGCAACTAAAATGTTTTTATACCTATACTATAAATATTTTATTTACCATACTAAATGTAAACAGCAGTGTCTCTCTCATTGTTACAGAGTGTAATATAACTTTATATTATATAGTTATATTATATAGTTATGATATAGTTATATTATAACTATATCAACTTTATTTTGCCAAAAAATAAAAAGCTCTCATACATACATTATTAGATTTTAACATCTAGTGGAAGTATTTTCCCTTACTTCATGTTAGCTTAAATAACATTAAAATATTGCACTGAACAACACTGTACTGAACAAATACAATCCCTGAATGCATTTGCACACGCTTCTGTTTCTTGACAGACACCTGCAGCGCTTCTGCTCACACAGCCTGAGACACATTTGTCCAAGATGCCGTTTGAACATCGGTAACGTTTAATGGTTGCATCGGACGCGTTTCGGTGGTTTTAAATCGACGCTCGTGACTTAAAGTCAAGAGCTTTTACTGTGATTTAGGCAAGCGCGCTCATAATAGAAGCGACGCGGTTGAGAGCGCGGCTCATGGTTGCATAGCAACGACAGACGCCACTGGAGCAAAAGCGCATTGGAAAGAAGGAGAATGCGGCGCGGGCGCTTATGTGACGCGATATGTGAATGCCCCCATAGAACGGCGACTTTTTCTTTGCATATCAGTCATAATGTCCCGCGGGCCGGCAGTTTGAGACCACTGCCATAAGTGATAACAAAATAAAACAAAAGTTTTAGAATAACTCGCGGGCCGCACTAACACTAAACTTTGATGTCAGGTGGGGGGCCACAAAATATCATCCCGCGGGCCTCAAGTGGCCCGCGGGCCGCGAGTTTGAGACCCCTGGCCTAGGGTTTTCTTATGTGGCCATCAATTTGTTCCAGTGTTATGGCAAAGTATTTTTTTTTTTTTTCTGGGTTGATAATGGCAGGACACACAACATTTATCACCATTTATCTGATATTTTTTATCAGAAAAAAAAAGTTTTCAATACTGCGAAATGAACAGCATTGCTGGGTGGCCTATTCTGGCCTTAAAACCCCTGATGTGACCATGAGTGCAGTTGAATAGGGTGTGATTCATTATCCCCACCTGAGCAGCTTAGGCTCAAATGAAGCTGAAATTATACCAAACACAACCTATCACTATTCTTAGAAAAACAAAAGAACTTGATTTCGAACAGCAGAAATGAGGTGACCTTAACAACGCTTGACTGGAGCTGACACTGAAAAACCTAACCTTACGGTTCTGCTCTTAAATAATAAGATGCATGCTGTGCGGACTCCATTAGCCAGAAAGCTCCATTTTAAACTTGTGTTGCAAAGTTCTGTTCCCATAATTTCTCTATCAATCTCACTTTTTACCATAGTACATTGCCTGTAATTAAAAATAATCCAGATTGATTTTTAAGCTTCACTCTTTCCCATCCAAAGTTTCAGTCTTGAACTCCACATTTTGTCATTGGTCCAAGCCCATGCCTAATATTTCTACTCTAGACTCCTTTTATCTGTCCATGCTCTTGTTGTTGTGTTGTCATGTTTTCCCAAGTTATCTGTATTGGAGTACATTTGGATGCAGTATTCTTTGAATTAATGTGGTTCAAGGAAAAACAATGCTAAATATTTGGGTTGTAATGATACCTTCATGTCAAGATTCGATAGATATCACGATACTGAACTCACAATACAATATTATTGCAATTCTTCAAGACATATGGTAAAAGGATAACAAAAAAATGAACTAAAATGCTAAATTTGGTATTACATTGAGGGTAGAAATGAATAGGCTTGAACTTGGTGCTAGTAACCCAATGCACAGGACAGTGTTGATACCAGAATAAATATATTCACGATTCTGAAGCTGAAAATACAGAAACAAAAATATGAATATGCTTGCGCTCTGTCATTAACTAGATATATTTAAAATAATGTAGACTACTTTTTTACTGGTAACATAAGACATTTGGCATTGTCAGGACCCACACATATTCCCCCATTGCATTATTATACATTATATTCAAAATTATATATAGTAGTTTAGTGTAGTAGTAGTAGTAGTAATGACACTAAAACTCTGTAAACTTGAATTTTTCTCACACAGTAATTTTCATTTTGGGTGAACTATACACAACATTGTCACTATCCACGATACATATTGTTGCAGTTTTGTATTACGATATATTGTGACACAATTTATTGTTAAACACCTACTAAATACAGATAATAAATGAAATAATAATATAATTATGCATACAACCAAAAGTTTGGGATCAGTAAGAATTTTACATTTATTAAGAAGTGATGCATTAAATTGATCAAAAGTAACAGTAAATAATTTTTACATTGTTTTTAAAAATCTACAGATTTCTGTTTTAACATTGATAATGTGAAATGTTTCTTGGGCATCAAATCATCATATTAGAATGATTTCTGAAGGATCATGTGACACTGAAGACTGCAGTAATGCTAAAAATTCAGCTTTTGCCATCACAGGAATTACTTACATTTTAAATTACATATTAAAATAGAAAGGTTATTTTAATTTACTAATATTTCAAAATATTATTATTTTCAATCAAATAAAATAAATGCAGTCTTGGTGAGCATAAGAGACTACTTTCAGAAACATCTACTGACCTCAAACTTTTGAAAAGGTAACGTATAAAGAAAATAAATATTTATATTTACAATAGTCAAAAAAAAAAAAAAAAAAAAAAAAAAAAAAAAAAAAAAAAATCTTTAAAGGCCAAACAATGGTTTTGTAAAATGTAATTCAGTTTGGTTTCAAGAAATCTTAACTAACATTATAAATGGACCTATAAAAAGTATTTAAAAAGTATGTGTTGTCATTTTTCAGGTGCCTTTTTCTTTCTTGTCATTTCTAAAAAAAATCCGTCTAAATGATGTAGAGACTCTTTTCTTAGAAACTGGATCAATATTCCAGTCAAATGGCATCAAACAGACACATGTATGGTTATTACCAGTACAGAAAAGGCAGAAATCACATATCTTTTCATATTTGGCTGGTGTGACTGTTCTAAGCCGAGTTCACACCATTTGTATATCTAAAAATGGATTTGCATCTGTACTTCTAGTCTTCACTTCGAAGATTAGGATTCTGCGGGATTACGATGAGAAGGACTCAAGCTGTGATTCGCCTGTCCATGAGAACTCTGATGCATCAAATGTTCCTCGGGATGAAGATGGGGACCTGGATGTGGTGAGGAGGCCCAGATGCGCCACCTATAACAGGGATCCAGTATGTCCTATTATCCTCAGTCAATCTGCAGTGACGCTGACCGACCAGGATGAAGATTCTGAGGAGGAGGATGGTGCCTGTGACATCATTAAGATTGGTGAGGGTTGCATTAGAGATTTGTGTAATTTAATGGGTTGTTTTGTCACATTGTATGATTTTAAACACTTTGCATCTCTTTAATTGTGTTTTAAACAGAGCATACTATGGCGACGCCTCTGGAGGATGTAGGAAAACAGGTGAGGACAGTGGCGAATGGGTAATTATGCAGTGCGTCTACTCGTCTGCGCTGTTCGAAGTTGTCATTTCTCATTGCAGATCTGGCGTGGTGCTTTCCTACTAGCTGATTTCATCCTGGCACAAGCAAGCATGTTCAAAGGCGCCACTGTCCTTGAGCTTGGAGCTGGAACAGGACTGACCAGCATTGTCATGGCAATGGTGGCCAAAACGGTGTACTGCACAGGTGGTGATGTAATTGAGTTGTTCAAGTAATTTAAATAAAAAAGTTCATTTTAAACCAGGCAAAAGTAGAGAATAACAGATCAGGGATTGTACATGCTGATAATTCCCTTGCTAAAGGCTGTTACATATTTTCATGTATAAAAACTGATAAATAAACAAATATGCATTACCGTTAAAACAGTTTAGGGTCAGTTAGATTTTTTTTTTTATAAACAAATTACTTTTTTCAAGGTTAGTTTATTTTTATAGCTCATTTCATAATGGCAGGGCTGAACAAAGTGTTGCACAAGCAAGAAAATTAGAGTAATAGCAATAAAACATATAACACAAAACAAGACAATCGAGTACAATCATTCCAAACATTATGACCTCAGCAATGCCAGAACTTGTTAATCTAATAAGCTAACTTAAAAAGATATGTCTTAGGCCACGATTTAAAAACTTGTGTAGGAGAGCAGAAGTATGAGGGCACGCTATTCCATAACCAAGGTGCTGCCACCGAAAATGCACAATCCCCCTTAAATTTGAAATGTGTCTAGGTACAGACAGCAACAGAGTATTAGATGACCTCAAAGACCTATTGATCTGATGGTAAGAAAGAAGATCAGATAAATAATCTGGTGCTGAACCATTCAAGGACTGAAGGACTAAACAAACAATAAAGTCTTTAACTGGATTCAATACTCAACAGGAGCCAATGCAAACTACCTAATACAGATGTGATACTTTCCCTCTTTCTAGTACCTTTAAAAGTCTGGCTTGCAGCATTTTGGACCAACTGGAGGCAAGAAAGACAAGATTGAGAAACCCCTAAATTGAATGAATTGCAATAGTTAAATAAATGCAAAAAGTACTTGAATGGAAGGAAAGATTTAATTTTGCTGAAAAAAACAACTAAATTTATTTGTTTATCAAATTTGCATGTTGAGTCAAAAATGACTCTTACTTGAGAACTTGAGACTTAAAATGGATATTTGTACGTTCAGATGGACAAAAAAACTAACACTTCTGTTTTGTAGTTGCTCAGTTGAAGAACATTTTCTGCCATCCAGCATTTAACATTGCTTAAACAGTCGAACAATAACTGGAGAAAATGTCTGATTTTAGTAAAGCTAAATATCGTCTGCAAAACAATGATATGAAATCTGATGTTTACAAAAAATATTGGCTAATGGAATCAGATACAGGGAGAATAAAACGGAACCTAGAATAGAACCCTGCAGCACACCACGTGTACAAGCTGCAGATAAGGAGGAGGTTTTCAATAGCTACTGAAAAAGCTCTTCCCTTAAGATAGGATGAAAACCAATTTAAAGCTGATCTCCTAATTCCAACATACTGCTCAAGACATTTCAAACAAATTGAATGATCAATTGTGTTGAAGGCTCCACTAAGGTCCAAAAGAACCAGAACGACACCGGAATCAATACTTGGTAACAGATCATTCAACTCTTTGAAAAGAGTAGATTCTGTACTATATTGTCCACCAAAACCAGACTGAAACCTGTCTGATATTTAATTTTTCTTCAAAAAGGAGGAGAAAAAACAACAAAAAAACAACTTCAGTACCTTAGAAAGAAAAGAAAAATTGAAATGGGACGATAATTAGTAACTAATGGGTCCAGATTAGCCCTTTTATGCACTGGCTGTATCACTGCATGTTTAAAAAAGAATGGAACACAACACAGCCATTAATAAGACAACTATTAACTGTATACATGGTCCAATAGTGTCCAGCACTTCCCTAGAGATGCAGGAAGAGGGTCCAAAGAATATGATATAGGTTTTATATGAAAGACTATGTCAGTTAAGTGGCAAAAACCTGACACAGGCTCAAAACTAGTCAGAATAGTAGGATTACAATAATCGACAGAAGAGACAAAAGTTTATTTTTTTTAAAATTGCTGTACTTTTGAGCTAATAAGAAATATTTGTTGAGCACCAAGTCAAAATATTAGACTGATTAACAGGAATGAATTACATTTTAATTAAAAAAAATAATAATAATATAGTATAAGAATTTACTAATAATAATATAGTAATAATATAGTAACAACCATTACTATAAAATTGTAATAATATTTCACAATATTACTTTTTTTTTATTAAATAAATAAATGCAGCCTTGGTGAGAATAAAAGACGTCTTTCAAAAACATGTGAAAACATTTGTAATATTTAAAAAGCAACAACAAAATTATTTTTTTTTTTTTTGAAAATTAAATAATTGCAAATTGTTAACACATTAACTTGGGCAGTTTTAAAATAAATATTTTTTTGCATGCTCAAGAACACTGAAAAATCCATCTTTGTCAAAGGATGATTTAGTAGCATTCTTACAACGGACAGTATCCATTTAGTGGCAAGAAAACCCTCAAAACACTTTTGGCTGTGGTGTGAAAGCAGTTATTGCTATATTGTTGCTTTTTTTCTGATGATTGCTGCCATTTAATTCATTTGATTTGTTTTCTGTAAGTCTTTGTAATACAAGCAAGTGTCCTTGGAAAAAAGGTCACTTACTAGAGCCCTGTTTGTCTGTATGGATTGATGTTCCCAGACCCATGGAGTAGATAGAGCCGTCGTTTTAAAGAGAGAGAAAAGAGCTCAGAAAGGCTTGGTGTAGACAATAAACAACAGTATTATCTTAAAAGAGTCTACTAATAGACGGCCAAGACTGGAGAACAAATCACACACAGGAACGTTGTAGATGTTATTGTAGAAATTGCTGGCTGTCCAAATGTAAAAACAATATTGTCTGATAACTGATATGTAACCTGTATATTGTGCATCCCTATTGTCTGCTAAATAGAAACGCAAGTGACGTAAACACAAAAGATAAGTATAGGTATGGAGAATTCACTTCCACCAAAATCCCCAAATGCTAGTCTCTGTAAACTAACGTCTTATCGAAGTTTATGGTGGGTCAGGTTGCCCATGGCCATGTCCATACATTGACTAATGGACTTTATTAAACCTTTCATTTTGTCTTTTTAATTTTACACCAATAGTACTTGAACACATTAGCATGTCAGTGTTATATAATGTAACTATCATTATATAACAAGACACTAATCTGTTTTCTCCTTTTTCATTCCCATTTAGTCTAATAGTATCATCTCTTTCTTTTTAGCAGTCTTTTAAACTGAATCAATGTGTGAATTAGTTATAGTTCTTTTCAAAACATTTTAGCTTTGTGATTGGCTTCAGAAGATAAAGAGCTTGTTTTGATGGATGAAGGCTTTTTCACCCTTAGCTCACTAATGAAAACCTCTTTGTGATTTGCAGATGTTGGTGAAGACCTTCTGAGCATGTGTCAGAGAAATGTGACTTTCAACAAGCAGCACTTTGAACCCCAAGGTAAACATTAACACCATGTCAGGATTTCATGCAGAGTTCTCTCATTAACAACAGCTTTTCATGTTGATAATGTGTGTCATTAGAAAGGAGTACTTCCTCTGGCAGAGCACCTGTGCCATGTGCTCCTTGGTTTAGTGCCTCTGTAATTGTGTAAACAAGCCAGTTCTTTAGAGAAATACAGGTTGACACAGCAGGACTGTGAAAGAAGCTTGTAAAAAAATGCTAATGGTTCCTATGAAAATTATTTCTTTAGTTCATTTCAGATTTATGTGCTTGATCAGGGCTACAACCAAAGTCTTTAACCAAAGGTAATAAGGTAAAAGTAGATTTTTACATTTTCTGAAGAAATCGAAAGTGGTGCATAACCTTGCAAAAGGTTGCTAGGGTGTCCTTGATAGTTTCTGCTGTAGTCTTTAAGATATTCGGTGTAGATTTGCAGTATCCATTCAGAAGGTCTTACTTCACTTGGGATGTAAAGTATGCACTAGGTGCTTCTAGCTGTAAGTCGTAAAATGAAAGTGAGTGTGACATGTGAAGGCCAAGTAGCTATGGTAACCCATACTCAGAATTTGCCCTCTGCATTTAAATGTGCAGTAAGCGATTTCTGAGAAATTGGACCGAGCACCACAACACACTTGTAGCCAATCAACAGTAAGGGGCGTGTCCACTCATGAGGGAGGAGGTACCTATGCATAGCGTGTTTGCAAATTTGGGGGTGGGGCTATCAAGTTAGGGGAGTGATCCTTTTGGGTAGGGGCGTGTTTGTTTTGGTGATTTCAAATATCAACAGAAATTCTCAGAAATTGCTTACTGCACCTTTAACCCATCCAAGTTAGTGCACACACATTAGGAGTAGTCAGTAGTGAACACACACACACACACACACACACACACACACACACACACACACACACACTGCAAACCTTGGACACACACATCAGCGAATGGGGGTTTGGTGCCTTGCTCAAGGACACGTCAGTCATTTCCTGCCAGTATTGAGAATTGAACCCGCAAGCTTTGGGTTACCAGTCTGACTCTCTAACCATTAGGCCACGACTGTGCTAAAAAGTGATGTTTTATTGCAGAATATGACGTTTAAAGGTGCTAAAGAGGATGTTTTGTTTTATACATTTTTGCAATATTACTTGAAACTGTCTTTACTAACTGATAAAAGACTATTTATTAGGTGCACTGAAAGGAATAATATTAATATACATCATCTGTGCACGAGGTAGGGCCTTAAAAACATCAGCCAATCGTTTACGTGATCATCGCGTAAACGATTGGCCCTCTGGCTTGTCAATCACTGCCATGACATTCCTTGTGAGAGATGAGCGCGGCTGCGTGCTCCAGTAACTTTCCACACTCCACAGGCGCCGCATGCAATGTTTTTGTCAGGAGACAGGAGTAACAACTGCAGATTATGAGTTACCTGCGGTGAGTCCGACATAATGAATCCAAAAAACACGACACAGCGAATGCCGGTGGTAAACACTCGTGTTCCAATACTCGTGCACGAGTTTTGGGAGGCGTTCCTTTGAAATGAGCTGTGAAGGAGGGGGGTTGTTCTTACGCATGCGCTCATTTCAAAAACTCACTAACAGTCTTTGGATTCTCAGTCGACGAAAAAATCCTCTCTATCACCTTTAACTTCTGGTAGTTTTAAAAAGTCATGAACTTAGTTTACGGTTGATGTTTCAGACAATACAGTTAATTAATTATCAATACAATAAATACAATACATTAATTATCATGAAATAATATTTAAATATACAAAAGTGGGGGGGCTAATGGATCTTTAAGTCTTTAAGTCTAAAGGGGCAAAAAATAAATACTAATACACATAACTGGATGCCATGCACAAGTATCACTGTGCAACACACATGGCAAAGTTACATAGATCGGTTTCATGCTGGAAAGCTTCAAAGAGCTCATTTATTCACATAATGTTCTCTGTCTTAATATATAAACAAGTGTAAATGTCAACAACATCATATGTGTAAAGGATAAAGTCTGTCAGGTAAAAACATGAGATCATTGATGTAATCAAATTGGTCTGCCATTTTATTCAAACCATCACTCCTGGTTTCCATAAATACTTTAAGTGTAATTGTTTTAAATGTATTTCATACAAATATGAAAATTTTATGATATTTTTCTTTCCTTCATCCTCAATTTCCCTTCTATACATCCAACAGAGAGTGAAATAAGGGTGCGGCAGCTGGACTGGATGGCAGATGATTTCTGCACAGGTAAGAATTCAAGGAGAATCAGGTGTGAGATGCTAATTGGCGTAGATGAATGCCAGACTTGAGATTGTAACCAGCTCTGTCTATTAGAGCTGTGCAGTCTTCCTCACCTCCTGTAGAATCCATTTCTAAGTGGGAAGTATAGTGCATCTAAGGGCAGTTGACAGAGTACAGTAGACAGGGCTTTCTCACACTCGTAATACCAGTGATGCTGACTTGTGAAATAGGACTATTGAAAGCCAACATGTGGTTGTCGTCTCATTTCACCTAATATGTCCTCTCTCCCCAGATGCTGATTTGGAGTTCTGTTGGACTGACGCAGAAGTAGCAGACTTACATGATAATACCACATTTTTGATGGCAGCAGATGGTACATTTGCCAGGAGTGCTTTATATAATTATACAATGCCTTACCACAAATTGGAGAGAGAGTATCAACATAATGAATGAATAACTGAAGGCACTCTCAGTGAGCATGATGAAAGTCTGAATGATAATAATTTGTTATTTGTTAAGGATGTTTTGTTCTTCCTCTTCAGTGTGTTATGATGACGACCTTACAGATGCTCTGTTCAGAACACTATATAGACTTTCCAGCAACATGCAGCACCCCAGCACAACCTACATCTCCATAGAAAAGAGGTTAGAATGGCCTATTACAAAAGAGATCTAACGGTTTTATTTTATAATATTGCTGTAATATATTGGCATAATTTGTTACATCTCAATAAACAAATTGTTCAAAAAGAATGGCCTATTACATGTTACCAGCCAAGTAGCCAAGCCAAGAATCCTTGTAGCTCATTTGTTAGCATTCATATTCATCATTGTAACTGTAATAATTAGTACATAAATAATAAAATAAATAATTTTGTATACACTTCAAATACCTGTTTGCTGCTCAACACTGGCTTTTTTATAGCTGTCCTTTTAATACAATTATTTTTTTTGACAGGAACTTTCATTAATAAGGCTTTATCTGACCGAGTTCTGCTGTGCTCTAAATCACTCACAAATCTTATGATAGTTCAATAATCTCCATTCAGTTTCACACAATATTAGTTGTTTTCATGCCTTTTGCACATCATTGCACCATTTCATGCTTTTCATCTTCAGAAAGATCCTTCTTCCTCTCCATATTGCATGAGAACTGTGACTTGCTTAATAATGTGGAACGACCTCTAAGTAGGGTTTCCATAGTCCTGGCAAATTATTTTGTCTGAGATTGATACCAGTTATCTAAAAAGACATGGATAAATAAACAAACAAACACTTTCTTAGAAAAACTAAAATCTGATGTTTATTGTACTGAAATCCTACTGATATGTCACTTGCATAATAATTTGGAACACGGTGTATATTAGCAAAAACATCTACTGTAAATATAATCAGATATTAGCTATTATATATGTTGCTTGATTTTTTTTTTTTTATTATTTACATTTAAATAAAATGTTATGGCATTTATCAGCAGTGGCTAACAGGGTCGTGCTAACCAAGAAAAACCTTGACCTCTTGTTACAATTTGATGGTTTCTGTATTTCTGATTCAGATTGAACTTCACTCTGCGACACATGGACGTATCTTGTGAAGCTTATGATCACTTCCGCCACTGCCTAGACCAGTTACAGCAGATGACAGATGGAAAGATGAATTTCATGGTAGAGCCTGTGAAGATCTCTTTTCCACAGTTCTTTCAGTATGAAAGGGTGGATCAGCTGGTGAGAAGCACTTGTCTGTATTTATAATCATAAAAAAAGTATCATATATCATGTATACAGTAGTATCAATCAATTATCATTTTATTTATAAATCACAATAAAAACGATGGTAGTTGACCATGTGGGCCTTTAGAGGGAGCTGTTCATGCTTGTAGTAAATTGTGTTCTAATTAACTGTTAAAATGTATTTCATTAATGATTCTCTCCTCTGCTTCTCTCCAGGAACTTTGGAAGGTGACAGCAGAAAGACTTTAATATGTAACACCACTGGATTTTAAGTTATTTTTAACACCAGGATTTACATGTTTGCAGAATGAATCTGTCTTTGTAATTCCCTTTTTCCTTAAATGTGAAATTCAAAGTCCTTAGTTTGATCATTTGCTCTAATTTTTAGAGTTAGTTTGTGGCAAGTTTTTCAAAGGATTATTGAGACTATTACTGTTGACATATTTTATGAAATGCCGAAAACAAACATAAATTTATTGTCATTGAGGTAGTGTAATATTACCTAAGCCAAAACTGTGCAAATTTTCATTTCACCAAATAAAAATTTTAAGACTGAAGAGCATCAATGCAAATATATATCTTCTTTTATGACCTCCTAAACTGTTGCTCTTTGTAGGTATTTGCACTTGCATGCATTGAAAAAATGCATAACATCATATATGTTGGGGTGGGTTAGAATATTCCTATTCTAAACATTTATTAGTTTTATGCAGATATAACATGCCAGTGTTATTGTTGTATTTCTCTCTCTGAACACTAGAGGGTGCAAGAGTTAGGAAAGGACTCATAAAGCAGATGACTACAAATCAGTTTTGACCAGTTTTAATTGCTTTGGCCACTTGTTCAAAGAGCTATTCAATCTATAAATCAACCTGGAATCTGTTTTTTGTTTGTGTTGTTTTAAAGCACAGTTGAAAGTTAGAGACAGCCTGAATACAATCACTTGAAATGTATTTAAAATAATTTTAAAGTACCTTTTAAAGTTCCCTTTAAAGCTTATTGTACATATTCTCCCCAACCAAATGAAATTAAATGCATTTTTTTGAATACATATATGTAGTTTTTGTAATGTTGTGTGCACTCTGACTGTAGCATTGGCATTCGTTACATTTGGGAAATATGAATTGTTGGCTAAACGTTAGTAATGTATCTTTAGTGGAGTTGGTGTTTTTGAACGAATCTTTTAAGTAAATGAATCGTTCATGCACCCTGCTGAGACTGACTATAGCAATAGACCTAGAGTATGGGCTGTTAATAAGCATTTCATTGGTTGTACCTACTAAACGAATCATTTATGACAAAATGATCGAAAGAAGTGGGGATATTATTCATTGTTGTTTCTTTCTTTTTTTTTACATTAAATGTCTTTAAATTATCTGTTTATTAAGAGAGTTTTAAAGCATCCCTTTTCCTTCAGCTGTTTTTAAACTTTTATGTTTTTTTTATGTATTTGCAAAGTATTTTAAAACTTTTTTTTTTTTTTTTTTAAACGAAAGACTTGTCGGTCGTGAACGTAAGGAATCGGTTGAACGAATGATTCAATAACTCTCTCATAACGCCACCTACTGGCATACAGAACACTGAATGAATAAGTGAACGAATCTTTTTGGTGAACAGCGACCTTGATTCAAAAGATTCGAGTCAAGGAAATGAATCACAACCTGCTATACTGGAGCTTCGATCACATTATGGGAAATATGAAGTGCTGACTGTACACAGCTGTGCTCAGAGTAGGGAGCTGACATTTCCGGGAGCTGCAGGACTCTCTCTATTGGCTGAAGTCGGCGGATCCTCCAGCAAAAACCCTCCTCTCGGGAAAAAGGCCAGACTTCAAATGATGTTTTAAAGTCTGCCTGTGTACCTCACTCCTGCATTCTTCTCTCTCTTTTTCGTCCTTCCACCAAGAACCTGCTAGATATCACTTCCCCTACAGCTAAAAAACATAAAGGTGAGTCTTTAAATATCATTAAGTGTCTTTACAGCAGCGAACAGCGTAGCGAAATAGACGCTGCAGCGCGGAGCATAAGCACGCGGTTTGTTTTTTTAATTCATAATCATAAGTTTATCGTGCATTAGAGGTGTCGCTGCAGGAATGCCTCGCTGTACATTGATGCAATAGCTATCTTGTTTTGTAACACGCGTCTCTTATGAAACACTGCAGCGTTGTGAAACAGTGGAACCGGCCTGCTGCATCGGTTCAATTCTCCCCATACGTCTCGCTCTCAGAACCGTTTGACAGGTCAGATCCAGTCGGAACCGGATACTGTTGCTTCTCAGTTCCACCAGCTGCTTTGTGTGCAGTAAGTTTTCATGTGTGGCTACTTATGCTCTGAGACTGAGACTGATAAAAACAACATTAGCCAAATGCACTCATTTATTGCATCTCAAACACTAATCGTAAACACTATTTATTGCAAACACTAATCGTTTAGTGTTGTTTTTATTATTATTATTATTATTATTTATTTCTTAAAGCATGCTGAGTAGGTCCATAACGGCAAGTTTGCCCTGTTTTGCAGTATTAAAATGTTCTAAAGAAACAAAATTGCATAATTTTAGACTCGTTTTGTTGTTCTGTTAGATTTATACTTACAGCAAGAAAAGCATGAAATGGTTTAATAAAAACAAACTTAATTCAAGATATATTTTATGCAGTTTGCTTTTTTTTTATGCAGTTTTAAGGATGTCTAGATGTTTTACGGGAAAATAGGACAAAAATATTGAATAAGAAAATTATTTTTTTAGTGATGACCTGTAGTTGAACCATATTACATTAATATGGGAATCTATAGGACCATTGTGTTTAGCAGAAACTCATATTAAGACTTCTCAAGGAAGAAGGCCAAAAGGCCAGTTTCGTTTATAATATTTAGTAAGATTGTTTAACGCTTAAATATTGTGTTACAAGAAACCCCATTTTTCATAATAAAATATGTTGACTTTTTATACACTACTATTTTGTACATTGCTGTTGACTTTCTCCTAAGTTGTGTTTCCAAAACATCCATGTGAAATGTTGTTTACATGTTCAGCTGCTCTTGGCTTACGCTCTGTCATCCAATATCATAATTTTTAGACTTGTTAGCACTCTCTCCTACAATAATGTCTTTGATTTGCACACTGAATACAGCTAAAGTACGATTTCTCCTACACTTTACAAAAAGTAGTTGTAAAAATACTGATATTATTTCCGATATTACGGGATCGCGTATTGGTGTCTGTATATTTAATAACTTGTAACTGTATATTTCATTTAGTGACTTAATGTTAATTTACCAGTCTACTCGAAGTATCGAAATTGTCTTTTTGGCTTAAAATGGTACGTAAAACACCCTAATGTACATGTAAAAATTAAGAAACAAAATTATTTATATAACATAATCAAATTTGATGTGTCAATCAGGGACTTCTGGGAATGTCCTTTTACTGTATTTCCCATAAATTATATGGTAATTCTTGTTTTGTTTTGTTTTTTTACTTCCAAAAACCATACATTTACAGTAAAATAACATATAATGCAATGTTAAACCATTTACAATTTTAACCGTAAATGGTAAGGTAGCTATACAGCTTATCAATTAACAGGTTTTTATTGTAGCATTTTTGCAGTTTTTTCTGTAAAAATTGCACAAGATCTGCGCAAGCATTCGTGGAGCAGGTTTTCAGGAACGCTGAATGTTTTTGAAGGCACATGATGTATAGATTTGCCCATCTTTGTCTGTACATGTAGTACAGTACGTGGGACATTTTATTCATAGCGTCTTCCCATCTAATGCTGAGCTTCACATGTCTCTGTCCAATTTTCAAGATGCATTTGTTGTGGGTAGTCCTGCAATACTATGTCATGCTTTGTTTTAAATGAATCTGCCATGCATTTCTTATTCTGGAGGTATTGATAGGCATGCATAAAACATTTCCTATTGCTTCTGAACCAAGATTTATCCTTTTAATAGCACCACAGTTTTTCCCTACAGAGGTTGATCTGCCATCCAGACAAGACAGACAGCCAGTTGTACAATTGTTTTTTCCCCTTGGTTCCCTTGGCAACCGTCTTACAGTATTTATCAGAGGTTTTACCTTCTCAATCCCCTTGAATGTGCCCTTTTCCATGTACATTTGCTACGGAGAATGATTAAAGGCTCTTAATGCCTATTTCAACTACATAACCTCTCAGATTTTGACTGACTCTTTTTATTAGACTCCTTTAATTGAGCTTTCATATTCAGTATTAGAGTCTAGATTATCTTTTTAATGAAATAGAGGAAAATCTTGTGAGTGGTTTGAATCTTGTGCCATAGTCATATGAGCGAGTGTAGCAAAGAGCGACTTCTGCATGACCTAATAGGCTGTTTAAATCATGCAGAGGGGGATTGGTGTAATGAAGTTTACCAATAGGCTTTAACGGGGTTAGTGATGAGCATTATGCGCAATGAACCGTGCTCATATCCTTCACTGACAGCTCGGTGTCTTTAGTGAGCTCGATGTTATCACTAGCCAACGATCAAAGTTCATTTGGTGGTTATCAGGATTATGATGATTATTTTACAATGTGCAAACCAAAACTGTCTCTCTGCTATCTTTTTGGTTAATTACGATAGGTTAATCACGTTTTGTCATCTCCTGAAGTTTGAAAATGAGCTTCATATATTTGTATTGAGGATGTATTTTGTAGACTCTTTCATGTCTTGTTGCTTACTTCTACTGATGTTATCTGGCTCCTTTTCAGAGGGGAGCCCCTCCCAAGTCTGTGTTATGTAACAGCAGAATAATTTGCATTTAAAAAATGGTTTTCATTTGGTGCGGTTGCTCATTGCTCTCGTGGACCGCTGACTTTAGTTCACACTCTGAGCTGTGAGGAAGAGGAGCAGAGGGATTGGTTGCGGCTCGGAGTTGTGTAATCCAGCACAGGCGGCTATTGTTCGCTTTGAAATGGTCCCCCAGCATAGCGACCATGCGGAGACCCCTGATGAATATTGATTAGCTGAGAGAGAATCAGATTAGAGTGCTGGTTTGATTTTGATGCTGGAAATAAGCAGATAAATTAACTTAGAAACCTAATGTAATGTTTGTGTTTGTCATATAGGACCTTGATGGTGGTTGTGGATTTCCAGTCTCTCATAATATTATCATTATTAGGGAACAATCAGCCAGTTGTTCAAATGTATAATTCCCTTACCTATATATGGGTCAATGATGTGACAGGTCTTTTTTTTTTTTTTTTTTTTTTTTTTTGTCCAAATGCCTTAATAATAATAAAATATGTAAAAAGTATTTTCAAAGTATGTAAGGTAGTACAACTAGATCGCTTGTATTAAATTCAAAAGGTTTTAATTATATTTTACTACATATAAAGGTATTTTGAAGTGTCAAAAGGTCATTCGGTTTAAAGAAACACTCTACTTTTTAAAAAAAAAATAGGCTCATTTTCCAACTCCCCTAGAGTTAAACAGTTGAGTTTTACCGTTTTTGAATCCATTCAGCCGATCTCCGGGTCTGGCGGTACCACTTTAGCATAGCTTAGCATAGTTCATTGAATCTGATTAGACTGTTAGCATCTCACTCAAAAATGACCACAGAGTTTAGATATTTTTCCTATTGAAAACTCGACTCTTCTGTAGTTACATCGTGTAAAAAAAGACTGACGGAAAATGAAAAGTTGCGATTTTCTAGGCCGATATGGCTAGGAACTATACTCTCATTCCGGCGTAATAATCAAGGAACTTTGCTGCCGTACCATGGGTGCAGCAGGCTCAACCGTTTAACTCTAGGGGAGTTGGAAAATACAATACAATACAGCCATTTAATTTGTGATTAAAATGTCTTAAAATGTAATAAATGTATATTTTTTTATTCTTACATGATTTTATAACATGGTGCAAAATAGTATTAAAATTATGTGTAGAAGTCATTACTTTGTTATGAGAAAGAATGTCTGGAAAAATTAATTTCATTGATCTCATTCGGAGTAACCATTATAAAGGGATAATTTTGGATCAAGTCATGCGGTCAGTATCATGTGACAGGATGTGACATCATTCAGACACCTGCAAAGGACCACATGGTCATGAAGCAAAGTAACTAACTCTCTCTTAACTATTTGAAAAATTTATGTTTTCTCTTGATCATAAACATCAGGTCATTCGGTACAACCGCTATAAAACATGTAAAATGTTGTAATATTTTAAAAACTTGTACTAAATATAAAATGTTTGATTGTCCTTTTGCTAGCTAGCTAGATATCAGCCTGTTAGCATTGTTTGAAAATATCGTTATTCGGTATAACCAAAAGTGTCATTCGGTAAAACTGAATTTTTGGTTTTTGATGACAAATTTTTGACAAATCTTGTAAAAAATGACAAAAGCAGTGTTAATTGATTATAAAAACCACATAATCTTATTGTTAATACTTAAAATTAATTTTGAGGTTTTATTATATCTGTTATGTTTTTTTTGGGTTTTTTTACACTTTTAAAAACCTTATTCATCAATAATCCTTAAACATTTAGATTTTTTTTATGTTTTTGCTTTTATGCAGCTGTAATGTGTATATAGTGTATTCAGTGACCAATATAAATTCATAAACACTCTTTAGCTGGAAAACAGTGCACAATGTCATAAACAATGTTTATGATCAACGCAATTTCGACAAATCCACATCTATGTTAGCCAGCTAGACAAGTGTTAAATACTGTGTCACAGAAAGCCAATTTTATAAATTTTCATTAAAAAAAACGAATGTACACTACCGTTCAAAAGTTTATGGTAGGTAAGATTTAGTAAAAATGAAAATTCAGCTATAACAAGAATAAATTCCATTATAAATTAATTTAATTTATAATGGAATTTAATTAAATTAGAATAAATTAAAATATATTACAATATTAAATATTAAATTAAAATAATATTTCACACATTATTACTGTATTTATTTACTGTATTTTTGTTAAATAAATGCAGCCTTGATCAGCATAAAACTCCTTTTGGTTGAACCCTGATTATTATCTAAATACAGTTTTCGATGACAGTGTCCAGACTGTTTTGACATTTGGGCATGAAGTTGTCATTTAATGCTTTGACAATAAATCATTTCAAAGATGTATCCGCACTCCTCTTCCCATCAGCATTCGCTCAGCTCTTCGCTCTCTATTAGTCAATGAAATTAAATTAGTCTCTTTTATTCAAGAAAGGAAAATCAGCTCCATCAGTCAAGTTGTTGCCCCCAGCTGTCAAGCTAGTTTAACCCATTTTGCTTGCTGCATCCTCACAGGCGCGTGACAACAGGCTTGTGTAACACATTTTCAGAACCAGTTCTATCCGGTTGACGAGCCGTCTGGTTGGAATGCTTCTGAGAGATGGAGCGTCTGGATTTTTCTTGCTTCTGCTGCCTCAATTGCGTAAGCGTCCTCAGATCTGGAGCACAAGAGAGATGCACTTTCTGCTTCTCCTCTCCTGCACATAAATAAAGATGCTGAGGGTCTGCTATACTGTCCAGCGGGCGGCCAGTTCTCCCCGCTGAATTGATTCCTTTGGACAGGCAAACACATAAGACCAGCTTCCTTTCAGTAGAGCAGGAAGACTGATTCACAGGTTTTCCATGTCCAGACTGTGATGGAAACTATGACATTTAAACTAAGCAGGAACAATATTGCTTCAGAAACATGGAGTTTATTCCTGTTAAGAGCATTTTGTGCATAATAATTGCACTC
This sequence comes from Megalobrama amblycephala, assembly GCF_018812025.1. NCBI lineage: Eukaryota > Metazoa > Chordata > Actinopteri > Cypriniformes > Xenocyprididae > Megalobrama > Megalobrama amblycephala. The sequence goes on along the minus strand of NC_063044.1, from coordinate 56,440,235 downwards.
TTGCACCGTGCTGTTCCTGCCCTTAGCATATGCTCACTCATTATAATAGCTGAAGATATGTCAGGATTCCCTCAGGCATCAGCTTTTCCCTTAGGCAGGACTACTCTTCCCTCTTCCCAATTAATCTTGGCGCCAAAGTGTGACAGAGTGAGCTCGAGTTCCCTGAACCCTGTGCCTATTGGGAAGGTTTAGCGGTACTTGAAAGTCATAGCGTTAGTCACTTGTCTGCTGCCCCTAGCCTTGTCCTCACAAGACTCTCTATGTCCCAAGAACGACTGTGATGGTTCTGCAGTGCAAAAAGATCATCCGAGGGCCGGTGAGTGTCTAAGCCATGCTGTAATTAACACCAATCAACCATGCTTTTAATTAAGTGGCGTGAGGGGGGACTGTCAGGACCACTGGAGTAGGACAGGATTGATGGGCATGGCTGAACCTGCTGCTCAGGGAGAGAGGAACTGTCTGTGGTACTGAATCCTGATCCCAGGTCACTCTGTAGACTGTAAGATTTGCTCCCATCTGGTAGTTAATTCGTTTCTGATTTATTTATTTATTTATTTATTTTTAAAAATTTTCAGCGCAAAGGCTTGAATAGTGATGTTAAAATACTTCCTTCTGTCCCAAATGAATATGGTGAGACAACTATTTGTAGAGACAAGCTGTTTCTAGGTTGATTTCCCTTAAAAATAGGACATTTTGGCTCTGGGGTGCTTTCTGAACATTGCTCAGTTTGTTCAAGCCAGGGTTATTGTCGTTATCTAACTTTAAAACAAAAATTGTTAAAAACATTTCTGTTCATTGAAAAAAAATATAGAAATATAAGTTGAAAACTTAAACTAAATGAAAATAAAAAAATGTTACCTTGGCAATAAACTGAAATAAGTTTAAATTTAATCACTAATTTAATGACTGCAAGGAAAATGATAACAATCTGTTGGTTAAAACCTGAGCCACCTACCTTTACGCAATGGACACAAAAGATAAGACAAGTTTATTTAATGGAACAGTTGACAGCACAACTGCAATTAAAAACCCCAGTTTTTGAAAGAAGATGAGATCCAGCTATTGACTTTCTGAAATAGGACATAAGCCTATGCCTTAAATTGTTTATGTTTCTGATTGTAAATAATGTATGAAGCCCAGTCTCAGGACAATGTTCATGTTTTTTTGGGGGGTTTTTTTGTTTTGTTTTTTTGTGTGTGTGTATTCACAATAAAGTTAAAAAAAAAAAAATGTAATCACTGAAGTTATTAACTGGAAATAAATAAAACTAAAACTAAACTAAAGGGCGTGTTTACACATTTTCTGCTAAAACTGTGTTTTGGCTGTTCATTTACACAACAATGGCGTTTTGGGGGCCTTAAAATGCTAACTTTTGAAAACTGGTTTTGAAGTGCAAGTTTTTAAAAATGATATCATTTTTAAAAACTTTATTGAAAACGTGAGTGTATGAATTTGTGAAAATGGTGATGTCCATGGACGCATATTACGTGTTCAGTCTATAGGTGCATAGTGTTTCTTTACAGAGTGACATCGCCAACTACTGGACTGGCAGCAGAATACAGTGTTTTTAGTTGTTTTTAGTGTCTGCTGTTAAGATGAAGTTGATGCTGCCTCTCCATCTCAGCAGTATAGAGAATGTGCAGAAATGCACCTTTCATATGGATTACATAAGCAGAGAGTGTTTATTTTCTATCATTATTTTCATTTATTTTTGAATCAGTTCTTTTTAAAGTAGACATTTGAAGCTTTCTATAGTAATATTTCTCATGTCTGTGAGTCAGGTAGCCTATGAGCTGAGTTTCAGTTCATTTTTGTGACGTGCTCCAGTTCAGGGAGACTGGGACGGCAGAAAACGCATCCTGTTTGTTTTCTTTTTTTTTTAAAAAGGCACAACGTTTTCTTGTTATTGTGAGTTTACACAAATAAAAATACAGTGTTTATTTACAGTTTTGTTTTGTTTTTTACAACTTTACAGTTTTGAATGATGTATTACTCTTGTCTGTATGACCAAAATTGATGGAGTATTTTAAGTTTTGTTTCCATTATTATCAGGAAAAATGCAAGTGATCGCTCTGGTGCTGTTTTTTTCTACTGCGACTAACCGGCTAATAACATTTTGGTCGACTAAGCCTCTTCTAGTCGACTATTAGGGGCCAGCCCTACAATTATTATTATTATTGTCCAATGGTGCAAGTTTGAGGCAGGACTATCTGTTTGTCTGACCAATGGCAAATTGAGTGACATGTAAATGTGTGTGGTAATATGTTTATGTGATCATGATTCTAATATCACAACCACAAATTTCTGAACAAATTTTTTTTTTTTTCTAGTTTCTGTTTTAACAAAGCGAACAGTGTATAATAGTATGTTTAAACAATACATATATAACTGTATAACTATATGTATGATCAAGGGAATCCCTGTTGTGGATGTTATTTCTCCTCTGACCTTTCCTTCAGCACGTCTTTGATTTTGACCTTTCCATAACCCAAATTTGCTTCCCACTCCCTGTAGCTTATCTCTCTCTTTGTCTTTCCTCAGGTGAAGTGAAAGGCAGGCAGTGTGCTGTCTCTCTCTCACTCTTCATCTCTGCCTTATTGAGTGCTACACATGGCTTCCTCACTTCTGTCCCGCCAGCTGGCCGTCTTCCTTCAGCAAAACCTGCGTCTTGCCGCTCCAGGTAAAAAATACCATGCTGAGATGGAGGACTGTAATACCCGCCAGTCTTAAAAGCTTGTTTAACTGTAATGTTCTCAACCTACCAGTGACCGTCAACCGTCACAGAGACTTTTAACAAAGTGATGAAACTCCATGCTTAGCTTAGTAAGTGAGAGGCTTCCTTTAAATGATAATGATGTGTGGATATGGAGCTGAATGTTGAGAGGGACACAGTTCAAAGTTACTTAACCATGTAAATGAGTTACTGGGATCTGGTTCTGTCCAGCTTTGGCTGGTGAATTCTGCATGCGTAGAAAAGTCTGTGCACGTCTTGTCCTTTAGTGGCTGATCACACTGACCCAATCCTGTCAGCGTCCTTCATTAATCAGTAGCTCAGTTATGAGACATCCTGTTCACTTCGGTAAACTTATGTAGCCCCTCAAGTGAACGTGGGTACTACTGTTCAAATATGACTATAAAGGCATTTTGTGGCTGTTTTATATGTATTGGTGTTGGCCACTGTTCAGATACACTGCAAAAGTACAAAAGGTCTTACAGAGTTCAGTTGGTTAATTACTTTGAGATAAAATAAACATCTAAATTGCACTGCTTAGCATTTTCAGGAAGTTATCTTCACTGAAACCTAGGCAACCTTTCATAAAGGATGAATGAATGATTATTATCTGTTATGCAGCACATTTCGAGAACCAGATTTGATCATTTACACAAAAGCAAGAAATGAATAATTAAAACAGTACACAGCACTCAGGCCTCAGGGATATGGAATAAATGGTAACATCTGCTCAAAGTAGTAAAATTATATAAAATTCATTCGCATGTTCAGCTAAAGGTGATATTAATTTTCTTTTTGTAAAATGATTTTCATTTTTAGAAACTATGAGTTTAATATATCATCCAACATATTACGTAATTATGGGAAATACATGCTGCATAGTAAGAGTGAACCAAATGATAAAAATATGTAGTTTTATTTCAGTTTTTATTCTGTTTTTGTTGCATTAGGTTCCAGATATGTCAGCAAAACTGCCACAAAAACAGTTTCTGAGTTTGAATATGACGCCCCATCCATGAAGACTGTTGTGCCAGGTCCAAAGTCCCAGGTTCAGTCTCAGCATTTTTACTCTTTTACCATGAGATTTATCACCAGATTGTTTTGTGATATGTCTCTGCAGGAAATAACACTTTTTTTAAATTGAGCTTTTATTGGTATTTTACTGCAGGCTCACTTTAAAAATTCTGTCAAAAGTTTGGACATGCATGCTTATTTTTATTTTTATTTTTTTACAGAATGACTAATAGATTAATTTTTCTCATTCAACAGGAGCTGATGAGACAACTTGGAGAGATTCAGGTGAGACAGACATGGAAATGAACAATCAGTACACTCATAAACGTACTTTAACAAACTTGCATTATGCAATTAGCTAGAGGTCTTACAGACTCTGTAAATGCAGATATTTGACAGCCAGTGTCAATCACATAATGTGCAGCTCTCTTAGTTTGTACTTCCATAATGATTTAAGTATAATGAGTCACTTTTTCAGCCATACAAAACAAAACTATATCATTAACAAAAGCTAAAGTGTGACTTCCCTAGATCAACAATGTCACTTCTGATGTGACGTCCAGAAATATTTCTGCCCGCCTGGATGTCTTCAGCTTATTGAGTGACGAATGTATTTCAGGCAGTAATTTATCTGTTCTTGGGAGCAGTCACAGTCATCTTTTGACTGCTTTGCTGTGGATGAGCACATAGATGTGAGCTGACAGGCGTCGATGAAGCTAATATCACAGATTCGCTTTGCTGCAGCTCCTGTGCGTGTCTGCTGGCCGTTGTCTGTCTCCCGTGCACAAGAGCAGACATAAGAGTCATAATCTATTCATCAGATGAGCTAAAAATAGATGCTGCATCAGGTTCAAAGCTACGGAGAGGGAAAAGCCACTTTCATTAGATAAAGTAGCATTGCTCACAATTTTGCGGTAATGAGCCACGGTCCAAATCTTGACATCTACTTTTTCAGTTGTACAGTACATGCAAATTCATTAAAGAGAATAAATTTTACACTTTTGTAGCATTTAGTTTTTCCTGATGTTCACATGTTATATTTCTATATAATAAATTCTTGTGTCAATAACCATTTAGTTGTGCAATCACTACTTTTACATACATGACATCAGTGCAAATAGCTGGTGTGAAAGCCTGCAGATTCCTTTTTAGCCATTCACTGACGTGGAGCTGAAGCTCTGCTGAAAAGAAAAAGAAAATTAGGTGTGCAGATGAATCACAAAGCACCTATTTCTCTTTTGGCTTGCAGAATGTTGGAGCGATTCATTTCTTCTGCAACTATGAGGAGAGCAGGGGGAACTACCTGGTGGACGTGGACGGCAACCGAATGCTGGACGTGTACACACAAATCTCCTCTATTCCCATTGGTGAGCTAAGTCAGTAAGCTGCTCTCTGTTACAACACATGCATCTCTCTGCGGACCACTGACACATCTAGTGTAAGATGGGAAAGTTTGAATTAAAGTTGGCATGAAACAATAGTCTTTCCTTCCCTATGGTGATGTATATCCAAGTGAAACGGCTTCTCGAACAAGAAAAAATGTAGGGGGGAACTACACGTCATCAGATGTCAGTGCAAGAAGGAGGAAAAGTTATTTTGATTAAAGATTGCGAGGGCATATGAATTTAAAAAAATATATAATGATGTGCATGGGTAAATAAATAACTTACTTACTTAAATACTGCAATATATTCCATACAAAATACGAATCTTCAATTTCATGATGACTTTAATGTTGTTCTCTGGAGTTAATACTTGCTTAGTTTTAGTGTCAGAACTGTTTTGATGCACAATAATCAATAGCATTTGGTGTTTTGATTTGACACCATATTTTTGAATATTTAGAATTATTCAACATGTTGAACTTGTCTTGTTTATTATGGAAGGAAATAAATCACACAGGTTTTGTAATGACAACAAGTGTTGTAATGGTTTTGAAGTCACAGTTTGGTACGGGTTCGGTACAGCAAAGAGAAAACTAAACAATTTTTTTTTAGATTTTTTTTTTTATTAAACAGTGGTTTACTGAACATTGTGTCTCTGTCTTTAAATAAATTAAATTATAATTACAATTTTCTTAAGGATAAAAAAATCTATCTCTGCTAATGCTATAAACTATATAGGGAGCCCTTAATTGTGCATTATTATAGGATAATATTACAAAGTCCAAACAATTAAATTCAGTTGCTATTTCTTTTTAGGCTAGATATAATAATCAACACATAAAAATTGTATGCGAACATGTAAATTGCATATAAGGCAGTTTTTGCATTAACTTTTAAATCTAATTATAAAATTATGTTTCTACTCCAATTCGTTGTTAAAATATATTCATTTACAGTGGCCGTCATAACTTGTTTTCATGACAGATTTATGAAACATATTAACATAGGCTATACATTAAATAATCAAGACAGTTCAAGTAAAATATTGTAGCATCTGGACTGAATCAACAATGATCGATTCAGCTTTAAATTTTAGGAAAGCTTTTAGCCTTTTCATGTAAATCACAACCTGGCTCTGGCCCATCTGCACCAAATTACCCTGATGTCAGGGTATATTGCCTTGGTGATGCTAAACAACAACACCACGATGCTCCGGTGACTTAAAAAGATCTTAATCGACTTAATCAAATCCCCCCACTCTTAGAGAAAGGGCCATGTGGCAACGACAGACATCGTGGAGGGCCCAACACACACACACACACACACACACACACACACACACACACACACACACACACACACACACACACACACACACACACACACAGACATACATAGAAGAACTGAAATTAACTCAAACTTCAACTATTTCCAAATGTACACTATGGATCCCTGTGTTTATGTCTGTAATATAATATGTCTCCATATTATATAAGCTTAGTTACGACTTTTAATTGTGTTAGTTAATCTCTATATGAATCTTGAATATGTTTATATTCAAGTGTAAGAATGTACCTCTGCTTTAATGTCTTCCACACATATATTTCTTGGATTCAAAATGTTCCTCTCCGAATGTCTTAACCAACTATAGGTGTTATGTTATGATAAAATCTGACACCATTATAATTCAGGCATATTAGGTCTTAAAAAGAGACAAAATACATGTTCTCTCGATAAAAGTTTCTACCTATTGACCATCTCACCCAAAATGGTGTGGACCGATTTGCTTTTATAACAAACGGACACCAGCTCATCTGGGCTCAGTCATCCCTATCTTCGGTCTTCCTTTTCTTATTTTCCGGCAACTTTACTTTCAAGTTAACAATCAAGTTAAAAATCCCGCTGAAGACACGACCTCGAAAAGAGGCCTACGGATGCTCCAGCTCGAACACACTGAAATTCTCCAGACACAGAGAATTTTCCATTCTTTGATCATCTCTCTCTTTCTTTCTTTACTTTCGTTATCCCATATTGTATTCTTTGCTTAGGTTTAGTTGTATGTATTCGTACTTTCATGAATTATATCCATTATATTCACGCTTGATTGTCTCTGTTGATGCTCATGAATGAACACAAGTCACTTTAACATTTTGATTTCACTATACTATATGCTTTTAAACTGTTAAATACTAGGATAGGAAATTATTCCTCTTGGCCATAAGAATAACCTCTTTTTTAAAGAGTTGATAAAAGATTGAACTGATAAGTTTTTGTGGACAACACAAACCACCCTCTTTGAAATTAATTCTAAAACTGAACTAATTCTAGACCATATATATTCATTATTAATTATAATCCGTTGTAATTAATTTTCCATATATACATAATTCCCTTTTTGGTTGATTTATATTTATAATTGATCATAAAGCGTTATGATTTAATTATATTATATACACTATATTGCCAAAAGTTTTGGGATGCCTGCCTTTACGTGCACACAAACTTTAATGACAAGGTTAACTAATCGTGAAAAGTGTTGCATTACATTTAGATCTATGGCTTTATATTTAGATTGTGGCATGAAAGGTTGCAGAGATGAACATTATAGTGGATCACATGTTTTTGAGCTCATGAAAGTCAATTGCAACTCAATTTCTGTATACTAACAAATGCTTTCATCTTCACTAACAGGGCAAACGTGATATAACTAAGAGATTCATTGAAACGGCAGTTATTGTTTGAATTTGGTGATAAAATGGACAGAATTTGAGAGATGAGACTTTGTTTCTTACAGAAAGTAACAAAACACAGAGCTTATTGTGATTATTGGTGGTTAATGGTGGTTAAAAGTGGTTATTGGGTACAATTCTGTATTCGTCGGTACACAAGTGTATCGAACCTAAAGACATGAAACGAAAATTCTCTGTATGAATACGTGTACCGTGACACACCCCTAATATTTTTAGGATTTAGTAATTTTGTTTTGTGCTTTTGTCATTTTTATTAGTATTAGTTTTAGTATTAAAAAAATAGTACAAAAAATAGAAATGTATCATTGGCATCTAATTGAAATAAAGTAAGTTGTAGTTTTTCATCTTTTTTTTTTTTTTTCTTTTTTTTTCAATGAATAAAAAACGATTGCAATAATTTTAGTTAACAATAACAGCACTGCACTAGAGATGGAAAGGATCTTACAATCCAACATTATAGTGTTGTCACTGTCAGTGTGGTTCAGTAAATGTGAGCGTCCACAGTCCTGTGGCTTTGCATGAGGCGTTGGTGTGGAGGATTAAATGTGAGCAACGGCAGAAACTGAGGACTTCCTTTGAGGATTGCCTGTACAGATATGAAAAACTCCTGAGAGGCAAAAAGAGAACCTTTCCTTTGTCTGCATCTCATCCGTTTGGTCCGTTAGCTTGCATTTAATCAGCCTCAGTAAATTGGGTGAAGCAACTGTCTCTCGCTCTCAGATGTGCCTTTAGGTGGTGACTCAGATTTAATGAGCTTTGATTTCCCTTGCACTTGCTGCTCCTGTATCATTTGGACAGAAGTGCATTATGGGATATTGGGACATATATGGGACGTTAGTTTACAACCCCCTTTCACCCACAACATTTTACTAGTCTGTACTAACAAAATTCATACAAGGGTCATTCCTGTTTTGTAGTCAGAGCTGGGTAGATTACAATTCATAAGTAATCAGTTACTGATTGCAAATTACATGACAAAATTTGTAATCAGTAATATAATCTCTTAGATTACACATTTTGGTAACGTAATCTCAGTACTTTTGGATTACATTTAGATTACTTTTTGTGTTAACCATTTGATATCACAATATATCAATCACATATATTGTAGGATAATCTTGTACTATTTTAACAGATACAAAGAAAATATATATTCCAAAAAATATATTCACTAAATGTATGCAATGTATGGACAGTTAATACTTCAAAATACTAACACTAAGTTTGAAGTTATTTCATTCTAACAACACATGAACATTTGATGGTCAGACACATGTACTGTAAGCAAAAAAACAAATGATTTAATCTATTTTAGTGTTTTCATTGTTTTTGATTTAAAATTATTTAATGATTTAATTGATTATTAGCTTTTCAGCAGCTCAAATGAAGCAGAAATTGTCCATTGAAAGACACTGACCATTTTTTTCTATTGTATCATACAGGGGCCTAGCCATCATTTCAGAAGTGAGGGGGACAGAAATGTCTTCTTTTTTCTTTTTCTTTTTTTTCTTTTTTTTTGTCTAATTGACAGTTTCCACCAAATTGTATTCACTGAGCTCCTGAGAGCGACACATTCTATCACAAATGTTTGTAGAAGCAGTCTGCATTCCTAGGTGCTTGAATTTATACACCTGTGGCCATGGAAGTGATTGGAACACCTGAACTCAGTGATTTGCAGGGGTGTCCCAATACTTTTGGCAATATAGTGTATTTACACCGGTCAGTGAAAACCTCTACATGAACACACTTGCTTGAAAAAGTGCGGGGGACGAATTTACATTTTATTAAAAGTGGGGGGACACATCCCCTGCGTATTCTATACACCCAGAGTATCATATACCTGAGTGCTTCACCTCCGAAAAAACTCGAAGAATCATGAATGTATATAAGCGGCAGGTTTATTATGAAAAAAATAAACATTAAAAAAATTAAAAATTAAGAGAATCAATGAATTGTGAACAACTTACTGCCATTGTGTACATAATATGTAATCAAGTAATCCATAAAAAAGTAACTGTAGTCTGATTACGAGTATTTTAAAAAGTAGTTTACTTTAATTACAAGTACTTCATTTTTGTAATCTGATTACGTAATCCAGATTACATGTAATCCGTTACTACCCAGCTCTGTTTGTAGTACATTTTGTACTCTGTATAGCAGGGGTGCCCAACCCTGTTCCTGGAGATCTACCAACCTGCAAAGTTTAGCTCCCTGATACAACACACCTGAGTCAGCTAATTAAGATCTCCAGGAGTGCTTGATAATTACAGACAGGTGTGTTGAGCAGGGCTCAACAACCCAACTATAAAGAACAACAATAAACACTATAGTAAATACAAAAATCCGAATGGCTGTTTGAGAACAATTATTATTTTTTCAGACCAATGCACACACTTTTGTAAATTTTCCAATTTTCCATTAAACTGTTTAATGGAAAAGAAGCTAATGTGCATTCTAAAAAATCTAAACAGTTCAGGTAATAAGTTGCTTAGAATCATCCAGTATTTTGAAATGGCCACAATAACAGTACCATTCATTACCACGTTCATTACCGCAATATACCATATTACCGAATACTGGTACATGTCTGTTTGTGAAATTATAAAAAGGAAGTTAATATGATTTGATCTTTAAGAATTATAATTGAATTTTTTTTTTTTATCCAACAAATATGGTGGGACATGAAAATGTACAGTATAACAGAAATGACCCATGAGGTAACAGCTGGTGTTTTCACATAAAGGCATCCATGTTTCAGTTGACCTCACAGGACTGAAAGAGCCAGATGTAGCGTTTAGAACAGAATGGACTCCTCATCTGTCAGACTGAGGTCAAACTAGTACTGTTTCTACACCCAGTGAGCTGTAAACATGCAGCTTTAAAAGGTAGTCAACTTGATTAAGCTGCCTTTAAAAATTTCAAGCAAGAGATATGTTGATTAAAAAAAAGAAATTATTTATTCTTTTTAAATGCAGACATGCTGAATAATACGACACTGATGATGTATGTGTGATTTAGTTTTCTGTTTTTTGCAATAATTTGTCAATTGAAACTTCACTGTGTTCAAGAGCGCTCTGCTGGTGGTAGCTGGGATTGCTATGCACAATTTTATGTAATGTTAACTTTGAAAAAACACTGAACATTGTTTGTGCTTACATGTTGTGTAGGGCACATGTTCATGTGAAACTTAACATTTATTCAATTTTCTCTGGGCATGTCTTGTTCTACAGACATAACAAATCATTTTAGACAGTTTTTCCCTTTTGTTTTTTGGATCAGCCCTAACTGCTAAATTCAAAGTTTCCAACATGTAGGAAAAAAATATTACAGTTAATTACAGACTCACTCTACCATAACTGTTTTTTATTCAAGAAACAAATGAAATTGCAGTACATTCGGTTAATTTATTATTAATCTGTTAATTAGGATTGATTAATCTCAATGAATTGTCCCCACCTCTAATTACAGTTTGTCTCAGTCAGAGACCCCAGAAAGTAATTTAAGCCAAATGAATAAATGTCATTATGTGAAAATATATTAAACCATGACTTCTCAGGTAAAACATTTCACAAAATTAAGTTTGTTAACTTTTAAATCATAAAACAGTAGATGTGCTGTTCAGAATTTAGGCATTTTCATTAGGGGAATTGACTTCATATATCTGCATTACAAATGACTTTGGGACCAAGAAAAATGAAACCGGCTCTAGCATTACTTTTCAATTGGTTTTGATATTTTTTATGTATTGCAGTGATATTCTTACATATTTAATTGTTTAATTGGCTTAAGTGTCCTAATACTTTTGGGTGCTTTGTATAAGAGTAGTAGTATCAGCATTGTGCTCACTGCCACTTGTAGTCATTGGGAGTGACTGTATCAATTATTCACCTCAACTCACTAGCATCCATATACGTTTTGTTGCCTTCATCTCCAATTGACAGATGTGACAGGTCAATTCAATTGCTGTTTGCTTTGGTGTGTCTTTTCAGATATCTAACTGCATGTACAATGAATAGATTGACAGTGTTTTTGATCTTCTTTTCTAGGTTACAATCATCCAGCCTTAATGAAAGTGATGACCAATCCAAATAATATGGTGAGTCCTGATCTGACTATAAAATCTGTGTGTTTTTTTTTTTTTTGTGTGTGTGTGTGTGTGTGTGTGTGTGTGTGTGTGTGTGTGTGTGTGTGTGTGTGTGTGTGTGTGTGTGTGTGCGCGTGTGCGCGTGTGTGCGTGTGTGTGTGTGTGTGTGTGTGTGTGTGTGTGTGTGTATGTGTGTCTATTTATAGATTGTATAATGAAAATTAGATTTGCAGTGATTTGTCAGAGTTTTAAAGGTGTAGTGCACAGAGCTGCTTTTTAGTGTCAGGGTCTGTAAGTTGTTGTTGTTGTTTTTGTTTTGAAAGAAGTATCATATTCACCAAGGCTGCATTTATTTGATAAGTAATAGAGTGAATTTGAGTACAGTAAACCGTAATATTGTGAAATATCATTACAGTTAAAAATAATTCCCTTTTTATATTTTAAAATGTGATTTATTCCTGTAGTGGTAAAGCTGCATTTTCAGTGTCAAATTTGCTACCATTCACAAGTGTCCACAAGTTGTATACATTTATGAATGGTAGTGTATACACACTTAATATTTACTTTTTCAAATTCTTAGGGTCACTGTGCCCTTTAGTGAATCCTTTTTGTGTGAATTTTTCGTTTTCAGAGTGCATTTGTCAACCGGCCGGCACTTGGTATCCTGCCACCTGAGAACTTTCCAGACAAACTGGTCGAGAGCCTGCTGTCGGTGAGTGTTGTTGGATTTGAAGAAACACAAGCAAGGCATTTCTTGAAAGACCAGTGTTTCCACAAACTTCTACAAAAGCTAATAACAGCATATGTCTCAGACATTATTGCTGATAATGCCCACAATGAATGGATGAGAAGAAGAGAGTAAAGATTGTGTTTTACGCAAGGGTTAGATTGTCTGGATCTGCTCCAATAATGAGGCAACTGCAACCTTTCACATGAAGAACAGAACGTTTTTCGCAGTTGTAAAAAAGCCCTTTGGGATTTTCTTAATCTTGATAACACCCTTTGCAGATATCACTCTGAATCTAATACATAACTGCACTCTTTTTCACATTGGCCAGAAGTGGCTTGCTGTTTATTGTAGAGGTGCCAGTGTGGAGTGCTGTGAATGACTCTTTCTTCAACATCAGATTGCCCCCAGTGGAATGACGCGAGTACAAACCATGGCCTGTGGTTCCTGCTCCAATGAAAATGCTTTTAAGTCCATGTTTATCTGGTACAAAGTGAGTGGACTTTCCTCAGTATGTTTCTGCTCGACTCACACAAAACAAATTTGCTTTATATAGGTGTAAATTGGTTGTATTTCGGTGAAAGCTTAAATCTGTCAAAGATACTGGAAAAGAAAGCTTAAAGCGGTTAAAGATACTGATTTAAATGAGATTACTTTATATTAGGGCTATCAATATATGCAGGTAATCATACGAAAATATGATGTATTTGCAGAAAAACATTCCTGACTGGTATGTAAATCCCATATTAACTTGAATGGACTCTTAGTCAGTGCTTGAATAGATAGGTAGATAGAATATGAAAATGAATAGCTCTTAAATCATCTGATATCTAATACTTCTGTTTAATGGTTTCAGAATAAGGAGAGAGGATACTCCAACCCCTCTGAGGAGGAAGTCAGCACTTGCATGATCAACCAGGTTAGAGAATAAACACTGTGAAAGACACATTATGAACTCTGGCCCCCAAAATCACAATTTTTAATGCACACACTATTGTCTTTCCTCTCTCTCTCAGAGTCCTGGATGCCCAGATTTGAGCATCTTGTCTTTTATGGGAGCTTTCCATGGGAGAACTTTGGGTAGGTGCTTGAAAATTGTCTGTTGTTTTATGAGAATATAATTGAAAGATGTGTCTGCTGAGAGTACACTTTGAGCAAAATTCAGGGATTTGACCTAGCCTGCGTGTATTTGCCTTACATTTGTTTGCCTTTGCAGCTATTTGTATCATATGACTTCATTTGACCAAAACAAAGACATCTGGCTGTTTTGTTTTAACTGGTATTAATGCGTGTGGTGTTGGATTACAGGTTGCCTGGCTACAACACATTCTAAAGCCATTCACAAGTTGGATATACCGTCCTTCGACTGGCCTATCGCACCTTTCCCTAAGCTGCAGTACCCTTTGGAGGAGTTTGTAAGGGAGAACGCCCAGGAAGAGGCCCGCTGCCTGGAGGAGGTCAGAGATCTCTCCTTCGTGTATTCACAGAAAACTTTTCTCCACATACTAATTAAAGGAATATTTTGGGTTCGGTACAAGTTAATCTCAATCAACAGCATTTGTGGGTTTCCCGTCTTTTCTTCCAAAAAATCAAAAATGTACATTAAACTGAGGTACTTGCAATAGAAGTGAATGGTGCCAATCCATAAATTTTAAAGGTGCCCTAGAACTTTTTTTACAAGATTTAAAATAAGTCTAAGGTGTCCCCTGAATGTGTCTGTGAAGTTTCAGCTCAAAATACCCCATAGATTTTTTTAAATTCATTTTTTAACTGCCTATTTTGGGGCATCATTATAAATGAGCCGATTCAGGGCTACTGGCCCTTTAATTCTTGTGCTCCATGCCCACGGAGATCGCGCTTGCCTTGAACAGTGCATAAACAAAGTTTACACAACTAATATAACCCTCAAATGGATCTTTACAAAGTGTTCGTCATGCATGTGGCATGCATGCGTCGGATTATGAAGAATGAAGAATAATGAAGTTGTGTTTATGAATTATACAGACTGCAAGTGTTTAAAAATGAAAATAGCGACGGCTCTTGTCTCCGTGAATACAGTAAGAAACGATGGTAACTTTAACCACATTTAACAGTACATTAGCAACATGCTAATGAAACATTAAGAAAGACAATTTACAAATATCACTAAAAATATCATTTTATCATGAATCATGTCAGTTATTATTGCTCCATCTGCCATTTTTCGCTATTGTTCTTGCTTGCTTACCAAGTCTGTTGATTCACCTGTCCAGACGTTACTGGCTGCCCTTGTCTAATGCCTTTCATAATGTTGGGAACATGAGCTGGCATATGCAAATATTGGGGGTGTACACCCCGACTGTGACGTAACAGTCAGTGTTATGTTGAGATTCGCCTGTTCTTCGGAAGTCTTTTAAACAAATCAGATTTATATAAGAAGGAGGAAACAATGGAGTTTGAGACTCACTGTATGTCATTTCCATGTACTGAACTCTTATTATTTAACTATGCCAAGATAAATTAAATTTTTCATTCGAGGGCACCTTTAAAATATTCACTGTTTCGTTAGTATCGTCACAAAACGTAAACAATAAACGTGTTAACATGATTTTAGTGTGGAAAAAGATGTTTACTAACTTCTGTGTAAAGTTTTAAAGGTTGTCAGCATGAAAACAGATCAGTGTAAACCTTAAACCCTTAAAACGACTGTATAAATAAGTATTTAAACAGCTTTAAGTTGCGTTTGCTCGTCAAAATTTCATGGATGATTTTCAGTCATTTCAATAGGAATAAATGCAATTGGAAATTTTGTATAAGGCAAAACATTTCAATGTTTTGTCCTTACTAGAAATTCCTGATTGAATAGATTCCAATTGAAATTTTGCAGAGCAATGGTATATAGTACAAAAATATAAGCTTCACATTTCTGCTATTAAATCCTTCAAGAATCCTTCTGTTGTTAGTGTCTCACTGTAGCCTTGCTTTTTGCGAGGGACGAGTCAATTTTTTACAATTTTTTTTTTTAATCAACATTATGCCAAAAATGCTTTCAACTAAACTTATGTTGAATCTGGAATATTACAGAAATATCTAATTTGCCAACTATCTGACACTAGATATCCATTAGGAACATAAAATTTTGGATGGAGTGCGGCATAGTTTACTAAAAACAGATGGTAATCGTTGTGTTACAGTGGACAGACTGCAAAATGTTACCCAGTTCTTAACATGCAAGGAAGATAAAGGTAAATAAAGCATTGTGTGCGTTTTAAACTTGTCTGTGTGTCAGGTTGAGGATCTCATCGTGAAGTGGAGGCAGAAGGGCAAACCGGTCGCTGGCATTGTTATCGAGCCCATCCAGGCAGAGGGAGGGGACAACCACGCCTCACCTGACTTCTTCATCAAATTGCGAAATATTGCGCGCAAGGTGAAACACTTTTTTTCCAAGCTAACTGTTCTATAATGTTTTCCTCCATACTCATCCTTTCTTACTGGATCTGTGCTTTGAAGTCGTTTCAGATAGACACTCCAGTTATAAATGGCTAAAATGAGACCCTTTGTACGGTCTAATAAAAAAGACACTCACGACTCGGTTCTTTTTATCTGCTCTAAATTGAGTCCTTCTGAAGGAGATAAGGCAGAAGACAAAAGGGAATTATTTAATAAGGCTGCTTTATGCAGAGAAAAGAGTGTGATGAAGTCCATGCTCACTCTGAAAAACTCAAGAAGTGTTCACTTCAAATGGAGCGTAGCAAAGCGCAGCGGCTGTGTCCGGCGGGTGTTGTATGCAGTTTTATGCAGGCTGACAAGATGGGTTTTGACAGAGAGTGAGCTGACAGATGTTTATCTGTGTCTGGTTCTTTCAGCATGGCTGTGCTTTCCACGTGGATGAGGTGCAGACAGGTGGAGGAGCAACAGGCAAGTTCTGGGCTCATGAGCATTGGGGTCTGGACGACCCTGCTGATATTGTTTCCTTCAGCAAGAAGATGCTGACAGGAGGATACTACCACAGGGATGAACTGCAAGCAGACAAAGTAAGAGCTGTCATTGTTTCCCCAAATGTCCCCTCTTGCAAAATCGTTAATCCCATTCCCAGTAATTGTTCCAACTGGCTGCTTTATCGTTTTTGTTAATGAGTCATTGTTGATGAGTTCTGTCAGTTTCGCAATCTTTGTTTGTCTAAAAGTGATTGCATGTCCTTACATGAGGTTCATAGCTGTATGGAATTGAGCAATCACGCCCCCTACTGTTCAAAACATGTTTCTTTCTGTAAAGTGACCTCCAGTGGTGCAGTTTTATCTAAATTCTAAGCCACAAAAAAATAAAAAATCTTGGACTACAAATGGCTAGAAAGACTAAATTACATAACTCATTGAATTAAAGACCATCTAAACAAAAGACTTTCAGTGAAGATATTGCTATTTTTTTTATTATTATTATTATTAATACACATAATACAACATTATAAAATAATAAATGAGTAATTTATTATTTATTAATAAAAATAACTTCAAATGAGCTTTATTGTAATTCCGCTACAAAGGAATGAATATACAAAGGAACATACAAAGGAATGAAATGTCATGCCTCACAGGACAGTGGTGCTACATATGTAAAAATATATAAACATAAACAGACATATAAATGTATAACACATAAAAACATAAATATATAACCTATATAAATCTCCTCTTAACTATATAAAGTAAACGTATAACCAGGATTTGACATTAACACCCGCCAAATGCAGGTGGTTTTCAGCAGTGGCGTGTAACACAGTCACTCCTAGTAGCCACTTTGGCAGGTTGAATTTTATATATAATATAATACATTTGTCAATTGTAGTCTTTTAAAAATGTATCTGAAATAATAGCCTCAACTGAAAAAAGTGTAATGTAGTGTTGTCAAAAATATAATATATATATATATATATATATATATATATATTAAATGCTTCCAATACTCATTTTCCACAGAATAGATAGACAATACTAGCTGCTCTTTCTCCCTCCCTCCCTCAGGGGAACGTCAGCTTTATCAACTGCGAATGTGAAACAGAGAATTCAGTGCTCATTTATACCAGGTGTCAAGCAGTGATTGGCCAGCGTTTTCATTTCTTTTTTTGCTGCTTATTGTGCTTAAACAGTCAAATACACACCAAATAATGTCAAAATGCCAGTCTTCATGAGTATTCAAGTAAACAGTGAATGACCGTAGGCAAGGCAATTTTATTTGTATAGCACATTTCATACACAATGGTAATTCAAAGTGCTTTACATAAAGAAGAAGAATAAAAATAGAACATAAGGAATAGAAAACAGAGAATTTTGCTATCTGGATGGAAGAGCTAGGAAGTTTCAGGGAGTTTTGTTGTTGTTGTTGTTGTTGTTGTTGTTGTTGTTGTTGTTGTCCATCAGAGTGGATCTAAATGGATCGTCCTCACACAACAGAACCACTGTCTAGCTACCTGTTAAGGCACTTCGAACTGATAAACAAAGTTTCAATCTCCCCTTTTGCCAAGACACCTCAAACTGCGCCACACAGCCCTAATCCCCCTTCCGGAGATATCTTATCTATGCAACGCAGTTCAAATTTCCCCTTTGGAAATTTCCCCCTTTGGAAAGTGTCCTGACTGTAATCCAGAGATATCTTAACCATGCACCATAGCTCAAATTTCCCCATGGTTTGTCCCCTTATCCAAATTTACCAAAATTTTAACTAATCACTTTCTTCCTAATTCTCCCAGCTCTTTCAAAAAGACAGCAATATCTAAAATGCATTAAAAGTAAAAAAATAACAAGATGATACATAAAAGATATAAAATACATTAAAAATGAAATAAAAACAGGAAAAGGAATTAAAAGAATAAAAAGATAATGCGTATAAAATAAAATGCAAACAGTTCGGACTTGGCACAGTGCTCAATCAGCAAATGCATAGATAAAAAGATATGTTTTGAGTCTGGATTTGAATGTGGTTACTGTTGGAGCACATCTGACCTCTTCAGGAAGCTGGTTCCAGCTGCGGCTGGTGTAACAGCTAAAAGCAGACTCTCCTTGCTTTGAGTGAACCCTTGGTATTTCTAAATGACTTGATCCTGATGATCTGAGTGATCTGTTAGGTTTATATTCTATGAGCATATCTGCAATGTATTGAGGTCTTAGGCCATTGAGTGATTTATAAACAAGTAACAGTACTTCAAAATCAAATGCAACTGGAAGCCAGTGCAAGGACCTGAGGACTGGTGTGATGTGTTCATGTTTTCTGGTTCTGCTCAGAATCATGGCAGCAGCGTTCTGTACGAGCTGCAGCTGTCTTATGGTCTTTTTGGGAAGTCCAGTGAGGAGTCTATTACAATAATCCACCCAGCTGGTGATGAAAGCATGAACAAGTTTCTCTAAGTCTTGACTGGAGACAAAGCATTTAATTCTTGCAATATTTTTGAGATGATAATATGCTGATTTAGTTATTGTCTTTACATGGCTACTGAAGCTCAGGTCTGACTCCAAAATCACACCAAGATTCCTGACTTGATTTTTAGTTGTTTGACCCCTAGAGTGAAGGTACATGTTCACTTTGAGAACTTCATCTTTGTTTCCAAACGCAA
Organism: Megalobrama amblycephala; assembly: GCF_018812025.1. Taxonomy (NCBI): domain Eukaryota; kingdom Metazoa; phylum Chordata; class Actinopteri; order Cypriniformes; family Xenocyprididae; genus Megalobrama; species Megalobrama amblycephala. Next base: position 56,420,958 of record NC_063044.1, on the reverse strand, counting down.
TGACTTCAGTTTTGTCTTTGTTTAACTGAAGGAAGTTTAGGCACATCCAATTTTTTATTTCATCAATGCATTGACACAGGGAGTCAATGGGGCTGTAGTCGTTAGGTCGTAAACAGTTGAGAAGGAAAATGCATGTGTAACAGTATAATGGATCTGTGTGTCAGGTCTTAAAGTGACAGCAGCCTAATATACATGCTGCCAATTTATGAGGTAATGTTAAAAATATCTATATGGCAGTTTTTCCCTATGGTATTGATGTCAAAATTGTGGCCAGTCAAAATGCTGAGTAGCTAGTAACTTTGGAAAACCACTAGCCACGGTGGCTGATGGGCAAAAAAGTTAATTTCTTATCACTGCATAATCTATATAAACATATACTTTACATAAAACTTTAGACATTAAACTGTGGTAAACAGAAGACAGTGCAAAAGAGACATTTAGGGCAAAAACAGAGACAGTGCAAAGATGAAATAAAAATTAAAGTGTCCAGTGTCCAGAAAAATTAAAGTGACCAGTGCACATAGGGAGACACGAGAGTATTAACAATTATTATTACTATAGCAATACATTTTAAATTATGAAAAGAATAATTCTTATTTATAAATAAATTATTATCATTATTATTATTATTATTATTATTATTATTATTATTATTAAATATCTTGAAGGGATCTAAGTGTTTTTTTTTTTGTTTTGTTTTTTTGTTTTTTTTAACATAATTGTTTGACAAGATTTCTCTTTTGCCTATAGATAAACTACATTTTTGGTTGCATGACATGGCTTGAGTGAGAGAACACTTTAGTTACACAAGTAAGCTGTAAACTGACATGACTGTTTGCACATCAGCCCTACAGAATCTTCAACACCTGGATGGGAGACCCCTCAAAGAATCTGTTCTTATCAGAGGTGCTTAATGTGATCAGAAGAGAGAACCTTCTGGAAGAGGTGACGCGCTCCGGGAAGGCTCTGATGCAGGGCCTTTACGCACTGCAGGTACAGCCATTTTCATTTATATCCTTACATGACTGATTCCTCACATCACGAAAGGCTTTAAAACCTTTAATGGTTCTATCATGACGTTCATTGTTCATCTGAGGGGCGGCCTAATAACTCCTGCTGCCGGAGAGAGAACTAGAGCCTGTAATCGATCTTAGCAGCGTAATGACTGTTTGTTTTGAAGCTGTGGATTTATGTTACTTTCCACATTGTGAGCTGTGCATTTGTTTTAATGTCTCTCTGCTTCTCCTCATGTAGAACCAGTACCCTCATATCCTGAGTAGCGCCCGTGGCCAGGGTACATTCTGTGCCATAGATGCCTGCGACGATACCACACGCAACATTATCATGATGAAGGCCAGGAACAAAGGTAAGCTGTGGCCACCTTAGCCATCGCACACAAGGTTCAAAATCAACTTTATTTTTCCTGTCTTTGTTGAGAGAATTAAAAGAAACTGTAAATACAGTTGAGGCTGGTACATTTTTTTATATGAAAAGAAGACTTGCGCATAATACCTTGATGCGCAACGATAAACTCGCGTGACTTTGCCTCGAGTGGATGTGATTGGATAACTGGACTAACCAGTGGACTTATTTCCTTGCACAGAATCTCAAATGTTGGTTTGATCATTCTTAAATGTCTGAGACTTAGTCTTTCATCAGAATGATTTGCGTTCCAAACACCAGGCATTTATAACTTTTCATCTGTGTGCTCTGAGACGCAAGTCATTTATGATCGAGAAAAAAATTTATAGCAACGATTATAGCATCTTATATTTTTATTACAAATATTATCTAATATGCAATTTGCATTAATAATATTATTAACTTTTTTTATTGTTGTTGTAATTACAAATTGAGTATTAGATAATTAATATACAGCAATATGCTGCTGCGAACTTACACTCTAAAAAATAAAACATTGGTTCAACAAAAAAAAAATATGTTAAAGGTACAATATGTAAAATTTTTGAAGTAAAATATCCAAAAACCACTAGGGTAGTGTTATTTATTTTGTCCAGCTGATTACTAACAATATCTCTAATGTTTTCAACTACTTGTAAATCTTGAGAAAATTCCCATTCTAAACAGTGACACAGGGCAGTGCAGTCGCCTATCAATGACGTCAGTTACCCTTTGTTACCGCCTTTATTGACGTAGAAACCACATGACAACAGTGCCGTGGACAAATGCGGAAGTAGTGTCTAGCGTCCAGCAAACCACTAGCTTGCTTCAAGCAGTTCCTTATTTACTTCTTGCACGTTTTATGGTGGATTGTGTTATTTATTTATGGAACATAATTACTGTTTACCATCTGCCGCTGGTTCTGTCGACAAGGACAGCTCCCGTAAACTCATGACCGGAAAAGCGGAAGCGGCGCCGGTGACTGTGTCATAATAAAAGTCCCGCTGCTCGTGAGGCGTGTGTTGATCAATCGCTCCAGCTCCTCGTTCAGCTCCCGCAACACTCGGTCCTGTTCTGCTTCATACTATAGTAACGTTAATAATCGCATCCACGAACGTGAGTTCTTCCAGACTCCAATCCCTATTCTTTTGCACCGTCCGTTGAGATGGAGACCACATGTCCCAAGTTTCCGCTCTAAAACTTGGCGTCATCAAACTACGCCTTTGTTTTGAATAGGCTTCTAGCGACCTGTAGCGGAAAAAAATATCACAAATTGTACCTTTAACGTTTTCCACTAGAATTTTTAACTTAAGCCAATTGGGAGAATTACATTAATTCAAAGCAATATTTTGAGTTGATCCAACATAATGTTTTAAGTGAGGTGAAGACGCTTTTTGGACACAATAAAACGCATTTCTAAGTAACATGAACTTAATTGTCCACATGAATGCAACTATTTAAGTTGATCCAACATAATGTTTTAAGTAAGGTGAAGACGCTTTTTGGACACAATAAAACGCATTTCTAAGTAACATGAACTTAATAATTGTCAACATGAATGCAACTATTTAAGTTGATCCAACATAATGTTTTAAGTAAGGTGAAGACGCTTTTTGGACACAATAAAACGCATTTCTAAGTAACATGAACTTAATAATTGTCAACATGAATGCAGCTATTTAAGTTGATCCAACATAATGTTTTAAGTAAGGTGAAGACGCTTTTTGGACACAATAAAACGCATTTCTAAGTAACATGAACTTAATAATTGTCAACATGAATGCAACTATTTAAGTTGATCCAACATAATGTTTTAAGTAAGGTGAAGACGCTTTTTGGACACAATAAAACGCATTTCTAAGTAACATGAACTTAATAATTGTCAACATGAATGCAGCTATTTAAGTTGATCCAACATAATGTTTTAAGTAAGGTGAAGACGCTTTTTGGACACAATCAAACGCATTTCTAAGTAACATGAGCTTAATAATTGTCAACATGAATGCAACTATTTAAGTTGATCCAACATAATGTTTTAAGTAAGGTGAAGACGCTTTTTGGACACAATCAAACGCATTTCTAAGTAACATGAACTTAAATAGCTGCATTCATGTTGACAATTATTAAGTTGATCCAACATAATGTTTTAAGTAATTTGAAGATGCTTTTTGGACACAATAAAACACATTTCTAAGTAACATGAACTTAATAATTGTCAACATGAATGCAACTATTTAAGTTGATCCAACATAATGTTTTAAGTAAGGTGAAGACGCTTTTTGGACACAATCAAACGCATTTCTAAGTAACATGAACTTAATAATTGTCAACATGAATGCAGCTATTTAAGTTGATCCAACATAATGTTTTAAGTAAGGTGAAGACGCTTTTTGGACACAATCAAATGCATTTCTAAGTAACATGAGCTTAATAATTGTCAACATGAATGCAGCTATTTAAGTTGATCCAACATAATGTTTTAAGTAAGGTGAAGACGCTTTTTGGACACAATCAAACGCATTTCTAAGTAACATGAACTTAATAATTGTCAACATGAATGCAGCTATTTAAGTTGATCCAACATAATGTTTTAAGTAAGGTGAAGACGCTTTTTGGACACAATCAAACGCATTTCTAATTAACATGAACTTAATAATTGTCAACATGAATGCAGCTATTTAAGTTGATCCAACATAATGTTTTAAGTAAGGTGAAGACGCTTTTTGGACACAATAAAACGCATTTCTAAGTAACATGAACTTAATAATTGTCAACATGAATGCAGCTATTTAAGTTGATCCAACATAATGTTTTAAGTAAGGTGAAGACGCTTTTTGGACACAATCAAACGCATTTCTAAGTAACATGAACTTAATAATTGTCAACATGAATGCAGCTATTTAAGTTGATCCAACATAATGTTTTAAGTAAGGTGAAGACACTTTTTGGACACAATCAAACGCATTTCTAAGTAACATGAACTTAATAATTGTCAACATGAATGCAGCTATTTAAGTTGATCCAACATAATGTTTTAAGTAAGGTGAAGACGCTTTTTGGACACAATCAAACGCATTTCTAAGTAACATGAACTTAATAATTGTCAACATGAATGCAGCTATTTAAGTTGATCCAACATAATGTTTTAAGTAAGGTGAAGACGCTTTTTGGACACAATAAAACGCATTTCTAAGTAACATGAACTTAATAATTGTCAACATGAATGCAGCTATTTAAGTTGATCCAACATAATGTTTTAAGTAAGGTGAAGACGCTTTTTGGACACAATCAAACGCATTTCTAAGTAACATGAACTTAATAATTGTCAACATGAATGCAGCTATTTAAGTTGATCCAACATAATGTTTTAAGTAAGGTGAAGACGCTTTTTGGACACAATCAAACGCATTTCTAAGTAACATGAACTTAATAATTGTCAACATGAATGCAGCTATTTAAGTTGATCCAACATAATGTTTTAAGTAAGGTGAAGACGCTTTTTGGACACAATCAAACGCATTTCTAAGTAACATGAACTTAATAATTGTCAACATGAATGCAACTATTTAAGTTGATCCAACATAATGTTTTAAGTAAGGTGAAGACGCTTTTTGGACACAATCAAACGCATTTCTAAGTAACATGAACTTAATAATTGTCAACATGAATGCAGCTATTTAAGTTGATCCAACATAATGTTTTAAGTAAGGTGAAGACGCTTTTTGGACACAGTCAAACGCATTTCTAAGTAACATGAGCTTAATAATTGTCAACATGAATGCAGCTATTTAAGTTGATCCAACATAATGTTTTAAGTAAGGTGAAGACGCTTTTTGGACACAGTCAAACGCATTTCTAAGTAACATGAACTTAATAATTGTCAACATGAATGCAGCTATTTAAGTTGATCCAACATAATGTTTTAAGTAAGGTGAAGACGCTTTTTGGACACAATCAAACGCATTTCTAAGTAACATGAACTTAATAATTGTCAACATGAATGCAGCTATTTAAGTTGATCCAACATAATGTTTTAAGTAAGGTGAAGACGCTTTTTGGACACAATAAAACGCATTTCTAAGTAACATGAACTTAATAATTGTCAACATGAATGCAGCTATTTAAGTTGATCCAACATAATGTTTTAAGTAAGGTGAAGACGCTTTTTGGACACAATCAAACGCATTTCTAAGTAACATGAACTTAATAATTGTCAACATGAATGCAGCTATTTAAGTTGATCCAACATAATGTTTTAAGTAAGGTGAAGACGCTTTTTGGACACAATCAAACACATTTCTAAGTAACATGAACTTAATAATTGTCAACATGAATGCAACTATTTAAGTTGATCCAACATAATGTTTTAAGTAAGGTGAAGACACTTTTTGGACACAATAAAACGCATTTCTAAGTAACATGAACTTAATAATTGTCAACCAAGCACCGCTTGTCACCATGATGGTAAATCTCCAAAAGCCCACATTAACAGAAACTCTTCTAAATTAGCATAACAAAACACTAATTACTGCTAAATCTCCCTTACCATTAATCTTGTGCAAAAAAAATTATATAACACTTAATTTTAGCATTTACTCTTTTAAACTGACAAGTCATGATAGTATATCGAATCAATAGGCATAATTTGTGTGTCATCCAAGCTCAGTAAAATAACAATTACAAGTAAAAAGTCTAACAGCATTTCAGAACTTGATTTTTTTTATTTCACAACAATATATATAAGTAATGACTAAAGGTCCCCTGAATTAGTTTTTAGAGTGTACATGGTGCGAACAAGGTCTAAAATTAACACTGTTGTTATTATTACATTTATAAAATACAACAAAATAATAATAACAACAACAAATAGTGATAATTTTAGACTCTGTCTGCACAAGATGCAGAGGCTTTATGCTCTCTAAAATAAAAATCTTCTGTTTATCTGACCAGGTGTGTTTTTGGGTTCCTGTGGAGAAAGGTCCATCCGTTTCCGCCCCGCTCTTGTCTTCAAGGAGTACCATGTCCATCAGCTCCTGAACATCCTGAACGACGTTCTGGCTGAGCATAAATAGAGTTCTGGCTGCCAGGTCGGCCTTGATTATGAAACATATAGGGGTCCAAGCCCACTCAAGGGTTTATACCAGCCTGTCACAATTAATTGATCACCGTCTTTCTCTCTCTTTCCGTCCGCTCTCTTCCTGTCATGTCTAATTAAGAAGTAAAAAAAATCTGTTTTCTATCTCTTTTTATTTAGCTGATGCAGATTTTGCCCTGCTGCTACATTGCCCCCCCACCTCCCTTTTTTTTTCTTTTACCAAGGGTGGGCAGATTGAAGATCTGAAGGAGTATACAGGAATTATCCCAATAGTATTGCCCCCAATTCAGCATCACTCAAATGATATATTAAAAAAAAATCTCTCTTGCTGATGTCGCAACTTCGTTTGTGAACAGTAAGGTTATTCAAGACCAGAAAGTTTCACAAAAAGTCCTTTGATTTGAAAGTCAGTTGAATAAAGCAATAGAGACCTCAGAGATAGTACAGGATTGCAATATTTCTTATTTCCCTGTATATGTCAAATAAAAACAGTCCGGGTCTGAGCTTTTGGAAGTTAACATGAAAAGATGAGTGGTCACTGTGTATGACATTAAAACTACATGAAAGTAGTTACTACTGTCTTATTAATTATATCATTTATTAAGCTAAAATAGAACTATTTTAGTATCTATAAAGAAATGGCTGCACTGGAAATGTCTAGTTTGTAATTTTGCATGACGACAGATTGAATGAGTACCTGAATATTACGGTCCTCTCTGAATTAAAAGCATGTGTGAAAGACAAGTCGTGGAAGCATTGTTGGACTGATTGCGTCTCGAGGCGCTGGAGAGAGCTGATGGAAAGCTGGAAAAAGTGAGAAGGTACAGAGAACTATAGAGCCTCTATTCCCATTTAAACAGGATGTCTGTTGAGCCAATAACCTTCAAGCAATCAGAAAGTCCCTTTTATTGAGGTGGCTGTTTTACTGTAATGTTCCTCAATCATAAAGAGCCATTGTCGTTACTGTGATGCGAAGCCTCTGATTTGAATCCCAGTGAGATGAACAGAATGATGCCAGCACAAAACATTTAAAGCACAACCTGCTGTGGTAATGTGAGGGCTTATGTTGCAGCATTAACAGGATTTCATAATTGACAATGAAAGATATATATTTTAACAGCCGAACGTCTACCTGATAGAACAGAAATCCGCCAGAACACGTTTTAAAAGCACAAGCTTGGGGCCGCTCAGCTTAGCGTCCATTCTCTGCTCAGGTGAACATGATCCCCTCATGTTTCTTATTACAGGCCATGTAATAAAAAGGTATGTGGTAGATAACATCTACAAGGTCATCTTTACTTAATGGCTATCACAGCCTATAAATGGTTATCATCCTTGGGGTGATTCTCCTGTTCCAGTTGCTCCAAGCTGAAAGAGTGAACATCCCTTCAGCTTGGTTTGTTTCAGTCGTCCTTTCCTTTTTAAATAAACCCCAGTATGTACTTAATGTAGTGAGATTATGCAATGCTCATTGTGTAAGCTTTGTTAGTGAAGACCACGTTGTTTACAGCCGAATCAGTTCCTTATTTAACTGACATTAACTCTTCAAATATAAATGTATAAAATCACAAACTCTCTAACAGTGTTATTCCTTTGTGATATTGTGTCCCATGTCAGTGTAATGTAGAAATGTTTTGGATGCCTTTTAAATGTTCCTTTTTAATGTTGTGGACAGGCAGCAACAGTGACTCGAGATGTAAAAGCTGTGTCTGTTTGTACTCGGCAAAGTTAGTATTTAATTGAGAAATGTGTATTGTTGATACCCATATTAACAACTACAAAAAACCTGCAAATTGTTTACACTGTTATATGTAGTAAAATTAGAAAAAAAATATTGAGATAATTTCTACATAAAACCTTAATGTTGTCTGAGGAAGTTATAAAATAAATATGACAATTTGAAGAATATTTTATTGTCTTTCTTTGAAGCAGGAATCACATACACATGAAAAATGATCAATGATCAAAATGATATATTTTCACAATGTAAACATACATGGTGAACATGTTTTTTTTTTTTTTTTCAGTGAATGAAAAAAAACAGGGAAATCTACATATTAGATATGCGTTAAGGCTTCCTGTTAAGAATGCACGATCAGTTCTTAAGAGTATTCAAATCAATCAGCAATTCAAAGATGGTTAATGTAAGTACAACTGACTGCTGTTCATGCCACATAATCAAACACAGACCAAATAATAAAGAGAATTTCAAACAAACTCCTTTCCTGAACCTAAATAAAGGAAAAAAGACATTTACATTTGTCTTGGAGTTGTGCCATCTTGTCACACACAGCACTTAAAGGCATTCATTTATTCAGCCCTGTTCCCCCCCCAAACCTCCAGAAAAGAAACAGAAACCCTTTTTGATATATCATACAGTTCCGAGTCAGAGAGCTGCACTTCTTAAGGACCTCATGATTCGAACACCACTCCTGACCAGGTCTCATGCTTTGTGCCTGGTGCTAAATGAGTGATGGTCACCTCGACGGCCTGGATCTTCTCATGTTTGGGTGGAATAGAGCAGATCTTGTAGCTAACTTCATCTCCTTCCACAGGCACATATTCACCCTCGATGCTGTTGGAAGAATGGAGATCATCAGCAAAACGTGTTTGACTAAATCCAGTAAGTGCAAAGACGTGTTTAAAAAGTGCACATTTCAGATTGGAAATGTGCATATATATATATATATATATATATATATATATATATATATATATATATATATATATATATATATAGGCAAAAAGGTGTAAATGCTCATCTGTGAGTTTCCAACATTCTGTGAATCATAACATAATTTGATGTACTGAATGTTTGAACAGCGGGCAGCTGGCAAATCTATCTGTTTTTCCACTAGTCAAACACACTTGATCTGAAAGAAGCCAGTCTAGCAGTCTTATCTCTCACACTCAAGTATTTAACTTACCCCTGACCCCAAAACCTTTCACAAACTCCACATGTTTCTATTACCAAAAGCCCCTCCTTCATGATCAGTTCAAATACAGTGGGACCACTAACATTTATGAGCTAATTTGGGCTGCATATTAACGTTGATAGTGCTTTGTGATAGAAATATTTTATGTAAGGCCAAAGACCCAAAAAGTGCTTAACACAGTATAACTAACAGTCATATGATTAGCTTAGATCCTTACAAACTAAATCACCAGAACATATGTGATACCGGACCACAAAACCAGTCATAAGGGTCAATTTTTTGAAATTGAGATTTATACGTCATCTGAAAGCTGAATAAATAAGTTTTCCACTGATGCATGGTTTGTTAGGATAAACAGTATTTGGCCGAGATACAACTATTTGAAAATATGGAATCTGAGGGTGCAAAAAAAAAAAAATCAAAATATTGAGAAAATCGCCTTTAAAGTTGTCCAAATTAAGTCCTTATCCACTAACAAAAATACATTTTTGACATATTTAAGGTAGGAAATTTACCATGGAACATGATCTTGATATCCTAATGATTTTTGGCAAAGAAAAATCAATAATTTTGACCCACACAATGTATTGTTAGCTATTGCTACAAATATACCCGTGCAACTTATGAGTGGTTTTGTGGTCCAGGGTCACATATCACGGTGCAGAAGACTTGAATGACACTGATTTTTACTCAACTAAGATTTAAATGTGCATGTATTTTTCAATTAACTGAGACTCGTGACCAGTGATCTCCCGGCCGTAAATGAAACTTAATTTCTGCAAAGAGCAACTTGGAAGTTGGGTCAGGTGTATGCGGCGCAGCTACGGAATAGAAGTACTAAAGATTCTACACTCAAAAGACAACAAAAGTGAAAAATTTCCACAACAGTTTACATCTGCTTCACTGATAATCAAGGTGTTGTTAATACTTGTGATTCAGATTCAGCTGGGTTTGTGGTGGAATGTGTGTTGGCTTTGATGTAGGAGCATGAAATCTTGTTGAAGGCTGAAGATGTTTGCCCAGTGAACTCACTCAGATATGTGCACAAAGATGTCATTGCCTCCATCTGATGGTGTGATGAAACCGTGTCCTTTGGAACGTGAAAAGCACTTGCAGACCCCACTGAAGACCGGCCCCTCAGCTGCACGCGCTGCACTGTCGGGGGAGAGGAAAATGTTATATATTATATAAAGCACTTTATAATGTAAAAAATGTATAATGTTTAAAAAAGCTTTCTATTTGAATTAAACTATTATTTTGCACTTTTGTAAAAATTTATCACCTTTTCCACAAAATTAAGCAGCACAACTTTTTTCAACAGTGATAATAAGAAAAGTTCATTGAGCAGCAAATCAGCAGAAAACTTCAGAAATCAATCATTTCTGAAGGATCATGTGACACTGAAGACTGGAGTAATGATGCTGAAAATTCAGCTTTGCCATCACAGGAATAAATTACATTTTAAAATATTTTCAAATAGAAACTACTTAAATTTTTATTATATTTTTTGAGCATTAAAAAAAAATATCTTACTAAAGCCCAAACATTTGAACAGTATTGTGTATAGAGCAGGGGTGTCCAAACTTGGTAGTGGAGGGCCACTGTCCTGTAGAGTTTAGCTCCACCTTGCCTGTCTGGAAGTTTCTAGTATAGTAGTAAGACCTTGATTAGCTGGTTCAGGTGAGTTTAATTGGTGTTGGAGCTTAAAATCTGCAAGACAGTGGCCCTCCAGGAGTAGGATTGGACATCCCTGGTATAGATACATGCATATGAAATCAAAAACAGTCGATGGTTCTGTGGATGATGTGCTGCTGTACTCACGCTGAGCATGTGCGGTTGCGGCGGGTTGGCAGGGGGCTGGGAATCAGGTAGCCCCTCATGGGGGAGGGCGACCGGTCTCTGTGGCGGCAGGCAGGCAGACGCAGAGAGCTGGGGGACACCGGAGAGATCGGCGACAGCGGGGACAGAGGAGGGGTGGTGGCCTTCACAGGAGATGATGCTTCTGAAGACATGATGACGGTGGGACACTCAGAGGACACTGGGAAGGCAGAAAAGGCGAGAAGCTTTACTTTTTAAAACTGAAATATGTATTTCCCTTTAAAATAAAAAATAAAATAAAAAACACACATACCAATTGTCTGCATGTGTACATGAACCGAAAACAAAAATAGTGCAAATAGCACACAAGAACAGGTTCTGTCTCCCGAGGACAGAGTGATAAACGTGACTGCAAAATGGATTTCTGTGAAATGTAGGCCGGGGTGAAAATTTTTATATTATGACTTGAGGTGTTGCAATATATAAAAGTATTGATGATGTGATATTCAATAAAATGGAATATTATTATCATCATGTTAATCCTACACATAGGATAATATCATAAATAATTCAGCGCCAGCAACTATATGGTTGACACCCATCATGAAACAGAAAAAAAAGACAACGACACAGTGTTTAGCTTCTACTGCTGCACAAAATTTTGTGACAAAAGGAGGAAATGAAAGCGAAACACTCTAACCACACCTGAAAAACATCAAATTGAACTCACCACTGTGGGAGTTTTTTGGATTCCGTAAGAAAGACAGGCTGTTAGACAGCCCAGTCTGCAGGAAGTGGCGATCGATAGTAAGTTATTTTTGTACAGCTTTTTTGAGTGTGATTCACTGGCCCAAAAATAGAACACACAAAATAAAGTAAAAAAATGTATTTGACAGATGGCATTATTTCCCCCCCCAACCATCCCCAGCAACCATTGATATATGCAGTTATGTTCTAGTAATTAATCAAGTCAATTTTCACAATTTTCAATCTTGTTAACATAACTTACTGGGTATATTACAAGCAACCCTCAACATAAAATTATCCAAAATGGTCACAATCACAATTTGTCCATAATCTCCAGTGAGTTCACAGGTACAGCAATCAATAAGATGATGTGGTATTTGTTCATCACAAACAAATACCCGATTCCCTTCCTTTTGAGAATTTTCTACTGCTGAAAAACAGACAAAAATAATGCAATTCCTCTGATGGCTGGCCTGTGATACTGACACAGATCTCGGCTAACTCAATGTCTCTAGTGTACACAGCAGTGGATGTAAGAGCGTGAGGGAGCCACCTGACAACCCAACACTGGATGACTCGGATCAGCAATTAGTTACTTTACTATTGAAACATGAGATATAAAGCCTGTATTTTCTTTTCCTGCTTCTAAATAAATACTGGTATAATATTCTGTATACAAGCTCCACTGTGTCTCTCATTTCAAATGATTAATTATGTTAATGTTAATTATTCATAATATTATTCATATACAATTTTAAACAGACTGAATGTCAACTGTGTTTGCCCTTTGATTTTATCTTTCAGTATTACCTGTTAATCACCAGCATTGAAACATAACCTCCAGCGGCCGCAGGCCACAGCTCCCATTTGCGACAGTAATGCGATCGTTCACTGTTGATGCTGCAGGCCACGCTCAGCCTTTGTTAGCCCTATCTGACAGATCCCCCCTGTCCAGAAATATATTACAAACCTGCTCTGCAGGCAGAGCATTTGGTCAGGCCACTAGAGGTTCGTGAAGGACTCGGTTGTGGGATCTGTTAACTAATGCACTGAGCGCCGGAGCGCTGCATGTTAACACAAATGGCCTGCGAAGGGTCAAGCATCCCCAGTAATCACAGCAGGAAATGGCACTGAATGCATAATTGCACGCCCTCCCCCACTGTCATCGCTCTCCTGTGGGCCATTACGGCCCACACAAATTGAGGAAGAAGAGCGGGATGACCAAGTAAGATGTGCCATATGAGCCATCTAAAGCATATTAAATAATAAATTGATTATTTCAAATCGCACCCAAGAAGTGGCAAATCGGCTTTCCAGGCACTCCCAGGCGGCTCTGCCACAGCAACACTGTACAAACGGTCCCCTCGAGAGATGCCAGATGAGAATGAGCCCCTTTGTACCTTTAGATGGATTACATCACCGCAATTATAGCTTTCTGCTGTCAGACTCAGCATGGCCCATAAACAGAAAACGAGGCCAATTATACAGAGCTGATTGTGTGTTGAGGTACTGATGCATGGGTGAACGTTCCCTTCAGCTCTCATTTGTTCCACATACATTAAAACAGCAAGATCTTATCATGCTTTTACATTACTATGTAAGAAATTATGAAGCTTCTATTCATATAAAGCAGTTTCTTTAGCAGTGGTTCTCAACCTTTGAAACTCCAATGGGTTTCCCATTACCAAAGACAATATTTGAAGACCAACCCCCTAAAGAGGCAATGATATTTCCTCTTGCACCCCTGCTGAAATGAAAACAAATGTGCTAAGGAGAAACTAGGGCTTTCATTACAATTAAAATAATTTTAATCTTTTTGTTACCAAAGCATTAAAGGATACAAGAAAAATGTAGAATTTGTTATTGTTAACACAAACCAAAATTTGCCATATGCTCCGCTAAAGTATATTCCTGAAGAGTGAAGAAACACCACAAACAAATTTGCTTGATCTGTTGCCAAATATTGAGTAAAAAAATGTCATGTCATGTCGACCTATACCTTGATTTTTAGCTTAGTAGTAGTAGTAGTAGTAGTAGTAGTAGTAGTAGTAGTAGTAGAAGCAGTACTTTTTATTAAAGAATAAGAATAAAAAAATGTGTATATAAACCTTGATTTTTAGTATTACTATTTTTTGGAATAAGTATTTAAAAATAAAAAGCTAAACAATTCTATGTATATACTATTCAAAAGTTCGAGATCGGGGAGATTTTTAATGTCTTTTATGCTCACCACGGCTGCATTTATTTGATTAAAAACAAAAAAAAACAAAAAAAACCAGTAAAACTGTAACACTGTGATATATTATTACATTTAAGTTAATTTTCATGACTCCAGTCTTCAGTGTCACATGATCCATCAGAAATCATTCTAATATGCCGATTCACTGCTCAATTAACATTTCTTATCAATGAAAATGTGATGTTTTTCAGAATTCTTTGAAGAGAAAGTTCAAATAAATGCTGTTCTTTTGAAATATAATTTTTTTGTAATGTCACTTTTGATCAGTTTAGTGCATCTTTGCTGAATCAAAGTATTTATTTCTTCCCCCCCAAAAAAAAACAACATACAACAAATAAATATATTTGCATTTGTTTTGTATGGAACTAGTTGGCAGGAAAATTGTCCATTCCAGCTTTTACCTCGCATGTTTTATTAGACAAAGGTCAACAGAGGGAGGAAGACATGACCTCAGGATGAGCATTGACCTCTACACTAAGGTCAGCTATGGAATTTACTGGAATTTCCCATTAACTCCACCTCCTACCAGAGTTTTCTGTTGAAAAGTCTGCCAGCGTAGGCAAATAACTCTCTCTGCCCCTAAACAACCACAATAGAGGCACTAAGCCATATTGTGAGCAGAGATCTGAAACTAGGCCATGGCAGTATGCAAAGTAGCACTATAGAACTGGTCTTTATAGACAAAATGTGATTTCAATTTACGTCTTTGAGGTCAATAAGGATTTACAATATTACCACAAGAAAGAAAAAACTTGATGCAGTATGGCAGAATCATGTACATTTGCATTGACATCACCTAACAGGAAACTTATGTCATGGCAGCAATGATGAAAAAAAAAACGCCCACAACAGCTACAAATAACTAGTTTAACAAAAGTAATGTCACAAGTTTACCTGCGTTTTCACATCACTATCTAGAGCTTTCAAGCCAAATGTTTAGCATACTCTTTACATGAAGCACACAAAGCATACAAAGTAAATGAAGCTTAGAAAGGCTGTGAACAATTCTGTCTTAAAGTACACAGAATCTCAATTTACAGAATATTAGAGGCCTTGACAATATTGGTGGGAGGGATAAACAACCTTAACAAAGAAGATTAAAAGTGGACATCACCAGGAGACAGTTATGCACGGTATGTAAAGGCTGATTTACTAATCTGCACCTGATCTAGCAACTGTAATAACAAGCAGCCCTGAAATCAATCTCATCTCTGCCCTTGACGTGACCGGGCTAGTCACCAGCAACAGTGTGCTCGGGTACAAGCACTGCTTGTTCTTCAACGAGAAAGCACAACCTTGCTTGTGTCAACCACCTCCCCCTCTTTTACTCCACCTGGAGCCTGTGTACAGTGGGCGGGGTTTCTATGAAGGTGGTGATTATAAACACTGCAGTGACGGAGAGATAAAGGGAATCCAAATGCTCCCCATCTGGATGGTAAGTTGCTAGGCTACAGAACAGCTGTGGGACATGTCCGGGAGAGGGATGGTCTATGAAACAGGATGGCGTGACAAGTACAGAGGTGGAAATGTTGCGTGGGTGACAATTTGCTGTTTGTTTGCACTCAAGAGATCACCTGAAGAGTTCCAGTTTATAAAGTACACAGGAAGTGAGCAGCATAGCTTTTATTGCCTTTTATTGCTTTTAATGATCCAATGAATGCACATTTCCAACAAAACAAAAGTTAAGGGATACACCTAACAGAATAAAACAACAATGATTATCACACCAGCATATTAAAAAACATCACACCAACCTCAGCACCAATAACATGCCCACTCTTGCCCATATTTTCCCACAGGACAACATGCTAAATGGATATAAACTGACAGATGAATTTAACAAAGAGTTTGTATGCATCATAGCCTGCAGCAGATGAAATAATGTGCCTACAATGACTAAGACCTCTGCAAGGTCTATACTCTGGATGCCTACATTCTCATCTATACTGTAGATGTTCCTACACACAGTGACGGCACACTATTGAATCCAGCCCACAGTTTCACAAGGACAAGGACAGCTCTGACTCAGATCCCTGCTGTTACAACTGCATTAAGTCGCATGAATGAAAGTGCAAACACAACTTTCTCCAGTGGTTTTATATTTGAGCACAATGAGTTTTAAACTTTTACATTTAGTCTCTACCATTCAAGAATGCCTTAATATTTCAATGACAGCAGTAGCAGTTACAGCAATGAGTCATTTCCTGTTTTTGTAGAGCCACGTGTGGCAGACATATGAATTTGGCCTGTTAGAGCACAGCAAGCTCAAGACACTGTCCATTGTTTATATGCACCAAACAAAAAGACAAGATACTCCTTGAAATGATCAAATACAACTTACTGCCTTAAAAGAACAGTCCACCATAAATGGAATTGAATTAAAACTTTCACTGAATAATTAAAATTTCACTAATAATTTATAAAGAATTTCATTTTTGTATGTTCCATGATATTAAGAAAATATTTACCCAAAAGAAAGTCATACAGGTTAGTAATGACATGAAGAGTGTGTAAACAGTTTTCACTTTTACATTAACTATTCCCTTAATCTAAATAAAAATTTGGTCACACTTTAGAACAGATTAGGGTCCAATTCTTTCCCACTATTAACTAACTATTAACTACAACTTTTGCCTCTAACTCCTAATAACTTCTTATTAATACTTGATAAGGTAATTAAGTTTAGAAACTGGGGAAGATTAAGGGATGTAGAATATGGTCATGCGGAATAAGGCATTAATATGCGCTTTATAAGTACTAATACACAGACAATATCCTAGTAATATACATGCTAATAAGCAACTTGTTAAAGCAACACCAGGGAACTTTTGGCGCTCTAACATTTGTTAAACAGAACTGCATGTGTCTTGTGGAAGAGCATTGTAGCCGGAGCTACTTCTCTCTGTTTGTGTCTATGACAAGTCACGTAGGTACTGGGCTACTCCACAGTGGTGCCAACACGACCAGTTTGAAATAGTCCGAACATAAACAGTAGTGATTCTGGATAAGATAAAAACACGGTTTGGAAAACGGATTCATGATGTACTTGCTTATTATATACATTTTTGAACAAAAAAAGTTACACAGTGTTGCTTTAATAGTGAGAATTGGACCCTAAACTGAAGTGTTACCAAAAATTCTTAATAGTCAAATTCATTTGCCCCAACAAAAACTAAACCACAAGTATCTTAATGCCACTGCTGAACTTGTGCACAAATTCGTTTGTGAAAATATTTGGGCCAAACCACAAAAACCAACAAGTTGATACAAGTTAACAGACCTATTTTGATTATTTAGAAATGCTAAATACATGAAGAAAAACAGGGAAGCAAAGCTTAGTTTTACAGGAAAGGACAGAGATCATGTTTGAAATGTCAGATTATGACGAATAGTTTGGTAACGTATCCAAATTTCCAAACAGCCTTGAGACAAAGAATTGCAGGAGGAAAAACAGGGAGGCAGGGACCTTCTGTTCAATCAAAGGACACAACCAGGAAACAGCTAATCAAATCCAGTATGGTAGTTTCCTCCTGCAATGATGGGTTTCCAACAACAGATTTATGATGAAAACAGCTTATTATGTGCGTTTATCCCAAAATAGATTTTAGTTTTATTCCAAACGCCTTAAATATAATATCCAGGTACATTTTATGGAATTGTTTTGTTAGAGGGAAACAATGCAATATATTTCTAGTTTAATTTTTTGTTTTTCAGAAATTCATCTTTAAAATAAATATCAGCTCTATGCAAAGTGACCCACATTAGTTTTTTTTTTTTAAGAAAATCTGTACAATTAACCTGTTCTAATATATTCATGGAGCCACAATGAGATCCCAATGCCATCTCACGACTAATTCGTACATACTTTACGAGGTGGCTAATTTGTACGATTTCTTACAACCTCACTCGTGAATTCATACAATTTGTCTGAACCCCAGTGACGGGTAGGATTAGGGGCGGGGTTAGGGGTAGGTCATTCGTACGAATTCATACGAATTTGGCAACTCGTAAAATACATACGATTTAGCAAAAAACGTACTAATTCGTACGAGTAAGGTAGTACGAATTAGCCACCTTGTTAAATACATACGAATTGCTGTGAGATCGGGTTGGAGATCCCCATATACCATACAGGGCCTTCAAAATGAAGATTATAAAAGAAAGGTTCAAAGGGGTCATGAACTGCATTGTTTTAAAGTTTTATAATGTTTCCTGGGGTGCACTTATAACGTTAGTATGCTTTTTACATCAAAATTTATCATAATTTAGAAATAAAAGGCAATTTTCCTACCCTGATTTTAGCCCTCTGATTTGAACAGTCTGTTTTAAGGAGCGTGTCTGCTGTGAGACTTCAGTGTAAACGCCCACTGCTGTGATTGGCTAACATCTTTCAATTTGAAATTGCTAAGTATTACTCTCTCGAAAACTTTTAGCATATTTTTACTATTATAGCTCTCAAGGTAATTAATCATGAAAAGTGTTGCATTACATTGTTGCATTAGATCGTGGCATGAAAGGTTGGAATATTAAAACAGTTACTTACATGTTGCATTACTGTCGAGTCCAAATCGTAAAAGTCTGTTTGCAAAGCCTGCGCCGAAATGCGACTGATTTACCAAAGAATCCACAGTGAAATACCGAATACAAATAAAGCTCAACTGAGACATTCACATTGTTGAAAATTAATTCCCTTTCAAAGGATCAATGCTAGGAATATGGTTATGTTATTTTTGTCCTGTATCTCTCTTTCCTCCTCATCTCACTAACACGCCAGTGGGCAGGGCTAACGTTGCAATGATGAAGTAGGCGTTAATTTCTTCTGCAGAGGAAGCGTTTCACTTATCTAAAGGCATATTCCAGGATCAGTCATTCGCTGGGCATGGTGTCAATAAAAGCTTTTATTGGACTAACAAGAACGTTTTCACTTCTGAAACTTACAGGATATTCTTATAGTATGATGACCTCTTATATATCAAAAGTTGATTTCCCAATTCATGATCCCTTTAAGAATCTGAATCGAAAAGGATATATTAAAATATCTTTAATACTTGGGTCGCAGTCATGCAAACTCTCAACATTTGCCTAAAATGTAACAAGGATTATTAAAGTCATCATATTTTTCTAATAGACCTACCAATCTCTGTGCAAAAATAAAATAATGATGCTGCCACCTTTCTTTAGTAATTTTCCTTCACCTGTACATTGGCTCCAAAAAGGTAAAAAGGTTGTAATTTTGACCTCCCTCTACAGTGGATTACTCAGCAAATATTCATCCATAGCATTTAATATTTTGGCATTCATGAGTATATATTTTTGTCTTACATCAAACATAAATAAATAATTTAGATGGGGAGGTTTCTGAAATCTGACACACAAAGACCCCATAGTTGTTGTCCTAAGAATAAAACTAATTCAGACATTTATTTTTGATACAATTATATAATAATTATGATAAAATTTGTTACAGTTTTGTGACAGTGAACAGATTGTGTAACCCTTTGAGACTTGAATATATGTTATTTTTCAGGACAATATTTCAAGGTTGGCCATTAGGTAGCTCTTCCAGAACCTGCGGAGAAAAAAAAGAAAAAAAAATCCAGAAACAGTACATCACAGATCAAGCAGCTTCTGATCAGAATCATGATTTTCTCTGGTACATAACAACAAAGAAACCGAAGTAGCATGGTAGGTAGACTCCGCCGGTTATAAGGTTCAGCCCACTTGGTATTGACTTGGTACTTGACTGAAGATTGCATAATATGAAGAGTTATGAAAGGCATAGGTCACACACAGGCTTGCAAAATATGATCTTTGTAAGAAATGTATATGACTTGTCTAGTTGAAAAGGCCAAATCTATTGTGTCAAGAGGCTTTGAACTAATTTTACATCTCAATAGTATTCTCTGGAAGTTCAAAACTTCAAGGTGCTTTCTGTAGAAACAATTAGCATAATTTGCAATTTCATTACCTCCTTCCTTATTGACTATGAGCTTAGTCTTGAGTGTGCAGTGCAACAGATTGTGCTAGTCTGTGTAAACAGATGATCAGATAGCTATCGGCAATAATCTTTAACTACATTCAAGCTGAGTTTTGATTACTCTTTGCTATCTTAATAAGTTAACAAGCTCTCTAGTAACTCAATGGTTGGATTAGCTATACAATGAAATATGTATTAATTCATATTTTTTAATATATACTAGGTCACATAAAATGGTTACACAGACACAGAAACCTTGATGAACAAAACCTCTGCCTGAATAACCTTGTAATTGTCTAATGAGGAAAGAGCACACTGCAGTATTTTCCAGGACAGTAATAGACTCAGTACACTATGACCTCTAGTTGTCTTTATAAGGTCCCAATGGGGTATGCGGTCACCCCTCCAAAATCCAATATTACAACTTGAGAACTATCAGTTACGTAACTGAAAGCATGGTCCAATGATCTAGGTAGAAATGAGTAAATAACACAATGTGTTCTTAGAGTAAAGACACAACATCATTTCTAAGACAAGAAATAGTGAAAAATAGTGGACATAAGCCAGGAAATTGTAAGCTCCAATGTAATCAGCCTTTTCCTTGTCCTTGTAGTTTACATATGAGTTTACAACGCATTAGAAATGATAAACTAAATGACAGCATCTTAAACATTCAAAGATAGGTCACCCAAAAATGAAATTCAAATGTTTTTTTTTTTTTTTATGGTGTATTCAAGTTTGTATTTATGAGTTGGGAAGACAACATCAGGTGCATTCAAATCACTTTGCTCTGAGCAAGACGGTGATGTTACTTTTCTAAGATTTTTAACTTTCTACAAAATGATATATAGGCTAAAAAAATCTGCATTGCTTTATAATTTTTGCTGAGTTCATAAGTGAAATTGTGTTTCAACTACTAATTTGAAAAGTGTTGTCTTGTGTAATGACAATGTGTGGAGAACATAAGTGAAGACTAAACTAGATGAATGAAGTTCACTACTTTCTTGTGTGCTTTATTGGTTACTAACTCTGGAGAGACAACAAATTGGCAATGAGGATTAGGCAATTTTTTTTCGCTATCGTTGTTCATAAAGATGGCTGTTGCTAACGTGTCTTTCCCGACTTTTATTCTGTCTTGCCCCGGTGAGGCTGCTATGCTGTTCAGCACATGGATGCAGATTGAAAATTACCTATTAGTCAGAGAATGCTTGGCCCGGATGAAAGACAGTGAGCTGTACTGCTTCACTGCCTTAGCGCAGAGGATTTTCTACTCATTGCCTAACACAGGTACAATGTATAAGGATGCAGAGGATGTGTCAAAAGCCTACTTCGTGCCAAAAGCTAACATGGTTGCTGAACGCCACGCCTTCCATAAATGCTTTCAGGCTCCTCACAAGACAGTTTTACAGAGCGTTGCTGCTTTGCGAGAGCTTGTTTCATGTGAGTTCAGGGCCAGTACTAACAAAATTATTTGAGATCAGTTAGTAGAGAGTGTGCTTAGCCTACGTATACATGAGACTTTTACAAGAAACAGATCTCACACTTTACAGAGCGGTTACAGTAGCAAGCCAGATTGAATCTGTTGCCGATTAGGCTAGATCCATTTCAAATTCCTGCCAAGTTACAATCTGTACAAGCAGTGCAGCACACAGTAAAACACAGAACAAGGGGAAATGTCATTTGCACCTCTTAATTCTGCTCAAGTGGGCAAGAGGAAGTCATGCTTTCGCTGTGGATCGGAGGCACATTTAGCTAACGGCATGAACTGCCCGGCTGCAACATGCAGAAAGTGTAAAGGGGGTGGGGGGACCATCTGAGCCGCTCAGCTCAATTATGCCATTGCACGATCCAAGTTGGACATTAGAACTTGACATCCACTTAGCATTACAGATGAGCGGATCTGCTTTTATTGTTGGAGTCACAGAGGAGGAACGCAGCACTCCAACAGTGGCCTCCACACCAGAGTCTTCAGCCAACATGGCCTCCGTGCCAGAGTCTCTTCACAATATGGCCGCCACTCCAGAGCCTCTTTACAACATGGCTGCCACACCAGAGTCTTCGGCCATCATGGACGCCACGCCAGAGTCTCCAGTCACCATGAACGTTGCACATGAAGCCATTAAGGTGGCCCCTATGCGAGTGAGACTGGCATCTGGCTTGGCGAACCCACCGTTGATGTCGGTGAGAGTGGCTGGCGTCCCGGTGGTCTCACACTTCAGAGCGCAGTCGCCTTAGAGGATCACTTTTCCGCACACTGTTCTCCAGCCCATGAGTCAGCTCCAAAACCCTTTCTAGCCCATGAGTCTGCTCCAGAGCCTGCTCCTGCCCCAGAGCCCAGTCCTGTGTTGGTTTCAGCCCATGAACTTCATGTTCCAAGGAGGTCCAAGGAGGTCGTCCCTAAGTTTTCTGTCTGCCCAAACATAACGACAGAGGTCTCTCTTGAATTGCCTGTCTGCACCAACATGACCAAGGAGGTCTTTCATGAACTTTCTGCCAGCACTGAGATGACCGCAGAGGTCAACCTAAAACACCTTGCAGGTCCCGTTATGACTATGGAGGACACCCTGCTTGATAGCTCCTTGGACACCCTTGAGCTCCCCCCCGCCCATCTCTCTGTGCTCTGAGTTACAGTTTCGTCTGATCAGCTGTGGTGGTCTACAGTTCCACCAGATCTGCCCTGGGGGTCTTCGGCTCCACTGCCATGCCTTGGTGGTCTTCTACATCGCCATGGGGAACTTTAGCCCTGTCTGCTCTGCTGTGGTGGTCTTCTTCTCCACAGTGGGGATCTTCAGTCCCGTCCGCTCTGCTGTTGTGGTCTTCTGCTCCACCACGGGGGTCTTTAGTCCCATCTCCGCAGCTGTGGTGGTCTTCTGCTCCACCATTAGGATCTTCAGCCTTCAATTTCTTCAGCCAACAATTTTATTCAATTTATGAAGGTGCTGTACGCTGAATTGTTATATTCTATTACAATTTACAATACTATTGT
This sequence comes from Megalobrama amblycephala, assembly GCF_018812025.1. NCBI lineage: Eukaryota > Metazoa > Chordata > Actinopteri > Cypriniformes > Xenocyprididae > Megalobrama > Megalobrama amblycephala. Next base: position 56,397,759 of record NC_063044.1, on the reverse strand, counting down.
TATTGTACATTCAATTTAGCTAGTTTTATTGTAAATTAAAAATACTAATATCATTCATTTCAACAATATTACCATCAATACAGATTCTGTATTCATGGTGTTCGCCATGTTTTCTCACCGACACGCGAAAAAGAAAATCGTAATTACAACTTTGTTACAGCATTCATGTGCATGACTTGAATGACCCAAACCTGTAAGACTCACCGATTAGGATTTACCCGGATGTAAGACTCACCATTATATTTCAAGACATTTTAACAATTATATGACAACAGAAGTCTTGTCATATAGTGTACAAGTTGTATGAACCACCAGTTTGATACGGTTATGTTGCTTTTGGTTCATTTTGAAACTCAGTCCTCATTCAATGTGAGTGCATGGAAAACAGCAGCCAAATGGGAAAAAAACAACAACAATATAATATAAAAAATATTTAATTCTTCGACATGGTAAAGCAAAATTAAAGCAAAATCAAAACCTAGAGCTTCATATTTATGTCTTATGAATCCTAAAATAGTTAATGTAACTTTAATCAAAATCAAAATGTAACATGATCCACTTTGTGTAAGGTCTTAGGCAGACGTATCTGAATTTACTATACAATATGTTTATCAATCCGAACACTAGAAACACTTTATTTGAAGCTTTTTAATCAAAAGCAGCAAAGAACACAAAGTTACATTGTTATTTGTCCTGGTAAAACAAAACTGAAAACCAGAGCACACCTCTAGAGAGGATCTGTTTTTCACTGTCATCTCATGTCAGCAGGACTTCTGAAATACTGTGTCAATATCTGAGCAGCAGCAAAAGATTTTCAAGGCAAATATACCAGGATAAGTGTAACAGTCTTTCAACAAAACACCTTCATTACACGTAACGCATCTTTGCTGTATATTTCCTAGAATTGTGGCACATGTTTACTAGAAATTTTACTTCGACGAGCTGCGTTTTGACCCCTCCCTTCGTTCAACTAGTCTCTCTATGCATTAATTAAACCACTTTATTTCACTTACTTACTCAAACTTCCCACAAAAGCTCATATCTGGTAAAAGTAACATATTCCTTATATATATATAATATATATATATATATATATATTCAACATGAATATAGAATCATGGCAACGACCGAGCAAAGATGCAACAGATTAAAGTCAGAGACGTCTGAAAGAGATATTAATCAGTGTTTAGACTGTTAAATCTAAAACATTATAAATCTGAAATGTGGCAGATTTCAAACATCGACCATCTCTCGCTAAAATTCATTAATCTCTCGAATAATTCACGAGCATGCATAAGTCGCTTTTCTTTCACTTTCATAAAAGTCACTTTGTTTGAATATCATCTTTCATAAAAAGAATCACAGCATTACTCACCGTTTTTAAATGTGCACGAGCCAAAGAAAACAACTGCAGTTTGTTGGAAACAGAGGATAACGAAAAGCAGCCAAGAAAGAAAGTAGTTGCTTGTCGTTTGCTGGTCTCTCTCTGGCTGTGATTCGAATGAGGGTCCAAAGAGGCGTGACTAAACCGATGCCATCCAAAATTACATCATTAAATGACAATTACCGTAAAACTTCAAATATTCCGAGGCTGAAACGTAAACATAAATGAACATTCAAAACAAATAGTTGCACAATCTTTTTTTATTATTATTTCGCTCTTACCTGTAGGTCATCTCAAAATGCTCTTAATGCATGGCTCAAGTCTTAAAGGAAGAATAGACAAAGGGAGGGATGCAAATGGATAACAATACAACAAATAAACTTAATTTAAGTTGTGTACGAATTAAAAAAATCTCCTCTGGTCTACAATCCTCTCAGTGAACACTAGAGGGTGCTTGACAATAGTAGTCAACATTTGAAGTGGCTCAAAACCTTTAATCAAAGTTGTCCTAAAACCTTCTTCTTAGGACAACTTTGATTAACTTTTTTGACTAAATATTAGTCAAATGTTGACTGATAATTGGTAAAATTTCATTTCACCTACACATTTACCATCTTAGGGTTAGAATGTATTTTAACTGTAAGAGTATAAGACATTTCCCCTATTTTAATTCTTACTATCCACAAAATGAAAATGTCATACAATGAAATGTAAAACAATGTACCAATTCACAAGAATGCAACCTGTTAAAAACAGACTAGAGAAGAATTGTAGATTTACACACAATTTCACACTCAAAAGCACAAGGTGATAGTGGTTCCATTACCTATATTGATAACTTGTTAAAAACAGCTATCCGTACATACTATTTTGTCTTCAAACAAAAGTGTTTATACAGATCAGGACATGGAAAAATGCAAAAGGCCAATAACATATGATAGTACACTTTGAAATGCTTCTCTGTGAACGTCCTTCACAGATACATTGGTGTGTTTCAACAAAGACATCATGAATGGATGGTCAAACACAAAAATACCATCTTTGATATTGTAATTTGTGTAACACAGCATCATTTTTCTCAAATATGTTTATTTTGTGTGTAAATCCCTGATTCACAGCAATATACCCAAATTCAAACATGTCTCCCCCACTACATTCATTTCCCCCTTTAAAAGAACAAAGTACATTGCAAGGAATGGCAGGATGTAATACTCTAGCTAAATTAAGAAGATCTTAATTTAAAATAGGTTTTCACATTTGCATTTGACATTAACAATACACATTTGGTGAGATGGAGGGTTTTCTTTAACTGTGGCCTATTTTCCCTTCACAGCAACACTACATTCATTGCCTCTGTGCAAATGTTATTTAAAAAAAAAAAAATTAAACTTAAAACTGGGGGCTGAAATACATGCTTAGTGTTTCCTGCACAAACAAAACACAAGAGCTTGACATGGATGAAAATGACTAAATGAAAAATTATGCATTCCTCTACCATCAAATCCTAAAATCATCTATATAGAACAGGCACAAATAAAAAAATCTATTTATATTAAAAATCTGGAGAAACAATAGAATATTTCTACACAGCAGCAGAATTACAGGCATGAAGAGGAGAGTTTATATTAAAAGGGCAATCTACTAATGACAATGCATATATTAAAGTATGTATATAAAATGTACAAGTATAATACACCGCTCCAGACCAGAGAGAGCAGATATCGGTCTTCAGCAACCCCGGCATCTGATGTGACCCAAACAAATCAATCTCTTCCACCTGATAAACAAGACATAATTATTGCTTAGAAGAAAATGAATGATACATTTACGAGTGGAAAGAGGTGATCTCATGAGAGGTGGATGAGTCAGGCTTACCCTGCACTGTTCTGACCTCACAATCCTCACATGGTTCTGCTGTACTCAATGCCGCTCTTGGAAGAGATGCCCGACCACGGCAGAAAGCTGCGCAGGAGATTCTGTGCTTGCCGGTAAATTCTCTGGGGAATAGAGCAGGGGCTCAGACTGGCCAGTGCCGAACCTATATGATGAATATAATCAGTGCTGCGCGAGTCAAGGAACACTTTTTCCACCAGTCATTTACAGTTAAAATTCATTAAACTAGTATATCAAGTTAACTATGTTGTGTTTTTTGGAGGTTACATTATTACCCAACTGTTAGACAATTGAGAATATACAATACTGTTCAAAAGTTTGGCATTGGTAAGATTTCAATGTTTTTGAAAGAAGTCTCTTATGCTCACCAAGGCTGCATTTATTTGATCAAAAATACAGTAAGAACAGTAATATTGTGAAATGTTATTACAATTTAAAATAACCATTTTCTATTTTAATACATTTTAAAATGTAATTTATTCCTGTGACGTCAACGCTGAATTTTCAGCATCATTACCCCAGTCTTCAGTGTCACATGATCCTTCGTAAATCACTCTGATACAATGATTTGCTGCTCAAGAAACATTTGTTATTATTATCAATGTTGAAAACAGTTGTGCTGCTTAATATTTTTGTGGAAACTGCAATATATTTGTCAAAAGGACAGCATTTATTTTCAAAAAAATTTTGGAACACTTCTGCACTGTCAATGTAATGTATCCTTGTTGAATAAAAGTGTTAAATTCCTTAAAAAAAAAGAAATTCTGACCCCAAACTTTTGAACAGTAGTCCAGTAAATAATAGAAGAATTTACTACACTGTCAGTACATATGCACTATTGAAACATGCTAACTTTTTACAATTTTGCTAAGAAAAGCTGTGTATGGGCAAACAATATTGGGAACAAACACTTGTAAAGGTGCATGTAAAAATACCATTAATACAAATTGGGTAAAATGATTTGGTATCATTAATAAATTTTATCACCCATTAACATACATGCAGCTCTAATTACCAAATGCCTTAAATATTCCCACTCATAGACAAATGCAACACAAGAACACAAATTCGTGAGATAAAGAAAAGGATATAAGATAGTCCATGGAGGATGTCCACCATTGATGTAAAGGACATAGGTGAAGCCATCCTTCAGCACTCCTCGTATAGAGTAATAATACGGTAAATAGTGGTGCTGTTTAAAGTCTCTGTTCTCATAAAAGTGAATGGCAGTGTTATTGGTGGTGAGCACATGCAGGTAGATGGCTTTACAATGGTCCTGTGCCATGGTGGAGATGTGCTCCTTTAAACTGTCCAGCAACAAAGAGCCTGCAGAGAGAGAGAAAGAGATATGAGTGACTTTACAAACTGTTTGAATACAGTTCAAGTTTTATGAGGGGAAGCATATGTCATGGCAGACGTTACACAACAGCACACAAACGTCACCTCTCACCTACTCCATGTTTTCGAAACTCTTTCACGACTCCTAAACTCAGGATGTACGCAACTTGAGTGTCAACAGGAAAGCTGGAGGCCAAGATGTCTCCATCCTGATGGAGAGAAATATATGTTGAGTTAGCAACACAGACGATCAGCTGGGATAATATACTGGAATGACAAAAAATTATGTCAATTTTGTTGTTACTGAAACATCTTGAGAGTGTTAAGAGATATTTTAAAGGGTTGGTAAAGTTTTTGAAAGAACTTTCTTATGCTCACCAAAAATATAGTAAAAACAGTATGACAATTTAAAATAACTTTTCTATTTTAATATATCTCAAAATGTATTTTATTTCTGTAATTCATTTCTATCTTATTATTTGTTGGAAATTATGCTGCTAAATGAAGTTTAAAAAAGAAAAAAAAGTTCAAGAAAATAATTTTTAACATTATAAATGTAACTTTTGATCCATTTAATTAATCCTTGTTTAATAAAATAATTTAGGACCATTCAGGGAGGGATGCAAAGAGGCGGAAACTTTCCAGAAACTTTCCAAAATTTCTCAAAAGTTTCCAGAAATTCTGGAAATGTTCTGCCCCTTTGTATCCGTAAATTCAGAACCATTTGAACCCGTGCTACTAGATTCAGAAATTTCTACCCCAGTGCTGTAAACATGTTCAACACACAACAACATTAATGTGTAATAATATCAATAACAGCACTGGACCATACACTGATACAACCTGATCTTTTACCAATTTCTTTATGCACATTTTTATTCTATTTTTGCACATAGCAACACTGTCTACTTTATTCTATGTTGTCTATAGTCTGTGGAGAAACATTCAAATAAAATTTCTACTGTACTTCATATGTGAAACACGTATATATGACAATAAACAACTTTGATATGCTAACTAACTACACATGGGCCTAAATAGTGCTTTTTAAAGTAAACAGTAATAAAAAAGCCAGTGACTGCAAGTTTTAGTATAACTGTACTATGAAGAGGTAAAATCCTTTCTAATGAAGGTCAAATCCTTTGCTTCATGCAGAAATTTAGTCTGTAACCTAATTAATCACCTGCTATAAAAAGGCTTTGGGTATGTGAGATTTTAATTACAATCCTTTACATCAAAGCTCCAGAGGAACTATTCTTTATGGCCAAAGTAATATTTTTCTCATCTAAACTTTTATTATTCATATTATAAAACACTGTAAACAAACTTTGGCCAAGTAAAGCATAGAATGTATTTCACCACAATACTATTATATAATAAAAAGTGTTATTTTTTTCTGATACTTGAGTTTTTCCTCATTATATAATTTTCTCAAAATGCATATGCAAGTCATACCTCTTTGTGCACTTTCGTTCTGCTTTTTATTTCTGCCACAATCATCCCCACAATTCCACCTCTGTAGGTGGCAGCCAGAGAGAAGAACTTCTTATTTGATGTGATGTCATGGTACCATGAGTCTGGATACCTAAAACACAAATAACAGAGTGTGTTAGTGTTATACTTGACAGGTATAAATGATCATTTGGTTCAAGCACTCACTCAATGGGAAACCACTCTCCACAGAGCACTTTTATTCTCTCTATGTCATCGTGGCAGAGCAGGCGGAGCTTTATTTCACTGAGGGCGGTGGTAGGCACCACGTCGGTCATTCACACCTGAAAGAACAAATTAAGATGAACAATTCAGCAGTGCTTAACATATATCTCCATTTGAAAACCATTACGTTTATTGATCAGACCATTATGTGTTCAAAGATTCATGGAACATGGCGTATGTGTAAAAATTGTGGCCAATAATTTGGTTTCAAAAGCTTTTAGCCACTTGTTTAATATGATCTCACTACTCAGGAGAAACGTGATGAGAGTAAACATGCTACTTTCTGTTTACTGTCAACTCAAATGTTGTCATTTGTAAAGAAAAAGAGAAAAAAAAGATGTTAAAGAGTTAATATATAAACTTTTACCATAATAAATAAGCAAATGAAAATGTTATGTTGAATACATACCCACCACAACTGACACTATATTAGTGACACACCAAGAGGTATCAGTTACAGTAACCTCAATGTAATCTATTAAAACATGAGGAACAGCAAACAACATTCAAAACACTGTTGAGTAATTTTATACACACATAAAAAGCCGTAAAACAGAAAGACAACCTCATAATCTCAAAAGCTAGCAGCTAGTTAGTACTTCTGCCTGTCAAAATACAAACATGGATATATATGTATATATTATTTATTTATTTTTTTGAACCAACAAAAATAATAATTAGAAGATTTTAAAAAGTATAATAGCATGATGTGGGAACGCAGTTCATTCAAATAATCAAACTGTCAGTCGCGTTTCCTTGATATGTTTACATGCTAACCGCTACATGCAGAAATCATTAGCTGGCATGCGAAATAATTCCTAACCTGCCTAGATTCACCGCTTGGATAAGCAGACGGATATGTAGTCGTTTTCTTTTATTGCCGTGGAGAAGATTCAATGCTGCGGTAACATGGCGATAATGTGTAAATTTGTGTCCTGGATGGAGATGACACATTCAGTCAACGACTCAATTTGCGCTCTGTAATGCATTAGCGTAGCCGTTAGCACTTCGACAAACTCCAGCAAGACACTTCCGGTCCTTTCCGTTCCGTTCCGGAATCAGCCGAAAGCCGCCGAAGTTCCCTTGACGTGCCTTCGAGGGGAGATAAGATTTACAATTTGAACTTCATTAAGAATGACACATTGTTAAACTTCATGGAAGTTCTTTGTAATTTCCCGGTTATAGATTACCAGATAGTCAGTAGTAGTAGTTGTTGTTGTTGTTATTATAATTATTTTGTCGTTCAGAATGCCATCCTGTATATTAAAGTTTCTATTTGTATGGGGTGGGGTGGGGGGTGGGGGGTGTTGAACTTTTAAATAGGATATATATATATATATATATATATATATATATATATATATATATATATATATATATATATATATATATATATATATATATATGCAACATATTATTACCAAATAAAACCAACTTCCATATGGTTTCAATTTCCAAGCATCCGACCAATTAACAATGTAGCCTATGGTACACATAACATGAAATAGCCTACAAAAGTATTCACAATATACACAACAAAAGTATATTCAATCAATCTATTTATAGATATTAAGTGTTTAGGCTAAGTGTATTAAGTTGGGCTCAGTTAACACAACAGCAAGGGATCATTTGAGCCTCTTAATGTCAGAGTAGATAATAGTTTCTTGTTGATGACAAACAAATCTTTACAATCGAATGAATATTGGGAAATGTATATGAACAGTTACATAGTACAATGCAGAGATTCTGACCCTATAACAAGAGATCATTGTTTAAAAAAAAAAGTCCTCCTTGAATATTGAGGTACAGCAGCCAGCTACAAACTAAATATTTTCTAAATACATCTGTCAAGCCACCTGTTTAAAGTTACATTGTCTTATCACCCATCTGTTTATTTCCCAAGGATAAAGTGAGAGAGAGTCTTTACACAGTAGTGGTAAATAAAAACTCTCTAGAATATGTGATACCAATTTTATTCCCTGAGAGAGGGACTTGCTGAGGTAGAGTACACAAAGGCTCCTTAGTGGTGCAAAAAGGCTTTCTCCCCGTTCTCACGGCACACGTGAAAGCAGAAAACAGCAGCAGGTAAAGCTATTTTTATTGCAAAGTCTCAAAATACAATCGAAACGAATGCATATTTATATTAGAGTACTATTTACTACACATTAGTTACATTGTTTTTTAAAGATCAAATTGACTGTGCTAATGTTTTCATCTTCATCTCGATATACAGCATGAAGATTATTACCACTTTAAGTGTGCTCCTGGTGTCTGTCCACATTGGAAACTCCTTTCTGATTGGAGCATTCAACATCAAATCCTTCGGGGACACAAAAGCATCCAATGCCACTCTGCTTAACATCATTACCAAAGTGAGCGACACCCACAGAATACCCATATAATACTTACACCCTCTCGTTTGGTAACCTTTGTATTGTGTTTGTTAGATAGTACACCGGTATGACATTGTACTCATCCAAGAGGTGAGAGACTCCGATCTCTCTGCAACTAATAAACTGATGGAAAGTGTAAATGGGTAAGTTGTGTTACTTAATGTCTATAAGTTACAGTATTTATTTGAATAAAAATAAATAAATATTATTTTCATTATCAGAGGTTCCTCTCCTTATGAGTATCAGCACATTGTAAGTGAGCCCCTGGGCAGGAGCACCTACAAAGAGAGATATCTCTTTATTTACAGGTAACACTTATCATATAAGTTTGTATTTATGTGTACTAATATGTGTACTTGTGGTTCACATCAAATGAATAATTAAACTTTTGTTCTCATCAGGCGTCAGTCAGTGTCCGTTTCAAAGAGCTTCCAGTATGACGATGGATGTGAATCCTGTGGAACTGATACTTTCAACAGAGAACCCTTTGTTGTGATGTTCTCCGCTAATACAGGTGGAGGTCCCAGTTCATAGTGAAAAAAGTGATCAGTAATACAGTTCCTCTGAGGTTAAGAGCCACTCTAAAATCCACAGTGAAAATGAAGGGAATGTGATTTCCATATTTTTCCATATTTATGGCTGAATACACACTACCATTCAAAAGTTTGGGGTCAGTAAGATTAAAAAAAAAAAAAAAATTTTAAAAATGTAAACTTTTTTTTCAGCATGGATGCATGAAATTGATCAAAAGTGCTGAAAAAACTTTTACATTATTGTTACAAATGATTTGTATTTCTATAAATGCTGCTGTTTCTTTTCATCAAAGAAACCTTGAAAAAAATGTATCACAGTTTCCACAAAAATATTAAGCAGCACAACTGATAATTAATTGATAAATAATTGATTGATAATTGTTTCTTGAGCAGCAAATCAGCATATTAGAATGATTTCTGACAGGTCATGTGACCAAAACCTTTGAATAGTAGTGTACATTGTATTTATAATGAAATTTTGATTGTATTTGGAAAATATTATTTATTGACAGTTGTTAAGGGAAAGGATATCAATTATTAATTTACAGCTCACAGTGACACTAAACTTTCTAACACACTTGCACATTTTTATCAATAAGAAATGCCTTTTCTTCCTCAGCAGAGACTGAGATGTACTAAAAAAATCACTATTTGAATTATTTCCAATAAAAACTGAAACATTTTTGAATACTGAGTCCTAACAAGTCTTTCTTTTCCATAGCTATCCGGGACTTTGCCCTTATTCCCCAGCATACATCTCCTGAAGTCGCTGTGCAGGAAATTGATGCTCTGCATGATGTCGTCTTGGATACTAGACAACGTTTGAACACAAATGTAACTATACTGAGGAATAATGGATTGTATATGAGCTACATAGACACAGATGCTTCTATTTAATTGACATATTTGAACATAACTTATAACAATGCTAATATAAAGTATATGATTTAGGGGATTTGTAACATTTCAAATTTAATTTCAGAACATCATTCTTTTGGGGGACTTCAATGCTGGCTGTAGCTACGTGTCAAATTCGAATTGGTCAAAAATACGACTCCGCACTGACCAAAGTTACACCTGGCTCATCCCTGACAGCGCGGATACAACCGTCACACACACAAACTGCCCTTATGACAGGTAAGGAAGACATCACTAGCTATTTAGCTGGATCAGATAAACCTATGCTATGTAATGACTTAAGATATGCTTGATAAAAGGATTGTGGCCACCTCTGACATGATGAAAGGAGTGTCCCCTGGATCAGCGCAGGTCTTTGACTTCGTGGAAGCCCATGGATTGAGCCAGAGCTGGGTGAGGACAGGTTTTTCCCCATTGGGATTATAACATTAAACCCAAGGATCTCTCTAGAGACTGGGTTATTGCCGAGTGTATTCATCTGTCTGAGGTGTTCCTGTCTCTCTCACAGGGCCTGGCAGTGAGCGATCACTTTCCAGTTGAGGTCAAGCTCATGTGAAAAACATCAAGGTTGTTCCCTCACAGCAGATATACACTGCTTGTAACACTTGGTGAGAATAAAAAGAAATCATTTGCTTTAACGAATAATTGCACAATATCATGCTATAGCTGTAGCAAATGCATAAGTGAATGTGAAGTTGCAGCTTTATATTTGTATTTGCATTTTTAAAAAGCAAATTTGTCCACAAGACTATTAAAAATGAGCTAGTGAAGGCAACAGTTGATTAAAAATTCAACTCAAGTTCTTTTTCTTTTTTTATGGAATACTGCAGTGTTTATTAATGTTTTATTTGTGCACATCATTATTCTTTTAAATTCTGGAGCATTTGTAATATTTAAACAAAATTCTCCCACTTGCAGCAACATCTCTTCTTTGATGACATGTTTACTGGTGTTACCTGTCACTCACATGAAATCACAGAAATAGCAAACCTCAACCATCCAATCAATTACCAATGGGCAAAATCAAGTCCTGTCCTACTTTTTTTTGTTTTGAACAAAACAAAAATAACGACTTCATTCAACAATTTCTTCTCTGTCATTCTCCTACGCAATTTGCACTGAAGACACATTGCAGAGCTTCCGTGTTTATGTCTGAAAGCCAGCTCAGTATTGGCCAACGCTGTACCTGTGAGCAGCATGATGCATGCGTGTGATGCTGACGCAGGAGCCGGCGTTCAGACGTAAACGCTGCAATGTGTCTTCAGCATAAACAGTGTAGGAGAATAACAGGGAAGAGAAAAAAATAGTTGAATAAAGTTATTTTTGTTTTGTTTTTGCGCACAAAAAGTATTCTCGTCGCTTCATAACATTAAGGTTGAACCACTGCAGTCACATGGACAATTTTAACAATGTCTTTAGTACTTTTCTGGACCTCAAAAGGTGCAGTGATGTTGCTGCCTATGTGTGGTTCACAAACCCTCGGATTTCATCAAAAATACCTTAATTTTAGTTCCGAAGATGAACGAAGGTGGGTTTGGAATGACACGAGGGTGAGTAATTAATGACAGAAATTTCATTTTTGGGTGAACTAAGCCTTTAAAAGAAATGGCAACCAGTTACTTGACCTAACATATACACATATGTAAAATCTTGATGTTAAAAAAAAAAAAAAAGTTAAATAGATAAATTATATGTCATCTACCCACATGCTAATAAGATCCCATTTTGGTTTGAAAAGATTTTATTTACAAACAAAAGTTATCCTCTGGTAACAAAAGAGAGGACAAAGTAATACACAGTGACACTGATGCGCTACATAAAGGCAATGTCAACAAAAGGCACGTGTTCTGCTCCTCAAGACTTCCTCTTCTTCAGCATCTCCATGTACACCCCAAGAGACTTCTGGATGGAGTCTTTTTTGGTGAAATTGACAAAGTTTATGATGTCGGCTTCTCTGTTCGCAAGAAGTTTGTCTATGGTGGGTTTTCTCATCATGGACTTACTTATCTGACGGGCATGATCTGTGTGCAAAAAACAGTGTTCATGAACAAAATGTACTAACAAGAACAGGCAGAAATATTGTATTTTGGAGCAAGCTATTACTATACATTACCTGGGATGGCCAACCATTTAGTCATGGTCTCAGTAGCTGTGCTGAGAACTTTATCCTCAGGAACGAGCTCATCCACCAGACCGACCTTCAGGGCTTCAGGAGTACTGTACAGTAAACCGAGCTGAAGACCCTTCTCGGTTTCTCTATGGCCCACGACGTTTAACATGGTGTCCTTAAACCTGATTGACAAAATCTTCATTTATTACCATCCTGTTTTACAGTAGGTATACATGCACTCATTTTGTCACTTCGAATGAATCCAATCGGATTTCAGATTATAAAAAGTTCCCTTTATATGAAACCTAAACTTTGCAATCAGATTTACATATTCACAGGCATTACGTGTATTCTGAAACAAAACGTCAGGGCATACAGTCAGTGAGTTTATAACCAGAGAAAACCACCGTGATAATGTCACCAGAGCTACCGTGAGAATAAAATGAGATGCAAAAAACAAGAACACAGCAATAGCACTTACCAAAAAGGTGCAACGATACCAAGTTGAGTTTCATTCAGACCAATGCTATAGCGAGGGTTATCGGCCATGATCCTGTAGTCACAACACATAGCCAACAAGCAGCCACCTGCAGGACTGGAGCCCTGAAAACAGAACAATTCATTCATTCGTTAACTAAAAATTTGACCTAATAGGAATACTTTACCTAAACCAGTCAGGTATTAGAAAACAGAAGGCTGTATAGTGACACTCACATTGATTGCAGCGATTGTGACCTTGGTGGACCCATAAAGCTTAAGCCATGCGTCCTGTACAGCCTTCCAAAATTCTGTGTAGTGCTCTGGGCTCTTCTGGTACATTTCCAAAATATCTAGGCCTGCAGAAAACACCTTCGGCTGGGCCTACAACAAAAACCGCACAGTCGATGAAATGAACAGACAAACTGGATTCCACTAAAGCAGATGTTTCTGTTGACTTACAGATGTTATGATCACACCTCTGCAGCCTCTGTCCAGCTCAAGTTTTTCTAAATTAATAGCAAATTCAGTCAAAAAGTCAAGACTGAGGCTGTTGACCGGAGGACTTTGAAACTGCATTATAGCAACACCTGCGAGAATATTAAATCATTATAACAGGGAAAAAAGATTTTCTGGTAATCACGTTTTGATAAATGTATAGTTGCAAAGCAGTAAACCCATTATTAATGCACATTATGCATTAAAATTCTCACCATTACTGCTATCCAGGTCCACTTTAATTTTTGAGGATGAATATCTGTTTGAAGATACAAAGTATTGCAGAGCACAGGTTCTCCCATGACTGCAGTTTCCAGACAGCAGTGATACAAATCCTGCAGGAGAAAGATCTAATATTTGACATATGTAAAACTAAAAGCCAAGATATTTTCGCAGTGCATTTATTTGACTATTAGTTACACCTCTGTAAGCATATTGAGTGTTGCATTTCCCAGTGTGAATAAGCTGTGCCCTTATTAAAGGACTAGAGTTGTAAAAAGTTAAAAAGTTAGCACCAAAACAACACCTGATCCGTGTCATTAAATGTTGATTTTCTGCTTTCTACAACATACAGATTAATTCAATAACTAATGATTTCCTGAAAACTGTAAGAAGGCGTTGTTGACAACTCTTTTGTGGTCCTCTGACCTTTGTCCTAATTAATGATTGCATTGCTACTTCATATTTAACGTAATTCAAAATAAAACAAGGTCACTGCACTACAGAAAACAGCAAAAGTTTCAGATAAGGCAAAACACACCTACCAGAGGGGCTGAATTTGGTACAGTGTCTTAATACTGATGACATCTTGTCAGCTGAAGAGATAATGCTAAATTGCTAAATGTAAACTTCACCGCTTCTGCACATGTGTTGCCAGATCTCACTAGAAAAACAGGGAAGCTGTACTGACAAAACATTCTCAAAATAAGTAGCTTTCCCTAAAATAACATCTTGCATCTTTCTGCAAAGAAAATACATTTTTTATTAATGTTTATTTAAAAAAAAAAAAAAAAAAAAAAAAAAATATATATATATATATATATATATATATATATATATATATATATATATACAGTACAGTCCAAAAGTTTGGAACCACTAAGAGGTTTAATGTTTTTAAAAGAAGTCTCTTCTGCTCACCAAGGCTACATTTATTTAATTAAAAATACAGTAAAAACAGTAATATTGTGAAATATTATTACAATTTAAAATAACTGTTTTTTTCTATTTGAATATATTTCACAAAGTAATTTATTCCTGTGATGCAAAGCTGAATTTTCAGCATCATTACTCCAGTCTTCAGTGTCACATGATCCTTCAGAAATCATTCTAATATGCTGATCTGCTGCTCAAGAAACATTTAATGTATACAATTGTAAAAAATATTTGTGTACAATATTTTTTTTCAGGATTATTTGATGAATAGAAAGTTCAAAAGAACAGTGTTTATCTGAAATCTAATCTTTTGTAACATTATAAATATCTTTACTGCCACTTTTGATTGATTTAATGCATCCTTGCTGAATAAAAGTATTCATTTCTTTAATTTCTTTTCAAAAAAATTAAAATAAAATTTTTTACTGACCCCAAACTTTTGAACGGTAGTGTATAATGCTACAGAAGCTTTGTATTTCAGATAAATGCTGTTCTTTTGAACTTTCTATTCATCAAGGAATCCTGAAAAAAAAAGTACACAACTGTTTTCAACATTGAAAATAATCATAAATGTTTATTGAGCAGCAGATCAGCATATTAGAATGATTTCTGAAGGATCATGTGACACTGAAGACTGGAGTAACGATGCTGAAAATTCAGCTTTGCATCACAGGAATAAATTACTTTGTCAAAATATATTTAAATAGTACACAGTTATTTTAAATTGTAATAATATTTCACAATATTACTGTTTTTTACTGTATTTTTAATTAAATAAATGTAGCCTTGGTGAGCAGACGAAACTTCTTTTAAAAACATTAAAAATCTTAGTGGTTCCAAACTTTTGGACTGTACTGTATATTACAACAACTGGCACAACATATTTATTAGCGACTTCATGAAAACACAAGTTGAAAGACGCTTTAAAAGGAGGACATGGCAACACTGCGACGTGTCGACAGCATGTGTGGCTGGTGAGTACGTCGATCATGCAGAGGGCCAATCAGCAAAGACGTACTTGATGCAGTTTATAATGATTGAACGCTTTTGGAAGGCGGTACATGTTGTGTCAGACTCACTCAAATGAGTGATACGCGTGGTTTGTCTTATCATTTGTTACTGGACAAATATTAACTTTTCCCTGTACTTTTTTTTAAACTTCTATTTCTGTTTTGTTTGCAGCAACTGTTCATTGCCAGCCATTACTGCTACATGCACCTGTTGTTGTGCATTTGATATATTGACTTAACTCTAGTGCATGAACTAAACTACAACATTTGAAACAAGATATACAAATAAGGACAAGCCAAACTTTATTAAAAATACAAGATGAAAAGTTATGACAATTCAGAAGCGATAGAATCTATTTTTAGCAAATGAATCAGTCAGCTGAAAAAAATTGCCCTGATTAAATCTTACATTACTGCTTGCTGCAGCCGCCATTACATCACATTGAACCCCCTAATTAACATGTTTGTTAATAATCATGCAATACAGACCACAAGTAGACTAATGATAACATCCAATTGTGAGGACATTGCATTATCAGTCACAATGTGAATTTGAGAAAATATACATAATGTGCGGATATTTTGAAAAATGTTGAGGATTTCATTTGATCAAATACATCTTAATCATGTTTTGATTATGGAGTCACACAGTTATCAAAAATGACAATTCACACACACACACACACACACACACACACACACACACACACACACACACACACACACACACACACACAAGCTCTTAGCTAATCTTTTGTGTGCTCTCTTATTTGTCTTATAAGATCACAGTTAATGAAGATTTAGCATTTGTCTCCCTCATAAAGGCATCATAATGCACATGCAACTTATACATTTCCTGTGGCATTTATTACCTTTCTTCAAGAAATCTTATTCTGTAGAAACAGTAAAATCTGATCATTTCTGTAGAGTATTTCTGAATATGAATAGAGAATTGTTCAAGGGAAATCAAGATATGCACATGTTAGATAATAACCCAGGTTAAAAAAAGTACACTTCTATAATGTACTTAAAGTACTCTATTTTCATGCACTAATTTTGTACTTAATATGTTAAAAATTCTTCTTTAGTACTACTTAAGATCATCTTAAGATCATCTAAGTGTACTCAACTGTGCTATTTTGAGACACCATGAAATATGAACTAAAATGTGCTTTTAATATACTATGTATTTAAAAAATGTATTTAGATACCACTTATAGTACATTTGAACCCATAGTGTACTATAAGTGGTAACTAAATATATTTTTTAAATACAGAGATCGTATATCAAAAGCACATTTTAGTTCATATTTCATGGTGTCTCAAAATAGCACAGTTGAGTACACTTAGATGATCTTAAGAAGTACAAAAGAAGAATGTTTAGTATATTAAGTACAAAATTAGTGCATGAAAATAGAGCACTTTAAGTACATTATAGAAGTGTACTTGTTTTTCACCTGGGAACATCAGAGATGGAGATGGAGGTGTAATGTAACAGTATCAACAGGCATATAAACAAGAAAATGTATTTATTTTGGAATGTCAAAAAAAACAACAATCTAATATCAAAGCTAGATGGAGGACAGTTACAGACAGCTGGACAGAGATGAACAGATCTTGAACCATTTTGGGGAATGAGGAGGGTGCTTGACTATGGGCTTCAGTGATGGTGGGCTCCCAGCTTAAAAGACCAGCAGATGTCGCATTTCAAAGCCAGTGACTAACCAGTAAGACAAGTGAACCAGCTTCACCAGAAATGCTGTTTGACCAGCCAAGTTTTGCTGGCGAACAGCCAAACAACTTCATACTAGTCTAAGCCGGTCTTTTCTGCAGGGGATAATGCTCAGAAATACCATTTGGACAAGCAACACTTAGTACAAACCACTTCCTACACATGTATTTATCAGGCTGATTACATCATCAATACAAGAAATTAGCCATAGCAGACACGATGGCCTCACATTCAAGCATGCACTGATTTGGTCATGGGCTCTGTAAAGAACTCTAAATGCATTGCAAGAATACAGACATTGTAATATTTACATTTACAGTTTACACTAACCTGAGAGTACAGGCATGAGTAATTTCAATTGTTGGTTATACCGTTGTTATATCTATATATCTAAGTCACCTCTAATACCCTGCCAGTCACTGTATGTCCTCACCGTTGATTACACTTAATATGTAATATCATCTTCATTATTTTAAGGTTTTTGTTATATGACTAATTCTTATTTAACCATTTGCAAAGTCAACTTCAGCTGCATATCTACCAAGCCTAAGTCTCTGTTTTAAACATTAGTCATAAATTGGGTATTTTGCTATGCATCTGGGAGAGAGAGAGACAGAGGAAGAACCTCTTTACTCTGCACTGTCCCAATCTTTTTTGATATGCAGGTTCCACTCCCACGACAGATGGTCTGTTTTGTCGTCATCTGTGAAGTAGGATTTGATGTGGTAGCTTCCCCGAACGATCATGCCCTTTGGAGCCTCCTCCACCGGGGTGAGAAACTCGTGCTCCTCGGCTCTCGGACCGTAGCTGCCCACCATGTACACTGCCTTATCCACTACAGGTAAAAAAGTATATTTAAAAAACAAAAAAACAATGAGTCATCTGATTTTTTTTGTGTGTGTGTGTGTGTGTGTGTGTGTGTGTCTTTTGATGAAAATATATTTTAAATTTAGTAAATATCTTGAGTGCCACATGTATGTATGCAATATTGTTTCCGCCATGGAATATAATGAAAAATTTAAAAAAAATGTAACTGCGACTTTTTCCATTCTTCACCATTCTGGCTTTGTTTTCTCAAAATTTTGAGTTTATATTTTACAATTCTGACTTCATAACTCGCAATTGCAAGTTTATCTCTTACAATTCTGAGGAAAAAAAGTCACAATTCTGACTTTTTTCTCGCAATCGTAAGTTTATATTTTGCAATTCTGAATTTATTTTATAACATGCAATTCTGCCTTTTTTTCTTTTTTCTGTGAAATATAAACTCGGAATTGCGAGAGGAAAAGTTAGAATTGTGGGATACAACCTCACAATTAAACAAAGGTAATTTTTACTTTTTATCTCACAATTCTGACCTTTTTTATTGCAATTATGAGTTTATATCTCACAATTTGGAGATTCTGAGTTTATATCTCATAGTTCTGAGAAAAAAATCTGAATTGTGAGATAAAAAGTTTAGATTTTTTATTCTATGATGGAAACAAGCTTCCAAAAACATGTGAGAGGGGGATTGTCTCTTAAAACAGATTGATTGATTTCAATCGAAAGTTGATTCCCCCACCATAGCATTTTTTAACCTGACTGACAAATGGATAAAATGAAGCATTTGGCAAAACAACAACAACAACAACAACAAATCAAGCAAATCAACTTTTAAAAATGTCAATTTATTTGTTAATTGTTGTTTAAATATGATTTATTAATTTATTTAATTAAAAGAGGAATAAAATGATGTATTAATTTAGCATTTTATTATTATAACTACTTTTTAAATGTTAATTAAATAAACCATTATAAATATGCCTATTAATAAAAATATGTAAAAGTAGTTTATTTAGTTCTGTTTTTATGCTTGAATTAATACACTGAAGTGTCACACCTAGTCCTCCATATACCTCAAGCAGGTCAATTTATCAAGATTATTGACTATGACCGATATTGTTAACATTTTGCGGCATTTTTACTTTTTTCTTGTCGTCTTTTCGTTAACAGCACGTTTTAATTAAAAACATTAAATTATCGTCACGCCACAGTTTTCTTTATGTTAACAAATCTATAACCCCATTATTAACAAACATTAATACTGATTCACACAACATCAATAGTTTCTCGTTTATATAATATCAGATCAATCAAAATGGAGTTATCACAGATAATTTGAGCTTTGTTCGTCTAAAATTATCTCAGGATTTGCCCAAAAACATGACATATCAATATAAGCAAAATATATTTATCAGATAGTACTTTCAAATGGGACTGTAAGATGTTTATTTAGATCATGCACATTTAAACAGTACATGTGTGTTTAAAGATATTCATACACCCTTGACTCAAACACTTCCAGTACCAAGCAAGGCCAACATTTAAATTCATGACTACAGATGCTCTTACCTCTGAGTCCTTTCCTGTAGGTCAGATGCACATATTTCAGTCCAGACACGATGTCCCTGTTGACCTAATGGGAACAGATGGAATGAATTAGAATAAATATTAATTTAACATGTCATTTTCGTTCTCAGGACATTTAACCTGTTGTAGCACACAGTCGCCAGCAGAGGTCCTGTTAGATCCTTGGACATTTAGGAATTCCCTCCAGGGAATTCCCAGAATTTGCATTGAAATTAAGTTACTGTCTATTTTAGTATATTTAGGCAAGAACTATAATGCTATTTTATCTCATGTATGAAGCTAAATCGAGCACTTCTTTCCTGATTAATCATGGGATAGAAGGATATTGTTGGACACAAGAACGGCATTTTGCAGGAACATGATCTGGTATGACTCCGTGATTCTAGATGCCACTTTTAATTAAATGTTCTTGAGAAAACTGTTACAAAACACAAAAACATTTCAAAATCACCTATATTGTGAAGCAAAAAAAATACACAAACCCACTTTATGCTTACACTGTACCCCGAACTGTTTACAAATATTTTAAGTGTGTTATTTTTAGGACATTTTGGCCTGGGAAAGGGTGTATGTGTGTATTTCTGATCCAGATAGGAAATAAACAATCTATCCACTTCTGGCCTTGCATTTCATATCTACGTGCTCTGAGCCTCATTGAAACAATATTGTAAAACTAGCCTTATTTTTTACAATGCCTATTTTAGATAAATGAATACACAACAGTATTCTAAGACAACAGTATAAAAGAGTAACCACTACTGCAGACTGTATTATTTATTTTTATGCTCAACAATCTGATTTATTTTTACCTTGAAGTGGATTTTCACCCTGTAGTCCACTCCCTCCTTCATGGTGAAGTTCGTCTTCTTCAAAGCATCGAGGTTACCTGGGTAAAAAAATAAAAAAGCAGAGAAAGAAAAAAATCAGCCAAAGTAAAATTAAGTAGAATTGTGCATTGCTATAATCAGTGTTAGGGTAATGCATTACAAGTAAAGCGAGTTATGTAATCAGATAACATTTTTGAGTAACTACTACGGTAACACATTACTTTTGAATAAATAAGTTACTTTTTCAAATAAGTAATGGAAGTACTTTGTTTTCCCATTTATAGTCTGACAACTCTCCTGTCCTCATGTTGAAAGAAAACAGAGAAAGGTGCATCCTATTTTCTGCAATCCAAAATGGCAGCGCAGCTGAAAGGTTTCTTTGAGCTGCGCCCTCTACTGTACAAGCACGGATTTGCATTCCCTTCAGCGTTAAACTTATTCATTTCACTTTTGGTGTGAAAGAGCCTGTACATTTGCCAAAAATAGAACTCTTTTTTTGTTGTTGTTATTAAAAAACACAAGCAAGCCCAGGTTAGAAAAAGTAACAAAAGTAGTGCAACACATTACTTTCCATAAAAAGTAACTGAGTAATACAATTAGTTACTTTTTTAGGGAGTAACTCAATATTGTAACGCATTACTTTTAAGAGTAACTTTCCCCAACACTGGTTATAATCACATTTTTAAAGAAATATAACATAAATCAATATCATAGTTGTAAATGTGAGCCCTTTATGTTGCAGGTTGCATCCTTTTGCTTGTAGTTCAACTGAGTTCAATGCAAAAAGCTTCCTTACAAAAGTGCAACTGCTGCGTTATCAATTTATCCCTTGAATCTGCCCTAAGTGCTTTGTAATGGATACTGAAAGAGACCAGGGAGGAAGGAGAAATCGAAGATTGATACAATGAGCAACATCAATGATGATTTGTGGCTCATTCACATGATGCCAAATGCCAGACTGTGTTCATTAGTGTCCTTAACATTAATACTATTTTTAGACTACAGAGGCTTTATCATCTAATGGAACTGGAACTCGGCTTGGACATTCTCCATCTTGAAGTGGATTCTCTGCATGTGCTGACATGTGAGGTCACTGTTAGTATAACAGAAGCAGCTTCAAACCCTCTCAAAACCTTTTTCTACATCACAAAGATGAAATCCCTTATCTGTAATTGACAATCCAGCTATGATAATCACTGTAATAACATAATCCTGATTGGACAAGAGGATTAGTCCATGTCTGCGACAGTGAGAGTTAAATCTTGGGGTCTGTGATCTCCTTATGACATGCTTATTAGCTCAGCTTACATTAGTAAGTAAATTAGATTGTCCGTACACATACATACACACCCATTAAAAGTTTGCGAACTGTAAATGTATTTATTTTTTGTAGATGTGTGTTCTTTTCTTCCCTGTGCTTAAAATTTCAGGAGGTGTTGGTTGGTTATGAACACAGTTTGCTGAAATTGTTGTAGCTGGTATGCCGTTTGTATGACTCCCACACAGCAGTGAGAGAGCATAGATGGAGATGGATAATATGGAAGATCCCAGCGGAGGCTCTAGCAGTCTGGAGGAGCTGCAATCTGGCAAGAGGTGAGAATGAGAGCGGCCCGTTCCACCCTCACTCCCACTGCTGCAGCGTTACACACAGACACCTCATCACCATCAACATAACTCACTGAATCTCACTTTACTAAAAGATCCATTTCCTGCACTGCCAAGAAAGGACAAAACAGTTCTGAATTTTGCATCCTTCTAAATGTGATGGTAAGTTGGCTGATTACTTTATATTTGCACAGGACGGCTCATAATAAGACCCATAAATATATTAATATTACATTATATATAATGTAAAAAAAAAAAAAGAATTTTAATGGTAAAAGACTCTGAAAATGCTCCGGTAAAAAAAAAAAAAAAAAAAAAAAAAACTATTTTATTAATTATTAAACATTAAGATCTTTTATATGGTGAAAAAATCATTTAATGTAATTTTAATGTAAAATACTGTAAATTACAAGTGAAAAACAATATACAGTAATAATTTACAGTGACAACAAAGAATTTCATGTGACATTTGATGTTTTTTCATTTAAATAATGGTTTCTTCTTAGTTTCTTGTTATCAGTTAAAATTATGGTTTAATGTTACATCTTATGTTGTTAAATGAATGTTTATTGCATTATTTTAGTGTTGTGTGTTACCATGATGGTGTTTTGTGTTTGTGTGCCTATATACTAGTATTTACCTCAGCTTGTGGAAAAGCTATTTGTGATGAACCTTGATTCATCATGTTTTTTTTTGTTTTTTTTTGTCCACCTGTTTTTGGTGGTTTGTCAGTGTATTATAAAGCTACAAAACAGATTTTGGTACTTCAGTAGGTTGATATATTAACATTTTCAGTTTACATTAAATATATTTGAAACTGGCAGGTTTTTTTTACAGTACAGATAAAGAGCCTACTGGGTTAAGAGTGCATCCTCTGTACTTTATTCACATCTCTCTCAGAGGGGATGCGACAAACACTGCAAAATATTCAACTGCTCAGATATGGACTATTCGGATTCAATTAAGAGCGCTGTGATAAGGTCTGGCTTCCTGCTGCTCTAATCTGAACGTCAGCAGAGCAGAACTTCTGCAGTCACGCTGAGTGCTTTTCGAGTCTGAGTGCAGTCAGGTTCTGCTCCCCACCTTCATCCACCACTAACTGTCACAGTATTTTTCCTTCATTGTGTGTCAGCCCAGTCACATCCATCAAAAACTCAGTCTGGTTAGCGTTACATCCCAGTGGACGTCCCACTGTGAGGTGCCGTGCTCAGCTGTCACTTACAACAGGACTCTGGCACATCTGTGCTACTGATCACAGATCTCTAATGCGCTCCTGCTTACAGCTCAGACTATGGAATGATATTTTATGCTGTTTATCTGCAGTTTCTTGTATAGTGAATAGTGTTCACTCTATATTTATTGACTGGTGTGAATTTACAGCTGCAGCATGGTATTTATATGCAAAAATGCATTTTTTAAAAACAGAAAATTTAAATTTAATATACAGTACTTTTCATTTCAAAAGTTTGGGGTGAGATAAACTTTTCATGCTTTTGAAGCAAGAGTCTTCTGCTCACCATGGCTGCATTTCTTTGATCAAAAAAATACAGTAAAACTTCATGAAATATTGTGAACTATTATTATGATATAAATAACTGTTTTCTATTTTAATATATTTTAAAATCTAATTTATTCCTGTGATGACAAAGCTGAATTTTCAGCATCATTACTCCAGTCTTCAGTGTCACATGATCTTTCAGAAATCATTCAAATATGATGATGATTTGCTGCTCAAGAATCATTTCTTATTATTTTTAGTTGAAAATGGTTGTGCTGCTTAATCAAGTGTGGACGTTTTTTTGTTCCAGGACACTTTCATGAACAGAATGCTTGGAAGAACAGCATTTATTTGATATAGAAACATTTTGTAACATTATAAATGTCTTTACTATCATTTTGATCAATTTAATGTGTCCTTGCTTAAAAAAAAAAAAAAAAAAACATTTGAATGGTAGTGTAAGTAATCTGGATCACACTGGAAGAGAATATTATTACTAGAAAAAAGTTTGTTGACAGGGTTTTCTGATTTTTTCAACAATAATAAAAATGAGACATTTTAATAAATATGAATTAAAAGAGACATAAAATAAGAAAAATAATGAACTGAACTAAACTAAAATTTTAACTAAAAATGTCAACTATGACCAAAACAAAAAAAAAGTACACTGATCTGAACCCCTTTGACTTGAGTTACATAGTTTTATAGGGTTAGTTCACCCAAAAATGAAAATTATCCCATGATTTACTCACCCTCAAGCCATCCTAGGTGTATATGACTTTCTTCTTTTAGTCAAACACAGTCGGAGTTATATTAATAAATATTCTGGCTCTTCCAAGCTTTATAAGGGGAGTGAATGGTAACAGCGATTTTAAAGTCCAAAAAAGCACATCCATGATAAAAGTAATCCATAAGGCTCCAGGGGGTTAACAAAGGCCTTTTGAAGTGAAGCGATGCGTTTTTGTAAGAAAAATATCCATATTTAAAACTTTATAAACCAGAATTTTTGCTTCCATACGCAAGTCAATTCCGGAGGAAGAGTGAACTTTGACCTGACACATGACGAATTGACGAACATGGAAGCACAGAGCATAGAGCAAAACACAACTTCGGTCATGAATTAGAAGTCTAAAACAAGAATTTTTAAAGAGAAATGTCAGAGGAGCTTGAGTTTGTTGCCCAGCCCTATTTGTTTGAACCACAAAAGGAGTCTACTCATATATACCTAAGCTTACGCTACTCCTACATCCTAAATCACATGCCGAAACTCATCTTTCTCATGAACGTGTGGACGGACATTACTGGAAGCTAGTGATTATAGTCTATAAAGTTATAAATATGGATATTTTTCTTACAAAAAATGCATCTCTTCACTTCAGAAGGCCTTTATTAGGCTCCTAAAGCCGTATGGATTACTTTTATGATGGATGGATGGATGTGCTTTTTGGGGTTCCAAATCACTGTTACGATTCACTCCCATTATAAATCTTGGAAGAGCCAGAATATTTTTTTAATATAACTCTGATTATGTTTGACTGAAAGAAGAAAGTCATATAGGATGGCTTGAGGGTGAGTAAATTCATTTTTGGGTGAACTAAATCTTTAAATCACTGACCATTAACCAGCTATCAGGCCACCAATAAACATTGTTTTGTTCCTCTTATTTCAGTGCAGAGGTAATTTAAGAATAAAAGTTGCTAAACAGGAAGTCCACACACAAAAGCGCAACAATGTATTCTGTGTTAAGAGGGCAACGCCTTCCTGTACCAACTCATACCACAAGTCACTTCTGGTTTTGTTCTAAAAGAGGAAACATGTTGCTGTAGAGGTTTTACGCTGTCAACGATGTTACAGATTTTATATCTAAAAAGGGCTTCTTACTTTAAAGCTCTGACTTAAACAGTCCAGAATCATCCCATTGCCTAGCAACCAGGTGACCTTTTGCCGTATTCCCATTGTTAAAGAGGGAAATACACTGTTGAACTGGCCGAGGGCAAAGGAGGGTGGCAGAAACCTGCTCTGACCGACAGTCCCCTCCAGCGTATCGAGGGCGGGTACATGGTTACATACAGCAGTGTATGTTGATTTGTGTTGCAGATCTCCATCTCCTGCCTGCTTGCATGATACTGGCTGGCAGAGGAAGGAATGACATCATCCCTCTGAAGGCAGGGGAGCTGAAGCATTAGAATGCAGTGCAGAGCTACTGAGGTTCTGTCAATAGTGTCAACTAAGCAAATGCCCTTCCAGCTCTTGACCAGCAGCCTTTGTGTGGACAAAACCACAGATCACAGATTCAGCCCATTTACCTCAACCCACACAACTATTATCTTACCAATAATTACACAAAAAAATATAAGTTGAATGCTTTGGATTTGAAATAGGGGTGTCAATGTCAGTGCTGTTATTGTTAAATAAAACTAAAGCTAATAAAAATAATTTAAATAAAATAAATATATATATAATATATATGTATATATTTATAAATATATATATTAATCTAATATATATAATAATCTAATATAAATAATAATAATATAAAATAATCTAATATATATAATAATCTAATATAAATAAATATTAGATAAAATATTAAAATATTAGATAAAAAAACGAACTGAAAAAATAGTTAAAGCTATATAGAAATATTAAAAAGCACAACAAAATTAATAAAACTCAAAAATATAAAAAACAAAAAAAGCTCAATGAAAATATTAATAAATACTTTAATAGTATTTATAAAACGGTTAGTTCCTGTCCTTGATCGCCTCCCCCAACACACTTAGCAACATAAACTGTTTGTTCTCAATTGATATTGTTCATTGAAGCTTACTGTATTATGTAGAAGAGTATTGTGAGAAAGAGATTTAGCATTTTCCTTCAGGTCAGTCCTATGTTCATAATAAAAAATCTGTTTAAATGTCCGATGTATTATCTTGTCCTTTTAACATTTAAGGGGTTTTCCCGTGACTGACAGCGCTAGTCAAAGCATTTATCAGTTGCAATGTCTCAGTCTTTTCAATGTAAAGGTCTTCGCTACTGACTGATACACTCATAAAGACAGTCTTGACATTTTGCCGCCATCTAATACGGCATTAGATGCAAGTTACATCTAATAATGTAACTTCTGTTGCTGTTCACGGTCAGGGACTATTTTTTTCCGGCATAAGGAAAGCTTTTAGTGAAAGTTTACTTCATGAAAGTTGCATTGATACATATTTTTGGCTTTAATATTTGTATTGTGTGGTAACCGTTTTATAAAAGCAATAAGGTACTCGAGGCTAGTGCTGTATCGTGAATAAGTCGTGTCTAACAACGGCCTTCAGCCGTGACTTATTCATGATACAGCACTAGCCTCGAGTACCTTATTGCTTAAATAATAGTCAATGTAGTGTATTATTTTAGAACAATTAATATATAAAAAATGTGTGTAAAATAATAAAAAATAATGTATTACAGTAAAACAAATAAAACAACCCGATTTGAGGGATTGTCACAGTAAGTATTAGTATATCTGATTAATCTGAATAAATAAAATTATATTTTTGAATTGGCTGACAGCCCTCATTTTAAATGGCTGGATTATGTTGACTAGTTTTTCTTGTGAGACTCACCTGTCAGATCCATGGTGATGGGTCCAGGGGCCTGGTCACACATCAGAGTCAGCCGGGTCACCTGAACATTAGGAATGGTGGGATCTGCAATGCAATAAATAAAACAGGTGAGAAACAGCAAACTGTCTTCTCTACATTTATTATTGAACCATACATAAACTACTGTACCTATAGGATAAACCCACTTATCCATTAGAACAGCCTTTTTTCCTTAGTGCATAAACAATACGAAATAGGCAACCAGTATGATTGGGTTTAATATTCTCAGCATGCAGTGAAGCTGCATCCCTTTTAGACCAAGATGATTTGCTGGTTAAATAACAGTTCTGAAGCAAATGTGAGTGGTGCTTGTTCCCCCACCACAAAATTGGGACTTTAAGTGTGATTGCTTAGAAAAAAAGCAATAGCACACATCTTTTGCACAATTTGAAGTATCATTCTCCAAGCCGTTTCATCCACACATTCATCATGTTTCTCAGGCCACAGGGAAGATACTTAGACTGGACTAAATAGAGTAAAAATAGGGAGGGGGAAACAGGGTTTTCACGTGCACCTGCAACGCACTGGCCAGTCAATGTGTAAATAAGACACATTAATCATCTCAGATATGTGTGGACTAACATCATCAATTCGGGTTTGTGGAAAGACAGGTTTCTCCAGCCATACAACTCACACTCATTTCCTTTGTTTTATCTGTTACCAATATAAAAAGCTGTGTTCCAAAACGTGAGCTGACTCAATGCCTACTGCCTACAGCGTTCAATCGGTCATGGAACCTCATAAGTGACTTTGAGGTAAAACTTTATATAGGCTAAAGTAAAACTAATAAAGTTCCTCACAGGAAACATAACTAACAATTGGTTTTAATAGAGTTGCTAAGCTAACAAGATGATACTCAAATAACAATACAAATAAAAGTACATATTAAAAACAAAATACACAAAATTGGTTAAAACTGATTTCAACTGAGTTTGAGTTAGCATGCTGCTAAGCTAATGGGACAATACTTTAATAACTCGTAAACAAACAAAATTACACACAAATATGGGGTAAAATAGTATGATGTTGGCATATTGCTAAGAAATATTACTCTATAGAGCAAAAGTAACACAAATATTGGTTAACTGACCATTTTGAATTACAATGATCTATTTTTCTACTTTTTGGAACATCATAGAAAATTAGAAATCGAAAAAAAAGAAAGCATAATTAAGTTGCCTATCTTTGGAACAGTCTTTGTGTCAGGAAAGCGCCAACAATTCTTTAAAATGCAGCTCACTAGGTTTGCAGTGTCTTTTACAGCTACAGTGTCTTTCACAAACATAATCACCTTCATTATAAGATAAAGAGGCATTTAAAGTCTTGTCAGTCACTGTTGCTAATGAGACAACATGTATTCCCTCCCTAGTTTCTTGTGTCCATAGGAGCTCTGGCCATTACAGAAATAGATCGGGCCTGTCAGGGTTTAGGTGGACACAGAGCCGCTGCAGGTTAGTGACCCCAGCATGCAGTCTCAGCACATTTAACAGTGATAGAGCTGCGGCTGCCCCACCCCTTAAAGGAACAGTTCATCCAAAAATGAAATTTCAGCCAATATTTATTCACCCCCATGTCATTACAAACCAGCATGCTGTTATTTTATTTTTTTCCCCACTGGAACACAAAAGGAGACTTTTTGAATATTTTCCATGCAACAATAGTGCATTATGACCATGTCTGTCAAGATCCACAAAAAAGGACAAAAGAACACACACACACAGAGAAAATAACATAAAAGCAGACAGTTTATACACTATATTTCAAGTCTTTTGAAGCCATTCAATGGCTTTGTATGATGAACATTTAAATTTTTAGTGAAGATACTTCAAAAATTCTCCTTTTGTATCCCACAGAATAAAACACAGGCATATAGGCTTGGAACAACATGAGGGTGAGAGTGATATGTGAACTCCCATACATCATAGAAGTTGTCCCATGAAGCATGCAGGGCAGGTGACTAGCTTAATTTAGGTGCTTTACTCTACTGTTCCACTGAGTGATTGTTTCTGCAGCGCCAAGAGGGAGCTAGTGGTGTAAAACTGCACATAACAAATTGCTGGACGGGTCTCATTGATGAAGTGTTATTGATGCAGGGTGGGCTGGTTTTAAAAGTGGAAACTACAGTTCATCAACTGCTGATGGTTACAAGTGCCGCCTTTCACTCGCAAAACTGTGCACTGGGGAATGCACACACCAAATATGACTGATCACCCTAGCATAATCCCACTATTATATCTGAGAAGATCTTAAATTTAATCTAATATTTTCAGTGTTTTCAGCCCTAGTGAAGGGGTAAAGGGATAGTTCACCAAACATTTAAAATCTGTCATAATTTACTCTCATGGTGACCCATATTTTTTTCCTTTCGTGTAGTACAAAAGGAGAAATTAATAATGTACTTATTATTGTTATATTAATAAGATTATAAATGTTACATTTTTTGGCAAATATCTGAAATATGTTTATATATGATCTCAGCTCTGTAAGCAGATCTTTCAGTCTTTACACTGAAAGACAAAACGCTATAAAATACCAGCACAGGCCGCCGTTCGCATCCCAGCATATTGAATAAAGGCTATTATTAACCTGGCCATAACCAACAAAACAAAGATGAATCATTAATGAATCAGAGGACTCACAAGATAAATACCCTTGGCACACAAGCTGCATTTGAATGGAAAAAAAAGAAATGACTGCATTTGATTGATTCTCAACAGAAAATTAAATTGCATCTAAATCAAACGTTTTAAGCCCCATGAGTCAAGAAGAAATTAATCTGCCTTTTATGCCTTTAGGAACACTGTATCAGCAACTATTTCAGTTCACACTTAAAGGATTTGAAGTGTATATTTGGATTTTCCCTGTGGCAAAAGAAATTAGGAATCCTAGGCTTTGATCATAGTATCACAGAAACAATTCATCATAGAGAGAAACAGAAAAGAAACAAAGCTATTTCACTCAATAACTGAGTGAGAAATACAATAACAGATCTTATAATTAATGCAGCAGGACAGAATATCAAATGCAAATTATCCAGCGTTATGCAGTGAGTGGAATCATAATTCATGTTTTATGTTTCTCTAAACAACAAAGCAGTTCAAAGCCGTGCTCTTCTGACTAAGTGATAGGCACCTTCTCATTCTTTCTCTGAGTTAAGAGGATATTGTTTGGGGCTTTGAACCAAGACTGGATTCCCCCGGGGGATCTGAATCCGTCTAGACAGCAGGAGGAGAAGGGAGAGCCATCCCTGGAGAGATGAGCTACAGCTTTAACCATGAAGACAAGGCAATCTTCAGAAGATGAGATTCTTTGCAATATGCATTATTTGTGTGTATCTACATGAATGTGAGTTAAAATATCAATAAGATTCAACGAAGTTGTTCGGTGAAACTGATCCACTAAAAATGTCTTCAAATGCTCAGCCTGCATTTATTTGATCAAAAATACAGTAAAAACAGTAATATTATAAATATTGTTACAATTTAAAAGAACTGTTTTCTATTTTAATATATTTTAAAATGTAATTTATTCCTGTGATGGTAAAGCTGCATTTTCAGCATCATTACTCCAGTCTTCAGTGTCACATGGTCCTTCAGAAATCAATCTAATATGATGATTTTGTGCTCAAGAGACATTTACTATTATTATCAACGATGAATGTTGTCAATATTTTTGTGGAAACAGTTATACCTTTTTTCAGGATTCTTTTATGAACAGAACATTTAAAAAACAGCATTTATTTTAAATCTTTTGTAACATTACAAATGTCTTTAATGTCGTATTTGATGAATTTAAAGGATTAGTTCACTTTCAAATGAAAATGACCCCAAGCTCACCCTTAAGCCATCCTAGGTGTGTATGACTTTCTTCTTTCTGAATCGGAGATATGTAAATAAATATCCTGACACATCTGAGCTTTATAATGGCAGTGAGCGGGATCAACGAGTATGAGCTGAAGAAAGTCCTTCCATCCACATCCATCCATCATAAACATAAAGTGAAGCAATGCATTTGTGTAAAATAATTATCCATATTTAACAAGTTATGAAGTAAAATATCTAGCTTCCGCTTTCCATATTCAAGTTGCAAAGAAAAATCTCGCAGTTCAAAACTGCCGTGACGCCAGTTCCGTTTTTTTTTTCCGTAATTTGAATATGAAAGACGGTCTGGCGAAAGCTATTTTACTTCATAACTTGTTAAATATGGATATTTATTTTACACAAATGCATCGCTTCACTTCAGAAGGCCTTTATTAACCCCCTCGGAGCCGTGTGGAGTTTATGATGGATGGATGTGGATGGAAGAACTTTCTTCAACTCATACTCTTTGATCCCGCTCACTGCCATTGTAAAGCTTGGATGCGTCAGGATATTTATTAATATTTCTCAGATTGTGTTCATCAGAAAGAAGAAAGTCATATACACCTATAGGACGGCTTGAGGGTGAGTAAAGCTTGGGCTAATTTTCATTTCAAAGTGAACTAATCCTTTAATGTATTCTTGGTGAATAAAAGCATTAATTTCGTTCTTTTTTTTTTTTTTTTAAATAAACATTTGTAACAGTAGTGTATAAATTATATAAATTATAATATTAATATAATATAATATTATTAAATGGTGTGCACATGCAATAGGCGTGCTTCATTTTCCTGGATTTTTGTGAAGGTACACTAACCTGCCACCACAGGTCCAGAGCCCAGGAGGGTTTGCTTGTACTTGTTCAGGCTTTCATCATCCTTGTCCAGTTCCTGGATCTCCTGCAGGCTTTTTTGAGCCGGAGGCTGGTAGTTCAGATCTGGCTCATCTTCTTCCTCAACCACTGGTACGTCTTTTTCTTTGTCAGCCATTATGCCTGAGAAAAACAGGAATGAAGGGTTTTAGATAGGTTTAGTCATGGTCTTAAGCTCTATATAATCTTTTTCGGTTACTTCTCAGTAAGTTTGAAAGAACATTCATAGACATCTTTACATACAGATAGCAAGCTTACAATGATTTCATCAGATGTTATACTTAGGGCTATATACTTTTACCAACCTGAATTTAGGTGTAGTTAATGGTTATGAGATTATAACATTTCTGTGCTTGTCCTGACTTACTTGGATTAAAACTGACTAAAACTTTGCCTTTTTAATATTACTTAATAGTTTTTGGACCACATTTCTAGACTGGTTTTGAAAAGGATTTTAGCAGGCCAGTCACGATCAAGTTTGGAGCATCTGGTAAAAGCATAAAATGGCCAGATATTGAACTATTAGTGTAAAAATCTAGTGTGAAATCTATGACCTGTTAGACTACATGGTTTGTGATGTTCAGTGTGATTCTTTCCTGGTTCTACAGATGAGTAACTCTCTGATAAAAGACAGACTGAAGGTATTTTCTGCTATCTTTCCTCCTCTCACACATTGTTAAACACAAACCAATTCAGAATGGCTAACACTGCTAGAGAGAACAGATTTGAACATTTATCTCTTTTAAATTCAGAGTCATTTGTTGTAATCCTCATGTAGCGGAACAATACACTCATCTTCAACGCTGATAATTCCATTTCTATTCATCTCATTTGAGAGATGGTTTCTTACTAAATGCCTGCAGTCTGATAATATATATAGCAAAAAGAGTAACTGATGGTTTATGTACAGTAGCTGTTCCTGTTTAATTATAATAAGCCAGTCTGGATGTAGCAGATCTGTTAAAGGAATCATTGCTTTTATTAATTCAGCCACTTGTCAGAAACACTGCATTTCAGCATAACAGCTAATAATTACTGGGGAGCAGACAGCTGAGGTATTGCTCTCCAGAGAAAAAGAGGAAAATAAAGATCCAGAAAACTGCTTTCCATGTAGGAGGCCAACAACAGGGACAGCAATTTGTCATATGAATTAAGAGAGCTGAATCGTAATGTTCACATAACTCCCCTAGAGAAGCAGTCTTGTGGAAGTGTTGTACTGAAATATACTGCCAAATATGGTACAAAATTGTACCTAAAACTCTTAACCTTCAGAAAATATAAATTGTCAACCTCAGGAGGTGGAGCTCAATATTATATGGGCTGTTTTATTTTCTATTTAGGTTCTGAGGTTTGAGGTTTTTGCAACCCTGTTAGACAAGTCTGATAGTTTTTACTAAAATGTCACTTAAATATTATGATTGTGAATTAAAGTAATGGATACAGTTGAGAAAGTCTAGATCTTTGAGGAGAGAAAAGGTAAAAATGTATTTTATTTGTTTAAAACTAGCTAGTTTTCATGCTAGATGCTTTCATGTTTTCATTTTACGTTCGATAATAGTTTATCAAGCATGTCTTATAGTTCTCACACACAAAAAAACAAACAAACATGGGTTTTGTGCCTCTAAAAACGCTCACTGGACACCAAAGTGTACTGAATTCATGGGAAATGACAACTTCTAAATAATGACATCATTGCTTTCTCTAGTCTACAAGTGAAAATCCTTAGTGGGTGGATGTTCCTGAACACACACACACACGCACACAAAGACAGAGACACCCCCACCCATGTTGCCCCGGCTGATTTTATGTACAGTGTGTCGACGCTCTTCAGGCCAGCTCTGTCTCAGCAACCATGGAAACATGT
The DNA here is from genome assembly GCF_018812025.1 of Megalobrama amblycephala. Taxonomy (NCBI): domain Eukaryota; kingdom Metazoa; phylum Chordata; class Actinopteri; order Cypriniformes; family Xenocyprididae; genus Megalobrama; species Megalobrama amblycephala. The sequence continues at coordinate 56,364,018 of NC_063044.1, read as the reverse complement.
TTACATCCTCCTCAATGATTATCAAGAGTAATGATGAACCTTTCTTACATTATGAAAGGAGAAGAAAAACCCTAAGTGCTGTAATGTGAAGGCAAATGGAATAATGGAAGGATGGGGCTATAAAATCTGATCTGATGGAATCAATAGGGTGTTTTCGAGGGTCACTCTCTAATACACCATTAGTTTTATAAGAGCGATTTTCACTCATAGTGTCTAATAAAAATATACCACCATCTCCTTTTGCATCAGATTGCGCTAGCTCAAGGACCATGACACTCATTTGCTGCTGCTGTATATAAAAATGGGTAGCCAATTTCCTCCAACAAAAAAGGTAGGAAAGTGTGGGAATGAATTCTGTATCTTCTCTACATCAGTTGAACCAACGGGAAAAAAACACTATCCAGGAAGACAATTTGAGGAAGGCCAAGTAGGTCAGATTATAGTTTATATGAGGAGGCTGCATGATTTATGCAATTTCCAGGTGCAAAATGCTGTTGAGACATACGGCGTACTCCAGCTGCAGAAGACAAAGTGAGCCAATTAACCTACTAATTACAGAGAAATAAACAATCTGAATGTGTACAGATGAAAGTGGTAATGAAGTGTGAGAAGGGAAATTTGGCTATGCATAAATGTGTATTAATCAACAGCCAACTCTTGTGCAAAATGGAAACGCCTAAACTGACTGCAGTGTTACGACACTTTACTCAAGTGTGGACACATTTTGCACACTGGTGTCCTTTGGACCAATATCCTGTGCATAATAAGGCTATTTAGTTAATTATCCCTGTGCAATTACAGTTTAAATATTGCTAAAAAATGCACACCAATTAAATATCTTGCACACTGAATGCACAAATCAAATCCCCCGAGCTGAAATTCACTATAGGGAAGCCTGGTCACACTGAATAAATGACTGGACTAATTGGGCAATTTAAAGCATATCCATGAGCCAAAGCCAAGATTCTCACTGCAAATTGCAAGCAAAATGAACTATGTAGTGAGGGATTGCAGTTAAGGATGGTTATAGATACATTTCAGGGCATGTATTCTGTATAATGATGAAGGCATCTCAAAAATGCAATGTGATCAGAATACATATTAAATCATTAAACATCACTGATGTCCTCTCAATGTCCACAAGCTAATGGCTAATCATAACGCAGTTGTCTTGTAAATGAACGGGCAAATTGGTAAAACATACACATTTTGTTTTTTAGTTGAAAATGGTGTTGTGTAAACAGCCCCTTGTACAACTGAGATCTTACAAATGTGAATTATTAGCCAACAATTCACCAAAACATAAAATAATTATGAATTGCCATGAGGTTGTGTTGGACCAGTCATCACTTTTTGTATTACAACCCACAAACTAAGAGGCTCTGCTCTAATGAACACTAGAGACATGCTCCCATTCTCACAGTGGCCACTAGTGAGAGGTCATTTTTATTATAAAAAGAAGAATGACAGTAATTACCCTTGCTCCGCTGTGTTAAATAGCAATAATATTACTGTGAAGAATCTGACAAGCTTTTTTAATTGGCTTCCCCGCCCTTCGGAGATATAATTTCGGAGTGAAATATGTGTGGTGCAGCATCTCGAGCTTCAAAGGCAACACGCTTTGGCCCTCTTTGATCAGTAGAAGCAGTTAAATGCCTGGCTACATTGTGATGGATAGCATGCTGGTTTTCATCTGATGGCGTGTTGCAGGTTTCAGTGCACAGCTAATGAGGTGGACTATGAACGAGCAAAGAGCGCTGATGAACTGCAGTCTCTCATATTAAACGCACAACAGCCATACCCAAATATTCAGTGGACCCTCAGCAGATGAATGGAAGGCCCACTAGGGTTTCTGAAGTCCATTCAATCCTCACTCTTCGAACATGAATTTAAGACCCTTGCAAAGGGTAATAAACCCCTGAGGGTCAAATGGTAAGTTTTACATGACAACAATGTACTAAATACTGAAACGTTTTTCCTTTGAGTTTTTTGCATATAGACGGCAACGTCGTCAAAATGCTCCGTTCACACGGATCCACGAAAACGACTAAGAACACTATTATGCATGCCAGGCCAGGCCATTAGTTGGCGATTAGAGTTGTCAGAAGTACCGACTTCGGTACTGAAATTTAAAAAATGTGACACTTTGAGCGCTGTTGAGCGGATATGTAAACACCTCTGATTGGCCATTGTGTTGACTGGTCCATGATGGAAGCCTGCTTTCAAACACTCCCGTGTGTATCTGTATAAGCGCTCAGTGAAGAGCATCATTGATAACTATTTACAACGTTTTTGACGCGTTGATCATTGAAGCTAATCACAGACATATCTTATGAGCACGTGAACACAATGGCCAATCAGAGGTGTTTACGAATCTGCTCAACAGTGCTCAAAGCTTTGACAACTCTATTGGTGATGTTAAGGCAGGAACACACCAAGCCGACTAAGTTTTCTCAGTGTGTTCCGCACCGTCGACTGAAGTTGGTCCTCGTCGGCTTTTTTTCGGCCGATTCGAAATGTTGAATCGCCGTCGGAGCTCGTCGGTCCGTCGGGCCATCTGACCATTCTGATTGGCTGTTCAGTTACTGCCACCTGCTGGTTCGGAAAGGCATTTCAACTCACGCAGGCGCAGAACTGACGTGCTACTCGGCCGTCGTCTGTTTAGCATTGGTTTGGTGTGTCAGGCCAACTTTGGACCCAGACGCTGCCGACGTGAGCCAACCCCGCAGTCTGCTTTCGTCGCCACTAGTTCGTCGGCGTCGGCTTGGTGTGTTCTGGCCTTTACTTTACTTTGTAAAGAAACGCTACGTGCCTATAGACTGAACATGTAATACGCATGCGTATGACGTCACCGTTTTCACACATAGTTTACACTGAGACGATAATGGCATCGTTTTTAAAAACTTGCACTTTCAATCCCATTTTCAAAAGTTTGTTTTCAGGCCCCCAAAACATCATTGTCATGTAAATGAAAGGCCGAAAAGCATAAAAAGTTTTTAGTTGAAAACAGTGTGTGGAAATGCCGAGATGCGCATAAATACTAAAAACGCGCATAAAATATTTGTTGATTAAGGTGGATAAATGTTTTATCTGATAAGAAAGCATTTACCGAATAAATCTCTCAATGCGCAACAAAAAAGTCATGTGACTTTGACTCAACAGAGGATGTGATTGGATAACTGGACTAACCAGTTGACCAATTTCATTGCACAGCATCTCAAATATTGGTTTGATCATTCTGAAATGCCTGAGCCAAGTCTGATATCAGAATGATGGTACAAGGACCTCGCAGAAGCGTCTTGTGATTGTGTTCTCAAACACCAGGTATCCAAACGCATAACATGACAGCGTTTATTGCGTCTGCATGCTCTGAGATGGGTCATTTATGATGTAGGGAGAAAAGGCCAGTTTCTTTCCCAATTGCAGCAACTTCCATTTTTATTACAGATATTTTGCGCTAATTTCCCAGTAAGTGATGAATTTGTTCTCTTGAACACATGGGATGGAAACTACTGACTGTTGTTGATTCATTTATGTGTCAAAGTATGGCAAGTCACAGTAAAAAAAAAATTGTCAGAATATCTTGCCTGCACTTATGAGCTCAGTTTGCTCTAAAATGAAAGGCAATTCAGCAGCTGCTTTAACTTAACTCCCTGTATATATTAACACTTTAAATTTAACTGCTCTGCAACCCTCACATCCTCCACTTTCTCAACTACTTTGACACCGTCAAAGTCTCTGCTAATCAAACTGAGAGCAGAGTCAAGAGTGATTCATATCAGTAAACTCTGATCCTTTAAGTCAGTGACAAACACAAACCACAGCAGGCCGGAAATCTGCACAATTCAACGGTTTTACAGACAGAACGCCTCAAGCCATTTGACACTGTCACAGAAGGTTTTGGCTGTATTATATTGAAACAATGCAGCAGGAATACATTGATTCTAATCTAGAATATGGTCGAACACAAAGATTAAATATTCACTAAATGATTTCAAAGAAAAATGAGAGGAAATTCAATTAATAAAGCAGGCCCAGACAAAATCTACAGACTTTCTGCACTGATTTTGGGGGAAAATCTGTGAAGTGTATTAGGATAAATAAATAATATAATTATAATATAATATAATTTATTTATTTATATATATATATATATATATATATATATATATATATATATATATATATATATATATATATATATATGAAGACTTCAGATGCAAAAGCCTCTAAGTGCCGTCTGAAATTTTCTTCTAAAATGAGCATTTTTATCAAGCTCGTATGTTTAGGTTCAGTAATTTCACTTTAACGGCAATTAATAGGTCCTTTTCATTGCCATTAAAGTGAAATAACTTAACATAAATGTACAAGCTTGATAAAAATGCTCATTTTAGAAGAAAATTTCAGATGGCACTTAGAGGCTTTTGCATCTGAAGTCTTCATATATATATATATATATATACACACACACACACACACACTAGACAATTATCTGCTGAAAGAATAACCAATAAGCCAAAATATATGTAATATAAATAACAAAAATACATTTAAAATTGTTGGCAAGTGGATGCACAATTTAGGGGAAAAAATCTAATTGGAATTTTTCTGATAAAAATTGTGACAGCGATTTAAAATTAGATTTTTCAAGAGGTCCAGATTTGCTTATTTAGTTCTGCACAATTAGGCTTAATATTTGAATTTGATTATATATCAATATAACAATGAAATAATAATTATTAATATTCCTTTATTATTATTATTCCTACATAAAAATGAACAAAAATACATACAAATTTAAAAAAATAACTATTGTAATACTATTTTTCTGTAAAATGAAACATTAAGAATTTAATAAAAGTAATGATAATAATATTATTTAATAAAATTACAATAATAAAATGTATAGCTTTCTTAATTTCTTTGCCTTTAATTGTTAAACCATTTTGAAGAAATTAAAAAAAAATCTTTCTTTCTTTCTTTTTTATGGGAAGATGGTTAAGCCAAAAAAATTAAAACATAAAATATAAAAAGTGTAAAATATAAAACAGTACTACTATCTGTAACTGAAAACATAACCAATACAACAAAATATTTAATATATTTAAATATGATCAAAAACTAAAAAAAAAATGTATAAAACCATTAAAATAAGCATTAGTACACATAAAAGTTGGGGACATATTCAGGATTCAGAGTTCTCAGGATCAGTAATCAGACAGCAGCTGCAATGTGAAACAACAGAGTTGAACACCTGACTGCAAGCAGTGCAATGATGCATGTGATCCTCCTCATTCATATGGCCTTTCCCTACAGGGAGCACAAACACGTCAGCTTTTTTAAATCTCAGTTTCTCCTACATGCAATCTAATTGATTTACTCCTTTAAACATGTGTCAGGTCTCTGACATGCAGCCATCCATCACAGCACAGCACAGCAGCAGCTGAGGCTCAATGAGTCGTGATGCAGCTCTGCCGGGCCACAGGGGGTCTCAGTGTGTCAGCACCTGCAGTCCAACAGAGAGAGAGCTGAGAAACCTGTGCACCGGTCCGTCCCTTGGAGCCCGGGTTTGTGGGCCTTCTCTAAACACCATTGATTCCACTGGAATCACCTTGCCTCAAACTACTCTGGCTTTGTTCACACTGCACACAAATCTGGTTTGGTTTTCAAATCCGATCTTACTATCCACACTATTTATCTGTTTGTTTATACAGTGCTTGTTTTATACGTCTAACACTCACGATCTTCCTACGAATCCACACTTTCGCACAGGAACGCTGCTTTGACTGTCGGGAAGAAGTCTGCAGTGGAGTTCGCATCAGTGCGCGCTCGGCAAAAATGCATATCAATCGACCGCAAAGGGGGTGCACATGAGCACACCTCTGAATCCTAAAATGACAAATGGGACACCCTATGGTCTCATGGACTTCACAATCATGTCCACACAGCGGGCATTTTAAGTCTACAAGAGCATATGAAGTGTGCCATTAAGGACAGGGCTATTGTCTGGTGTATCAATATTAGGCTAAGGCACATTCCAAAACATCAGATTTTGACCGAATTTCAAAGCACATATGGATTTAATATGAATCGGGTTTGTAAACTTGTTTTGTTTTAGTTGTTTTGACATTCAGACTTGACAAAAAAACGAAACAGATTTGAGTCAAATACAAAGTTTATCCAACAGTCTTTTGACAATTCGTAACTTTTTTACATTTTGCTAAACTGGAATCCGTATGAATTTGTACGATTTCATTTGTACGCTTTCATACAACCTTCTGTTCATGCTTACTTTTTGTTTTACTGTGAATCATACGTTTTCCTACGAATCATGTCATACAAATTTGTACGCAATTCCAACTTTGTAAAACGCCTCATGAGGTTCAGGTCGGGATTGGTTGGTTAGCATGTTTCCATTAGCCCCTGTTGGTACATGTTGTAACTACACCATACAGTTGCAATTTTTTTAATAGTAAATGTTTTACCAGTGGCAGATTTGTTTTTTGGGGTGCTTAAATTTAAGTTGAATTGACTATATATTTATACGTTTCCTGTCTCTTGAGTGACTAGTCAGGTGACTGCCTCAAAACACCTGCAAAACTGAACACCCGTGAGCAAAATCACATACTTCCGGGGGGCTCTGCGTCATCCAGGCAACTGCCATTGAGATTAATGGGAATGTTCATGGAGAAGCCACATACTGTATAGGAATCTGAGATAGCAATGTCAATGTAACCCACCCCACTCATTCTCTTCTTTACACATAAAAGTAGGTTTCATTTGTCATACATCATTACTTCCAAGATTTCAAAGTGAAACGGAGACACTAAGAGAAAGGAAGACACAAATAAAGAGGTAAAGTGGGAGTGAGCAACACTGGATTGATGTCAGTAAGCAGCAGCTCTGCAGAGTGAAGCCCTGAATCAACAACATCTGTGACATGTAATTACAAGCAACATGATGATCACACACACAAAGCAATGTTGTGAGAGCAACAACCAATCGATCAATACATATCGATCAATCCAACTTCGCTTGTTTTAACTGCATCACATGCAAACTATAAAAATGTCTACCCACAAAGGAAGTCATCACCTAAAATGACCATTCAGTATGACTTCAGTTTGAAATGTAAATAGGTTTTAGGATACATTGCAACTTATAAACACCATTCACATCAAGCTTCAAACTACTTCAGCTGAAGGTTTAGGGCTGGTCTATTAGATCATCTGAGGTCTTTCTGAAGAGTTTAAACAGCATACATTCAAGTTAATTTTAGTACCTCATTTTCAACTTTTCAACATTTTTATCTCATAATAGACAACATAAATGCATCCTCACCTCTGTAGCAAACTGTTAACCAGAGCAGTTCAAGAAACTGTCCACCAAATTCACAAACATCCAAGCCCAACATTGTGAGTAAGCTCTTTTCCACAAGGTTTCCCACAAAAAAAAAATCAGGGGGAAAAAAAATCAAGAAAGCACACCTCCTGTGGTACAGAAAAATCTGTTTCTAAAACACATACATATATATATAAAAAAAGAATTCACAGCAGCATCCTTTCTACCGCCACTAAAAAAAACAAGATACAGAATCACTGGGTGTGGGTTGGATAGAGAGAGAGAGAGAGAGAGAGAGAGCGTGAGTGAGAGAGAGAGGGAGAGAGACAGAGACAGAGAGATAGTAGAAAGACAGTACGTAAGAGAAAGAGAAAGAAAGTAAGGGAGTGAACAAATGCACAAATGATCTGTGCTTAATCCGCGTTGGAAGACCGGCTGTGGCTGAAGTGTTGGCAATGAGGCGGTAATGTGGGAACGGTATTCCAGTCTGCAGACGCTATTGATTCCACCGGCATGAGAAGCAAACCCTCCGCCTCAGTTCAGCACGCCTCCCAACCCCATCACTCATTAGACAGGAGACTGCGATGATCTCATCCTCTTCCTCACACACACACACACACACACACACACACACAGTATCCTTTCCCCTCTGTTCTCTTTATTCCCTGTTCTATTTCTCTGTCTTCACATTTCTGCTCTCTAGAGACACTTATTATTCTTACCATCCCCCATTTTATATCAACTATCACATTGTTTCCCCTTTCATCTCCCCCCCCTCTCTCTCTCTCTCTCTCTTTCTCTCACTCTCTCTTTCAGGGGCAACATGCTGTTTTTTTTCCCCTCTGGTCGAAGATGACTTTCTTTCAGTTTGTAGTTCTCCAGCATGTCGTTCTGTCATCTCTCCCAGGGGTCATGGACCTGTCAGAGGTTACACTGGGCGTGCCTCTGCATTTCACACGGCCTTGATGCTCTGTTGTTGGTAGCGTCTTGCTGAGGGGTGCTGCAATGCTGAAGCCTTTTTCAAGAGACTTGTAAGGACAATGGTTTATGTGTGCCAACCCATTACAGCATCTCACTGCATGTCTGGTGCAAAGCTATGACACAAACAGCACATCATCTGATGTGTGAACTAGGTAAAGACACACTGGATTGCATCTGAAGTAGTATTTATATTTAGTATAATGAAGCAATAAGCCTTTGTGTGGCTTTGTTACTATTGGAGAACTCAGAAAACAGCAATATAAAAAATACCAAGGTTACAAAAAGTTTGATTTAAGGCCCATCACACCAAGGACAACAACTATAAGTTAATAATCGTTCTAAGTGTATGAGAATAGTGAAGTCCACACAACAATAATTATAACGACAAAGAGGATCACAATATCATTGTAATAACTTTCAGAATTATTTTTTTTTCAGTTGCTGAATGATAAAATCATTGACAGCCAATCAGAATCCATCCTACTTCAAAGAGCTTGAGCATTTAAAGTGGCAGAAGCGTCTCGCTGCAGCCTGCGGTGGATATCCGCTCACATCCAAGTGTGATGTCAGAAGCCACGCCCATGTCCAAATACGTCACATTCTCATAAGCGTGATTCCCCCCCCCCAAAACCAGTTCAGCAGAAACTCTGCCCTGCAGGTGATTCTTAAAATGTTAGTTCACCCAAAAATGACATTTCTGTCATTAATTACCCTCATGTTGTTCCAAACCAGTAAGACCTTCGTTCTTCTTCGGAACACAAATTAAAATATTTTTGATGAAATACGAGTTGTTGTTTTTTTTTTACATCCCATAGAAAATAACAAAATTACCATATTCAAGGTCCAGAAAAATAGTAAAGACATTGTTACCCTCATGCGGTGTTCGGGTCATTTTGACCCAGAGATTTTTTTTTCAGAAAATACTAGTTAATGTTATCGCATTGGACTGAAACTTCGTGACTTTGTTCACACAGGTCATAACTATTTAAAAAAAATTTTTGGTGATAATTTTCATACTTTTGGGGGGAGGGGGGTGGGGTTTCACCTTGTCACACTTGTGGTGTTACCAGTCAAAAATGACTGGCTTTACAAAAAATTGCTTATAAATCTCTCATTATGCTATATTATCACCAGATATTGGATTCAATCTTTTTGTCAACTTGTTTTCTTTCATTTAGGACTGGTTTTGTATTTCTTTTTCCATCTGATTAATCGTAGGCCTCATTTATCTGAGAGTAGGCACCTCAGTTTTTGAGTGAAAAAAGTTTTTTTGTGGATAATTTTGTCAATTTTAGAAACAATATGAAAAATAATTGCATTGTTTATCATACAAGTGTGCTTTAATGTTTAAGCAGGAAATGTGTTTTGAAATATTTTTATTTTGGTTTTTATTTATCACCAAAAGGCATAAATTTGTTGAATAAAGTCATTATTTTTGTTTTGTTTTTGCACACAAAAAGTATCGCTTCATAACATTAAAGGGATAGTTCACCCAAAAATGAAAATTTGATGTTTATCTGCTTACCTCCAGCGCATCCAAGATGTAGGTGACTTTTTTTCTTCAGTAGAACACAAATGATGGTTTTTAACTCCAACCGTTTCCGTCTGTCAGTCAAATAATGGGAGTGAACGGGAAATCAAACAATAAGAGTCGAAAAAACATGCACAGACAAGTCTAAATTAAACCCTGCGGCTCGTGACGACACAATGATGTCCTAAGACACGAAACGATCGGTTTGTGCGAGAAACCGAACAGTATTTATGTCATTTTTTACCTCTAATACACCACTATGTCCAACTGCATTCAGCACTCACTTAGTGAGGTCTGATCGCGCTCTGACAATGATAATTGTCAAAAAAATGATATAAATACTGTTCGGTTTATCGCACAAACCGATCATTTCTTGTCTTAGGACATCAATGTGTCGTCACGAGCTGCAGGGTTTAATATGGATTTGTCTATGCAAGTTTTTTCGACTCTTATTGATCGATTCCCATTCACTCCCATTATTTGACTGACAGACGGCAGCGGTTGCAGTTAAAAATCATCATTTGTGTTCTACTGAAGAAAAAAAAGTCACCTACATCTTGGATGCGCTGGGGGTAAGCAGATGAACATCAAATTTTCATTTTTGGGTGAACTATCCCTTTAAGGTTGAACCACTGTAGTCATGTTGACTATTTTAACGATGTCTTTACTATTTCTCTGGATCTTGAATTTGGTAATTTCTTTGCTTTTTATGGGAGATAAAAACCTCTCGGATTTCATCATCATAAATATCTTAATTTGTGTTCCGAAGATGAACGAAGGTCTCACGGGTTTGGAACGACATCAGTAATTAATGACAGAAATTTCATTTTTGGGTGAACTAACCCAAAAATGAAAATGATTTTATTGGTCTATACCAAACACTGATCCCTAAACCTACCCGTCACTGTAACTTTAACCAATGAAATTAGCTGCAGGATGGGATTCTGGTGAAGTGGTTTGGAGGAAAAAAAAAAAAAAAATCACGCTTCCTCATTAACTTTGAAACAGGAAGAAGCATTGAGAAGACTTAACCCTCAAACCTAATTCTTTTTCAGTCACTTCTTATGTTTCTCTTGTTATGACAGACCACACTGAAACCCACTCAAAACTTACAAGCCTAAAAACTTACATACTGAAACCTACCTAAAACCTACCCTTATGCCTGAAACCCATGCAAAACCTGCCTAAAAACCCTTTCAATCAGAAACCTACATACAACAAATTGGGTTTCCGGGGCAGAATGGGGATGGGGAGTCACAAGGTGACGTATTGGACACGGGCGTGGCTTCTGACGTCACACTTGGATGTGGGCGGGGGCCAGCACAGGATGCAGCGAACCTTACTTGGCGGATGCTTATAATAAAAATAACTTTTTTGTGCATTGGTGGGGATGCTAATATAGGTGTTGTTTAGATGGGTCTTTAAATTTAAATTTTATTGGTCACACACGCAACCACAAACAGTACGACATGCAGTGAAATGCTTTTTACAACTCACCATACATAAAATTTTTAAAAAAAGTATTAAAATGTAAAAAAAAAAAAGTGTAGAAAACACACAAAAAAGATAATAACGTAATGATTTATTAGTAATGATAATCAAAATTTTTAAAAAAAAAGATCATAATCACAAAACTGCATTAGTTAAACTGTAGACAGTTACGTTTGCTAAGCAATGTTGTAATCTGGCGCAATAATATAAAATGTGCTGTGCTTTTATATACATTTTAAAACAGCTATAGAATGTGGCACATCCAATCAGAATTTAAAGTCTATCCATTTTAGAAATTAGGTTTACTTTGCACAAAGGCAACATTACAAGTACTTACAAGTATCATAATCATAGGAAGTTAATTATTCATTCTTGTGCACAGCCAAAGGAAACTAGTATGTGCAGATTGACATGTCAAAAGAGCATATGAAGACGGCATGAGACTGAAGTGTCAGTGCAAAAGCAAAAATATAATACAAACATCTGCTAACTGCAGCATTCAACCAATATGTTATTTAAAAAAAAAAATCATGAATTTTAACTCAAACTCATAATTTAATTAAAATAATTTAATCAAAATAACTTCTACCTCATGCAGTGACATCTCTTTTCTGATGACATGTTTACTGATGGAACAGCCTGTCACTCACATGACATCACAGCAATAGCAAACCACAACCATCCAATCAATTCCTAATGGACAAAATCAAGTCCCGCCTACATTTCTTCTAGTTCAGGAAGCAGTTTCACTCAGATATATGTCACAAAAGGGAAGAAAAACTATCGCAACTTCCATCTCATTCCGACTTTAAGTATCTTTTTTGTTCTCCATTTAAACTGATTCCTTTGAATTAAAAATTGAGATATTAAAGAGATCTCACTTGTGGTTATTCTATCTGACTTTGTAGGTTTCACATTGGTCAGCTAGCGCAATCTGGGATTCGAGTTTAGACTGACTGACAGTTGTTAAAAATCAAGCAGCTCTGAAATGGGATTTGACAGATTACATAATAGATCTATCAAACTACACTAAGCTGAGAGTACAAGACCACTGCTATCTGGCAGCCTGTGATTTCCAATGAAACTTACAAGGAGAAAACAGACAAATAAAAAATCATAAAAGACTAATGATCAAGTGATGCACGAACACATTTTTGACAAAGAAACATCTCTACTTATGATCTGCATGACTGGAAACTGTTGCACAAACAGGAAGTAACAAGAGCAGTCTTCTAAATCCAACCACAGTTGGTCTAGATCAGTGGCATTCTTTTGACAATATGAAGCTTGTCGTCTGTTGTCTGAATGTGCTCTCAAATTGGGTCTCAACAAAGTAAAATAAATTGAAACAACCATAAAATCACATTGGTGTAGTTCTGAATGGTTCCTCTTGAGGCTTGTACGAAATCGCAGTTCACTAGCGATTCAGCTCTGCTCCACTACTTCAGGAAGTTCAGCACAAGCCTAGGCCTGAACAACAAACACCCAAGAAGGAAGTGAAAGGCTGTCTTGATCAATACACAAAGATCTTGTTTATCGAGGTCTGCCAGTTAATATACACAGTTTCCTTTTTAGGGTTCTGTCAGGCATTGTGATATTTTGGCTGCTTCTCCAGTGACTGCACTTGTTTATTTGTGCAGAGAAAAACAGCGTTAGCTGTTGAAAGAACTAAAAGAAAACCTCGAAAGTTTTCATCTCTTCAAAAATCATTTCCACACTAGCTTTTATGGGCTATTAATCAGCACAGTGATGCACCTTGACGTATGTCTTCTACTGCTCTCATCAATATGAGGCTAAAAGGCATCGCAAGAATTTTCCAATCATTTCACAGCCCCTTAAACCATGTCAAGGCAAAACGAGCTTTCAGAAAAAAAGAAAATCATATCTGAATTCTCCAGAGGCTGCAATAAAATAGCAATACACCTTCTCGTGCTGATTAAACCATATCAGTTTGGCTATAAAGACACTCAACACCACCATCATATTTAGTGCCTGCTATGCGAGTGTGTAAAAGATTTTTTTTTTTTTTTCAGAGCAAGGGCATTGTGAGACAGTTAGAGGTGCTACTGAATGACAGGAAAAAGGATTGAATGGCGACAGAGAATAATAGCGATTCACCAACACTTTAAATCAACTTTCTCATCCATGCACAAGTAAAATTACCCATGGTCTAATACTCAAATAGCAACAAGAGATATTTAGGACAATTTAAATGAAATAAAATACGGTGAAATATTGATATGTCCTAGTGATGTGGCAACTTTTTTAATACACAGCTTTCTGGAATACTTGATTCTGTTTGTTCAACTGTAACATTCAGAGCTCAGATATTTCTGAAAAGTGAAGCTAATAAAATAATTTCAACTAAAATGAACATTTCCTGTCCATGCAGCATAACAAGTAGTAGGATATTGTACAAAATAAACCCCTTTAAGTTGATACATCCATTATACAGACCATTATTTCTTATGTAACATGTAAAAGTCTTTTGAATTGTTCGTTCTGCTCAATATTCATGCTTATAAAGTGATAAAGGATGCCAGTAAGGTGTTTGACACATGCAGGAGCCAGTCAGAACAGGATCTCAGTTTGGTCTTTCGTTAAAAGAGGATGTGGTTACATACGACTTTGCCAAAAAAGTACATCAAAAGTTAGAGGATGGGGCTAATACTGTCTTTGTGGCATAAGTGAGATTTTTAATGCACCAAATTATAATCAAAAACCAGATATTAATATCATTCTGTAGCACATTGCCTATTCCTGTCAAATTAATTCATACATTTTACTGTGTGAATTGAAATCTTGAGAATTAATCAAGTTTAAATCTGCATGTAACCTACTACAGTTCAAGACAGTGTTCCCATATCAGAATGTCATTCAAAAAATGAAAATGAAAATAACAAAGATCACGTATATAAGCCTTAAATCCAAAAAAAAAAAAAAAAACGTTTTGCCAACGTTAAAAAATATCAGTATGCATCTTGTTTCCATTGTCTACATCTTTGCATCATGCCTACAGCGAAACAAATCGTTTCTAACACGGAAAACAAAGTTAGATAGTGAAGTAATAAAGTAAAAGTGTCTTACCGCCTTGTCTCGTCTTGCAGAACTGCAGATGCGGATGTTCAAGAGTTTTCAGATCATGTGTGTACCAGGAAATAGAGTTTACCAATCACAACTCAACGCCTCACACTAACACAGCTGTTGAAAGAAACACCAGCCAAGTGTACTTAAAATTGTTTTACGGTTTTGTAAACTTCGCTATTTATGTTTGTAGCTACTTGCAAAAGAATATCACATTGCTAAAAATGGCAAAATTATGTAAAATGTCAAAATAGTTTGACAGGACACGCATGAGTGAGCGTTACAGCACTCTCTGTTTGTTGCACGTGCTGCAAAGCAAGCAACTGCAACGTTAGCATAGTCAATCTGATACTGTGTAATCAAACTGATTTACAACTATTTACAACTATTTATGTACAACTATGCTGTATTGGCCGTATCAAGATATTAATGACATGCTGCATAGGAACTCGTTAAAATGACAGAGCAGTGTCAATGTACAGTGTGCAGCAGCGTCTCAGCAGGTATCTGGGTCACCACAATATGAGCTCCTATACATGCCTTGTGCTCAAACTCCTCTGCTAAAATAGGCTATTTATGACATCTTTGTCTCAACATGTCTGTAAATTCCTCGACAGGATTTTCTGCGTTTCTGTTAAACAATGCCTGCTGCAAATAGCTGCGCTCATTCTGCTGTAGTGAGTAACATGACTCAAATTCAAAACGTCAAGTAACGTTAAATGTGACTTTAATACAATTTGAAGGCAATTTAATTTAATACTAAATGAATAAATATCTTAATATATGCCTAATATATGTACAAAAGCTGTATGTTAAATGTATAAAGTTATAAGTTTTGCAATTATGTATAAATTATGATTAGCATGTAGGCTACATTTGTTGCTCCCTTTAATGTGTTGGATGTGTAGCAGTTGCATACCTGGACAAAATCGGTCAGTTATTGCATTAGACTTTGTTTTATTAACGTTTGGCCATATACTTTGTTGTAGCATTCAACATTTGTGTTTTATGATTTTTATGCGTGTAGTATTTGCATAAGTCGATTGGTAGATCCTGGTTTTGCTGGAGTTGCATTAAAGTAGAAGAGGGATGAAGGGATTCTGTGTGGAGAAGGAATGCTGAAGAAGTTGCCTCAGGCCACAGATTTTATCACTCGGTCAAACCTGTTTTTGTTCTCTAGAAAAGTGGTTCTCAATCGTTTGAATTCCATGTCCTCTCATTGACCAATACAATATTCAAAGCTTTTTTGCACAAACCAGTTATATGTTACAGTGGTCAAAACCATCTTGAGTGAGATCTCAACTGTGTATATGATGTAAGTTTACCTGTTATAGTATACCTTGATTTAAAAAAAAAAAAAAAAAAGGTTTTAGCATTTTAATTAAGTTAAAGTTAAAAAATAAGTAAACTTTGGGCCCCTTATGAGATTGCTGCAGTGCCCAAGGAAGTCGACCGGAAGTTGAAGTCGGCCGCGTGCCGCCATCTTGTAGCAGAACTTCACTTGCGTTAGCCATCCCATTGACTCCCATTCATTTTGGCGTCACTTTGACAGCACATAACTTTACATCTGAGGCGTTTAAAGACTCAATTTGTCCATTATTTATTTCTAAAGATACACGACAATGTATAAAGGGCTCCATTACCTTCTATGTTACATTATGGCCCGTAGAAACAGTTTTTGTAAAAATAGGCTAACGATTGCGTCATAACCACTCGACTCTCTGTCGCACAGTAGAGAATTTACCGTACAGACAGGAGGAGAAGCTCGCAGGCAATAGTATGCATTAACTTAATATGGCGTACTGGCGTTACATTTTAAAATACTATACAAAATAATTAATCAGAATAATTACTCCTGCTCACTCACGCCAAAGAACTCCCCGCTCAAGCTCGCCATCTCTGCAAGATTAACGATGGCAGTTTGCACGCACAGCTACTAGAAGATTTACATCTGTCAGACAGGGTGCTGACGTCATCAAGCTTAGTTTGAGTCTGCGCGTCAGAAACGGAAGTGCTAAAAATCGCTAAAAATGGGCTTCACTTGTCTCAATTGAGTTCCAATGGGGTCGCTGTGTCCATTTCTTTTACTGTCTATGGATTGCTGAGGCCCTTGTGCTTTATCAAACAAGTTCACTTCATCAGCTTTTATTAAGATTCTTACCACCCCCTTCTGTTTAAAAGCTGAATTACATTTTCCTAGCAGGATTGGTGTTTAAAGGGTTAGTTCACCCCAAAATGAAAATTCTGTCATTAATTACTCACCCTCATGTCGTTCATCTTTGGAACACAAATTAAGATATTTTTGATAAAATCTGATGGCTCAGTGAGGCCTACATTGACAGCAAGATAAATAACACTTTCAGATGCCCAGAAAGCTACTAAAAACACATTTAAAACAGTTCATGTGACTACAGTGGTTCAGTGGTGTTATGAAGCGACGAGAATAGTTTTTGTGCACCAAAAGACAAAAAACAAAATAACTTTATTCAATAATATGTGATGGGTGATTTCAAAACACTGCTTCATGAAGCTTAGAAGCTTTACAACTCTTTTGTTTCGAATCAGTGGTTCAGAGCGTGTATCAAATTGCCAAAGTCACGTGATTTCAGTAAACGAGGCTTTGTGACATCATAAGCGTTTCGAATTTTCAATGGTTCACCACTGGGGGGCGTGACTTTGGCAGTTTGATTCAAAACAAAACATTCATAAAGAGCCATCGGATTTTATCAAAAATATCTTAATTTGTGTTCTGAAGATGAACGAAGGTCTTACGGGTGTGGAACGGCATGAGGGTGAGTAATTAATGACTGAATTTTCATTTTTGGGTGAACTAACCCTTTAATGTCTGTCTGTGTTATTTCATCTTTTTTAAACATTGTTTATGTGTATTTATAAAAGTGTATGTATGGTTACTGACTGCTGCTACTACTAATAATCCTTACGCACATAAATCATTTTTAACAGTAAAATAAAAAGAACAGAAATACTATCAGGTACTGATTTGAGACCAAGGTAAGTTTTGTGCCATTGCCACAGAAGGCTCTCTACAGATCTCCGAAATACACTTTAGCAGCTCCATGATATTACAGATAATCCATGCCTGCAGGGAATGGCGGGTAATTCAGAGAGAAGTTAACTTTCAAAGAGACTCAGATCATGCTGTGAACTGGAAATGGAGGACTTTGAAGTCTCTTTTTCTTTAAACTGTCCATAAAAGTCTTTTTATTGTTGTATCAGTTCATGTGCAATCAGAAAAGCCTGCATGAGATGATATTTTACCTGTTGGCCTGAATTCCACTTCTCTTAAAGAAGCAGGTGTTCTTTCTCAATTGTATTAAAGCTCTCAGCCACATGACTCTCATATCCCAGTTTTACATTTGACATCTGTCTCTGCTTGACAAGAGCTTCTTAATGGTGCTCACTGGTCAATATCACTCACAATGCCAGGGACTTAACTTTAAGTGAATTAGTCTTTTAACATAGCTTACGCCACACTGAACGTCAGCAGCCCTGTTCCATATTAAGTGTAGATAATACTGTTGTCTTTCTCACTTTAATGTTGATATCTTGTGTTAAATACGGCCACAATAACCATTTCAAAATTAGTTATTTTTGTATTTTATATAGATGGATAGATAGATAGATAGATAGATAGATAGATAAACGATTTTAAAATAATTTAACAGTAAGTTAAACTTCACGAGATGAAGTTAAAAACAGATTTTTCAGTGTCATTGTTCTATTTATGCTACTTTTAACATAATAAAAGTCATTGTTTGTTTATTCTCAACTTTCTTCATTATTTCCTGAGGAAAGTCAATGAATGATGGTGTTTGCAGATATCTGAAAGTTCTTTGACATAAGAGAAATGTGCAATTGTTGATTTTTTAAAAGTAAAATTACTATGTATGCCAACTCACTTCTTTGAAACACATCTTTCTTGCTTATATAGTCATTTAAGGTAATGTCATTATCAAAGTTGTTGACATGCTTGAATTCCTTAAGTATGCATAAGATCTTGTTGTCATTCATTTCCTCTACATATGCCATAAATGAAACACACGTTCACCATAACCCATGACAGACTCTCCAGGTGTACTGAAGTATGCGAGTTGACCATTTAGAAAGATTTCTCAATGAAGGCCAGTTTGTGTTTTCAGAATCCAAGAAGTAATCCCAGCCATTTGCCCGAGTTGACCTGGAACGGATTGCCGCTGTGTGACTGCGACAATCTGTCAGGCTTTGTTGTTGACCCACTGACGCAAACACGGACCAGTCTGAGTGTATTTAAGCCGACTTTCCTCGACCACAAGGAGAGAGATTGACACTCACTGAGAAGACATCTACAAACACTACAGCCCACATCATTTTTTTGGAAACACAGAGCTGTACGAGATGAGCTCGGGAAATGGCTGCGACAGTTTCAGTGACTCGCCCATGAGCCCAAAAAGAGTAGGACCAACAACACCCAGAAGAGGACCCCCTAAATTCAAACAGAGAATGACAAGACAATTCAAAAGCAAACCTCCCAAGAAGGGGGTCAAAGGGTGAGTAGACAACATTTAAATCTACTTGATCTATTAGGAAATACACTTCATTTTGTGATCAATTTCTTCTCTCTTTTCATTAGATTTGGAGATGAGATCCCAGGAATGGAGGGTCTTGGCACTGGTGAGTACAGCCCTTGGAACGTAGCTTTTGTAGTGTTCAAATTACTGTGTTGCGTTATGCTAAACCCATTACTCTTGCAAACTGATTTTTTTTTTTCTCACTGTGCTTCATCTGCCAACTTCTTTCATGCACAGACATCACTGTGGTGTGTCCATGGGAAGCGTTTAGCCATCTGGAGTTGCACGAGCTCGCCCAGTATGGGATTATTTGAGACGGACTACAGGAAGATGCGTCACCTGGACTTTAGTTGACTCGACTCCACCTCTAGATCCCAAATGAGGGAAGCTGCAAACGGACACTTGCACCATTGCCTTTATTATACTTTGTTGCAAACAGCTGAGTTGTACAGCCCACCAACCTACGAATGCACGATACATGTAATATAGTGGCTATTGGGATGCAGGAGGAATTCGGTTTATGATGTTTTATAGGATGATATAAAGGTGACATGCCTTTTGATAGAAGAAATAATGTGGAATATGATTTCAATCAAAGTTTATTTTCTACTGCACATTCCCAAATTCCTCACTCTGTGGCACCACCTGCCAAGTTATCTCTGAAATGTTTTTATTTGTGCTAGTCCTATATTTTGGCCTTTTTTTCTTTTTTTTAGTAGATTCACTCTGAGAGGAGAGGCCTTATTAGCTGTTCACATCACTTCATCTGTCGTATGGTGTTGATGCCTTAGACTTGTAATGTAGCAAATTTAGTTCTCATGTTTGGCTTAATTAAAAAAACCTTAATTTGTATTGTTAAATATGTTAAAATAAAGATTTGGTGCAGACTGTTTGAATTAAGTACTATTTATGAACAAGAAATGTGGAAATTCAGCATGGAAATTCATTGCTGCAAAAAATCATATGACTCCTACTGACCTTGTTAATGAATAGCAGTTCACAAGAACTCGGACTCCTCTGCCATCAAATTGCTTTCTTCAAATTCATTTATGTAGTCTCGTTTCTCATTTTTCTAAATCACTTCTTCATAAGGATTAACAGTGTAAAACATAATCAGTACTAAATTACATTTGATATGCATTACAATTCAAAGACTGACGAGGTCGTTATCAATTTTAACAAAGGAAGTCAACACAAAAGGTTAGAATCATAAAAGTGTGTTGTTTTTTTTACATATAGGCATAGGCTATGTTTATGTTTAACAGCCTTTTCAAGCGTTTTAGTAGGGTAACCATGAATGCTAGATAATTTGCGCTAAATGTATGAGGTAACCATAGCACTTTGACCGCTTGTATATCAAAAGTAGCCTAGGCCTATATGTAGTGTAATAATAATGTAACACGTTCTTTTAGATTTACATACGCCTATACCACAGATCTATCTATACAAATCGTCAGTGAGTTGTTCAAAAACATTTACAAAGTTATGAAAAAAAATATTCCAGTAATGTTATGTTTAATAATGTTCTCAAAACGTTAGCACAAAAATTTTATTTAGGCCATACATCATTCATGGAACGTTTTTTCTTTTATTTAGCATTTTTAAATGTTACTGCTTGTTTAGAAATGTACCATTCCAATAATGGAACATTCAGAAATAAAGGTAGCAAAATAAAAAAGTTCTAATAAACGGATAGTTCCGGCTCTTTATTCTGATTGGTTGAGCCGCGTTCGAAGCCGTTGTAAAATTCCCGAGAACAAACAGCTGACCACATTACATAAGTTTCGCTGCGCCACTGAATGTGTGTGTTGTTGCGTCTGTCTTAGCAACGTAAACATATGTTTGTTCTCTATTGATTTTGTTCACTGAAGCCTACTGTATTATGTAGAAGAGTATTGTGAGAGAGATATCGAGTGACCGAGTGTATTACCTGCATTCAGATTTAGCATTTTCCTTCAGGTCAGTCCTATGTTCATAATAAAAATTCATTTTAATGTCCGCTGCGATCTTGTCCTTTTAACATTTAATGGGATTTCCTGTGCCCTGCTGACACTGACAGCGCTAGTCAAAACATTTGCGTCTTGTTCCATGTTCACAACAAGTTTCAATATAAATGTCTGAGTCATAAACGTATCTTCTGTTGCTGTTCACGGTCAGGGACTATTTTATCCAGTCGAAGGAAGCCTTTTAATGATTTTACTTCAAGAAAGTTGCATAGATACATATTTTTTGGCTTTAATATTTGTATTGGTTGGTAACCGTTTTATATAAGCCCCGTGAAGCCGTGGTTTACAGTGAATTTATAATAGTTAAGGGGCGTTGTTACCCCCTTAGCTGTTATAAATTCACTGTAAACCACGGCTTCACTGGGTTTTTTGCTTTAATAGAATATTTTTTGTTACCTGGGTATTTGGGTTGCTAAGACAAGAATTATAGAGTAAATTAAATGACAGAAATGATTATATATAGCCTATACCAACTGAAAGTCACTGAATAAAAATAAGCTAATAAATGTTACCCTAATTTAAGATAAATAGGGGGGAGTAAAAAATGTAAGTTGACCGAATGCTCCAGACAGATGTATTTTGGCACCTATTGATTTGAGAGGATTAAGAAAAGGAGATTTAGACTCGCTCTAAATGGATTAGGACACACTGAACTTAACCCTCAGGCACCCACACCGCATATGGACACATTTAATGCTCTATGCTGAATTGTGTTTGTTTTTAACGGAGCATGATCAAATTAAAATTAATGTCTATGGATGGTTACAATTTACTGCTGTTAAACACACTACCCAAATGACCTCACTCACTAATGATTCAGCAGCATTCAGATACACTTACACAAGTATAAATTATGTAAATTATTTAATTATATTCCAGATATGATGTAATTACATTAGCCCTTTCTCCCAGGCTCAGAGAGATCACTGTGTGGATTTAGCTGCACATGACAGCAGTGATTATAATAAACACAGGGCGGATCAACATGGGATTCATACATGAAAACTTAAATGAGATCCTTGCAGCATTACTCACAGAATTCCATTTTGCACATGTCCACACCTTACACCATTTTTTAGACACCTCACAACAATGTGTCAGTGTAGTATCAGGAATGATTATGCCAAGTAAATGCTGAAAAATAACATACTGCTTAGTCATGTAGTGTTGTTGCCTTAGTAATGGGCTGAGTTTCCTGAAATAGAACATCAGTTGCACATACAAAATAGTTTTCTTAATCCATGTTAATTAGCTTTAAAGCCATCTATATGCTAGTGTATTCATAAAAGCTGACAAAATTTAGAACAGTTTTTTTTTTTAATCCAAATCAGCCATCTGAGAAAATTACTGAAGAGGCGTGAGGAATTCATTTGTTGATTCATAGCTTTATTAGTTCACAAAGTTGTTCAAATGGTTACAATTTTTTATTTTTTTTATGTATTTTTTTTACTTCAAATCAACATCCATATAAAAGTAGAGATCAGCAGAGCAAAAGATCATTGATCAATAAAAACAAAAATATTGGCTTTAAACATCGAAGCGTACAGCCTACAAGTCAAATTTTTAGCACAAAGACAACAAGACGCTTCATCTGATGTTCAGTTAAAGACAGTTTCTTGCAATCAGTGCATGGCAATTATTTTAGCATAATCTTTCACTGCTCAATACTGTGATTTATATGTTCATTTTAAAGTATAGATTTTCACAGAAAACAAATGCAGCTCAAGGCAGAAAATTCACATTCTGTAGGCAAACTCCCCTCAGGAAATGTACTGCATAAAATCACTAGCTAGTATTAAACTCGTACCAAATCTTGCTACGTGAAAAATAGGATTTATGTATTTAATTTTAGGGCCAGGTCTACCCTAAAATATTTGATACTATTAAATTGATAAATCAAGACAGAAACATTTAAAAATCCTAAACAACTTCAAATGAACAAAAATGTAATGAACCATAGTACCTGTAACAATATATGTCGTAGTCTGTATTAAGTGCACATAAAGGTATCACCTATAGGATTCTTAATGCTACAAATGGGGAGAAATCTTAAGATTTTACTCCATTTCAGGAAAGTTGCTTGAAATGTCCTGCACATTCATAATGAACATCTGAATATCTTACTTTGAGCTAACAACATTTTACTAGAACTATCTTTAAGCATTAGCAAGTAAGTATTCACAATTTATAATGTGTAGGAATTGTTGTGACTGCAAAAACAAATGCTTGTTGAAAAAGAAAAAAATGCATACATTGTCATGTCAATACACATTATCATTGGTATGACAATAAAAATTGATGTACATGTCTCAAATGGTAACTAGCCATGATAAACATGTAAGGTGACACAAAATGATGCTTTTGGAGAGTTAGGGCTCCCGAAAAGCTCATCTACTCTAAAATATTATAAATGTAATAAATAGTCACATAGTGCAAAACTAACATTACGTACTAACATAATGTGCTCATTCGCTGTATTTCCACAGACAAAAATCAACGCAGAACTGACTTTATGATAAAGGAGCAAAAATGTATTCTTCAAATAACCGAGCCCTTAAAATAATGAATGTCGGACAAATTGTGCATGTTGCAGGTTTGTGTTTGGCATCTTTGACAGGAGAGAGACTGACCAGCCCCTGAGTTATTACGGTCCAAAGCTGGTGCTCTGAAGGCAGGGTTCAGGATGAACTTGACGACCAATCACGTCTGAGCCAGGTGAAGCTCCTCCAGGCCATCTTTACCCATGTGGTAGCGTGCAAGATCCTTCCTGGTTACCAGCCCCACAACCTTCACATCCAAAACAGAGGGAATTAGAAGACCCATAGCATTTTTGAATTTTGATGTTATTGCAGATAACCAATTACTAGCCGATATTCAATTTCTATACTATTTCCACTATAATACATTCAAATAAATTAAATGAAAAAAGAAAATCTAATTAAAAAAATAACATTAACCCTTAAATGCATGACTGTTTCGCCAATCATTCTTACATATTCGGGTCTTTATCGACCCGGATCAATAT
Source organism: Megalobrama amblycephala (assembly GCF_018812025.1). NCBI lineage: Eukaryota > Metazoa > Chordata > Actinopteri > Cypriniformes > Xenocyprididae > Megalobrama > Megalobrama amblycephala. The sequence goes on along the minus strand of NC_063044.1, from coordinate 56,339,991 downwards.
CTAACACGGAAGGATCTCTACCTGTCGCGATAATATAAAACTCCTCTGATATTAGAGTAACAATTACAGAAGAATAAATTAAATCATATTTTGTTACCTTTTGGAGCTTGAAAGGGCTCCGTTTGAGCAGATGTTTTATGTCATCATCACTGTCCTCGTCAGAGCTCATTTCCCAGTAAATTCAGCAAATAATGGGCTAGTTTTATGTTTGAGGTCACGAATATGAGCCCATTTACGATCTCAAACGTATTCTCAGAACTATATTATTTTCAACATCTTCAAAATCATTATTTCGATCGCTAACAGCTTCACCAGATCCATCCAGTAACAGTTACAGTCATATTTGATTGCGTTCAGTACTTGCCCTGCAGTAAATTGCTGAGCCATTAATGTTTCTCTTATTATTTCGTTTTCTGTCTAAATGAGTCGTCACTTCAGCATTGTGTATCAGACATTGCCACCTTGTGGAATAAATTGCACTTATTCTGTCATCTAAGATTCAATTATTGTTGTGCAGAAAAATGTATATACATACCTCGGGTCGTTTGCAACCCTATACAATTTTTACAAAAAATTAATACAAAAATAGGCATTCTTTTATAATTTTATGATTTTTTTCTTGTTATATTCTTTATAATGAATAATATAATGAGGAATACCAAGAAGGTTTATGTCTAACTTTAAAAAATGAACAAGGAGAAGGGTAGTGAATGACATCCTGGGTCACTAAAGACCCGAGGTATGCATTTAAGGGTTAAAATATGTAAATTCCCTAGTGGAAAAAACTAAAAAAACTAAAACGTATCTGAAATACATTTTTATGCTAAGTATACTACAAATACATTTACATATTTATGTGCTTAATAAAAATACCCTGCAACTGTACTTAACTGATATAATTAAAGTCTGCTAATTTGGAACAACTCATTTTGTAATTGTGCAGAAGCAGTGCTGAGGTCAAATTAAAGATATACTTAAGTATATTTGATTGTGCTAAAGTGGAACTATTGCAAATATACTTTAGGTACACTTTAAATATCTTGTATTTAAAGACTGATATTATATAGTGATCATATGATCCTTATTAATAGTGATATTAAAACACATTTTAGGCTTAATATTAAGAAATGTGCATTGTGCAGTAAAGAAACTCTCCAAATAAAGTTTAAATTATAATTTTATATCAGTAAGTCTTAAGTGATATGTCAATAAATATGTTAATGGATTTGAAGTATATTTTGTATGAAATAAATGCATCTTAAATAGATTTTGGTATAGTTTTTTTTTTTACTAGGGTTAAAACATTAAAATAAATAAACTATAATCATTTTAATGCTACAAGTGAATTTAGCAGTCCCACCATTATATAAAAAAATAATAATAATTTTGAGATTTGCTAAAGATTACATGTAACCGTTTTATTGAATAATTAGTGTTTTAAAATATTAACTAACTTAGCATTAGATGATAGAAAGGTAATCTAAATTTAAAACTCTTTTAAATTAAAAAAATTAAATTTCCAATATCAACCTAAAGATTAGCTGTGAGTTAAACATAGTAACTGAACCACAGTAAAACATAGGTGGATACACTCACCCTGTTCTCATCATCAACCACCACCAGATGTCGCAGTCCTAGTGCCCGAAACAATTTAAACACACGAGGGAGTGAAGTCTCCTGAAATCAAATATGAAAAACAAAAGTCAATACTGCACATGATTAAACCACATAGTCATGACAACTAAAATACACTTCCTGGTGGCATTTCTTGCATTTCAATAGGGTGTGACAGTGGCATTCTGGTTAAAGCTCGGACACGGCATAATTCCATGTATGAATAAGCCGGAAACTGGAGAGGTTCCAGTCTCAGCCACAATTTATTTATTTTTTTTTCCCCGATGCTAGTCGATTGTTATATAATCAATTTCAGATAAACTTGTGGTTGACTGCTTTATATGCAAGTCAGACAGTCTCAGTCTGTATATGCTACAATGTAAGTTAACTGACCTGAGGCACAGTATAAGGGGTCGGGTTCATGAACTCAGTGAGGTCCATCATGCATTCCCTCTCGTCCTGAGAGACGTGGATGGACTGGATAGGGGGGAAACGTGGATATGCATCTCTGAAGTCCTTCAGCTGTAGCTTCCTTTGGATGAGACGTGAAGACGCCCTCTCCACAAACACCTGAGACACAGACAGAGGGCTGGAATATTAGAATTTGCCACAATAAGAGTATTTCCTATCAAATAAAGATGAAAGTCCAACTAAAGTCATCATAATTAAATTTTTCCACACCTTATGCTTGAGAAGAACAATAAGCTGAGATCGGAGAATAAGTCCACAGATTTTGCCCGGCTGCGGGAAGAAGACGGGCAACTTTTAGTCTTTCTTGAAACTGGAATATACTAGGATTAACAGGATGCATGTGATGTTGTCATGGTTATGTCACCTCATCGTGCTCAGTAGTATGGGTGACCACTGGGAAGCCATTGTGATTGGTGGATGTGTTGCTAAGAACGTCCACAATTGTTCCGACCTTCTCCACTCTGTTAAAGCAGGTGACTGGAGAGCTCATGACCTCCCTGTGCAGAATACATTCACTATATGACACTGCACCACTGTTATTAGAGTATTATTTATATAATATTGTAGTATGTATTCATTTTATTTTTACCTTAAGTTTGAGACAATTTGCTATATGCTTTTTTAAAAGTATTCTATACAGCTTTATTTTTAGTTATTTTAGTACTTGAACTATTTTAGTAACTTAGCAACATTTCAACTTTTCGTTTAAGTTTTTCATGATATTACATTTTACTTTATTTCAATGAATGAAAACAATTTTAATAGTGTTTTTTTTAAATTATAACAACACTGTACTAGACTAGTAGCTGACCGATATATTACCAAGGATGATATTTCAGAAGATATTTGACATTTTTTGTTATCGCATCGGCTGATAAGTTTTTCTGTTTGACTGATAAGAGTCAGAAGCAGGACTTTTATTTTGACAGCGCTGAGCTCAGAAGCACCCATTCTTTGTCTTCATTAGTTTACGGTCTTTAACTGTTCTGTCTAATAATTGAAATGTAAGGTCTTTGAATATCTATTAAACATTTAATGCCGCAAATCTCACAAATACAGATGTTACCAGAAAAATTTGTGTGCATTTGGTTAAAGTGTATACTTCTTAGTTTCTATCTAAAGTATTAATCTGTTCATTATGCATATTTGTTTTTTAGTAAGTTTTATTAATTTATTTTGTAGTTAGCTCCCGTCCGCAGACACAGGATTACTTTTGGTAAAGGACAAAAGCTCCTTGTGGTTTCTCGGTTTGATCAATTAGAGCAACAATAAACGACGCAAAACATGGGTGTTTTATAGTGCTTCCTTATGTAGAAAAATCACTTCCTGCCCTCCATCTGCATTTCGCACCTCCCCATCACGTCATGTGCAAACAACCTATGTAGACCTCTGTTGTTGTTCTTTAGTTTCGTTTTCTACTATGAAACTACGGCCCGGGCCAGTGTTGCCACCTTGTGGAACAACCGATTAGTGCAAAACAAATCCAATGTGCATGTGCGGTTACAAAAATTGTGCGGAGCGTGTACTATTCTGGTGACAAAATTTGCGCGTCATGCACTGTACGCGGACCCTCACGTTTACTTTGGCCTTAATGTTGCATGGTTGTATGAATTACCTAGAACTGAGAGTCAGTATAGAGTGCATCGGAGAAGATGAAAGCATCATATGACACGTAAGGCTGAAGGATGTGGTTACCTGGCCGTCAGCCAATGAGAAGTAGCAGGAGCCTCCCAGTGGAGGAAAGGAACACTCTGCAGCTTAATATGGATGTCATACAGGCCCTATAAACAACAAAAACCAGTCAGACAAAAGCACACAAGTGCTTCATGCTCTAATAGAACAAAACATAAATGACATGCATGCATGACTAATGCTTTGTGACACCCTTAAAAAACAACATACAATACTGGAAAGACAAATCACCAGTTCACAGGAGACAAAAACAACTATGCTAGATATTATGCTTCTCACCTCTATAAAGTAATCCCCCACAATTTTGGCAGTCATCAGCACAAGCATGATGGGAAAGCCATAGGTCACATTCCCTGTGGCTTCTATCAGGATTACCGTGAGACTGAGGGTCATTCTGACAATGCCACCTGTCAGATTAACAAAACAAAACCATAAACCACGAGACTGCATTCCTGCTGCATGTCCTTAAAGAATGTCTAGCTGAAATTAACATGAAGCTAAAACATCGATAACTCACCAAGCTGGGCCGCAGCACCTATTAGAGCATATTTTCCAGGATTCCCCGAAATCTATCAGTTTAGAAAATGTCAACAACACAATACAGCTAATCTTTCTTCACATTTTAGCTATATTTTTCTTGAATTTGTGGTTTAAGATGAATTAAAATGTAGCTGTAATCAAAAAAATAGTAAAGCTGTACTTACTGATGGTTTGGAATCGATGACAGACATAAGGATCCCAAAGAGTCGCCCCCAGGCTGCTCCAATGAGCAGAGAGGGGATGAACACTCCTGCTGACACGGTCAGACCATACGTCCAGACAGCTAGGAGGAAATAGGCCAGAGCGAAGACCCCCAAAGTCACAGGGTTGTAGGTTCCTGTGAAAGAGATATTCCCAGTAAAATTTGCATTTACCTTTAAGCATTTAGCAGATGCTTTTATCCAAAGTGACTTTCAAATGAGGAGAACAATAGAAGCAATCAAACCAACAATAGGGCTACAATATGCAAGTGCTGTGACGAGTCCCAGTTAGTCTAGCACAGTACCATACCTTTCCTAGCAGATATTGTTTTAAATGGCATGCTTGCAATCTGTTGATCATAACGGTCTCATTTAATATTCTAAAACACTGTTGGTACATCACTCTGGATGAGAGAATCTTCTAAATACCTTAACGGGTTAGTTCACCCAAAAATGAAAATTCTGTCATTAATTACTGACCCTCATGTCGTTCCACACCCGTAAGACCTTCGTTCATCTTCAGAACACAAATTAAGATATTTTTGATAAAATCTGATGGCTCGGTGAGGCCTGCATTGATAGCACCACAATTAACACTTTCAATGCCCAGAAAGATACTAAAGACATATTTAAAACAGTTCATGTGACTACAGTGGTTCAACCTTAATGATATGAAGCGACGAGAATACTTTTTGTGTGCCAAAAAAACAAAATAACTTTATTCAACAATATCTAGTGATGGACGATTTCAAAACACTGCTTCATGAAGCTTCGAAGCTTTACGAATCTTTTGTTTTGAATCAGTGGTTTGGAGCGCCAAAGTCACGTGATTTCAGTAAACGAGGCTTCGTTACATCATAAGTGTTTCGAAATTTCAATAGTATAACGTGACTTTAGCAGTTTGATACACGCTCCGAACCACTGATTTGAAAAAAAAGATTTGTAAAGCTTCGAAGCTTCATGAAGCAGTGTTTTGAAATCAGCCATCTCTAGATTTTGAAAAAATTGTTGCTTTTTTTTTTTTGTGTGTGCACAAAAAGTATTTTCGTCGCTTTATAATATTAAGGTTGAACCACTGTAGTCACATGAACTGTTTAAAATATCTTTAGTACCTTTCTGGGCACTGAAAAATGAAAATGATTTTGTTGGCAATGCAGGCCTCACTGAGCAATCAGATTTTACGTTAAGCCGGGGACACACCTAAAGATTAGCTGAAACATTCTAAGACTGAACTCAACACACATACCAATTGTTTCCTTCGACTGGAGCCGATTTATATACTCACACATGGAACACCGACTGTAATTGCAGACTGAACGCAACTGGCTCTGATTGGACGCGTTTGAGCGCGATCAGTCATAAGTATCAATTTACATTCATAATCGGCCTTACAATTGTTAAGTGTGTGCGCGGCTTTAATTTGTGTTCCGAAGATGAACGAAGGTCTTAAGGATGTGGAACGACATGATAATTAATGACATAATTTTATTTTTGGGTGAACGAACCCTTTAAAATGTAAATGACATCTATGCACAACCCTGCGTGATCTGTAGTAGGCTGAGCATTTGTTCTCTTTAGCATTTATAAATGATAAGAACCTAGAATTTTTGATAATCTGATTGTTTTAGGCAAACATTTTATCCACAGGTGTAAATATTTAAAAATTAAACCCCATTTCAACAGATGGAAGAATGATTTGAAGCTATTTGCAAAATCTCTTCAATGTATGATGGACAGAAATGCCCTGAAACTTCTTTCCGCGCTGGACTTGTTTATGTTACTAGAATAGGACCCTCAACCCCCTTTTATTTTATGTATTTTATTTTATTTATTTATTTTCCCCCCTCTTTTTTTTGAAAATACTGTATCAACACAGAATACACTTGTATGCTTATTGAAGTATGACATAAATGTTTGTACTTGAATTTTGTAAAAAATAAATAAATAAATAATAATAATAAAAGAAAAGTTCTCTTTAACATACATTTAAGCTCTCCAGCTGTAGGGGGCAACATAAGGCTACTAGCAATGAAGTAATATTAAAACCATATCATTATTTGTAGTAATTGTTATATTAATCATATCATTTTTATGTTAGCAAACAATATAATCACATTACATTTTGAAACATTACCAACCTTGCTAATAGGTAAGTTGTGATTTTGTTTGTTTAGTCTAGTGGCTATGTACTGACTATTGTGCACTTGCAGCACTCTGGGAAAGCAATCAAAAATGGCTTCTCTCCAGAGCGTAGGAAGATTTTAGCTGCCTGTTAGCTGGCCTTCTTCCAGCTTGTAACTCTAAATCTGCTTAAAACCTTGGCAGACACATGCAAACACACACACCACATAATTCAAAAAATGTTGCAACGGCCATCAGGCTTGATGTTGTGAATTCACGTCTGATAAGCAATGTCTGCACACATTCTCAAGCCCGTCCACACCCAACCACACCCACACAGAGACACACCTGGAGGGTTGTGGAACAGACTCCTTACGCTCCGCTCAGGTGTGTTAAAGAAGGCAGTGGCCATGGAATTATATTCACCATCAGCACAGAAGAGCTGTAAATGAACAATATAACAAACCGTTTCTGTTTGGCATTTCAGACTACATTCTGATCTAGGATCAGTTCAAGTTCAAGCATTTTATCATTTAAGAAAACATCTTGAAAACACAGTAAGTGCATAAACACCTGCAGAGGATATTCCTCAGTGTGGTCCTGTCCCAATGGCTTGCAGTCATTGGAGAAATAGATCATAGCAAAGGAAACTGTAGCGGTCACCGCCGCAACCAGCATAGCCTCCATTACCTGCAGGCACGGCCGGTGAATGTACCTGAGACATGACACATCCTGTTAAAATCTCAAAGGCCGATGGATGGATGGATGGATGGATGGATGGATGGATGGATGGATGGATGGATGGATGGATGGATGGATAAAATATTTATACAAAATAAACTAACTTTTGTGACTTGTTACTTTTGATTAATTAAATGCATCCCTGCTGGAAAAAAAACACTAAAAGTATTAATTTCTTTAAAAAAAACAAAACAACAACAAAAAAAACTGACTGATCTTACTGACCCAAGCTTTTGAATGACAGTGTCAATAATAAAGCTGACAAATTTAAAAATAAAAGGTTTGTTAAAAGCAATATTATCCAATATTACTTAACATTATGTTTTTTTAGGAGTTATTTTGTGTTTTCAGTATCAGTCATTCTCAGACTATATTAAACTTCTCACAAGTTTGGAAAGTCTCTTCCTTTACTTGTTGGCCTCAATTTGACATGAGGGCGTAACCAGGAAAATTGTTGGGCACATGAAAAATGATTGATATGTACTGTAAAAGTCGTCATACGCATCCCAACTGCTTTTGCTCAATGATACATAATTACAATTCAATGACTAAACCTACCATCCATTTAGCAAAATCTCAAACCTATTATCAAGTTTCTGCAAAAAATGAGTTAAAATGGCCAATATAAGGACTAGATACATTGCGGCACCAATAATTGTTATATTTTTTTACCACCATTATACAAAATTTGTTTTTATACAAAAAAGTTTTTCCTAAATGAATGCAATACATATTACCCACAACCTTCCATATTCAATAGCTTACGATCCTACCTTATTCTGAACATTGTTAGCCAATTATTGAGTAAATTGAACAATGCTCCAAGTATCCCTCCTGGAAAATGAAAGAAAAACAGAAAAATCATTCAAAAGCTACATCCACTCATTTTAATTTTGTAAACAAATTTATTAAGGCATTTTATGCACAGACAAAGGGATGTTCCCTCACCTAAAGCTCCCATGATAATGAAGAGAGGAATTTCATATAAATCATATTGTAGACTCTAAAAAAAAAAGAAAACACAGTCACATTAAATTTAGTTCAGGATTAATACAGCTACACTAGAAAATTCTATGTTTTTTTTCTTTCTTCTGATATTTTGGAAAGCTTTAAGAGTCAATTCCACTTAAACTGATTTTCCTCTCAAATCTCAGTGCTGTGAAAAACTTAAAACTGGCAGCCAAAAAAAAAAAAAAAACTTGTCAGAGTAACTGAGAGAGAAAGATACAGGACTTACATCACTGTCAAAGCTGCCAAAGTTAATGAGACCAGGGTTGGAGAGTTGTCCAGTCTTCCCGTGGTAAATACTCAGGAAAAAGTTCAGTGTGAAGCTGGAGACCATCGAAGCAAAGAACTAGATCAGAAACAAAGCGGGATGAGAGGTTCAAGCAGCTGACCTTGAGTGAAATAGAAAGTGCTCTTTAATGAGGACCCAAGCTCTTTTTCAAAATCACTTACAATTCTCCAAGTCAACATCTGGTTCCAGAAAGACGCGCCTTCCTCTAAACTGAACAGAACCCCACCTGTGCCAAAAAAACACAATGACTCAAAGATGATCCTGAACAATCTGATCCAAGATTCATTCCAGGGCAGTTTAAGAGCTTTTATTCAGAGGAACAAATGATGTACTTTCACTTACAGCTACAACTCTTGAGTATATCAGGTATTTTAATATGCCCCTATTATGGATTTTTGAAAATTACCTTTCATGCAGTGTGTAATGTAGCTGTATGTGAATGTAAACAGTTTACAAAGTTGTAAAGCTTAAAGTGCCTCAAAAATAAAGTTATTGTCTCTCAAAAGGAAGAGTCGACTCAACCGCTTAAACGAGTCATTTGTAATTCGAATCCCAGTTCCGGGAAGTTCACACGTCACAAGTTAATACACTTGCATAATGCCCACCTACAATCTGTGTGGACATCCCGTGAAAACTTGTGTCCATTAATGCAGATTGATTACCGTTCTTACAACTCTGAGTAATGATAAAGGATGGAGCAAGATTTGTTTTACAAACTTTAATGTTACATCAGTCATTCACGTTAGTGCTTGGCTAACGTTAGCACGGTTATTGATACAGTTAATGATACAGTTCCCACATGTGCACCGCAATAAATTACAACTATACACATCGGTTTGTTGTTGGACATACACTTGTTAATGCTGATGTAGAGGAATTACAGTTGCAACATCTCATAATGTACATCAAACTGAGTAGCGTAGCCTTCGGAGCTATAAGCGGTAGACCAATCACAACAGACCGGGCCATCTGGCCAGCAGGCTCGCGGAAAGAAGGGATTTAGAGAGATTAATTCCTCCGACGAGTAGTTTGATAATCACTGAAAAATTTGGTGATGTGCAATGTATATTAAAGGTGCCCTAGAATTAAAAATTGAATTTATCTTGGCATAGTTGAATAACAAGAGTTCAGTACATGGAAATGACATACAGTGAGTCTCAAACTCCATTGTTTCCTCCTTCTTATATAAATCTCATTTGTTTAAAAGACCTCCGAAGAACAGGCGAATCTCAACATAACACTGACTGTTACGTAACAGTCGGGATCATTAATATGTACACCCCCAATATTTGCATATGCCAGCCCATGTCAATAATAACTGACATGATCCATGATATCATGATATTTTTACTGATATTTGTAAATTGTCTTTCTAAATGTTTCGTTAGCATGTTGCTAATGTACTGTTAAATGAGCTTAAAGTTACCATCGTTTCTTACTGTATTCACGGAGACAAGAGCCGTCGCTATTTTCATTTTTTAAACACTTGCAGTCTGTATAATTCATAAACACAACTTCATTCTTTATAAATCTCTCCAACAGTGTGTAATGTTAGCTTTAGCCACAGAGCACTATTAAACTCATTCAGAATCAAATGTAAACATCCAAATAAACACTATACTCACGCAATTAGACAAGCTGCATGTTGAACACTTTGTAAAGATCCATTTTGAGGGTTATATTAGCTGTGTAAACTTTGTTTATGCTGTTTAAGGCAGTTGCGAGCTCCGGGGGTGGGGAGCACGAGAATTTAAAGGGGCCGCAGCATGAATCGGCGCATATTTAATGATGCCCCAAAATAGGCAGTTAAAAAAAATGAATTAAAAAAAATCCTTAAAAACCTTAGACTTATATTACATCTTGTGAAAACACGTTCTACGGCACCTTTAAGAGAAAATGAAAGTGTTTTTTGACCTTTGAAGCATGTAAGGAACCTTTTAAATACCATAATAGGGGTACCTTTGCAACTTTGCATAACTTGCCTTTATCTGATTTAAAAAAAAAAAAAAAAAGTGGATATTTGAAATTATTTTCTGCATATTTTCTCACCAACAGGGGCTCCAAAAGCAGCAGAGACTCCAGCCGCTGCTCCTGCAGAGACAAAGTCTCTCTTCTCTGTGTCCCTGCGGAAATACTCAAACATCTGTGGGAACAGAAACTTGCAGTGAGGCTCCATGTTCACTGTAAGATTCAAGCAGACCCGATAGTACAGAAAACTGACCTTAAAATCTTTTTTAAGTGAAGTGCTTCTGCCTTGAGATACTCCTGCGGCCACCACTGCTCCTGAATGAATCATGGGCCCTTCCTGTGAGAGAGGAGCAGATGTTAAGTCAGTTAACCTCAAAGTAAAGTCCCATTTAACTCAGCTGACTGATTTTCTATTGTACCTTTCCAACGGCAAGACCTCCAGCAACTGAGCAGATCACACCAAAGACCTTTACCACCAGAGTCTGTGGATGTGGAAGAAGAAAAATGTTAGAGATCTCTGACAAAATGATTTTTATACCTTTTTTATTCAGTTAAAAATCAAGTTGCTTTGTTGTCTTACAGAGGAGCTTAAACTAAACAAGACTTCACCTTTAGTCGAACAACACGAGGGATCTTCACTCCATTAAGGTAGCATTTTATCTGAGGGATTCCACTTCCTGCAGCAATGGGCTAAGAAAAAAAAAAAAAGAAAACTGAATTTTAAACAATGTTCAAAGTAAAATAATATCTTACCACTTACTAAATGCTACATGGTATATATGGAGGACCAGGGGTGCCACTTAAAAATAAAAAGAAGAATTAATTAATTAATTTAATAATTCAAACATAAAAATGTATGTAAATGAATCACTTTTTATATGGGCAAATTAATAGACATATTTAAAGTTGTTTATTTAATTCCTGTTTTTAAATGTAGTTTAATAAAACAATAAAACAATAAATTTTAAAAATCTTTTTTGAATGTATAAATAAATAGACAAATTTGAAATGGGATATTTAATTCATTTTTTAAAACGTAGATCAATAAAACAATAAAAAGTTTATTAGTAAGTCATTTTAAATGCGCATTTAAATCGCTTTTTTAAAAAGAATTTGGCAAATGCTTTTCTTTCTCTATTTACCAGTTGCTTTTCTTTGTCGGTTTGCCAAATGCTTTTCTTTATCCATTTGTCAATCGAGTGGTAAAATGCCATTGGACAGTACACACGTGGAGCAACCAATCAACTTTCGCCTCAATTTGAAGAGCCAATCCTCTCTCACTTGTAACACTCACTGTCATTGGACAGTTAGTACGGTGACCGGGAGGGGACATGTTCGGTTCATTTGGTTTTGTCGTGGCCACAACATATAAACTCGTGGAAACGTGATAATATGTCGTGGCCACAAGATATTAATTCATACAAATGTGTGCTATCATTCAAAAGTTTGGGGTCAGAAATGTTTAAATATTTTTGTCTCTTATGCTCACCAAGGCTGCATTTATTTGATAAAAAAAAAAATCAGCAACATTGTGAAATTTTGTGTCAATTTAACATAGCTCTTTTTTAATATATTTTTTCCGGTGATGGCAAAGCTGAATTTTCAGCACAACATCATTACAGTCTTCAGTGTCACATGATCCTTCAGAAATCATTCTAATATGCTGATAAATAACATTTCTTATTATTATCAATGTTGTGCTGCTAATTAATAATTGTTTGGAAACTGTAATACCATTTTTTTCCAGGATTCTTTGATTAATAGTAAAACAGCATTTAATTTGAAAAATCTTTTGTATTATCACTGCACTGTCACTTTTGAGCAATTTAATGCATCCTTGCCGTATAAACGTATTAATTTCTTTCAGAAAAAAAGTAAAAATTTTGGGTAAAAAAAGTAACCCCATCTGATCAAATATGTCGAGAAATAGAATTAATATTGTAGCCAAAACACAGCAAAATTCTGTTTTCTGCTTGAGTACATTGTATTGAAAGAGCTGAATGATTTCTCTGAAGTGACTCTGAAGCACAGAAGGGAAGCAGAAATCACACAAATATCATTCTGACAGGAAGAAAACACTTGCCTCAATAAAAGCAACAGTGATAGCGCCAACCATCACGAAAGCAGAGTTCAGCACTGCCCACAGTATAAGAGAGATGGACAAGCCACCGAGCTCTGTGAACTTCTCAATGTCTGAACATCTGGTTAAAAAAAAAAACCTCTGAAGCCAGTAAGAAATACATATGCACAACACTTAATTAAACTGAGAAAACCGTTTCCAAGCAATTAAAATAAGCCTTTTCATAAAAAAAATTTTTTTTAATTGATTGCTGCAAAAACAAAAAAATAAATTCATTTAGCAATTTAGTCATTTCTTCAAAGAAAAAGGATTTAATCCTGCATACATGGACCACCACATCACATATCAGACTATACTTTAGCATTGTATTAAAAATATTACTGAGCTATATTATTACTGCATAATACCATGAATAAAATGTGTTTTTATACTAAACATTGCTATTAATAGTCTTTTTCCTGGCATACAAAATGAAGAAATAATCATATTTTATATTCAGTTGAGAAGTAAATTTAATAAACTACACAGAGAGATTAAATTAGATTAAAATAAAAATAATGCTGAATTTCAAAACTGTCTGTCTGGATCTGGATTGCAGTGCATCCGGTTATGACCAAACTATTCATGTAGTCCCAAAGGAAATGGATTACACCAACTTCCATATTACGAGCGTAAACTGATGGCATTTAAATAAATTATGTTGTGACAAATTGTTCAAGAACTGCAGTATATTGGCTAATTTTAATTAACTAAAGAATATAATTTTTTTTATACAAATACACTTTACGTGAGAAACAGATCCTATCAGATGATTGCAAAATACATGACTGACAGAAAAAGGATACTCTGTTTGACTACAAAGTACTTGCACCCAGCAAGACGTTCCACAGCAATGTCTATCATGCATGCGATGAGACCAGTGAAGAACCCAATCAGACCACAGATCACCCATCGATTGATCTCCAGACATCTGAAACTCTATGGTTCAGATAAATAAGCATTTCATGTTAATCTGCAATGACTATAACAATTTCCTGTTGCAAAGTAAAGTAACGAGGGTCAGTTCTATCAGTACACTGAATAAACTGCTTTTAAATGGACATAGCTTCTCAGTGAGTGCCGTTCTGCAAAACTTCAAAATGATTGCATGGTATATTCGTTTTGGATTAAGCAATATTTGGGGATTACCATGAAAAAATGTGCTAAGCTGTGCTGTTAGTTTCATGCATTCATTTAGTGATATTAATTATAAAGAAAATAATGTGACTGAAATAAAAAAATCAATGTGTTCGGGGTCGAGTTGATACAGCATGTATACATAGACCAAAAAAACAAACAAACAAACAAAAAATTATATATATATATATATATATATATATATATATATATATATATATATATATATATATATATATATATAAAAGAGTGTGAAACGCTCCTAAGACTCAATTTTGGGACAGTCTGGGACTGTTAAATTAGGAACTACACATTCATTTCAGTCTCTATCAACCGTTAAGGTTGTAAACTCAGAAAGTGCCTTTATATGACCAGCTTACAAGATGCACATGATCCAAGTTAACCGTTATAATTTTTTCCAAAGACACAGACCCAGAGTTTGCCATCTCCACCTCTATTAGAAAATCTCTGGTGGCTCTACTGACCATGTGACTCATCCGTCTCTCTTCCTCCAGGAACAACTGATTCTCGCTGTTATCATAATCAAGACTCTGAAACAGAAGGTGTGACATTTTATATCACAGCTCTTCAAAGACACTTTGTTTAAAAGTGTACATGTTACATTTTTGCTGCATTTTAAGCTCACTTACAGAAAACCTACCGTTTTTTCAAAGCATTCCTAACAGACACTCAATTAAAAGAGAAGAGGGCGGCTGAAGGTCAGATTTAGATTCAATTACCTCGAATTTGAGGGACAGCAGCTTTTCGTTGTGAGGGATTTCCTTCGGTCGACTTCTCACAATGTCCTGTGTGAATTGAAAAACAGACTTAAAAAACAGAGTTGCACGGCCGACATTCATCAAGGGCATATACAGTCATTCTATGCTCATGCAATCAGAATAGCACAACACTTTATTTAGCTACATCAACTCTTTGCAGCCATGAGCAAACTTGCCAGCGCATCGGAAACATGTCCTCACAAATAATCAAGTACATTAAATCGGGCTTTTTCCTGAGTCTCCTGCCAAGAATGGTTGATTTTAGGACAAATTTATCTCAGACTCACATGCAACACTAACATTCAAAGCATGAAAAAACCACAAACACTTTGAAAATAAAACTGAAACTACAGCTGTGTCAAAACAGTAAAGCCACTCTTCTGGACTGGAATAAGGGCTATTGAGGTGTCCTTTGTTTTGAAGTTTCCTTTTTTTTTTTAAAAATGAATACAAATGAATTGATGGAAAACAGAGTTTACCTCTTCAGGTGTGATTTCCTCCTCAAGGTCCACAGTGCTCAGCCTGCCTATATGAAACATACCTCCCCCAGAAAACTATGAACCAAACACATTACACCGATCAAGAGTCTACATTAATCTACATTTAGAATCTACATCAACTATACGAAAAAAGATGACCATATTTTAACATAAATACCATATTTATGTTACTGGTACAATGCTTTGTGACATTGTCAAGAATATCCTCTCTCTCTCTCTCACTCTATCTATTTATCTATAATAGTTGTTCATTTTAGTTTTTCCTTTTTTTTTTTCTAAGGGCACACATGCCAAGAGGGCCCCGCACGTCCTGATTTTGCTGAGTTAGATGCGTTCCTGGGTCAACATATTTTGTTAATCCTGGAACAAGGATTACCCCTAAACCTAACCCTACCCATAAGTTATCCCAAAAATCAGAGGGAAATGATGAATAACACTGATGTAGAAGCGCCAATTCATGATTTTAAGCCTAAATTTAACATAATCTGTAAACTTGTCCCTCAAATCTGATTGGTTGATTTGAATGTTGTTCCAGGATCAACAAAAATGTTGACCCAGGAACATGTTGAACTCATCAAAATCAGGTTATGCAAGAACCCCACAACATATGGAGCCCAGTGCAGTATACAGTAAGGGGGACCAGAATTTCTAGCTATGGCCCTGACAAAAATATACAGATTCAGTGTAGGTCAAAGGATCACAGGTGCTTGCATTTTCTTAGCAGAATAAGAGGGTTAAAAGAAATGGGAAGTTAAAAATCCAAATATCCAGAGTTGCAAAACACACTACAACATGTCATAAGGCAAAAATACAAGGGTATATGAACCTTACAAGGGTTTACCCTCTAACAACAGGTTTAAAAAATATTGTTTTCGTTTCAACACTGTGAAATGACATGAAGTTAGTGCAAGTGTCCTATCAATATCATGCAGTCTGCGACTACCTTTGCATGCTTAATTAACAAGCATGCGGTATTTAATCAGCAAAGCAGATAATTCATATTAAGCAGAATTCAAAACATTCCAGATTGAATGTGAGTCCAGTATATATCTTGTTTGTAGTATACATGGCCTGTCTGGTACCTGTCTGTTGCATTTCCCATCCTCGGTTCCGTTCAGCAGTGGCGTCCTCTCTCCGCGATCCTCGCCTCGGCCAGACCATGACACTTTCTTCGCGATGTTGGCCATGTCCACTTTGACAATTATACATACATTAAACCTGCTAACTTGACAACTACTGCGAACACTTCTTCCCCATGACTAACAATCATAAGCAATCCCGTGACGAGGGTACGGAAAGCACAAAGGTCCAAGAAAGAAACTGTTTTTTTTAAAGGAAGTCTGGGAAATGTAGTTCACGGTTATTCTGGGTTAGGTCTGTGACTGAGATGGTTAACGGTTAAGAACATGCTCAGAACTGATATTTTTGATGATATTAAAAAGCATATTTTTTAGATGGGACATAATGTAGATGAGATGAAATAAAAACAACCTACTTTTGAAAATAGAAACGTGATATATTAACATTTTTTTTACTGATTTTGTTGCAGTAGTGCATTTACATTCACAGTAAGGTTTTTGTTCTTGTCTTCTGGCATTGTTATTTCATTTTAGATGCTGTGTATTTTTACTTTGAAAGAATATATCTCATTGTATTGTTGGTTTATGGCATTAATAAAAAAAAAAAAAAGAAAAAGAAAAAGAAAAAGAAAAAAAAGGTCTCACAGTAAGGCTCAAATAAATAAAAAATAACTCATTAGATGAGAAAATAACCTCTGTATAATTGTACTGTTCAATTTGACCTTATGTCCAATCACCCTTAATTCACCCTAGAGTACATATTTAGTTTTGAAAATCATGAAAAATAAAAATAAATTACAAATTTTATAATTTCACATTGAACAGTATTGCTGATTTTGGGAACTCGTTGTGCTTGGCAGTATGAATACATTTTGTGGTTTGTTTACTGCTAAATTTGCAGTATTCTTTTTATATTGTAAAAAATGTGACAGATTAAAGTTTGTTGATTCATTTATTTATATTTTTCCTGAACAAGACATCTAGTTGCCTTGTGACACTCTGTTGACTGAATGTAGACCAACAAGAATATGATGTACGTTTATTTAAAGCAAAGTTTATAGTCAAAAATTAGTAAGACCAAATGTGTAAAATATGATCAATGAAAATAAACAGTGTTGTTTTACCAAAGTAAATGGAAATATAAAAACAATGTGTATACAGAGGTGTTTTTTCTGGCTGATTCTGTCGTGCCTTTACATGCAGTGTTCCAGACACTCACAGGTAATGTGCTGAACAGAGCCAAACATCTGGTCTACATCATCCAGGGTGAGCACTGCTCCTCGTGGTACCCCTTTGCCAGCGGCCAGCCCAGACACCTCCCCAGGGCTCAGGGTCCTAGTCCAAAACGCAAAGCCAGCCAGTCTGCCCACAAACGCTTCAGCTTCATCAAAGTCCCCTCCAACCGAATCCTGTTCCTGCCCCAGGACCACAGTGCCCCCAGGAGGGATCTCATAGCCCTTCTGGAACTTGGATCCAGTAGATACGAGATGACTGTCTGAATAATACCAAAATCTGCCTTCAATGGAAGACCAGATGATGCATAAATGGTGCCAGCGGCCATCCAGGATATTTTGTAAAGATAATTCACAATACGCTGGATCTCCAATCACAAAATCCATGAAGCCCAGTACGTCAGAATTTCGACCATAGAGAACAAGCATATTGTCATTGTTCTCTGTGGCATAAGAAAGAATTGTTCCAACATACTTTGCATCTACTTTCAGCCAAGTGCAGATAGAGAGTTCATGTATTCCCGTTTGGAATCTCCTCTGGAAGGTGAGATAATTTTCAGTGGAAGCAGACGGGAACAGAAGCATCGAACCCACATTGCAAACTTTAAGAATGGGATAAAAAAAAATATTATTAGACATTTTACAATTTGGCATAAATTAAAAAATAATC
The DNA here is from genome assembly GCF_018812025.1 of Megalobrama amblycephala. Classification (NCBI taxonomy): domain Eukaryota; kingdom Metazoa; phylum Chordata; class Actinopteri; order Cypriniformes; family Xenocyprididae; genus Megalobrama; species Megalobrama amblycephala. Next base: position 56,321,831 of record NC_063044.1, on the reverse strand, counting down.
TGAAATCTGATCTTTGTCTTTGTAATTGTTATGACAGTAATAATGGGAAAAATGGTCACACACACACACACACATATATATATATATATATATATAAAGTCATGGACAAAGTTGTTGGCACCCTTGACAAATATGATCAAAGATGACTCTAAAAATAAATCTGCATTGTTTATCCTTTTGATCTTTAATTCATAAAATAAGCAGAATTCTAACCTTTCATTGAAGGAAAAGAATTGAAAGTGTGTGTGTGTGTGTGTGGGGGGGGGGGGGGGGTTGGTTATATTATGAAATAAATGTTTTTCTCCAAAACACTTTGGCCACAATTATTGGCACCCCTAGAATTTTTTTATAAGTAAAATATCTCTGAAGTATATTCCCATTCATATTTACATTTTTTAGCACACCAGGGTGATAATGAACATGAAATTGTCCAGCCATGACAGGAGAATAAACATGAGGAAACACAAAGGCCAAATTCCCTTAATCATTCATCACAATGAGTAAAACCAAAGAATATAGTTCTGATGTGCAGCAAAAGATTTGTTGAGCTTCACAAAATAGAAAGTGGCTGTAAGAAAATAGCTGAAGCATTGAAAATCCCCATTTCCACTATCAGGGCAATAATTGAGAAGTTTCAAACAAATAAAGATGTTACAAATCTGACTGAAAGAGGACATGTGTCTAAATCGTCCTAATGCGCAGTGAGGAGGAATGTTTGAGTGGCAAAGACTCTCCAAGGATCACAGCTGGAGAATTGCAGAGATTAGTTGAGCCTTGACTCTCAGAAAGCCTAAAAAATTATCAAAAGCACCTACATCCCCACAAGTTGTTCGGGAGGGTTTCAAGAAAAATCCTCTGCTCTTATCCAGAATCAATCTCCAGCATATTCAGTAGTCAGACACGACTGGAACTTCAAACGGGACAAGCTTCTATAGTCAGATGAAACTAAAAAAAGAGCTTTTTGGCAGCAAACCCACCAGATGGGTTTGGTGCACACATGGATAAAAAGTACCCCATGCCCACTGTTAAATATACTGCTGGATCTTTAATGTTGTGGGCTTATTTTTCTGCTGGAGGTCCTGGACATCTTGTTCAGATACATGGTATCATGGATTTTATCAAATACCAACAGATAAAAATCAAAACCTGACCGCTTCTGCTAGAAATCTTATAATGGGCTGTGGTTGGATCATCCATCGGGACAATGATCCAAAACAAACATCAAAACCAACACAAAAATGTGTCACTGAGCACAAAATGAAGCTTCTGCCATGGCCATCTCAGTCCCCTGACCTGAACCCTAAAGAGAATGAGTGGAGTGAACTGAAGAGAAGAAGCACCAACATGGAGCTGGAATCTGAAGGATCTGTAGAGATTCTGTATGAAGGAATGGTCTCTGATCTCTTGTCAGGTGTTCTCCAAACTCATCAGGCATTATAGAAGAAGACTCAGAGCTGTTATCTTGGGAAAAGGAGGTTGCAAAAAGAATTGAATAAAAGGGTGCCAATAATTGTGGCCAACGTGATTTGGAGAAAAACATTTATTTCATAATGTTAGTTCAACCCCACTTTCAAATCTTTTCCTTCAATGAAAGGTTAGATTTTTTCTAATTTTATGAATTAAAGATCAAAAGGATAAACAATGCAGATTTATTTTTTACAGTCACCTATGATCATATTTATCAAGGGTGCCAACAATTTTGTCCATGACTGTATATATATATATATATATATATATATATATATATATATATATATATATATATATATATATATATATATATATATATATATATATATATATAGGTGACAATTTTCAGTGGAAGCAGACATTTTACATATAGGCGAGGGAAAGCAGATGAAGCAGATGGGAACTGAAACATCCCATATTGCAAACTGTCAGAATGAAAACTTTCATTTTTTTTTTTCAATTATTATTTTCAATTTCATTTTTAGACACAAAACCTCTAGAGTTCTCTAAATACCTACTTCTGGCCTCTTCCTTTGGGGCTTGAATATGTGGGATTTTGTGTCGAAGAGGAAGCTGAAAAAGTTCCTCTTCAGCCTGAACTGTTGGTTGTACAGTGCTCTGCCAGGGTTGCTGTTGTCTGTGTCCTATTTTATGTGTCTGTGGTTGTTTGGTGGGCCCAGAAGTTGGCAATCGATCTCTCATTCTTTGTTCTTCAGGCTTCGGTTTAGGCTGGACATGCCTCAGAACCACACCTTGTTGCTTCCTGATAGAATTGGGGGGATCTAAAACTCCTGCCTTGGAAGCTGGAATGATCTTAGACAACCCTTCCATCTGACTCTCCAACTTCATTATCTGGGTCTGATGCCTTTTGAGAGAGGCCCGAAGATCCTGCATCCCATGTTGAACCTGATTCCTCAAAGACTCCAAAGAGCCGATGCGACTTTGCTGGTTCTGGATCTTGTGGGACAGGTCAGAGAGCACTGTTCTCTGTTTTTGGATTTGTCTGAGGTTGAGATGGTTGTTCTCCCTCAAAGCTCTTGTCATGTTAGCTAGAATGGAGTCAAGCCTCTTAGTCTTTTTCTGTAGACTCTTAGTCCAGGATTTGAGGGACTTCAGACTGCGCTCTGTTGTTTCTTTAAATGCACGGAGCTCTCTGGAGATCCTCTCAAATTGCAGACTCAAAACTTGAAATCGAGAGTCAATGCTGTTTGAAATGTTGTAGTTTTCAGCAATGCTCTGAAGATGAGTGAAGGTCATCTGTTGAAATCTCATGAACTAGGATTGGAGGAATGAAATGTTACAGATACATGTAATATGATATTTGAAGACAGTATGTTAAATAGTAAACATAACAAACCTGCTGATTCAGCCTTCTCAGTCTTTGGTTTAAGGTTTTATATGTCTCAGCTGGTGCTCCTCTCCGTGTCCAAGTCAGAGGCATCAGCAGGAAGATTATAACCAGGAACAAAACACTTCTGCTGGTCCATCTGGTCATGGTTGCTTTACCTCCTTTACAGAAAATCTAAATCTAACAGTTTGTGTAGGCGTACGTCCTCGTATCCCTGGATGTTCTGAATAAGATTTCCCTTTTCTTTGGTGCAGTGGACAACAGGGAAACTAAAAAATGACTAAATGGATTTCACAGACCCCAAACAGAAATCTCCAAGCAAACACACATATGCACAAACAAACAGTGAACAGGCAATCATAAATATTTGCAAGACAGATTGCAGGAATATGATTTGGAATCACAATTTACATTTCTTACATTACACTTTTCTGTGCACAAGGTCTGTATTTGTCTGTATAAAGTAAAACAAAGTGTACAAAACATGAAAAAAAACATATTTATCTACAACAACACAACATATAAACACACATATGTCTGAGGTATGATTTACAACATTTAACTTAAAAACAAATTTAAAGCACATAGGTTCAGTTCTCCCTACAGTTAAGAAGTTGTACAGTTGCCTAGCAATGAACAAACTGCACTCAGATATGCGCTCATGGATTCTTTCAGATTTTACTGATGCATTCTTTGTACAACCAACAGCCACAACATTCTCTGAGAATTATCCAAGCTGGATCTGGATCTGTGATTGCTTTGCCACTCAGTTTGGAGCACCAGGATCTGGTCCATCTCACATGTTTACATTAAATTCATTTCACACCAGGTTGAAATATTTCAGTGCTGATCAATTAAAATAAATAATAAATTAACAAATACATTAGTGAATAATGCCTAAAAGAAAATGTGTTCAGGTTGAAACACATGTAATACTATGTGGAAAGCTTGATAGTACTATTTATTTATTTATCAAGGTGGCAAAAAAGCAGAAAGTGTTGCTCTGTGAGTACTGGAAAGAATATATTTCATATTTTTAAAATGCAAAACTAAAGGCATTCTTTAAAACTGTTTATTATTTACCCTTAAATTAAAAAAAAATAAAGCATGCTTATATTCTCTGCATAGTTTCCAGCCTCCACGCTGTCTTTCTCACCACATTTTTTAAAGAAAAAAAAGAAAAAATGTAAAAGGTACTGGTCATTTTCTGCCAGGATATTATCTGTTCAGTTTACAGACATTTCCTTTCACCCTAAAACACAGCACAATGCAATGCGAAATTCAAAATAAGGGAAAACACCTGAAAAATCAATAATGAAAATTCCTTCGTATTACCATGGTACTGTAGTTTGGGCCGTATTTTTACTGGCTTTTCTTAGAGTGCCGATCTTCCTTGTACCTTCCATTTCTTGTTGGAATGTGAATTATGAATGTTCTTGCCCTGGTTGTCATCATGCTTTATGGGAACTGCACACACTAATCTTTATTTCTTGTTGACGTTCTACTAGAATTGTTTCTTAGTTGCAGCCACACCCTGCATGACCGCATCTTGATGCCTGATCGCTCTCCCGAAAGTTACAGTACAAGCTCTTCCAATGATCTCCTGTGGATCTGTTGGAAGTGGAAGTGAGGAAGTGACCTTTAAAGACAAAAAGACCCCTTAAATGACAACTAATCACTGTACTTTCTGAATTTATCCAGTCTAGTTTTTTTAAAATATCTTTATGAAGCCTTAAACACATCTTGAAAATCCAGTTTGGTGGGATATTTATTACATGCTGACTCAAAATAAAACAATAAGCCATTGGAGCCATATCTCAGGTGGCTTATTGTTTTTATAAACATGCAGCAACAGCAATAGAAACACAAACATACAGCAAGGAGTTATGAACAATGATCAGAATACACTCTGTATACGCTAAGTGACAGTTAGCGTATCATTCTTAACAGGAGGCTATAGATTAGGGTTAGTATTAATATAGAATATATGTTCACAGTTGGGTTTTATACATCAGTTTTGAACACATCTCATCCGTTCAGAATTTAGAGTCTTATAAATGTTCTTTGTTAAACTGAATGAAGTGAGCTATAGTATGTTAGGAAATAACATGCAATGGCCTGAAGGCTATAAGTAAAGGTTTTGGAACGTGTATTGTTTAAAACATCTCACGTGATATTAATGCCTTCCCCCGTCTTGTGACCTTTTGTTGCATTGTTTTTCTCCCCCCCTGGAAAATATGATTTTCTTTGGTGATTTAAGGCTTTTACAGTAAAAACAGTAATATTGTGACATATTATTACAATTTAAAATAACTGTTTTATATTTGAATATACTTTAAAATGTAATTTATTCCTGTGATGCTAAAGCTGAATTTTCAGCATCATTACTCCAATCAGTGTCACATGATCGTTCTCCAGTCTTCAGTGTCACATGATCCTTCAGAAATCATTCTAATATGATGATTTGGAGCTGTATATATATATAATTATTATTATTATTACACTAAAAAAAAATAACTCTTTGAACAGACATAAAGAAATCATGGAAAGGATTTCCACATGATTAAGTTGCTTTATTTCAGCATTATGCAATTCTGTTATTCCAATTTAATGTACTTACGTTGGGTCAACTTAATTTATTAAGGTTGATTCAGCTTATTTACTATGGTTGGGCACAGCTTAATTTAAGAGTGTCAGCCCAACTAATTTGCAATGTTTTGGAAAATAAATAAAAAGCAATAAATAAATGAATAAATAATAAATTGTTTTCATATACATTGATTTTTACAATTAATTCTTGTTTAATTTTGTGATTTATATAACTTTTGTGATGTTCTGTGTTAGAAATCTAGATGTAATACTGGATTCATCCTAAATTGCCTTAACCAAAAACATTGTAAAGCCTAAATTGATCATAAGTCCATTGGTGGCAATGGTTTTACAATCAACATAGTCTTACAATGCTTTTGGGAAATGCAACCCAGAGCACTACCACAGTGATTACTTTCTTATTAACATAATTTGAAAGTTTGTTAGCAGGTCCTCAACCCAAGCACAAGTGCAACAATTCACCACAATGGTAACCCTAAAACTACTAATTAACAGAAACTTTTAAATACCAACATAATAGAACAGTAAAGATTAAAAAAATCTTTCCATTTTCTCATCTTCCTAAAAACTGCTTAAAATATCACTTTATTTCAACATTTACACTCCTAGTTCAGCCCCTTTGCAAAGCATGATGGGAAGTGAAAATCCTGTTTGATTGAGCCCTGGTTGGGTTTACTTGATTGAAAATACAATACAATGGTGTTGAATCAAAATAAATTGTTTAAATAAACTGAACAGCATCAAAAAATCTTTTTTTTTTTTTTTTTTGAGTGTATTACCAATACTGAAAATGGCTGCTTAATATTTTTGTGGAAACTGAGATACTTTTTTTTCAGGATTCTTTGTTGAATAGAAATTTAAAAAAGAGCAGCATTCATTTGAAACAGAATACAAATGCCTTACTGTCTTATTTGATCAAATTAATGCGTCCTTGCTGAATAAAAGAATCCTACTGACCCCAACATTTTGAAGAGCAGCATAAATAAAAAGTACAGTTGCATGATTACAAACAACCAGAGATCATACTCTTGCAGTGCACATCCAGAGGAAATTGGCAGACCCTAAATATTACGGGCCTGACAAACTCAACATCTAATTTTGGTAATCATCAGCAGAAAGTGTGCAACCTTTTCATGGTATGTGGGACAGATAATGTTTGGTGACGGCAGGTGGAATGCTGCCGGACAAGCTAAACCGCAGTGAAAGGAGTGTCGCTCAAAAAGACGCAGCTGAGAAGCCGAACCCACTCTCATGATATCAGCAACGCAGACTCCTCCACTCCCTGCATGCCACACCTGGAGAGCTCATGAAGTCAAGCCCTCCCCGGCAGCTAACATACCCTTCACCCATCCATCTTAATGACTTCTTTACCCTTAGCCCCTGTAGGGAAGTTTATCACTCACAAAATCTGTTTGTAAGTAAGTTTTATTGCTGATGTGATGGCGTGTGACATGCTACAACCACAGATTAGACAGAGAGTTTACACTTTAAAACAGAAAAAGCCTGAAAAATGATAAATATCTATGCTGGAAGCTAACAATATCTAGTTTTTTAGTTTCAAGAAAGGATTTTTCACATTTTTCAGACCACTGTAACGTTTTGCTTAACATCTTCTGTTTGTGGTCTGAGAGAGCCAAAGGCCCTTTTTTTTACACCTTGTTTTATACTTAACATATCAGGTTGACATTAATAGATGACTTTCATTAAATTCATAATCACGCATTATAATAAAAGATTTCCTCTTAATGACATTGATCAAACTATTAAAAATATAGTTAACACTTTACAATAAGGTTCAAATTGTTAACATCAGTTAATGCAATAGGTATCATGAACTGACAATGACAAACTAGCTTTATTATTATTCTAGGTTAATGTTAATTTATAAATATACTGTTGTTCATTGTTAATTTGTTTTTGTTCACAACTTTAAATGTTAAAATGCATGCAGAAATAAACATTATGCTGTAAAACCTAAACTGTAAAAAAACATTTTCACGATTTGTAAAATCAATTTCAATAATGAATGTGGTTTAGATAACATAATATTTTGAGTTTCTGTTGATTAATCCAATCACCTTCATTGTATTAACTCAAAATTTTAATGTCAATAAACTAACAATTTTAAGGCAACCAGGTAACTTACTTTTTTAAGTTAAACCAACAACTCTCTCTCTCTCTCTCTTTTTTTTTATTTTTTTTTTTTTTTTTTTATACAGTGCTCTTATAAAGTGTTACCAAAATATGTTACATCTGTTTGGAGTATAAGAGACTAAGATTTTCTGATTAGTCCAGCAGTTCAATTCTGCTAACTGCCTGTAATTTTCTAAAACATTTTTACTGGGGTCACATCAATGATAAACATACATTACTTAAATGTTCTTAACAGATTCAATAATAATTGCAAATAATGTTTTGACAACTTGATACAAGTTCATTTTAAATTAAATCACTGGGGGCTGGGATGTCAAAGATGGTAAACAGAGCGTGAGGGTTAGAGTAAAGAAGTCACTATGTAAGATATGAACTTCAGCTAGTTTTGATTACCATATGACCAATTTCACATATAGTAAACAAAATATTTAGGTTTTGGTGTGAAAAGTGAAAACCAAAACACCTGCTAACACAATACACTATAAAAAATTATTTTCATGATTTGTTATTACAACGTTTTTTCTTTTGTCAAATCAACTATATATGTATGATAATTAATGTGGTTCAGATAACAATATTTTGACTTTCTGTTGATTAAACCAATCACCTTCATGGTATTAACTCAAATTTTTAATTTCAATGAACTCAAAATTTTAAGGCAACCAGGTAACTTACTTTTTAAAGTTAAAACAACACTTATTTTTTGTCATTCATTTTCAGTCTTAGTATGTTCATTCATATACCCCGCCATTGACTGCGATCAGCAAAACTGGTTATTCAGAGTCAATGATGGATATGTCCAAAAATACAGCCTTCTTCCTGTTTCTGTCATCAGAACATTCATAAAAGATGACAAAATATGTTAATGTATTCTAAGGCAGCAGGGGTGGAGCAGGTGAGCGACTATGAAAAGCTTGTAAACACCATAGAAACTGGTTTCAGTCTAACTATCAGCAACAGCCTCAACAGGACAGGTAAGCGAGCTCTCTGTACAGTTTGGCATGCCTCTGGATTTAGGTGGGGCAGTTATGATGATCTAAACAAAGGTTCAAGATTTTAAAGTAAAAACTACTAACAAACCAATTAAACAGTATAGCATTGCTGTTTATATTGCTTTCAGAATTTTATCTTGAATTGTTTGTTGAATTGAATTGAAACTGATAGTATAAATGTTCAGCGGCTGTTGATTAGAATGCTAATCTTATGATCAAAAAAGGTCATTTTCTTGAGCAATTACAGGCGCTTTTATACCAAAGACTTATAAATGAGGAATACAACAAGTGATTAGTCTTACTGAGACAAAAGCACTATAAGTGGTAACATTACAGAGTTTTGAACACTGTGCAGAATAGTAGACAGAGAACAGGGTTGGTTTTAAGAAATATGGAAGTCAAAATGAATACATGTAAATTAAACAATGTGAGGCCTTATTTTTGTTTGAATGTTAAGCTCTGTAATGGCTGAATGGCCAGAGCTTTAATGCATCATTTAATAAGAAAGAAAGCAAAGCGAATGCTTTGATCAAAGCTGGCCTGAACAATGAATGGTGCTTTTTGATTTTGTGTGCATTAGCTGTAAAATAACTGATGTATCTAGACTGTTTGAGGTTTCCAGGTCACCTCCTACTAATACACTCCTAAAACATACTCCAATTAAGCTTACAATCATTTATATCCACTTTGAAATATAGATTTAGTGGGAATATTTCATGTTCTTGTACATACACATTGTAGATCTGATATATTTGGTTTGAGAAGTTCAATTAGTAAAATACAAAAATCTGAAGACGAGATCCTGTTTGAGAGTTGAGAGATTAACAATGACATAAATCACATTCTGGATGTTTAATGACTACATGCATACAAACCAGGTTTTCCATGAGAGGCATCAGGGGTTATTTGCTTATTTGAGTATTAGTACCGCAGTCAGACATGTAGTAGAGCAACATTCCGCTTCTGTCTTTGGGTGGACAACTGCATCAATCAGTGCCTGGGCTTGTAGAAACTGCTGTCTTTTTGTTATCTAAGGCGTTTACCACACCGTAGCATCATGGAAATAAATGCCACATGACTCGATATGTTTGCATTTTATACATTTTGGCACAACAAGTCTGGCTAACATGAAGTTGGGAGGCAGCTACACATAGATTGATGATAACCGAGGAGGAAGAAGACTCAAAGGTGTTGATCTTTGAAGGTGGTCTGCTCATTTCAGCATCTTTAAGCATTTTCTGAAGTCTGTACTCACTAGTAACAGACAATTCAAGTTATTAATACTTACTCAAAATGGTAAACAGCAAGCAATCCTAAAACATAACATGTATTCTTACAGTTTTCGAGTACCTTTTTTTTTTTTTGCCCTTGTTTTTGGGGTTTGAACGTACAACCTTTCAGTTGCCATGTCATTTTATCACACTTTAGCATTTGAAAACATAGCAAACATCACATCTTGAGACTTTTTTATTTTGTCCCAGCAGTTTAAACTCAGACAAAGACAGAATGAGTGCTGACGGAACCGGGGACCCGCCTCCATATGTCATACCAAGTAAGTTGCAGAGTCATCATTGGTCATGACTCATCATTATAATAATCATATTGAAACACTAAAAGCAATCCAGCCAGTGTGTGTGATGCAAATGTTAAAAAGATATGAAGGGAAATATTAATGTTCTACCTGTATCTTTCCTCTTGACATTAACAGTAGAGGGTGCCAAGGGCTCCGACGTCAAGGTCTACCATGTGCACACTCCGTTCACCCCACAGGGCACAACTATTAAAGATTCTCAAATCCAAATGGGATCATCCAGACCTGGTGAGTCTGTTACCTGTTAGTTATCTGAGGAAAACTGTTAGTTGTAAAGGGCACACAGAAAGAGCTGCCCATGTTTTGATGTCAGGATTTTAGATGTATATATTCAGAAACTGACTTCCATGGGGTGAATTCAGGTTGACTGGGACACTTTTTTCCAGTCATCTCAAAAGTGTCCCAATCACAACCTGAACCCTTGTTTATTTCATTTATGAATAGCACATAAACACAATCACAAGACTTTGTGTTCCTATAGATATCAAATTATTGGACCAGAACTTACTGTAGTTTAATGGTAAATAAAGACCAGATAAATACATACATAATAAAGTCAATACATTCTTCTCCTGTAGTTCAGTCCCAGTCAACCGAACCCAAAAACAAATTCGTCAGCTATGATTCATACGAGCTGGGTCGCAATCCAGGAATGGCCACCTGCACGCAATGCCAACAGCAGGTCTTAACCAACGTCACCTACAAAGTGGGAGTTTACGCCTGGTTGATGTGCTTACTCTTCATCCTGTGCGGGTAAGAGTCCATCTGAATTTGCAGATAAAAACATCATGTGTGCACCAAACAAACTGTGACTGTGAATGTCTTCCTCTCTTCTAGGTTTGTTTTATTCTGCTGTCTGATTCCATTCTTCGTCAAGTTTTTCAAAGACGTCTATCACACATGCCCGAAATGCAATAAGATCCTGCACATTGAGAAGAAGCGATGCTGCTAACCCCACCTCTTCCCCGATTTTAACACTACTCATGGATGTGTGTTGCACCTTACACTATATGAAGGACACTTTCAGACCAACACAGATGTCATTTAGTACAGACTTGCCTGTATGAACTAATGCTTTGCTATGTTTGTAACTAAGAACCTTTTGGTGTTCATCTGGTTTAGTCTTTTAATTACAAATGAATACTCATGGTTTTGATTGTATATCTATAAGGGACTCGGGGTTAAGGGTTCACAAGTTTGAGGTGTTCATGGAACCAAAAAGTTGATCTGCCTAAGTACAATTACATCATGTAATGTAAATATCAGTAATTTTAACTATTTAGAAAGGTGGTTCAACAAAAGGGCCTCAAAATGACTTAAAGATTTTACCAATACAAGCATTAAAATAAACTAACGCAACTAAAAAAAAAAAAAAACAACAACCCTTGTTTAGCAATTTTTCACTTATGTAAAAAGCCTCTGAATCTTTACAAAATGTCAAATATGTCATATGTACATCTAAACTGTCATAAAACAAGCCTGTGCAATACCTTAATGAGAACCCGTGTTGTGTTTATACACACTGCAATCTTCATATTACATGTGACACTAGCACAGTATTACAATCTGAACACCATCTCGAGTCACAATTCTCCACGGACCATGGCTGTAGCTTTTATAGAAAATTTTATTCAACATACATTTTCCAGCAAAAAGGCAATATACAGGAAGAGTTGTCGTACACTGCTGCTACACGGAGGAATTAGACTGGAGAGAAAAAAGAAAAAAAAAAATCAAAAAAGAAAGATGTGATCTGCAGGTCATCTTTGTACTGCACTTAAACAAGACAAACTGTTGCAATTAGTTAAGGAAAAAAAAACCCAAATGAAACTGCCAGGATCCAAAATAAAACTACACACAATGAATATGAACATCTGAATTGATCTGTACCCAACAAATTGGTGTTTTTAATTTTACATGTTCATTCTTTAAATATACAATTTAATTGTTTTTACAAAGCCAACTATGCACTAGGGAGCATTCCTTCTGTGCTTAAAGGAAGAAGAAAAAAAAAAAAAAAAAAAAAGTTTGTATTGGTTCATTAATGCTGGTTTCTCTATGTCCCAAACCAGTCTACTATATGTCTGCAGCCTCGTGCCAACAAACAGTACAACGAATCTGGAGCCGTCAGCAAGCAACACCTCTCCCCCCATCAGAATAATCCCACAGCCAGTGACAGAGGAGCTAAAGGAAGGGGGAAAAAAAACACTTTATGGGGAGAGGGAAAAAAAAGAAAAAAAAAAAAAAGAGGGAGAAACCCAAAGGGATATGCAAATCAAACTCCAACCAAAGATTACATTTAACAGTGCTGAGAAATGTAAAACCTTGGATATTAAGTGCCAACGTGCAAGATGAAGTACAGACAATTTATTTCATTTTTATTTATTTTAAAACGGATGCTGTGGCTCTTTACTTTATTATACAGGATTTCCAAAGACGACAAACTGAATTTCTCCAACCAAACTAAGTGAGAAAGAAGAATTGTGTAAACATGAAAATTGACTAGTTGCACTAAGGAACCAGAAAATGAGACAACCATGTCAGGGCAACTAGCAAAAGCCTCAGCCATTTGCAGTGATATTTTTTTTTTGTTGAAGGATGGAGGTATCCTTTTCATCTTCTGCAAATGACATAACTCCTCTTTCCATCGCCTCCACCTCACAATGCAGCAGCTTTCTTGCCATAACAATTCTTTTAAAAACGAACTTAAAAAGAAAAAGAAAAACAAACAAAAACAAAAACACAAAATAAAAATCAAAACAAAAGTCTAGGACATACTGTTCCCCCTTTCTTCTTAAAATCCAATTCATTCTTCCAGACAAATAGGCAGTCAATAGTTAGAGAAGCCAAATCGAACAGCCTCAAAAGAAAAACAGGAGCATCAGCAGTCACTCCATTCGCTGAAGACTTCATACATGGTGCCTGTGTACCCAGACAGCAGGTGTTAAAAGTGGTGCACACAAGAGGTTTGGTTAAAGTCTTTAGTATCGTCGGTTAGAGTGGGGGCTTGTCAGTTGTGAATCTTGATCGCTTTTTCCAGGTACGTGTAGCGACCTCTCTTTGGAGCTTTGTTGAAGTGGTCGAGCCCTAACCAAGGCCTCGGGTGCGACATGTTCCCTGATGAAGTACAGAATATGATAAGGTTTAGGGATGCATGATATATCGATATATGTTCTTTTTTTAATGTTATCATTATTGGACCGATAAGAAAATTTGGCCGATATTTCTTCAGTTGAGACACTTCAGATGCGCACTGATGATTCACCATGATGGTTTTGTATTGCTTGAGATATGATTGTAATCACTTTGAGAAGGAAAATACAGTTAAGTGCAACACGTAGAGCGCAAACCTGTCATACAGGCTACGTAAAATTATAGTGAGAACACGACTATGAAAAAATGCTCCTTGTACGCTTGTGTTTTAGCCCATCCACACCAGAGTTGACTGTCACAGTCAAGTTTGCTTGTGCGCACATATTATATATATATATATATATATATATATATATATATATATATATATATATATATATATATATATATATATATATATATATATATATATATATATATATATATATATATATATATATATGATAGATCTGTGATTTACTGGTGATCATCTTTAGCTTCAGTGCAGCAGTGCTGTTATTTGAAACAGCAATATTAATTTAAGAGGTTTCTATTTCAAAAACATGAATGCGTTATTAATAGTAACTAGCACTTTTGTTTTTCTTGTATCCTTTTCATCAACAATATGGTTTAATTAAAATTTTATTATTGTCCTGCAGAGGCTATTCCATTTTATCCACGGCATATGCATATGTAAATGATGTTGCCCAATGACTTGTTTGCATTATTTTATTTATTTGTAAGGCAATAGATTTTTTTATTTTTATTTTTTTTTTTTTTAAGAAAGTTGGCCTTAAGAGTGTAAAATTAATTTGTAAAACTTACACCGGTTCAAACTATGCTATTGCAAGCGTACATGTTTGATTTATGTTGAAGTGCTTTGGACATGGCTTTTAAATGGTGAAACTTGTTTTTGTAATTAGGCTTTCAAAAATTATATAAAAATTTGGATTTAGATTTATCGGCCAATATACTGGTTATCGACTTTCAAATACAAAGAATTATCATACCGGCCAAAATTTTCATATGGGTGCAACCCTAGTAAGGTTAGCATACGCATAAATGCCTTGGTCTATTGATTGAGATGTCAGAGGAAAAAGGAGTGTGACATACCTGGCTGTGGCTCAAAGTCTTTCAGATTCACCTCGTAGTCTTCCTCATTGATATACTGATGCCGGCCCATCATGACTATTGCAAACTTGAACTAAAAGAAAATAAAACACAATCGATTTATTTATTTTATAATGATGGTCTGGGTGAAACCCAACTTGGGTGTAAATCAGGACTGTGGTCTGCTAATTAGTGACCATTGTTTAAAAACTGTCAGAAAAATGGCAGTAAGTACAATTTATCATCACATAACCCTTAAATGTTTCATCAAACATTATATATTCAGGTCTTCAGCAACCCAGAAATGAAACTGCCCCAATAGTATAAAACTGTCCTGATATTTTAAAAATTACAAAATAATAAGTATATTTGTGACCCTGGCCCACAAAACCAGTCATAACGGTCAATTTGTTTTAAAATTGAGATCGATACATCATCTGAAAAGCTTTGATGTATGGCTTGTTTGAAAATCACCTTTAAAATGTCCAAATGAAGTCCTTAGCAATGCATATACACTCACAAAAATAAATTTGATATATTTACAGTAGGAAATTTACAAAATATCCTCATGGAACATGATCTTTCCTTAATATCTTAATGATTTTTGCCACAAAAGAAAAATCAATAATTCTACAAATATACCCGTGTTACTTATGACTGGTTTTGTGGTCCAGGGTCACATTTCGTTAGATTTTGACATTACAAAAATATAATATACACAGCATGAAATGCATTCATTAATAATTTAGGCACTAAAATAGTCAAAGCACTGTAATATAGAATCACTATATAACATAATACAATATTTTAATCAAGTCATTGTATCATGTATAACAATGATTTTATAATTTTTTGCTTAAAATAAGGACGGGAAAAAACAAAACAAAAAAACACTTGTGACTTTCTTTAATAATTCTGGATAGATTCTGAGAAATTCAGAATTGATTTGGAGTTTACTTTTTAACTGCAGATGGCATTGTGTGCACTTTAGAAACAGCCATAATCCGCTTGCTTCCAATTCTACACACACACACAAGCAAAAAAAAAAACCTTCAAACCTTCCATAAAATAATCTTCCATAAAATTTGCAATGGTTGAAGTGAATTACAAGGGCAATCGCGGGTTTCACTGCACAGGATATGCGCCGATAGAAACGCATGCTTTGCTTGATGATACGCTTGCAATGTGCAGTCTTGCCTGCCGATATTTCAGTGTTTAAACTTCCAAATGCTCTATGAAGGAATCATTTATGCCATTTGGTCTATATATTCACTAAACGAAACACTGACAGAAAGCTGCTTTCAAACGCTCACATGCACTTTGTGAGGAGCGGTCGTGATATGTGGCTGTGCGATTCCATGTAAGTGGTTGCATCTCAAAATGCATTTATGATGCAAAATTAATGTAAACAGTCAGTTGTCTTAAGGGATTAGACAGACAGGACTGAGCTGTACATTAGTGTGAATGCAGCCTATCAGATCTGTCTATGATGCCATCAGTAATAATAAAACAGCAGCAAAGCGGAGTAAGAGAAAAATCACTCTTAGATACTGAACACTTTTTTTTATTGTTGGTAATATGTTTCTTGTTCCTCTTTATTATTTACTCTTTGCTTGTATGTTCTGAAACTATATTTGAGAAATCTTACATTTTATTTAATTTTAATTTGTAATTATGTTAAAACATAGCAACTTATACCTACTTTATATTTAAAAAGTACAAATTAAATGTAAAGCTGGTAAACTGACTAATTAGAGAAGAAAAAAAAAAAATTATGAAACATACACCTTGTAGAAGTTGCAACTTATGAATCACACAGCCTACTCTTAAAAACAATTTATCATAAAAAATATATATATTTTGTTATCTGAGAGCTTTGTCATCAGATTGACCATTAAACAACGCTAATATGATTATGCACTTGCTTTGCAGTAAATCATTAAACCATGTCATGTCCAAGGAGGTATTATGATTGACAAATTCTCATTCTTTAGATTTAGAGAAAAAAATATACTTGCACTTTACATACCTTGGGTCGCTAGTGACCTGAATTATGCATGTGTTAATGTGCAAAAGCTGCTCTTACCTTCTCAAACTCTTTCTCCTGAATGTCAAGCATGCTCTGAATTCTCTTCATCACTTCTCGGAAGGGTTCCCCCTGCCACAATAAATCCACACATTAAAAAGCATGACATATACAAACCAAACAGATGACAGCCGTCCACCTACGCATGCACTCGCTAACACTCCGCTAACGCACCTGACGGATCTTGAGCAAAAACGGAATTCCGAATGTCCCGAAGACTTCCTTGTGGAAATGTGCAACTGGAATCAACATTTCATTCTCCTTGTCCAAGTCAACCTGGTCGAGAGGGATTTCCTGCCACGAAAGACATTAAACTTATTCCAAGGGAACAGCATCCACAAATAATTGGCATCTCTCAGATTCCAAAACATTTTAAGAGGCTTTACTAGGGAATAGGTCCTTTGTTGTGCACATCAATGAATGATGGGATTTGAGGGCTCATCCTTACCTCTATTCTGAATGTTCGACTGGCTGCTGGAGATAAACATTCTAGCAATTCGTCTTCCTGGTGAACCCCAATAATTTTGTAGCTGACAATTTCTAACAGCCTATAAGAGCAAAAGAGAGAATTATATCAGCAGTGACCAGTGAAAGGAGTCAGAAATATGATCAGAGTGACTCGTATAGCAGCATCAGTGAGTGATTAAAGCACGACTGGCTGATATATCACTGATTTTCCTCAGAATTGCAGGGCTCCAGACTAACATTTGAGAGCAGTGGCACCTGAGCCACTAAAGGCCCCGATAGAACTTCGTTCTACCCCTAAATGAAGAACGAAGAAGAACTTTGAAGTATACGGGGGCCTTAAGTTCTACAGATGGTGGCGCCAGCACCTTATTTGGTAGCGCTGGGGGTAATTTAATCATATTACTATAGTTTTGCATTAATAAGTACAGTAACTAATAATATTATGTTTATTTACTGGAAATTTGACAGTAAAGCACTGAGCTTGAATTGAGATGCAGATAATGTTTTTATATTTTTTTATCTGAAACTTTAAAAAGTTCTTGCATTAACCCTGAAATGAACAATGTAAAAACACATTACTACATTAAAGCCATGGTGAATGCTGGTGATTTTTTGTGTGGATTGGAGGGCCTTCATTCATGGCTCAATATTTCCACGTCAGCGCAGTTCGATCTGATACCTGTAGTTTATAACAGAGAATACTTTGCCGAATTTAAATGCCTCCCAACGCACCTCGCTGCGATGTTATTAATTCTGCGGCAAATTGAAACTCTTTCTCACTGGATCTCCCAGTGCTGTGTAGTAACAGTATCTTGTGATCGCGATCGGCTCACGTGAGCCTGTTCTGAGCTTGCGCTGTTTATTATTGTCTGAGATGCTAAAAGGTCTGCGCTTCACAGCTCAAACGAGTTTCGTTTGCCGTTTCTCATATGCATTATGTGCAACAAATGGCAGCTCTCATCAGTTGGGCAACATGGCGGTGGCACCAGTGCGACCTCTAACAAAATTGTGTCACACCGGCAGGAAAAAAAGGTTGCAAAATGAGACCATTTGGTTGCAGTCTGGAGCCCTGGATTGTCATTTTGTGATCCATTTTCATCCAACATCTCATCCAAATCCCATGTTTGAGACAACTATTAGTTATGTCAAATTAACATGGCATGAAACAATGCAGTGATACATCAAATGTCTCTATTCCTATATCTATAGGAAGGACAATAAAGCTGGAAAATGTATCACTTTGTAAGTTTTTTTTTTTTTTATTAAATTGATCAAAAGTGACAATCTTTAACTAAAGATTCACATTTTCAAATGCTGTTATTTGGAAATTTCTATTCATCAAAGAATCCTGGAAAAAATGTATCAGTTACCACAAAAATATTTAGCAGCACAACTGTTTTCAATATTGATGATAAATGTTTCTTGAGCACAAAATCATCATATTAGAATGATTTCTGAAGGATCATGTGACACTGAAGACTGGAGTAATGCTGCTGAAAATTCAGCTTTGACATCACAGGAATAAATTGCACTTATTTTAAAATATATAGAAAAAGAAAAGTTATTTTAAATTGTAATTATTTCACAACATTACTGTTTGACAATGCGTCTGGTTAAATAAATGCATGCTTGTTGGGTTTAAGAGACTTTCAAACAACAACAACAAAAAAAAAAAAAAAATCTTACAAGCCCCAAATATTTTTAATTAGAAATGTATCACTAGAAATTTGCAAAACACAAAAATTATTTAAAAGAGTTTTATGGCCAATTCTTTAAAACACTCATGGAAAGTCCCTTAAAAACCTCTCAAAGCTGCCTTTGAACAGATAAAAAATAATGATACAGACATTGCACTTTCCATTATTCAGGGCTTTCAATATTCACTGAATTGAGAATACACAGACCTCAGCTTCTCTGAGCCTTTGTCTGAGAGCTCCACTGCCTTTTTACATTCCTCCAGTAGGTCCCGAACACAGCCATGCTTGTCAGGGTATAGTGTGATCTCCTAATGCAAAGGGAGATAAAATATTCACACTGATGAGCGTGCAGAACATAGTGGAAACGTACATTATGTAAATAAGTAGGGCTGGCTGGTATAATTGTATATTCAATGGAGAATTATTGCAGCACATTCTTACCTCCTCTCGAAACATACTGTTGAGCCATATGGCTTTGAAACTCCTCCTGTTCTCAAAGTCTGTGATCTTCATCTTGAGCTGTGTGAGGCAAAACCATGAATAAATCAGATGCCCCGAACGTAACGGCTTAGAAGATCTCATATTCCCTAGCGCCAAGTGCAAAGTGGAAGATAAGACCTCTCTCTCACCTGCTGGTAGTAGAGCTTCTTAGGCTGCCGGGGCTTGAAGAACTGCAGTAGGTCTCTGAGAGTGCCTTCATAGTTGTGCCTGAGTGGGTTGCCTGGACCGTCTCTGTATCTGAGAGGAAGGAGAATAAAAAAAACATGCAGGTTCATGGATGCAAACGGGGGGTAGTTGTCACATTAAACTGAAAATTAGAAGACATACCCCTGTGACTTGAAGAACTGTAGGAGCATGGGGTCAGTATTTAACCTCTGCGCAACAGTCTTTGCCACCTAAAAATTAAATGAATCATGATGAGAAGATTTTTCAGAGGTTGCTTGCATTACTAGCACTTTCTATGATCCATTTAAAAAAAAACAACAACCTGGAAGTAGTTCATTCGGTTTGACAGTGTCACAACAAAGCCTGGGTCATTGTGAATGGTCTTGTCACAGAAGATGACATCCACACGGTGGTACAAGTCTCTGAAGTAGTCTTTTGCAGTAGGCAGCTCACTGGTTTCATTTTCAGGATCATCCCTAGTGGTGAAACGATAAAACAATCAATTTCAAGGCCCTGCAAACCTGTGCAAAATGACTTAAAAATTAAGATGATGAATACTTACTTCTGGAACACAATTATGTCTCCATCCATAAGCTCATCCAGAGCCTTGTCCAGGGAGACATCATAGTCTTGTATTCGCTCTGTTAAATTCGGTTTAACTTCCTGTAAAAGAATGCATCATGTTTTAACTATGTCTCTATTTGAAGCCAATTCCTAGTTATGCAGTATGCATTTATACTAACCATTAAAATGCATGAAATACACCACAGCTCAAAAGTTTAGGGGCTCGTACTCTCTCCAAGGCTGCATTTATTTGACCAAAAATACAGTAAAAGCTGTAATATTGTAAAATATTTAAAATGTAATATTTTTTGATATATTTTAAAATGTAATTTATTTTTGCAACAGCACAACTGACTTTCAGTTTTCGGTGTAACACGATCCTTCAGAAATTTTTCCAATATGCTGATTTGTTGATCAGGAAATATTTATCAATGTTCAAAACAGTTGTGCTGCTTAATATTTTTGTGGAAACATACATTTTTTCAGGCTTCTTTGAAAGTTCATCAACTTTCATCAACAAAAGCGTATTATATTATAAATTGTCACTTTTGATTAATTTAATGCATCCTTATTAATCATTATAATATTAATTATATGAATTATTATACCCTCATTTTCAAATGAATAGTCTTACTGATCCTACACTTTTGAACAGTACTAAACCAAATCATATATTTTCATGCTGTTCTATTATGTTTTAATTCCTAAATTTGATTGTAGCATACAAACTATTTATACTGTTTAAAAAATAAAAAATAAATAATATAGTGTTAACACTACAATACGGTCTCATTTATTAACATTAATGTATTAATTAACGTGAACTAACAAGGAGCAATACATTTGTTGCAGTTCACAGTGCATTAATGTCAACAAATACAATTTGTTTTTAAATATGTACTGGTAAATGTTGAAATTAAGATTTAACTGAGATTGATTAATGCTGTAGATGTATTGTTCATTCTTAGTTAATGTTAACTAATGTAGTTAACTAATGAAACCTTATTGTCAGGGCTAAAAAAAATAAAATAATAATAATAAAAAAAAGAATCGTTTCACTCAGAGCAAAATCAGTATTTTAACGGTCCTGTTCCAGTGTTCCTTTAGTATTATTAACGTTCCGAAACGTTCCTGTTTGATTAGAAAAAATAATGGTTAATAATGTTATTTTTTAACTTTTTTTTTTGCATATAGCCTACTACTACTTCTAATAATACTAGGGGTGTAACGATATATCGCAGTACGATATTTCGCGATGCATGGCGATATGTATGGTAGAGTGATGCCAATATTTTTACGATATGACGGCAGTCTAATCTTATTGGTTGAGCTGCCGACGTGACCTACTCTGCAACACAGAGGTGGCAGTGAGAGAAGCCGGGTTGTCACCGCATATTAAGGGTGTGTCTCAATCAGCTCCCTAGTTCAGTAGGTGTTTCGCGCACACATTGATTCTTGCAAGCAGGTTTAAACGTTTCTCGTGTCAGTCTCTTGCTTGGTCGCGTGAGAAAAGTCGTGGCTTTCTTTCACCACAGTGCCACAGCAACAGCTATGCTTACAGAAAAGCAAAAAATGCTTGCGATGCTTTGCTTTCAGAAGTTCTGTGGGGCCGTTCACATATTGCTTCTTTTTTTCCGCGTGCAAGTCAGTTATTTCAAATGTAGCCACGCGGCAGGCGCGCTCATAATGCACGTGTGGTGCGTTTTCCAGGTGTATCGAGATGAAAAACTCTCCACTTTTCAGAATGCCGCAAGCGCACCGCAGGCCATGTGACAAGAACCAACTGATCAGATTTGGCCTTTCTGTAACAAAACATCAATCTCAGCCGAACAGCTGATCATAGCTGTACAGGGTGCTTTTTATATCTTATCTCCGTAAATATATCTAGTAGTAAAGGTAATGCAAGGGCTAGAAATCAATTTATTCTTTGCTGAAAGTGGCGAGCGCAGTTCATGGTTGCATAGCAATGACCGACGCCACGGGAGCGCAAACGCTTTGGAAGGAATGAGAAGCAGTGCGGCCGCGCCTTCCGCGCGTTCAAGCAGAATGTCTCAGTTTCCTTTCCTATATCTTTGGAGTACGCCACAATGAAGCAAAACTCAGCACATTCTTTCGTTTTGTTAATCTGTAGACCTAATTATTTAAGTGAAATACATTTTGCGTAGCCTATAGGCCTAAACATTCCTTTTT
Source organism: Megalobrama amblycephala (assembly GCF_018812025.1). Taxonomy (NCBI): domain Eukaryota; kingdom Metazoa; phylum Chordata; class Actinopteri; order Cypriniformes; family Xenocyprididae; genus Megalobrama; species Megalobrama amblycephala. The sequence goes on along the minus strand of NC_063044.1, from coordinate 56,299,753 downwards.
ATTTTTATATGTTATGTAGCCTATAGTTTTATTGTTTACTCTGTTCAAAGAAGCGTTTTTCATTTTCATTTATTATAGGCATAATGCTTGACGATTGGTGACGCATCATCTGAAAAACTAATGCCAGGGCATTGCCATTGTGACTTACCTAACCTATAATGACTTGACAGCTGATACTGAGCGCGTCAGCGCGGGCATTTCACTCACGTTGCATGCATCAGCGTCACATTTGCATAGGCTGTACTATTTGAATACATGATTGGTTGACTGCCAAATCAAAATATTAAACGGAACGATAAAATAACATTATTATCCAGTTAATGGCCATTTCAAATAAGCATTTCTGTTCAGAACGATTGCATTTGATTTTGTTTCCGTTTCTGGTTACGTTCCTGTCGAAATTTCGTTAGTTTCCGGTTTACGTTCCTTGAACCGGTTCAGAGCCCTGCTAAAGTGTTACCAATACAGTACAGATAATGAATCATTTTTGTTATCAACCATACCAATTACTGATTACTAATACATTTCTACTAAGCATTTTCTATACAAAAATGGATAAATTATTCAAACCAACAGGTCTTACCTCATAGAGGATAAGGCTAGTTCCCTGCTGAAACCCTGCTCTTTCACACATAACGGGCAGCAAGTCTCCTGTTTGTGTCAGGGTTAGAATGGATTAAATGTAATAAAGGATTGAATTCTGATTAATTAGATCTTCACAACTAAAACTTCATGAGAACAATCCTATTATATGCAGCTTTGATTACTCACGTATTTTACAGGATATAGGCGTGTAGATATGTCCACAATAATTTAAGCTTCTGGTTTTTGGATCATACATCTTCAAGAACAACATAACATCATCTGAAAATCAAAACCAACAAGGTTAAAAAGTTGATCAGAACCGAAAACTTTGTAGGCCGTTTTGCTCTTCATTAAATTAAAAAGAAATGTGAAACACCTACAGCCTGAATTGTTAGTGTTCTGAGTATATTCATAATACAAATGTACACATTGAAACTCACGGTCTTTGTCGAACTTGGGTAACGTTGCACCACTGGCAGCCATTTCTGGATCTACAGTTTCTAGAAATATTGTCCATGGGTTCTCGTTATCGCTCAAGTCGATCATCTGTGTGTGACATTGAAATGTACAGCTTTATCCTCATACAGAGAAAAGTATGAAACAAGAATGCCTTTAAAAATATATGGATTTTTAATAATATGAGTGCACAGACTTACAGACTTGTTGCAATCTGCTTCATAATCCAACATGGCTGGCCGTTTAGTGCCGTTGCTTCTGGCCTGCATTGGCCACAGTCTCATCTGGTCCTGCGGAAAACCCTGGAGGAAATGAAATTCATTGAGATCTTCCATCTTCATGGACAAAACAGAAATGCAACTAACCTCAGACATTAAGAAAATGAGAGTACCAACAAAATGAGAATTTGAATCTACATAACGCAAGCTTGAACAACATGTTGTCCTAACTAGCCTAACGGAGTTTCATTTCAAGATTAACAATGTTGCTGATTTTTAGGTTTGTAAGCTCCCAGAATGCATTTGCAGCATTAATAAATTATGTGGTTACTGTAGCAGGATATCTTTTTGCTGTTTGCTGACTGTTGTCAGTTATTTGCTGTGTGGTGATGTTAAGAGCTCATTTTTACGCTGTTTGTTGATTGTCACCATGAATCAGGTTTCAGCATTCAGGGTTGAGCTCTGTGTGCCAATGTGTGACAATTCAATCATGTGAATAAAGACCATGGCACAGCGTTTAAAGATAATTTTTAATGAAGGACATCACAGAATTGACCAGTTTTTTGAGGCTGACGTGTGAACGATTTCTTAAATGGTAAAAAGCCAGAAAGCCCATTGATCATCAAGCTTCAGTCTGCACAGAGGGCATCAACATTTTTGCCAAAATGGCTTGATACTTCAAAGAACACATGATGTCCTTCATACAGTAAAGATTTCTACTTCCTGCAACAGCAAAGAACTCACATAACAAGACTGGACCACCTTCATGTTTGACCATGGAGATGATGTTCTTCTGCTCATAAGCTTTGCCGAATGCCACTCTTGACCAAGAACAACATAAAAGGATGACCTGAATATGCTTAAATTCATTTGGATATACCTGTGGAGTTGTGGAAGTTTGTTTAATGGAAGGATGTGAACTGGAACTTCCAAACTGGAACTTTTTGGACCCACGGATCAACAGTACGTCTGGTGCAAAATAGGCAAAGCTTATGAGCAGAAGAATGCCATCTGAAGCTTGATGATCAATGGACTTTCCTGCTGGGCAGCAGTCCCAAAGTACACATCCAAATCCACTTAAGCTTGGTTCAGGGACCAGTCGTAGAATGTTCTTGAGTGGCCTGTACAGTCTTCAGATTAAAATCTCAGTGAAAATATTTGGGGAATTTTGTAGAAAGCAGTGGTAACATAAAAACCAAAGACTATAAGTGATCTGGAAGCTTTTTCAAACGAGGAATGGGCCAAGATTGCAGTAGAGGCAACAGAAGCTTCTAAGCACTTACAGGCAGTGTTTATTGGCGGTTATAAAGAATAAAGGATTCTGCACAAAATTTGACTTTTGGGGGTTGAATAATTTTGTACACATGTTTAGAGCCAGTTTAATTTTCTTAATTTCTCATCAACTTTACATTCTCAAACCACTCAAATGTGTATTAATAAACTTTGTATAATAGTTTACTGATGCCTTTGATGAATTGTTTTCATAAAATTTAGTTCTCATCAGCAAAATGTCTTGCAGGCTAAGGGGGTTGAATAATTTTGATTGCAACTGTAGATACTAAAATGACACTGCTTTGAAGGGATGATTTTGAAAAGGTTAAGATTGAGTTCACTTCATTATAAGTCATAAAACCACAAAGGGCCTTTCACACTGAGCACGATTAAGCGACGCAATATATTCTTTATACAGAATATAATTTCCACTGAATGCAATCCGAGGAGCTTGAAATGGCGTACACTTGTGATCCGATCGATCCAAAACGCATCTTAATACCAGGTGTAAACAGGGCCTCGGTCAGTGCCACCTATCGTGCAGGCGCAGATTAGCTGAAGGCGATCGTTTTGCTTTTGCGGTGTGAAAATTGGTTAAAATTGGTTAAACCAAGTAGTGCTGTTCAGGACAATAAAAATTAAGTTGTTTGAGCAAACTCATTCTGAATGAATGTTGCTCTGATTTTTTTTTTTTTTTAACTATACTAAATTCCTTTTGTTATCTAAATAAACTTGTATCAAGTGAAGTCTCACCATGGTCTGTGAAAGGTTCTGGACAAACTCAGCCAGAGTGGAGCTTTTCAGAACTTTGAACACTGTGTATTTTACTTTCTCCTCATCATACATGTCATTGCCCTGATGTCCACAGAACTGGTCTTCTGTCACCATCTACAGGAACACAGAGTGATGGCAGTATTTGTTAAACTGAAAATAGCATAATTATTTTACAAATCCAACTCTAAAAAAAAGATCTAAACTTAAGGCCTCTGCCAACATGAACTGAAGTGACCCGTTTTATCAGGCACACCAAGTGGACCAATAAGTCTTCCATTTAGAAGGCACATTTGCATTCCCAAGAATGATTGGTTTGATTGGACATAATGTGGCTCCATACCTGTACTTGCATGTAAAGGTGAGCCTCCTGCCTCTCTTTTCTCTTTTGAGCTTCAACCCTCTTCTCCTCCTGCAGTCTCTCCACCAGCTGCTGGGGGATATCCATGTCTGTGACCGGCTGCAGGACCTCACCTGAACATGACAAGAGCACTTATGAGCACAGATGGACATATGACAAACACATGCCCTGAGATCCACAACTAAACACACGGTGGTTTTCATATGGGCTGGATTGCTGTCAGCATCTACAGGTGCCGGCCACTTAGTCACACTCAAGCGGAATAAAATTACCTCATGCTAAAATGATAACATCATAAATTAACATCACAGCAGGCATAATTATGTTCACGGCACTCACTGAGCTTGGACTCTCTGATGTACACCAACATGTAAGCGTTAGTGCAGTGACGCACTGACAAGTCATCATCGTGACCACCGTAATTGTGCTCGATGGCCTCTTCTTTAGTGCACCGAGAAACGACATCATCGTCAAATTTACACCACTGCAAGAACAACAAACAAACATTACGTCTGAACAAAAATTATGAAGGCATGTGAGAGTGAATTTAGGGAAGAACAAAATGGCAAAGTCAAAACAATGTTTGTTACCAGACTAAACACTACGCCTAAAAAACAAAAAAACAAATACAATGCAGGGCTCCAGACTAACATGAAAACTGTGGCACTGGGGGGGACAGGAGGAAACGACAAGGGAGGAGAATGACAACAACGAAATGACAAGAGGGGAGAAAGGACTGAAGCATTGCCATGCTTTAAAGGGATAGTTCACCCAAAAATGAAAATTTGATGTTTATCTGCTTAACAGGAAGCTGAACGAAGTTGGACATAGTGGTGTTTTAGAGGTAAAAAATGATATAAATACTGTTCGGTTTCTCACACAAACCGATCGTTTCGTGTCTTAAGACATCAATGTGTCGTCACGAGCCGCAGGGTTTAATTTGGATTTGTCTTAGCAAGTTTTATTTACTGTTATAGTTGAAGTTCCTATCCACTGCTATTATTTGACTGACAGACGGCAGCGGTTGCAGTTAAAAATCATAATTTGCGTTCGACTGAAGAAACAAATTCACCTACATCTTGGATGCGCTGGGGGCAAGCAGATAAACATCAAATTTTCATTTTTGGGTGAACTATCCCTTTAAGTTGGAACGCTGCCTATGAAGCTAAGGGTCTGACAGAAACACATTTTGATATATATTTACTTCACAATTTACTTTACATCAACAATAAAGGCCTTTGCACAACGAGTCCGAAATTCGCACACTGCCTCCGAAACTTTCGTCCGTCAAAAATATATTCGGATCAGGTTCGATTTTCTGCATTTTTCGCATCCATGGCACGCATTTTGAGATACGTTTTGACAATTCAGAGCCACCGTACGCGAACGCAAAAATCCAGAATGCCATCTGACAAGTTGATCCACGTCTTCTACAGCACAACAGCAGCACTTAATGACAAACAACGTGCGCAATACAAAGATACAGAATATAAAGACAGATTGTGGCAGTAGTAAAGCATCAAACTGAGGCACTGACATCCTGAAGTAAACTTTGAAACACTCGGGATAATCACGCAGCTCCTTGATGTGGTGAACTCTCCTTTCTCTCTATGCAATCTCGGAATTGAATGGACCCAATATTTCCTCTTTCTTTTTCTCTTTTTAAGAAGAGAGGAGACAACAAAATCGTGCTCACTGCTTGAAGACTTCATTTTGTATCGTTTTGCGATTTTTTTCGCAACGCATTTATTTTTACGCATCGGACTCAGTGTGCAAGGTCTCTGTGCGTGACGATTTTTTAGGATTACGAATACGAAAAAACGCATACGAAAATTTCAGACTCAGTGTGCAAAGGCCTTAAGACAAACGCAAGAAACATTCCATAGACTCAAAATGACAAAGTCTGAAGAAAGTTCTTGAAATCTTTATTAATTTATTGAAAAATTTTTGAAAACACATTGAAAACACTCTTATGGATCATAGCCACATTTCATAAATACAGTAAAATCTGTAATATTACAATTGCCTTTTTATTTAATTTCTATTTCAACGCATTTTAAAGTGGAATTTACTACTGTGATGTAACACTGAGGAAAGCGGTAATGGGTGCTGAAAATTCAGTTTTGCCATGATCCTTAAAACCCTAATAAGCTGATTTGGTGTTTAAGAAACATTTCATATTATTATCATCATCAATACTGAAAACAGCTGAGAACTGCTAAATTTTTTGTGTGGAAACAGTTATACTTGGAATGTAAGCTTATAAAACAGTCATAACCTAATTTTTCAAACCATATTGTATCTGATCAGTAACTTTATACCATATTGAATATCATACTATCACTACATTAACACCTTTTTATTATTTTAATTTTTATGTACGTCTTTAAGGTCAAAACTGACTCAAATGCAACAAATCGTGCGACAATGTAAAAGTCTTTAATTTGGTGTCTTTAATGTGACTTTTGATCAATTTTATGCATCCTTGTATTAATATTTAGAAGAAAAGAAAAAATAACATCCCCAAACTTTTGAACGATAGTTTATCTACAAGCAGCAATGGTGTGAAGAACTAATTGGAAGACTATCTGAAACAAAATTCAGTCTGGAGCCCTCCAATGCTTTCAAGTTTTACTTGACTAAAATTCACAAAACATTTCATGCAACCACAAACCACCCAAAAAGCCAACCCAATAAACAAAAAAATAAAAAAGGACCCCTGAAATTAAAGTTTCTCACTATTGGCGCGGTGACACTCACTTTGCCGTCTCCTTTAGGATTAAGGTAGACGACGTAGTGGCCCCCGTGGTTGTCTCCACTGTGCACCAACACGGCGTGGAGAATGTAGTTGGCTGGGTCTTTCACGTCTGGCTTCTGCAGAAACTCATCCAGAGGTAATTGCTCTGGGAATTCAAACCTGCGGACCAAAACATCAAGCTCAGCCTCCATTTCTCTAGCATCATCACAGAGAGAGAGAACAAGAGTGTATGGCAGAGAGATTATGGAAGAGCATCTTAAAGTGCACCCTCCAGTCGACAAACATCATTTAGATGAGTCACTCTCATAAGGACATTTTAAAAGTGTAATCTCCCTCTCTGCAGGACAAGCATTTATTCTATTCCAATGCTAAATTCATCAATACATCACAGAAAGTATTTCAAAAGTGTAATGAGTATCAATGTCAGTTGTTCTGTCGAAGTCTTCATAATGACATGTTTAATGTCAAAATGGCAAAACATTTTTACATCTACAAGACACACACACACAAAAGTTGTTACCTGTCATTTATCTTAATATTTTGGTCAGTCTGAGGGTCGTACATGAACCTCATGAGCTGTAGGTGCAGGATAGGAGGGAAGGTCAGGAACTTTACACCCTTCTCTGCCTCCTAGAAGACAAATGAACCACAAACAGCACTCAAGTTGAATAGGTGCAAAAATTAAAACTGGTATCATCCACAACAAGTTATATATTACAGGACAGAGTAAAGGCGCAGTCACTTTACCAAAACTTCGGCTAAATTTAAGGAAAAAGTAGGAGTGTTGTCCATTGTAAATAGTGTAGTGATGCTTCAAGCAAAGCTTACTCAGGTCACTTTAAAAGATACTTGAATCCGATGTGAAATTTGTGTGGGAAAATTTGTTATCCACTTCCAGTTATTTCAGCTGTACAAAAACCAATTATGCTGGAAATTGGTATTCATCATATTTTACTTTATCATAATCAAACACTGGTTTGCAGCACAAATAATTTTACCATTTACGGCACTTTCCTATTTATTTACCTATAACGGCTAATCAATTGGAAGCCTCGCATATTCAAAGAAAACAGAAGACTGCATTTTGCAATTCAAAGGTAAATGTGACTACACTTTTAGGGTTGGTTAGCATGGATGGGTGATAAAGTATGTAAACCCCTCACCTGTAGACCATGCTCGCCTGCATCGTATTTATTATCCCCATCCAGCTGTTCCACAGCCACATAATCCTTGAATGACTCAAAGACTGCAGGGCAAAGAAGATGCATTAGTAAAACACTTCTACACAAGCAAATCTGAGATTGTGTGCAGTCCTACAATAATATTTTTCTTGAAATGGCATCTGAAACGGTCTAAGATGAATTAGCAGATTTTGCTGGATCAAATATACATCCTTGGAACAAGATGTCAGAATTCATGCATTTACAGACCACATTACAAGAATTGCCTTCCTAGACCAGAAGGGAGGACAGCAAGACGGAATATCAAAGAAAGCCACACTTACTGTTTTTCTTTCCTTTTATGCTGAGCTGAATGTCATAGTAATCCTCTATTCTTTCTGACCGATAGTCCACATGCTTGCACTGGATGTAGGACTGAAATGGAGAAAACACCCAAATGTGGTGAGGCTGAATCAATGAATCAGATGTAGAGTGAAACCACAGAGAGAGTCCGGGTGACTTACCACCATCTTTCCTCGGAAGAGCTTTGGGATTGTACCCTCCACACATGTTCCTTTCATCTTGTTCTCTACATTGTCCAACAACTAGAATTGGCAAAAGTGCAAAATGGTTGGACCCAAATCATGCTCATTTAATCTGACATGACTAATCCTTCATTTGATCAACAAGTTCAAGTTAAAAGAGAATGACCCAAAGGGACCCATGGAGATCTCTGATGGCTACTCACCACTCTGCACAGTTCCTGTACATCATGCTGCATGAAACTGTCTAGAGTCTCCCATCTGGGAAAAAAAAAAAAAAAAAAAAAAAAAAAAAAAAAAAAGACCATTTTTAAATATAAACATGAACGGGAAAAAGGGGATTCACATAAATGGTCACCTGACTATGAACAAAGCTGTTCTTCTACAATGGCACTGGTAACCAAAAATGTTCCAATGACTAAGTCTAAGATCTGTCAGCAAAACTGCACCTTTATTAAAACATTTCTTACAACAATTTAGAGGGTCTTACTAAACAACAGAGCAATTTTTGACTCCATAACTCCCCACCATTGGGAACAACAAGTAACTTAGAAAAATGATAAAGAATACCAACAACTGAGTATAAAACATATTCAAGGACAATGACAAGGAACAACATGAAACTCACACTTCACATATGGCTCAAGAATGTCAAAAGGCAGACATGTCAGTGTCTGATTCATTGTATTTGTAAACTGAACACTCAAAACAAAAAAAAACAAAAAACATACCCAAAAGACTTAGTCAGCTTCTTTGTCCCAACAGGCTTATCACTGTGCTGGAGCTCATAGAACACCCTCTGCAGGGCGAGGGGAACGCTTTTAGAGGAATCATCTCCCTCAGTGGGCATCATATAAACCGCCTAGAAAGTAAAAACAAAACAGATTCTCTGACAGATGCACAGCATCAACCTGTGCTTTTCATTTGAAAACAATATGCCATTAAAAACTAATTTTAAAGAAATAGGCCTAAGTAAAATAAAAAAAATAAAACAACACTTCCACTGACCCAAAGCTTGCATAATCAATTTGAAAAGTAGACTGCCATATAAATGTGAAGTACATGTAAGAAAACATAAAAAAAAAAAAAAAAAATCTTGGCAACACCTACCTGGATGGTAGTGTATAAAAGTTACCATGCTTTTATCATTTTACATGTTCTTATTCATAAAAACAATGGTGAAATTTTTGACTGCTAATCACAGGTCTTGCTGTAGAAAATGTGCTCTGCTAACACAGGGACACACTGATACTGGCTCTGATATGCAAAATTTTCTCTGTTCGCATCACATTTTCTTTCCACTGTAAAGTGGATCCCCATCTGGTGAGATGTATGACACTAATAAGAACCAAACATTACCAATATGATTCAAAATATTGCCACACTTGGCTACACCTGAGCACACACTGCATCACCTCAACATAACGCATCTACTTCTGTTAGGTGAGGGATGCAGTAGGAAAGTAGGCTGTATTCCGTTGGAGCTTACAGCAGGCAATGGAAAATCAATTTGAAAAGTAGGGCTAGTGTTTTTAATAGTGATTTAACTCATGCACATCACAAGCAAACATCATCTAATTAAGTGGTACATATTGTATTCTGTAATTCCCCACCAAAAAAAAAAAAAAAAAAAACCCTTCTGTCTGTGATAATGAAAGGCAGACGCCTCACCCGCCGAAGCTGGTTTGTGAAGAAGAGAGTCTGTAGTAAGCTGTTCATGTAACATGTGGCACCTTGATTCTTCAACCCCACGTAACCAGTGTGTTTCTTTGAATCCCAGCTGTAAATAAAACAGTGACATCAGCTATCGTTGTAAAAGCTTGTCAACATTGGAAACGTCACAAGAAATGACTTACGCCACACCGTGAGGTGCGTCAGCTTGAACGTAGACCTCAAAAGTGACCTTATCATCCTCTACAAAGCCCCGCTCTGGATCAGTCACATCCTGAAATCAAAGACATCACTTTAACATCAGCTAATTAGCTCTGCTCCACTCTGACAACACCAGCTCAGCCGAGACGTTCACAAAATATGTTAACTTACACTCCATGACATGAAGTTGGAAAAGCCCCAGTCATTTTCCTTATGGAAGAACAGGTGACTAATGCGGCGGCTGAAGGATTTCTCATCATCTTTGTAGTTGATTATTTTGAGCATGGCTTGAGCATGGCATGACCAGGACCTACAAATGTGCAGTTGGTTAGTTAAATTAGGCTTGCTTAAACAAAATGTTGCTTAAAGTGAGGGAGAACTATTCCCAATTAAATAAAACATTTTTTAAAAAAAGGGCGAAATTCATTAACTTTACACAGAGAAATGGAGAACAAACAAGTCCATTAATTCAAGGTCATCAGTGAAATCTCTACTGATTGCTTACGTAGAGTCTGACTCAGCATTGCACTGAAGGAAGAATCCAACGCTCTTCTGGTGAGGTCTGTCTGGGTAAAATCGGGGCATCACCATGATCTTCCAGGGAAGATTTCTCACGAAGCAGGGTGGGCTGAGCACAGACTCACTCAGTCTGCTAAAGCGCTCCACCACAAAACGGAAAGTTGCTTCAGAGCGCCAGCTTGTGTCTGTTGTGACATGTTGTAATAAATAGTTAGAGCTGCAAATTTACTTCCATTCATAACTTGAGATATTAAAAAAATAAAAAGTGTTAACATGCATGGAGCTGAGCTTCATTATGTTCCTTACCATCCTCCATGTCCTCCTCTGTGTTGTTGTGTCCGTCAGCCATAGCCACGTTCCCATTGATGACTGGATTTTGGGGAATTCTTGGAGGATCATCTGGGTCCCCAGCTAAAAAAAAAAAAAAAAAAAAAGACAAAATGGAAATTCCCTTGTCAACTGTAATGCTAATGCAAAAAGCACCAGCCCATGAGATTTTTTGCAAGCTCACTCTGATTATAGTGCTGCTCAGATCCACTGTGCAACAAGTACAAATGCACCCAAGAGCATTTTTCAGCAAAAAAATTGATTACTAAGAATTTAGCATGTGTAGCTCTAACAACAAATTGCATGTTTCCCCATTTATATATATTCCTCATATCACATATCTCAAAGAGATTATTTATGTTTTTATTAAAAAAAAAGAAAAAAAAAAAGATTGCCAAACCACAATTAAAAACCACTGAGAACTGCCAGTGACAAAGCAAAATTTTCATCTGTAACCATCAGACTCCATTGAAGCACTGCTGGAGACTTCTTTTTAAATGACTTAAATTGCATTCCTAACATTTCAAGGTAGTCAATAAGCAATGTAAAGATGGTGCATTCAAGTCAAGTTGGAAAGATCATATGAGTTGAACGCATATGAACGCCACCACAAGGCTGTAATTACGAGTGGGAGACCTGAGTTTTTGAGTTGGGGGCGGGTGAGAAAGTATGCTGGATACAGTGGCTGTAGTGTTTATAGTGATTTGTTAAAATTAATGAAATTACATGTTTTTTCATTTCCAATAAAACTATGTTGCATGTGCAAAATACAACAGTATTGTACAGTTACAATAGAACAACTGTTTTTACAGCACATTCCTAAATTGAATAAAAACCTAGCAAAAACACATTCTTCATCATTTCGTAGGAGTAAAAAAAAAAAAAAAAACCTTGTATTTTTTTGTGTCAGATCAAAGTGATCATTTGAGTGCACCTGACATCAAAATATGACTTCACAACTAACCAGGAGGACTTCACATGCTATCAGAATTTTCATAAATACGAGTTTACTAATCAGAAATAAGATATGAACGGCCTCTCAAATTACATTTACAACTAAGAACTCAGAGATAACATTGATACCTGAGTTTCCGAGTTGGGCAGGCCATAAACTTGAGACATGGCAGAGGAGAGAACAATTGCTGTACTTACAGTTTTATTTGTTTTTTTCCCACAACATCTACATATCTAAATAACCATTTGATGCACATTATATATTGTGGCAAGCAGGGCCGGGCCGAGAGCCGTGGGAACGGAGTGAGTGTTCACCTGCGCGCCACACTGGTCTCGAGTCCCACGGAGGATCTCCAGAACAATAAAAGGAGGAGTGAAGACAGTGAAAGACAAGAGAGGACCAGGCCTGGACTTTATGTTGTTGTTTTATTATGTTTATATGTGAAAGTCTTCCATGAGGGGCAACCGCTTTACTTTCATTTTGTTGTTTATTTTATGATTAAATTTTATGCTAATTGTTTGCCCGTTCCTGCCTCCTCCTTCCCTCATCAGCAAATATTGCTACATATCTATTTGAGACAGCAAAAGCAGCATATTTGACCTAGAGCTGACCGATTTTTCCGATTAACTTGAATTTAATGTTTTGCCTCGAATTTGTTTAAATCGAGAAATCGCAATTTTTAATAAAAATGTTAGCTGCAAACTTTACAATTAGACATGTTGACAATACAGCAATGATAACCGTTGAGATGAAAATGATCCGACCACAAGATGGCACGCCTGATTAACTGCTCTCGTGTGACGCCCTATGAACGTAGAATACATTGCTGTTCACTCAGAAATGTGTTATTGTGTTGAAAATAAAAACAAGATGCAGGCAGTGGAATGGAAAAAAAAAAAAAGTTATTAAATGCAAGTTTTTTTTTTTTTTTTAACTTGATCATTTCATGGGTGAGATGCTGCAAAAGACAAGAGAAACGAGTGCAACAGCCAAACACGTCCACCAAACATAAAAGGAAAAACAGAGCAATGGAATGCAAAAACCTGTAAACAACTCCAACTGTATGTTTGATATTTCATGTTTGCATGATGGTGACAGGCATAAAGGTGCTGTTATTTTCTGTTTTTACAAAGCATTTGCCGTTAAAAATAACCTATTACTGTTGTTATTTATTGCTATGACTTTTTGGCTAAGAAATATTTAGCATTTCTTATATTATTTCTGAGTACGTTTAAGATAAGTTTGTACAACATTTGCCTTCATATTTCATGCATATTTTCTGCAAAGATGTTTAACAAACAACAAGTAATTTCTTTTACATTTACAGCATGTTAATCACTTCAGGTGTGGTGCATTTGGAATACAACTTTTCTTAACCAGATGGTTAATAAAGAGAATGTTATTTGAATCATATTGTAGTAACTAAGTTGACTAGTTAAACAAAAAAATATTTCTGGAGGAAAAAAAAAAGAAAAAAAAAAGATTTTATTATTTTGCCCTATCGCTCAGCCCTAATTTGACCTAAAGCAAACTATCTAGATAGCATGATGAATAAATACAATACATGAATGTTTAAATGGTTGTCAATGTATGAAATCCATTGGATATTGACAAGATGCATTCAATAAAGTTTGGCTTCATTAAGATTTCCCCAATAAAAAGGCAAAAATGTAGCATGCTGTCCTCCACAATTCCTATTCTTTCCAACAACCTGAATGCAACAAATTTATAATTACGACTTCAAAGTGGGAAGTAAAACAAAATCTGTTAACGCATGACAGCATGTAAAGACAAAACAAACAGGTTCTCTTTCTGTTTATAAGTGGGCTGTTCTTGGCTAGAATAAGTTACAATGCGAGCCAGACGTTTTGCTGTTTAATGAGGCCTGAATGAGTGAGACTAAAAACAGGCCAACCTGCATGCTTCACAGTGGTAACTTGCGCTCAATTTGCGCATTCATAGGCCTTCGTGCGGTGTGATATGTGCATGTGTTGAAAGGTCTCAGTGCGGGTCTCTGGACAGCAGCATCAGATACGCCCCCACACGTGCACTGCAGAACTTTGCCGAAACGCAGCGCAAAATTTAGCATCCAAAAATACAACGAGTAAGAAAACACACCAATGCTCTGGGACCTTTAAAGAGTTATAAACGCGATCGAGAGTGGGCACGAGCCAAAAAAACAGACAAGCAAGCCGTAATCATTAAAAATGGCGAGCGGTACCACAGCATGACTCGTTATACAATGAAGAAGCAGAAAATCCCCGCGCGCTGTCGGCAGATCCCCACGCGCTGGCCTTGACGCACGACGTCTAAAACATATCAAATCCAAATTTAACTCTTACAGCATAGGTACTCCCCCATATTATGAATAATAAGGGTGTCGCTGAGAATAATAAGCTATACTAATGACTCGTTTGATTCGATCCTCTCGTTTAAGTTACCCCCTCCCCCTCCATACACATTTAGCCGAGCTGCTAACGTTTCCACCCGCAAACCGAGCTCTTATTCTGGGTAAACAGTGTCATCCGAGACTATCTAATGAGCAAGTAAATTACTTGGATCGCGGCTCTTTTGCTGAGCCATCATGTGCCGCGGACAGCCCAGTCACCAAGATATAAACAAACACATACGCAGGCAGGCCTCTCATGAGTCTGATCTGTGCAAAATACAGTCCACCATCTTGGAATAAAACTGCCATCCACTCCCCCTAATCGAGCCGCACAACTTCATATGCGGATCACATCCAAAGCCAATAATAACAACAACAGTAACATTGATAAGACATTGTAAATGCTCAGTGCAACTTAACTGATTAGATATCACCTGCAAAGCTCGTAATCTTGTTTGTCGTTAAGGAGCGAATTATAGTTCAAAATGGTGCTGTTGTCCAGCAATCATCCGATGATGCTGTTTATTTGACTCCACACTAGCACTGAACAGCCAATAACACGGTGGCGGGACACGAGGATTTGCTGACTATGGATGAAAACCATTCAACGAAGCCTCAACTTGTTTCAGAAATGTCTAAACAAGCAGATGTTCTGAAAGGACAGTAAACTGCCAGATTAAATGGTGAACTAGTTAGTGGGCGAGTGCCCTGTTCAGATCACATTAACGGCAAACGCGTCTCTGTCTTTTGAATCACAACAATATATTATTGACTTACGTTTATCCATTCTGCACGCGAATACGGTTGAGCTCTTCTGTGAGCATTTGCCCCGTTGTGCTTTTCAAAAGTTCCCCACACGATCTACAGGTGTAGCCGAGGGGCTCCTTACATAATCAGATGAAAATCTGACACAGTTTGATAGATAGAAAGGCTTAAAGATGGACTGCGCCACGTTAATGCAGGCAGCCAAACGCTAATAGAGCAAAATCCACCTCGCGTAACGAGCACATAAACCGTATTATTTAAAAAAACAACCGCTGTTTGGTTTCTAATAGCAACGCAGGAGTGCTATATAACTCAGATGATGAGGTAAATAATAAACAAAAGTGATGGACTTTTTGCTGACTGGCTAAACTCATGCAGCGAGGTAACGGTTAGCTGCTGGCTAACAAGCTATTGGGGTCAAAACATGCGACAGAGGGAATGGCTAATAAACTGTTAACTAGTTAAATACCGTGCTTGATGTGATAAAGTTGGCTGTAATGTTAAACTAAAGATTGTGAGCTTTTTATTTTTGCACGAGGCCTTGACGTACCCTCCATTTCCATGTCCTCGGGCTCGCTGAGCTGCTGCTCGCCGGCTTTCTGCTGCTGCGTGTGATGGTGGTTCATGTTGGCGGCTGTTAGGATGGGAAGATGCCTGGTCTCTTTCTCTCCCTCGGGCCGGTCTGATGGTGGTTCCGCGGGCAGAGGCTGGTGGGGAGTCGGAAGACGCGGAGGTGGGGTAAACAGGTCGAGCCTTTGAGGCTGGGCCTGCACTAAGACGACCTCGGCCTTGTCTGCTGTCAGCGCTGGGGATGGAGGAAGGGAGGCCGGTGGGGGAGCAGGCAGAGAAACGCGGACGTATTTGCTCGCTATTCGCCCAATCTCGGCGCCTGGGTGAAGGGATGCTAACGTTAAGGATAGTCGGTGGCCTCGGGCTTCTGTTTCACGAAGGCCCGATGAATGAAACCCCGGCTTTCCCCCGTAGAAGTGCGGGGCGATTGCAACTCACAACAACCTGCAGCCGGGGAAAACACAGATAGCCCAGCTGAAGCTAGCAAAAGTGATAAAACAATTAACAGCGCGACTCATGCGCCTCCGAGAGATTATTTTAAATACAACTTCCCCTGCAATATTTCCAGTCCGTGTGCTCCTCCGATTGTCCCTCTTCTGGGGGGGAGCGAAGAAAAAACCTATCCATTCAAACCAGACTCTAATGTGAAATCGCACTAATTTAGAAGTTTAAACTCACAAAGATGTCCGCGTTTCGCCTCGCCGTTATTAGTGGAACTAACCTGAACCCCTAACGCCCAATTGCACACTGAAGCTGCATCCCAAATGACTATTCGAACGAGAAAATATAATTTTGCCCGGTCACGGCCAGAGCCTCTCTCACCCGCTCCCGTGGTTTATGGTGTTCAGTTTGAGGTAAAACTCAAAATGGCGGTCGCGCTCCTCTCTGAAATGTCACATCCGCATGGAGATCCAAACAGTGGCGCACACCGCGAGCAGCATAAACACGAATGCTGCCTCACAGTAGAGTTAATTGAAACTTTGCTGTTTCAACGTATATTTGTGGTTGTTATTTAATATTTTGTTTACATATCTGGGATATATAAAATTACGGAATTGTGTAGTTTTTTAAAAATCTTTAACAAAACTCCCTCATTGATTCTTCTTGAGACAGGGGACGAACATAAACCACAATTTTATTATTTTTTTTATTTCTTATATATATTCATCTACTGTAAGTTTAACTCGTTTTTATCCATTTTAAGTAATTGCAAAGAAAGAAAGTTTGAGATAATTTCCCTCATTTTAGCTATAGGACTTATAGCTGCTGCATTTAATACATCTGTATTATGCAAAATACACTGTCAACACAGTAAATATTTATCATGTTGTAGCCATAAAATATATGGCGCTTATAATCATTTGGAAATCACATCATCCTTTGAAGTCAGTGCTGGATTATTCTAAAAAAATATTATTGTGTCTGATCATATGGGGTGATCTATCTTATTTCTCTGGCATCCCTGTTGAAAAAAAAAAAAGCAGCATGCTGGTTAGGTATGTTTTGAAGCATGCCAGCTTATTTGAGCTGGTTTAAGCTATAACCAGCTCAGGACCAGTTTAAACCAGCTCATAACCAACTAAGGACCAGCATAAACCAGTTCAAACCAGCTGCCATGCTTCAAAACATACCTACCAGCATATGCTGTTTTTTCACAGTGATGACCATGTTGTTGATATGTTTAGATTATTTCCTGCTGACTGAGAAGGGTCGTCAACATTGTAAAGTCAGTATGGATGGTGTGTGTGAGGGGGGTTTGGGAGGTCGCCTTAATTGCACAAAAATATTGGCAAGGAGGACAAGCAGCTGCATGGGTCCTGTCTGCATAAGGTAATAAGTAGTCACTCGTGTTTTGAAAATGTCACAGAAATAAACTTCTCTGCAACTTATCTGATATTCAACCAAAAAATAATGCTCTGTATTCTCTAATGACTGACGTATTCTTAATAAATGAACATGACCAAGGTGTTTGTGTTCTGTTTCAAATAAACTTTTATTCTCAGCCAAATAATTTTGGACAAAAACCAATTCAAGGGATTCTTCAAATAACTTTTTCTCAGTGATGCTCTCTCCCTTAAGTGTTCTTGCATTCATTTCATATACTTTCTACATCAGTGCAAATTGATAACAGAATTGACAGATGTTGCATCTACCCGTGTGATATAACGCATTCATCTGTTTATTACAGTTTTTTTTATTTTTATAAATTAGGCTATACATGTGTGAACTTGTCAGCTCAGCATAAATGCTAAAAAGAGTGGAAATGTGTGGAGTATCTGAAATGAACTTGACAGCTTTTTCCACATTGTATTATGTTTAATATAGCATATATCTTATTGCATTTGTACACTGTGAGTCAGAATGCAATAGTGAACTATTTGTTCACAGGAATTTGTACCATCCTACAAAATATTTTACAGGGTACTAAATAGGATGGGATTTCCTTTAAGAGTTAATAATCTAGTATTTTACTTAAACTTTAATCCTGTTTACGGATGTTGTAATGCAAAGTACAGTCATCAAACCTTTTCACATAGCATACAAAGAGAAGAACTGTTATGGCTGGTTTTCATTTACATTTATGCATTTGGCTTATCCAAAGCAACTTGCATTGCATTCAGGGTGTACATTTTATAATTTTATGTGTTTTGTGTAACCTCAGTGAATGCCATTTCTTTAAAGTAGCCTACATTTTGAATAGATTTTCAATGGCATTTGCTTACAATTGGTTTTAACATGATTTTTACACTAAGAGCTTTCATCTTCAAACTTGCTGCCTACAGGTCTGAAGTGGTTTAGCCTACTCACGATAACACCCACATTACTTGCTCAGAAATGTAATCAAAGCATTATTTCTAAAATCCTTGTTTGAGCAAAACCTCAGCAAAGCTTATCTGAGTTTCCAGTTAAACTTGCAGCTAAATTTATCTACAAGAATGTGGGTCAAATAAATGATTTTAAATTAATCCAATAAATTAGGCATACTTTACAAGCTGCTATCATGAATGGTTTTCAGATAATTTAAAAGTATTAATAAACATTTAAAAAGCTAATGTTAGCATGTAGCACAACATACAGCAGTGTGATAGCCTACTTTTCAGAGCCAGATGACGTCCAGCTCCCCCTCTCTGGACCTGATGGGTGGAGCTCAATCTAAATTAGATTTAAGGATAGGGTAAGGTTGGGGTTAGGGTGTGGCTGGACCTTCAGATGGGATCCTGACGTTAAAGGATTAGTTCACTTTCAAATAAAATTTTCCTGATAATTTACTCACCCCCGTGTCATCCAAGATGTTCATGTTTTTCTTTCTTTAGTCGAAAATAAATTAAGGTTTTTGATGAAAACATTCCAGGATTATTCTCCTTATAGTGGACTTCAATGGACTCCAAACAGTTGAAGGTCAAAATTACAGTTTCAGTGCAGCTTCAAAGGGCTTTAAACGATACCAGATGATGAATAAGGGTCTTATCTAGAGAAACCATCACTCATCACTCAAAAAAATACAATTTTATACATTTTAACCATAAATGCTCATCTTGAACTAGCTCTCTTCTTCTTCTCTATTTGAATTCCAGCAGTGTAGATGCTGCTAAGTGTATTACTGCCCTCCTCAGGTCAAAGTTTGAACTAAATTGTCATATACAATATTGAAAGTATATAACAATTAGTTCAAACTTTGACCTGTGGAGGGCAGTAACACACTTAGCAGCATATACACTGCCAGAATTTTAATAAAGAAGAAGAAGAGAGCTAGTTCAAGATGAGCATTTATGGTTAAAACGTATATAATTTTTAATTTTTTTTTTGAAAATAAGTGACGGTTTCTCTAGATAAGACCCTTATTTCTCGTCTGGGATCGTGTAGAATGATTTGAAGCTGCAATGAAACTGCAATTTTGACCTTCAACCGTTTGGAGTCCATTGAAGTCCACTATAAGGAGAATAATCCTGGAATGTTTTCATCAAAAACCTTAATTTCTTTTCGACTAAAGAAAGAAAAACATGAACATCTTGGATGACATGGGGGTGAGTAAATTATCAGGAAATTTTAATTTGAAAGTGAACTAATCCTTTAAGCTCCACCCATTGACTCTTATACTGCTTTCCATGATCAGAGAGCAACAGCGTTGAGACGGGCATGCGCAGAACAAGTGGGCGTGTTTTAAATGTGAACCGCCCACATCGAGGACCTGCGCAAGGCAAAAGCGCTCCTCTGACCGGGGTAGACAGCTACAGTCCTGGGTAATTAAATTTCGGCGTCACAAAAGACAAAACATTTCTCTTCATTTGGTTTTAATTCAGACCTGTAAATCCAGAAATAAGGAAATTAACCGACGCTTATCAGTTGTTGTGTGATTTCATGAACGCGAATTAACCCACAAGATCAAGAAATTACTCAAAAAAACGAGCAGAAGTTCACCGAAGTTTCTCAGTATTCATCATGGAGGAGAAGAAGGAGGAGAGCGAAGCGGAGATCCACGAACACGGACCCGAACACTGGTTCTCCAAATGGGAGCGTCAATGCCTGGCCGAGGCCGAAAGGGAAGAACCGAGCGAGGAGGCGGTGGACCAGAACCAGGAGAAACTGTGGCATCTCTTCCAGAATTCCGCTACGGCGGTGGCGCAACTTTATAAAGGTCTGTGGGCAGAGAAAGAGACCCTATCAGCGGCCCACCGACTTCCAGCAGCTCGCCTAAAAAGACCTTTCGCTTCTAGAAAAATATCGCGTAAACTTCGATCCAACCACACCTTTCGACCAAAAAACCACTTACCGGTATCATTTGGCTACTAAAGTCACCAAAAGCACCGTTTTATGCTTGTTTTTGTCCGTGTGAATGATAATTAGCTTTAGCCGCGCCGGTCTGGCTGTGTTTGACAGTTTGTTCGTTGTTATTATATTGGCCTTGCTATTGCTAACCGGGTAGCCTGAAAGCCGGCTAGCTCGCCCTTTAATTCGAGTTTTTTGTTCTTTTCGTCTAAACTATCTGTATAGGAGTAATTGCTTTTAAGATTTTTTTTTTTTATGTAACACATTTACGCTTTATAGTCTTCTAAAATCACACGTTTTGAGAAAGCCCTGCCGGTTAGTGAGCTAGCTTGTGTCCTGTTGTGGCTGTGTTTCAAAACCTAGTGCACTCCACAACCTTTGTGCAACATTAGAAGAACACACTTGTATTGCCAAAGTGTCCTGTCCAGGTTGCTGCTCACTAGGGTTTGAGACACAGTCATTGTCTGGGTTACTGAACTCGCTCTTAAAGGGATAGATAGTTCACCCCAAAATGAAAACTGTTTATTTACAGGCTTTTATGTTGTTCCAAACCTCTATGAAGTTCTTGCTTTATGTGAAACACAAAAAGAAACGTTGGGTACTGACAGGCACGGTCACCAGTCGCTTTCATTGTTCTTTCATAGTCTGTTGTACTGATAAGTGCATCCTTTGCTTTATTTGGCTATTTGTTTTTTTTTAAATAATACATTAATATTTATATATAAAAAAAGTGTAAATGTTAGAACCTTTTCTTTTTCCCCTCTTGAAAATGGCATATGCTCTTTAATTCGGTAATGAATATTCTGTAGGTTTTTACTAACTCATGTTTTTCAAGACCTGTATGAATTTCTTTCAAACACGAAAGCAGATGTTAGCCAGAATGTTGGGTACCTCAGTCACTATTTACTTTCACTGCATTTATGTCCTTTTCCATACAGTGGAAGTGAATGGTGACATAGACTGTCAATTCCTAATATTTTTTGTAAAGTGTCCTTTTAATTGCAGCTTTTGCTTGTACAAATGTTTAAAATGGAAAGTGTATCTTATTTTAGCAATAAATGAGCTATTTTAATTATTTAAAACTCACTTTAAAGGGTAAGTTCACCCAAAAAATGAAAATTCTGTCATTAATTACTCACCCTCATGTCGTTTCCACACCCGTAAGACCTTCGTTCATCTTCAGAACACAAATTAAGATATTTTTGATAAAATCTGATGGCTCAGTGAGGCCTCCATAGGGAGCAATGACATTTCCTCGCTCAAGATCCATAAAGGTACTAAAAACATATTTAAATCTGTTCATGTGAGTACAGTGGTTCAATATTAATATTATAAAGCGACGAGAATATTTTTGGAGCGCCAAAAAAACCAAAATAAGACTTATTTAGTGATGGCCGATTTCAAAACACTGCTTCAGGAAGCTTCGGAGCACAGATGAATCAGTGTATTGAATTATGATTCGGATCATGTGTCAAACTGCCAACGGCTGAAATCACGTGACTTTGGCGCTCCGATCCACTGATTCGATTCACTGATTCATTTATGCTCCGAATCTTCCTGAAGCAGCGTTTTGAAATCGGCCATCACTAAATAAGTCGTTATTTTTTTTTTTTTTTTTGGTGCACCAAAAATATTCTCGTCCCTTTATAATATTAATATTGAACCACTGTACTCACATGAACTGATTTAAATATGTTTTTAGTACCTTTATGGATCTTGAGAGAGGAAGTGACATTGCTCCCTATGCAGGCCTCACGGAGCCATCGGATTTCATCAAAAATATCTTAATTTGTGTTCTGAAGATGAACGAAGGTCTTACGGGTGTGGAACGGCATGAGGGTAAGTAATTAATGACAGAATTTTCATTTTTGGGTGAACTAACCCTTTAATGTCTCCTTGGAAATAGTATGAACATGGTTTAATTCTTTGCAAAACCAGCTGAATTTGACATGCATTATCTACGCAGTTAGAAAATATATGATTTCCCCAGTCTTATGGTGTAAAGGTTAACAACAGAAATCCTATCTGAACACTTTTCTGGAACTAATTTATTTTGGTAATCTCTGTTGTCTTTAAGGTCACATGAGCGCCCCTGATTTTATTTCTGTCTTGCAGATCGAGTCTGTCATCAGCAAGGACTGTCATTGTGGTCTCCATTTCAGAATGCTGCAACAGCAGTGACTAATCTTTACAAAGGTATTAAAGATTTGAGTTTGCACACATGTAGTGCCCCACACTGTTGTTTGTTGTATAAATTGCATAAATAATTAATGCGAATGTGATCTGTTCAACAGAGAGTGTTGATGCACATAAGAGAAGCTTTGACTTAGGAATCCAGATTGGTCATCAGCGACGTAATAAAGATGTTTTGGCCTGGGTCAAAAAGCGAAGGAGAACTATACGAAGGGAAGATTTGATAAGTTTCCTATGTGGTAAAGCGCCACCACCAAGGACTTCTAGAGCTGCCCCGAAACTGACTGTCATGTCTCCTAACCGACCACCTTCATCGGACTCCGTATCATCTGTAGAGACTGATTTACAGCCTTTCTGTGAGGCCATAGCACTACATGGTAAATATTATTTCCCGGTCATTGTTAAGATACAGCTGACTGAACATGATCACCTAGGACATTGCATATATGTGTCTTAACATTTAGTGACTGCACTTTGTAGTCTACATATGGTGGTTATTGTATAAATACATTATCTCTTTCACACACACACACAAAAATATTTTTTATGGTCATATAAAAAGAATACCTGAAAAGAAAGAAAGAAAGAAAGGAAAAAAAATGCAAATGTTAATATAAGTATTACATGTAAATAAAAAGATTATATATAATGTGTGTGTATATACGTCAAAACCAAGTTTATTCAGACACCTTGAACATTTCATTCATTAATACAGTTTATTCACTATAGTTAAAAAATGGTAATAAAATATGACAAGATCTCAGAGTTAAACTGTGTCAGAAAACATTCATCTTTATTATGTCAGATAACACTTTAAGCAAAACATGGTCAGGTCAAAGTGTCTGAATAAATTTTGGTCCCAAATTTCTATCAATTTTATTGGTAGTCCACTGTATGAAGAATTTTTTTAGGTATAATATATCACAGTTTACTTTATTTTGCTATCCTCACTTACATAAATGAAGTATAGTGTCCTGCACCCACTAGTAAAAATATCTCAAAAACGTATGTTATATAAGTGTTATATATATATATATATATATATATATATATATATATACAACACTTAAAGATTTTTTTTTTATATATATATATATATATATATATATATATATATATATATATATATATATATATATATATATATATATATATATATATATATATATATATATATATATATATATATATGCACTGTATATGTCTTTTTATTAAGTTACAAACCGAAAATACAGGAAATATGTAAAAAAAAAAAAAAAAAAAAAAAAAGTAAAAAAAACAAAATCAGAAAATTATAATTATAAAATTCAGAACAAAATGCCTTCTTTAGGCAAAAATCAGTATTTAGTGTGACCTCCTGGACTTCTTCCAGTTTCTAAAAGAAGAAAATCTGAGAAACTTCTCATCATATTTTGAAAGTTTTCTTAGCCTTCCAGCGTTTTTCCATTCCATTTAGGTTTAAGAGAGCCGGTTCCTGCTATTGCTCAAGTGTAAGGGGAGGTCAATAAACACTTGCCACTTTAGCCTATAGAAGTCATTTAAAATAAATAAATAAATAAATTCTGTTTTTTAATACTTCATACAAATTTCCTGCATTTTCTGGTTATATTCTAATAAAGTGATTGAGAATTAATTATATATGGTCATTATAATTGCTAAAACAACATCTAATGGTGGCATAAGACTTTTGCACAGATTATATATATATATATATATATATATATATATATATATATATATATATATATATATATATATATGGAGAAAATTGAATATATATATATATATATATATATATATATATATATATATATATATATATATATATATATATATATATATATATATATATATATATAATATTATAATACACACACACAATATGTGTGTAATATGTATGTTTTTGTCAAGTTGAGAAATATTTGTGTAGGCTGTCAGACCTTTTAAAAGATAATTTTCTCCATTGACCCTCACATGGTTCAAGTACAAGGATTGCATGACTGTACGTTCCATAGTATTTTTAGAGTAAGATATCTGGCTGAAAGGACCTTAAGGTTTATTTTCAAGCACAGCTTGTCATAGCTCTACAAACACCGCATCACTCTAATACACTAGAAACATGAAGTTGCATTCACATCACACCTACAGTTGTTAACAATCTGTTATTTAGAGGATGTGTAAAACCACAGCCAGCTAAGCCCACCACAAACTTGTTTAAAATGTATCATTATTCATGGGTAGCAAATGTGGCATTGACATGTGGAAAAAGTGTGTGTGATGATGATGATGATGATGATGATGATGATAAATGAGATCTCATCTTTCTTTTCCAGGTCTAAGTGGAGCAATGGCCGGCATCAGCGTCCGCTCAAGCACTCCCGGCTCGCCGACTCACGTCAGCGGCAGCTCGAATGCAGGGCGCAGGCGGAATGGACTGCACGATGTGGACTTGAACACTTTCATATCGGAGGAAATGGCCCTCCACCT
This sequence comes from Megalobrama amblycephala, assembly GCF_018812025.1. NCBI lineage: Eukaryota > Metazoa > Chordata > Actinopteri > Cypriniformes > Xenocyprididae > Megalobrama > Megalobrama amblycephala. The sequence goes on along the minus strand of NC_063044.1, from coordinate 56,274,786 downwards.
TGGCAGCGCGGGCACCAGGAAGCGGTCCTCGGTCCAGTGCGCCGACGTCATCACAGACTCCCCAACCCATAAACGCAACAGAATGCTCTGAGTTCAGTTGTTGTTCTGTATGCTTTGTGCTGCTTGAAATAAAAGCCACTTAATCCTCAACATTTGCGTTCCCTCAAAAGGAGACAAGGAGCGCAGTACACTTGCATATTCAGTACAGTATGCCGTTCGGTGGAGGCTAGTTCATACCCCTCCATGCATGTTGACTTGTTTCTTTTTGCGCCTTCCATAAAATGAATCCCATAAGTCAAGTGACCGCGTTATTGTTTTGAGTTGTATGATGCTGTCAGTATCCAGTTTATTGGAAATATATTAACTACAAGATTACAACAAATAAAATAGGCTATTTTTAGTTCACAGTATCTCATAGTTGCGCTTCCTAGCATTGCCAAGCTAATAACTCAATGTTTGTTTTCAGATAATGTCAGCATCAGCTCATTTCCCATCAGTATATTTTCAGTTTTTCTTTTCACTCATTGAATGACAGATCATTTTAGAAATGTACAATGTTTTGGTCATAATTGAAACTGCTGCTGATCTAAATGTTTGTGTGAACTTGAGATGGTTGCAATAATGATTTTGCACTAATGCATTCAGCCAGACCTGTTTTTTTTTTTTTTTTTTTGAACCATATAGACATTAAAAAAAAGGGAAGCAAGGCTTATGATAAAAATGGTGCAATTGTTGACATTTTACATTTCAAGGCTGTTGTGATTTGGTTTAGGGGTTAGGTGAGTCTGTGCTATAAGAATGGGTGTCTCTCAGGAGAAGTAGAGAAAAACTGTGTCGTCTTGAAATTGAAGTGTCCTTTAAGTGCTTTTCAAATCCAGGCCAGAGGATTTGGAGAGCTGCACATGTACGGTCCCGCTTTGTACTGATGTGTAGAAGTCAAGCTGGATTCTGACCCCCTTAGAAATATAAATATATGTCGATATGAGCCCCTGGGCGATTGGAGCGTGTGCTCCTTTGGCTCTGCAGGGCTCTTCATCTAACATTATGGATTTTCTTTTTGCCCTTGTCTTTATTTCTCGATATAATATGCTTTATGTAGAATGGCCAATTGGGTTAGTTGATATGATCCTCATGTTAACACTTCTAGATTAATGAGTGTTTTGGCATTTCAGAAAACGCTGGTGGAGGGGAATCATGATGTGAGGTGTATGTTCTGTCAAAGCCCAATCAAACTTCATGCTTCATGCAGACATATTTAGTTACAAATGTTTCAGAGAGTTTGTTTTTTGTTTCTTTAATATAAATATTGGCTATTTGGTTATTGATTTCATGATTAATTTGACAAACATTTGTTTTCCATACTATATAAATGAACATCTAATTTTGATTGGTTTGGAAAAAAAGTGCGTATTGATTAAATTTACATGTAATGCATTTAGTTTATTTGAAGGTCAGGAAGCGAAGCTAACATTTTGTAAAAGTCAAGTTGGAAAGTAAAATAGTCTAGATTATCCAGATCATCATAACGAAACTACAGTTGCCATTTTTGAAAAACTTGCAAAAGTTATAGGCTAAGTTATTAAAATTACATTTGTATATTCACATCAAGTGTGTATGTTTTTGTTACTTAGAATTTGTCACACCCGAACGAGCCTGATAATAGCAACGTATACCTTTGATTAAAACAGTGGTTCTTGCTTGTTCAGTAATTAAATGGATCTTTTAATATCTATTGTGTCATAGCACTAGAATTTGCACATAACCACACATGTATGCAATGCGTAGTTGTGAGTTTTGCAAAACTGTTCATGGGAAAGCCAGAGGCACAAGTGATTGCAAAATCTTCCTGACAATCTAAACCTTTACTTGATGTAAACCTATCATATTTCAAATCACTGTGATTGTTGTGAGTTTTGTCATTGGAATGGGCTGTATTTGTTGTGAAGTGCTTCAGTAACTGATGCTCAACTGCCCTCTTGTGGTAACACAGAAAATAAGTAAAAAAAAAAAAAGTTCAGGGGTCTGCCAGTCTCAAACTAATTTTTGTGAACAAAATGTAAAAATGCACTAAACAAAAATACATTATTAAATGAACTTCAGCAACAAAAGCTAAAGTTCAGATAATGTTTCATTGTCATATTTTACAATTCTAAATTAAATTATTTTAATTATAATAAAATAATATCTGCCTGATTTCCCTATTAATTTAAAAAGTTAACGTCTTAATATTACTCCTTAACGTTAACAATCCCAACAACCCTATTCCATTTTTACACAAATTGCTACTGAATGAAAGTGTAAACATTTGCATTTGTAAACATTTAAACTGCATTTGCACAAAACCCCAGTCCTCATAGAAAATAAATAGACAAAAAACAAAACTGCATCTCCTTTCAGTGATCATTTGTTGGAAAAAGAAGAGATTCAGGCCCTATTTTGCAGCCTTTTTATAGAAAGTGTTGTCTATTTTATCTTGGTGTATAACTTTGAGGAGTTTTAACAGTCAAAAAATGACAACTTTGTTAATGAAAGCTGAAATGATGAAATACAGATAAAATACACTTTTACATTTAGTCATTTAGCAGATGCATTTCTCCAAAGCCACTTACAAATGAGAATAGTAGAAGCAATCAAATCAGCATGAGTACAACAGTATGTGCCGTGTCAAGTCACAGTTTCATCAGTGAAGTGCTCGTTTTTTTTAACATTTTTTTGGAGATGGAGAAAGAGAATAGAAATCGAAAAAGGAAAAGTAAAATATAAATAAAAAGTAAGTGCTAAAATTACTGGGTCAACTGTTGACCATTTTTTGAAAATGGCTAAGGACTCAGCTGCTCGGATTCGAGCGTAGTAGGTCATTCCACCAGCCAGGAACAGACCAGAAGGAGGTCTGTGAGAGTGATTTTGTGCCCCTTTGGGGTGGCACCACAAGGCGCATAACTTCTGGAGGGTGCATAAGTCTGAAGTAGTGAGTTTAGGTATAGTGGTGCAGAGCCAGTGGTTGTCCTGTAGGCAAACATTAGAGCCTTGAATTGGATGCGAGCAGCTATTGGCAGCCAATGCAGACTGATGAAGAGAGCTGTGACATGCTCTCTCTTTGGTTCGTTAAAGACCAGTCTTGCTGCAGCATTCTGGATCAGTTGTAGAGGCTTGACAGTGCATGCTGGAAGGCCTGCCAAGACTGCATTACATTAGTCCTGTCTGGATAGCACAAAAGCTTGGACAAGAATTTGTGTGGAATGCTCCAAGAGGAAGGGTCTAATCTTCCTAATGTTGTACAAGGACCGGGCCGTTGTAGCGATATGATCTGTGAAGCTTAAACAATCATCCATCAACACTCCAAGGTTCCTGGCTGTCCTGGAAGGAGATATGGTTGACGACCCAAGTTGAATGGAAAGGTTATGATGAAGTGTTGGGTTGGCACCGACCACAAGCAGCTCCGTTTTTGCAAGGTTGTGTTGAAGGTGGTGGTCCTTCATTCAGGCAGAAATGGCTGTCAGGCAGGCTGCGATGCGACCAGCAACCGTCAGATCATCTGGTTGGAATGAGAGGTAGAGTTGTGTGTCATCAGCATAACAGTGATAGGAAAAACCATGTTCCTGAATGACAGATCCTAGTGATGACATGTAGATGGAGAAGAGAAGTGGTCCAAGCACAGAGCCCTGAGGTACCCCAGTAGCAAGATGATGCGACTTGAACACCTCACCTCTCCAAGATACCCTGAAGGACCTACCTGAGAGAGGTAAGACTTGAACCACTGGAGTGCGGTTCCTGAGATGCCCTTCGACATGAGGGTTGACAGGAGGATCTGGTGGTTAACTGAGTCAAAATCAGCAGACACATATGTGACCCAAGATAAAGCAACAGCTTCATAAATAGTGTCTTTGACAGGACTATGTAATGTTCATGTTAACCTCTGTCTCCTAATGAGCCTAATAATTGACATGAAAGTAAGAGAGACATTATTTCAAGAATGTAATTCAATTATAATGTTGTTCAGCCGCTTGGATGACACTGCACAGGACATTTTCTTCATTAGATTTCCAAGTGAACTGGTCTCAAGTGGTTTGGGTGAATGGAAGGTCACTATATCAACTATTTTTTACTGTGCACCTGCTGTACGGCTGCTATACAGTTTGTGTTTGAGGGACGTTGTGTATGACGCCATGTCTTTACACAGGCGGGTTTCAGGCTGATGACTGGAGCTAGAAAACACAACACTAGATGGCGCTGTTGTCACAGCTGTACGGCAGAAATTGGAAAAGGGTAAAATTCCAATCAAGCACATAAAAGGTTATATTCAGCAGGCTCCAGAGTCTCTCATAACTAAAATGATCTCATTATTAGAAAAGTGATGAATGTAGTTCTATAATGTATGTTCATTTAAATGGTTATTAAGGGAAAATAATAGCAAATAGCAGCAACATACATTACAGTATCCAACTGTATCACATAGGCCTACATAGCGCTGGATGAATTATCTTTAAGTGCAACATGAAATGGAGAATGTGTCCTTGTGGGAAGCATCCATGAAAAAGGAATAAAAGATAGATCACATTTACAAAACTTTTTTTTTTTTTTAGCATATGAAATTGATTTTAAAACAGTTTGGATAGCTACCAGAAACTTGCACTAGTTAGCCTACTATAGCATGCAGGCTAACTAGTTATTTAGCACAATTATGTCTGTCTGCTCAACAGTTGATCTGTTTCAAGGGTAATCAGCAGCTTTGTGGGCAAAAGGCAGGTGCTAGCCAATGTTAATTGTCATTTAGCAGATGTGTTTTTATCCACTGTGTCTCACTAATTGCAGCTACTGCCCACCCCCTGGAGCAACCCCTGGGGTTAAATGCATTAGCACATGGGAACAATGGTGATTGTTATCACAGTTGCCTAATTCTACACTTACTGGGTCACCCCAGGGGTTCAACAAGCTCTTTTGAAGGGATATGCATGATTAGACTCTTGAGCCCCAGTCTGGTGTTTTATGCAACTGGTCATCGGCCCATATGCCCTGTATGTATTTTGCATAGGCTAGTTCAATTTTGAACCCCTGGTCAGTCCAACAAGGTAAAGTTTACATATTATTATATTATATTATATTATATTATATTATATTATATTATATCCTCCTGGGACTCAGGAATAGACTTTTGTCCTCTGTAGTGGACATTATATTTTATTGATTTTCTCTGACACCATACATGTCACAGTTTTAAGTCTGGATGTCTTGTAAAGAGCACATTCGGGGCTTTTTGAGAGATACCAAATGTTTGGAGGTTTCACCATGACCACTCACTCTCTTCTGTCTTTAAATATGACTGACATTGATTTAGTGATCAAATTTAACACCCTTATGGAAAATGCTAATATTTTGTTATTATCATTTACATATGACTAATTTTCAAATTGTTTGTCATAAATCAACATTTTAAGAAAATGTTATGGGATTTCAAATCAAAATTTGACTTTCTGTTATGAAACAGGACATCGATTTTATACATGTGCACTGTAGAAGACATCAGGACTTACAACATGTTTATCAGGCATTTTGGGAGACACAATAAGTGAATAGCGAAATAAATTCTATATCAATATTCCTATTAATTATTAGATATTACTATGAAAATGTTGCCAATTATTACTCCTGTCATTACAATTCTTTGTTCATTACATTTTGCCCCAAGAACACCTTAATATGCAAATTAGATACAGTGTATAGATGCATTGAAAACCCATGTATGGCTATTTTACCCACATATTGCATAAATATAAGTAAAATGGTATATCAATTCATTCCGTTATGTCTTTCATGACATAGTTGAAAATCATCTTTAAACAAAGTTTGGTAAAAAAAAAATTTTAGCTTAAAAATTGATTGGTGAATAAAAAAATAAATAAAAAAAATCCCATTGTTTTTGCCTATACATGTCATTATGTCACAACTTAATCCTGGAGTCCACTACAGAGGACATAGCATGACATATGAATAAAATATAATTTTTCAAAAAAAAAAAAAAATTTCCGTTTGTTTCTTATGCTCTAAACAATGTAATGACGTGAAAAAATACTAAATTCAATTTTTTTTTTCTGGGTCTCAGGAGGATATTATTATATTATATTATATTATATTATATTATATTATATTATATTATATTATATTATATTGACTTTTTAAAAACTATTTTAACATGAAAAACCTTCCATTTCTGAAGGTGATATGGGATCATGTTGTGCCTCTGGTGGTAGGCCTATTATGAGGATAATAGAGGATAATTTCTGTAAATTCAGTTATGTTATTTTTTATAATACAGGGAAATATAGCTTCCACATGGCTGTGATAAAAAGTACCATAAAAAAAACAAAATGCAGTTTTATAATTGTTTTAAGACGAGTGCAAGGAAATGTAACTGAAAAATGAGCACTACTGTGCATTAACATGGACCTCTATTAAGAAAATTTGACCTCTACTGATTGATTTCAAAACTTCCTTGTTTTTACAATACAATAAAGCTGTATTTGTGTATATGTGTGTGTTTTTTCATTTTCAATCCTTTTTACTCTTACACAGCAGCCCTTTGCAAAACCAGCAGGTTTCTCCTCTCCATCGGAGCGGTTGTAAATGAAATATAACATTCTGTACTGAATTACATTGGCCATCCCTTGTCCTATAGCAGTGATGTAGGAGTTACTGTATCAGGCACCGACCATGAACAATTTATGAAACCCATAAACTGAGCCTGACAAGAAAGTAATATTGGGCAACAAACTGCATTTAACTTACTCATTCCACAGCTCATCCAGATTGTGACAATGACCTGCGGTCGTGTAATGAGGTCAGATACATCAAGCCCTGTGCACATGATGTTCACAAAACTGTATTTTTGCCATACGTGAACGAACAAGTGATAATGATCACTATCTTGAGGTACACAAGTACATTCAAAATCAATAACTGCATTAACTCATTTTTAACTGTCATAATATCTCACATCTCTAGATGCAAATAATCTTCATCTGACATTTTTTTTTAGAAGCAGATGGCTTTTTATTTCAAATGTGCACATCAATTTGGGATTATTACTATTATCTATATGCAACATTTCACTCTTCGGCATAGGGACAGAGTTATAGTTGTTATAGTTGTACCTCCTACCAAAAGCAATAGGGCTCCAGCAGCTTTATTGCTCTGACCCTTAAATAAAGCAATATGAAAACAAAGCAGGAGGCGAATACAGAAATAAATGCAACAAATACCTCGCAAAATCAGAAACAAACACAATCTGACTCAAAGCTGGCATTAGGCCCGGTGTTGATATTTCCTAATTCCATCTGAATCATTCATTATGTGCACCGCTCAACAAAGGAGGGAACAGTCACAGGAGCAGAGGAGCCCTGAAGTAGAGCACCGGGGACCCAAAAGCACATGATTTTCTGCATTAATCCCCATTTCCAGACATCAGGCTTTGACAAGTCTTCTATTTTCTTTCACTGTCTCCCTGAATTTAATGAAAAATGCAACATCACTTTCCCATCTTGAACTTCCTCGGCTGCAGACCTTAAATTATGGATGCTGCCCTCAGAGCTGATCTATGAGCACAAAGTGATGCACAGGGCATGAAACATTTGAGAACTTTTTTGTTTTGTTTTATTTGTGGGTCTGTGCAGTAGATCCTCACATATTCTTTGCCTCTTTGGAGATGTTGACGTGAAAGTCCCCGCGTACATCAGGCTGTAATGGAACATTCCAGATGAGTTATTTTACATGACACCTTGTTCAGTCTGACAGACTGATTGTACAGAGAATTCACAGTGTAAATGCACTTATTCCCAAAAGTGTTTAAATGTGCTAACCTATGGTATCACAATCATTCCTTTTGATGCCCCAGAATCAATGGAGGATTAGGTTTGAAAGATATTAGGGTTGATGTTTAAACATAATATAATATAATATAATATAATATAATATAATATAATATAATATAATATAATATAATATAATATAATATAATATACCTATGTATAGTTGCATATAAATTAAAATAAAAGATATACAATTGAATCACTGAAACATTAGTATAAGATTAGATTGTAGTTTCCTGTATGCTGTATAACCCAATCAGCACTTAGCCCTTTAAAATTGCTGTCACTAAAGAGTCCACTATATCTTCTAGAGTGCATGCCCTCTCTAATGGAAAACATTTTGTTAAGGCTTGTCTTAACCAATGAGAGTGGATGCTTGCCATATAAAATGTCTAAATTATTGATTCATTGGGTGGCAGCTTTTAAAAATGCACTGCCTCCCATGGTAGGGAATTTAGATAAAATTGAAAGTCTGTTATTAAGAAGCTTTTATTGAAGAGAAATTGTGGGCTTATTAGTTTCTTTTGTGGCTTTGAGGGCAATTTCATTAGCTGTAGCTGAGAGCACAATACACATTGAATGTAAATTATTCATGGCATAGCAATTTTTTTGTCATCTGTGGACGTGCTATGTTCTGATAATGTGTGTGTAATTGTTGAATATATCGTAATCAGTTTTTAGGTTTGCAAAAGGTTGATTCATTCTCAAATCTGAATGATTGCATTCACAGATTCAACCCACTGATTCTGTGATCCACTTGCAGAAGGTTAACTGGCTGAAGAGAAAGTAAAATGACTGTTGAAATCAATGTTGACAATCCTTATTTTTTTATGAAATACTGCAGTATTTATTATAAATGATTTATCCAATAAATGTATCCTTTTAAAAAAAAATAATATGCCCTCATAATCTTTTAACAAAATATCTTTCCCTCCTTGTATCAATGTCTCTTGTCTTCTCTGGTGCAAGGATACACTGTAAAAAAAATCTGATTAGAAAAAATTGAGAAAAACTAAGAAGAAACAGAGTTATTTCAACGAAAATATATCAAATGTGAAGTGTCACGCAGGGAATTGTGGGAATGTCAATTTACGGTTTTTCACTGTAAATTTTTGCAATGAATTGTTATTTTTCACTTCCAAAAACTGTGAATTTAACGGTATTTTACTGTAAAATTACATTAAATGTACTGTTAGATCTATTACAATTATTCACCGTATATAGTACGGAAACTTTCTGTAAACCAATTGACAGTTTTTCACCGCAGCATTTTTAGAGTCTTTTACTGTTAAAATCACGGTCATTTTTTACAGTGTAGCAAACCACAACATTCCAACCATAATCAATTCCTAATGGACAAAATCTACTCCCGTCTCACCTTTTTTTTCTTGTTCGAGAAGCCGTTTCATTCAGATATACATCACAACAATAGGGAAGAAAAGACTATTGCAATTTCAATTTCATGCCGACTTTAGCCAAAACCACCGTATGACTGCAGAAGACTTATAATATAGTTAAATCGAGTTTATGACAATTTTATGTTGATTTTGTAACCTTTCAGTCCAAATTCATTGTAATTGACCCTTCGCAAAGACCTGCCCCCCCTTGGTTACTGTTGCTTTGTCCGACAAGCCATGGCGCTGTCACGCCACACAGAGTGAAAAATACATCATGGAGCAAAGAGGACACTGACAACACGTCAACAGAACAGGTTACTTATGATATAAAACAAAGTCCCAGCTTTCAAATCTTGTAATTTTTTAAGAAATTCGAACAATAAAAACCGTTTTATGGCTCTTTAATGTGTCATGACAGATCACTGTAGTGCCTCAGCTCAAGCGGCTCATGAACCGATCATCTCTTCCTACTAGTTAATTAATAGCATCAAATAAACATGAATGAACATGAGAAGGAATGTTGTTTCAAATGCGGAAAGACGTCAGTACACACCATTTTTCAAGTTCAAGTCCACCGAGGTTAATCTTCTAATTGCTGACTGCTTTGTTGGACAAAATGTCAGATTCGGCATTATGATTGGTTAGATCGCTTGTCAATCAAACTCCCGGTGAAGGGTCAATTGCTCTGAAAGAAATATGAGTTTGATATGCAGAGTAGGCTAAATGTTGACAGAAATGATGATGGGTAAAGTAGCCAATGTAAGATTTTTTTTAATTTTAAAATACATTATCTTAACCAGGTTTATTGTTCATTGACTAATATGCCATTCATGGGTTTATCTCCCCCAAAAGTGCAAACACCGAGCCCCCCAGGCACCATCAAAACACTGAGAGTGGTCCGTTCAGATCTTTCAATCTCTTTCCAGGTCAACCAATAGCTAGAGTTTGGGGCGTGGCTGTTGTTGCAGGTGGAGCCAGAGGGTGCTTAGACAGTGTGGGACCATGGCTGTCAGACATGTTTTACATGGGGAAAGACATTCAGCTTCAGTAACAGAAGTACAAGTCAAAATGTGCCGCATTTAGACCTTTAAAGGTTAAACAGGTCATGCCAAAGCGAAAGGGGCATTGCAATGCAGCATGCTACAGTAGATGCTTCAATACAAAATCATCATGCACCCATTCAGAAAGATAAAGTTCCAGTTTATATTTGACGTGTCCAGTATAGTCAGCCTCAAATAGTTGTGGCACGTCATTTTAGAAAATGTGCTCAGTGCAAATACGCTGGATGAGTTTATTATAAGAGAGATGTTCGCATTTGCTCTAGACAGTGTTAATTGCTTACTCATGACACATAACAACACAGCTAAAAGTATTCCTCATATGTTGGACCTTTTTGCCTAATTTTATCTGTTGAGACATGCCTTCGCAAGCACCCAGAGCTGTGATTGTGATGTTAGAGTTGGGGGAAGCACGGCATATTTGCAAAATATGCTGTAATTTTGTAAATCCGCTAGGTGCCACTAGTTTAGCAGAAACTACTTCTCCTTTAAATGTTCTGGGTTAACTATCCCAACAATATGTACAAACTTTGTTCACTTTTTTAGGAGGATGACCATTGAGCTTCTTGGATGTCTCGCTCAAGTTTTCATGTCATTATGGTGTTGAACCACTTGATCCAATAGGGTGGCTTAAACATAATGACATCTTCTTAATTGGACAGAGTTGCTTTCATTTAAAATGAATGATATCTAAAGTGAGTCCAACTCAAGGGCCAAGCGGAGAGCACTGGATCGGTCAGCTGAGTGAATAGTTAATAATGTATGTACCCATTAGTCAGCAGAAATTACTCAAGCGAGGTACCCAAGCATTTTTGCATTCCAGTGAGAGTGTTGGAAACACCAATTATTTGTGAGGTAATTAATGGACTAGAGGCCATCACTTGCAGGAAGACCAGCAGAGCATGAAGGCTCAAAAGAGCACTCTGATAACTACACAGTGAGAGAGACATTGCCATGCTGAGTAATTTTCATATTCACAACTGAATATTTGGTTGGATAACAAGGTCCCTGAATTAACGTTGGAGGTTATTAAGATGCAGGAATCGTGTCTTGGTGCACTTTTTGAGTGAGGCAATGTTTTCCCTCGGTGATTCCAGTACTAATGAAATGTATTTTAAACAAAAGCAAAGTGGGTCAAAGAACTCTCAGTTCTTCTTGAGCCAGACTTTGATGCGAAATATAAAAGCTTAAAGTTTTGACCTTGAGTTTACATACAATTTCTATTCCTCTGAGGTCAAATACAGTTCATCACCAAGGACAACGCAAGCACTGTGCTTCTGTGTCCTTAACTGCATGGTTTCATATAGTGCACAATTATTTGCATCTTTTCGTCTTGTCACGGTTTGAGTTTGTTTTTATTATTTCCCTAGTGTTTCATTGTGTTTTTGGTTAGTTTCCCTGTGACCAGTATGTGTAATTAGTAATCATTTTCCTCACCTGTGTCTTGTTAATTATCTTGTTAAGGTCCTTTGTTTGTCTCATGTATATATACCCTGTGTTCTCCCTCAGTCTCTGTCAGTTCTTAATTGTTGTAATGTGGTTTTCTTCTGGTTCCTGAGTGTTTGATGATTAAAGTCTGCCTTGTAGAATTATTTCTCTTTGTGTGAATTTCTAAGTACCTCATTACGTGACAGAAGATCTGACCATTACTCAAAGATGGATCTCATGGCACTGCCAATTACAGTGGTCACAGTGTCTCCAGATCCAACGACAGCAGCAATAAAGCTACTCTGCTTGGAGCAACAAGGCAGAACCCTTGAGGACCACACAAGTGATTTTTTACAACTGGTGTGTCTGACATCATTTCCTGACTGCTCATCAAAGGTGTTTTACCACACTAGTCTTAAAGAGCAGATGAGGGTCCTCAAGGGACCTTTTTGAACTTTGTTAAGTGGGTTCTGGCCACTTATGGAGTCCTGTGTCCTGAAACTTCTCCAAAGTCTTAAAATGGCCACCCTTCCAGAGTCTCATCCTGTCATGGCCGCCATCCCAGAGTCATGTCCCGTCATGGCCACCACGCCTGAGCCCTCAGAGATTGCAGCGCTGGCCATTATGGCCACAGCCATTTGGTGTGTGTGGCTGCGCATACATTGGCCCCAATCCCTGAGCCTGCTCCAGCCCACAGGCCCGCTCCAGAGTCCACAGATCTGCCCAAGAAAGATCGTCCATGGCCAAGGAGGCCGTCCCTGAACTGTCGGCTCCACCCTGGCCCCTTGAACCAATGGCTCCGCCCTGGTCTCCCAAACTGCCGGTTCTGCCCTAGTCGCCCGAGATGTCGGCTTCACCCTGGCCCCCTTAACTGCCTGCTTCGGCCTGGTCTCCCAAACTTCCGGTTCTGCCCTGGTCGCCCGAGCTGCCGGATCCATTCTGGCCTACGGAACCAGCGCCGCTCTAGTGGCCTTCTGAGCTGCCAGTACCTCCCTGGTTTCCTGTAGAACCGGTACCATCCTGAAGGCCTCCTCCTTGGACTAAGCCACCCCTCTTGTCGGCATCCAGGCTGCTTAATATTTTTGTGGAAAATGTGATACGTTTTTCCAGCATTCTTTGACAAATAGAAAGTTTTATTTGAAATAGAAAAATGTTATAACATTATACAGAAAATGTCTTTACTGCCACTTTTGATCAATTTAATGTGTCCTCGATTAATTAATTTCTTAAAAACCTTACTGATCCTAAGCTTTTGAATGGTAGTATACTTAAAAATAAAAGGCAAAAACTGAAGAAGGTATTTTTATATTTAAAAAATTACACACTTCACCTTTAAATAAAATGAACATTGTCACATCTAAGAGGCTTAAATGGCTATCCAATTCCTGTCCAACTTCATTCATTATTTTTTAATATTATAGCTGATTCTTTGCACTCTCATGATTAATAATAATACTATCATGTGTGACACTCTGTTGAACGCAAACATTTGTGCTGTTTATTACTACATGGGTGTTATGATTGCAATGATTGCACAACGCAGGAAATTCAGTAACAAAGTACAGATGTAAACGAGACTAAACAATGAACAGAGTATAAAGACCAAAACAGACCAAAATAGAACTAGAACAACAACTGTAGCATTAGATTATTGATTAATACATGTTGACATTTGAAGAGCATTAGTTTGTTTAGCTTGGACATATGACAGTCTGCTTTTTTCACAAAATGATAAATCAAACATTTCATTACCAAGAGTGATTCATTATGAGAACATTGTAACAGATAAGACACCACAATAAAACACTTTGTACATGTTTATGGGTAAAGGCTCAGCACTTCATAAGGATTAAGACTTTATTAGCAGCATGCTTTCATCCCACATCAGACATTATAGGATACGTTAAAGCCCTCTTATTTCCCTTGAGAGGAGAAAAGCGTAAATATGTTTGTTCTCATAGGGTGTTAAGAGAAAGGGAAATCTTCTCAAAGCAATTTTCATACACTGTACTTCTTATGTCTCAGCGTTTCTTGTATCATTATGTATGATTACAATACTTGAGGGTCCATCATTGTAAAATGAAAGCACAGAAATTATCCCCTAAGACGCTGATTATCATAACATAGACCCAATGAGAGCAGCTATTGTCAAAGAGGAGGCGTTTTCTGAGGTCAAATAAATACCAATTGCTTGTCTGTAATGACAAGGATAGTCTTTTATTGTGCAAATATTAGTAAGAAGTAAAAAGTGCATATATAGGAAGCTGGCTTTGATTTTCTGATGGTTTCTGATGGTTGATATTTTGATTGTGTCCACATAGATCCTCAGTGCATTGTCTGGTTTTATTAGTTATGCTGTAAACATATGGTCTGGCTAACGTTTTGTTTCATAGCCAAGCAAAATGACTGGCATTTTCACTGTATTCAATGTACTGAAACAATAATTGGAACAAACTTGAAAAGTTTGTTTTATTTGTAACACTTTACAAAAAGGTCTCATTTGTTAACCTTAGTTAATGTATTAGCTAAAATAAACTAACAACGAGCAATACATTTGTTACATATTTTATAAATCTTTGTGAACATTAGTTACAGTAGTAAAAGTGTTCATTGTTAGTTCATGTTAGATCACATTGCTAATGTTAACAAATACAACATTTTATTTTAATGTATTAGTAAATGATGAAATTATCATTAACTAAGATTAATAAATGTAGAAGTATTGTTCATTGTTAGTTCATTTTAACTAATGAAACCTTATAGTAAAGTGTTACTGTTTTATTAAATATATGAGGGAGTTTTATGTAATATATATATATAGTATTATTATTGTTATTCATCTTTTAAAATACTTTAATATATATATTTTTTAATTAAATATTGGGTAAACATTATGTAATAAATCCATTTGATTTTAAAATAATAAATATATATACATTTGTTTTATAAAAATGATTAATTATATTATATCATTATTACTTATCCTGACCTTTGACAGGCCCAGACAAATAAAAATGAGCGCATGTGTGCTGGAGTTTAGTGAAAGCCCAGCGGCGCTTCAGCTATCTGCCTTCATAGTCAAGTCACATCAGTGTCTTTCAGTTGTGTTTTCCAGAGCCCTGACTGGTCACAGATGCCACCATGGCTGACCAATTCACTGTTATATCGTTCAAAACGGCCTCCGCATGCAGCATTCAATCTCATTTGGGGTTTTATATTCAGAATTTTGAAGCAGGATGATAACAACAAGACAAATGAGCCAACAGGGGGTGATATGCACTTTCTTTCTTTCTTTTTTGAAGGGGCATTAGAGCAATCCTGGCTCACTCCAGTTCAAAGCGTTATAATAATAATAATAATAATAATAATAATAATAATAAAATATGCAGGGGAAAAAATGATTTCTTGTATTTTTCCAGCAGAGGAAGACAACATAAAACCAATCAGTCCTCCCCCCCAGGTACATACTGCAGCACTTTCAGACTTGCACATATTCCCTTCTGCGCCAATAAACAAAAACATTCCCTCACGAGAGAGGTTGTGGAAGGGGTGCACTCTGTGGTACACTGCACAATTTTGTCTGTTTCTGCAGGAGGCAATACAGCAAGCTTAGCACACAGAGGAAAACATTTGTATCTCATGAAAATTTAATGGTTATTTTAGGTGCTAGTGTTGCTGTGGCTCTTTGCCAACTACCCTTAGATGTCGCCAAGGAACTTCTGATTGCATGCACGTGAAAGAGATGTGTAAGGATGGGATGAGACATGACATCACATTCAGGTGAAAACATGCATGTATTCAGTCGGCTCACAAAGGGATCTAAACGGGAAAGGTGATTGTTTATCACATGTGGATGGGTAAGCTTTGTGCACTAGTCTCATGCTGAAATACCTTAAAACAAATGCTAAACCTAAACATTTGTTTTCTTTGCAAATGGGGCTTAGCAGCTAATTTACTATATTCTTACAGACAGATTTAGCCATTAACAAAAACAAAAAACAAAAACAAAACAACAACACCCTATTTATTGTACTTTTTCTTCTGCTGATTATATAGTATATGTGTACCTTTACTTTTTTGTGCCACAGTATCATATACATGTATAGAAAATTATTTTCAGCTTGGCAAGATGTGTGATTAGCCCTATTCCACAATACAGTCTAGATTCTGTGGTTTGTGGAAAGAATACAAATGGCATCTGATTATCATATATTATACTCATTTATAAAATATTACCAATTTCTTTATACACAGTAGAGGCCAAAAGTGATGTCCGTAGGTGATTGGTTTTGAGGATTTTGAGGATTTTAATTAAAAAAAAATATATATATATTTTTTTTTAAATATGAGGGAAGAACAAAACACTAAACTTATAAAAAAGGGGAAAACTACAGCTACAGGTTTTATTTTAAAATGCAATATATATATATATATATATATATATATATATATATATATATATATATATATATATATATATAATAGTAAGTGTTAGTATTAATGGGTCATGTGTTGACTCAGCAGCTCAGGTTGAGTTCGACAGGTCATTCCACCAGCTTGGAACAGTCAAAGTAAAGGTCCGTTAAAGTGATTTTGTGCATCTTTGGGATGATACCACATGGCACCCTTCACTTGCAGAACGCAAGCTTCTGGAGGGCACTTAGTGAGTTTAGGTATAGGGGTGCAGAGTCAGCGGTTGTTCTGTAGGCAAACGTCAGTGCCTTGAATTTGAAGCGAGTCGAATTGGCCAGAGCAATTTTATTGTGTGAGAGAGGTGTGACGTGCGCACTTTTCAGCTCGTTAAAGGATCATTATTTTTAGAAAGAGGGGATGCTATATGAATATGTTGATGAATATCAATATGTGGATTGGGTTGCTGTTAGGTTTGATTGCAATATTTCTCTGGTCTTTTAATGCTTTATGAAAGTCTTTTTTCTTGTTTCATCATGTCTTTTTGTAGTGTGTGATATGCTTTGTTATAGCTGAGCCTTACATCTAATAGTCTCCTCAAGTTTTGAGCAAAATGGATTTTGAATGTACCAACTAACCAAACCAACTAAATTATTCAAAAATAATTCTTAAATTATACACCACACTCTATTTGGGGATTTTTTTTTTTTAAGTTATGAGTCTCTTATTGTCACTATGGCTGCATTTATTCAATCAAAAGTAGAATACAACTGTTTCATTTATTATCATATTATTACAATTTAAAATAACTTATTTCTATTTTAATATGCTAAAATGTATTCCGTAGCTGAATTTTAGTAGTTGATGTTTGCCATAGGGGCCTAAAATGAAAAAGAATCGCTATCTGTTAAGTTCCGAAGCAATTTTGTTTGGTTTATTAAAATAAATATTTATTTTAGGTTGGGATTTGAATGTTAAAAAAAACAGTACCACTAGAATAGCATGTTACACTCAAGAAATACATTACTAAGTTGATTAAAAGGTGTTTTTCCCCTTCTTGTGGTCACATCCTATCTATCCTAGGAAAAAGAAATGAGCCAGGATTACAACTGGTGCCACTTCAAAAATGAGGTGCATGATGCCCCTTTTGCATTCATCTCTAGCAATAAATCCACATGTTTTTAATACACACTGATTACATTATATTGATCCCCTTGGCATAAAATATTCGAAGCACAAGAGGAAGAGTGGACCAAACTATTATATAAAAGTCAGTTGAAGTTATTTACTAAACAAGCCCATATAGTTGAAGAGGGACATAAGTTAAATAGCCAGTGAAGTGTTGGCTTATACCATGGGCTAACAAGCAGCTAAAGTTTACTCTGAGGTACACTATACGCTGAGTCATGAAACAAGGTAACTGGAAGTTAAATCTCATTGGAGCAGCAACCTTACTGCTTTAATTAGGATTCATAGCTTTATATGGCCTGAAGTCCTGGGCAGGATATTTGTAATAGTAACACAAAGATGGGCTGTATTTTTTGGTTTTACTGAAATGGATGGAGATAACCGTGAGGATGAACCAGGTAACTGCCATTTAAAACACAGTCCTTTAATCACATTCCTTCGTGATTCATAAAGTGATTCGCCAGCACAATGTCGCACATCAGCTTGAAATCAATGCAGTCTTGCTTTAGCTTCTGTGCCTCTAATTATGGAGTGAAGTGAACTCTTCATCACTGCTGTCATAGTCCATCTACTGTAGGTAATGAGACGAATGGTTTCCTGTTCTTGCAACGGAAGGGTCGCTGAAAAATACCTTGTGAACCTCCCTCTTTTAATTAATATTTTATTAGAAAGATTTAACAGGCATGACATAATACCCTCGTTTGAATCTCCCAGACCAGTGAAATGGCCCATCGGCTTTCAGCATCTCAATCAATAAAGCAAACCACTAAGAAAGTTTCCTGCCCTTTTTCCAGCTTCAGTCTTTATCTTTTTGAAGAAATCAGCAAAAGTATAATTACGGGGGAACTGAACTGGGGCTTATCTGCCTCTCATGGGTGGAAATAAGGCTTTAATAAGGCCCAAAGGGAGTGAGTCTGTCTTGTCGGCTGCTGGAAGAGCCATGTGCTCTGTAGGTGGCAGTCATGCACTTTCACGATCACACACACAAGTGTATAAACACACATTCTAGCCAAGACTTAACATTAGAAAGAGAGAGAAAGACATCCAGGGACTACATAGAGGCCCATATTCACGTTTTTCAAAAGCCCAACTGTGTAGGTGGAGGAAAGTAAATTTCAACGCATTGAAATAAATTGTTTGGTTAAAAAATCCAGGATGGATGATGGATGGATGGACGGACGGACGGACAGACAAACAGACAGAATAGACGATAGAACGATAGAACGATAGATAGATAGATAGATAGATAGATAGATAGATAGATAGATAGATAGATAGATAGATAGATAGATAGATAGATAGATAGATAGATAGATAGATAGATAGATAGATCTACAAAGCAACTCCAGAATGTATTTAAGTACCAAACACGTTTTACTTACAGACGACAATAAAACATATGAGCACATAAAAGTAAACAAGCATTTGTTAGCTTAAAAGAGTTGTTCAGCACAGATCCTTTCACAAAAATACTCCAACTCCAATCGCCTCAAAGTGACCAGACTACAAAACTGGAGCATAATTGCTATTTAACAAGGATAGTTGTAGTCAAAGATATGTGATGTTAAATCATTATTTTTTAAAAATGACTTCACAGAGGTAAACTTATTGAACTGTTACAGTTGTGGAGTTCACAGTAGTCAATAGTGGATTCACTGTACTTAAAATAGTGAAACAGGGACAAGGAGCTTTGAATAACGCGAACACGACAAGAGCAGAAATACTCTTTACAGACAGGCACTTACCTTCACTCATTAAGCTATAGTTTCTAGTTTCATTGTTAAAAATAATTTTAATTAGCTTATTGCTAGCATCATTGTGCAGAAAGCCTACGTTAATTATTTGTGAAGAGTGTGATTTTCCAACAATGTTGGAAAAAAATGACCTCTTTTTCAAGTCTTTTAGAAGCAGACAAACCCACGTGGCCCTTTCGTACTTGGTTTATTTTTTCCCCCACATGCTCTTGATTAGCTCCAGGCTTAAGAGTTTTCTCAAAGTCAAAGTGCAAATTCACTCTCCTACGCATAATTATTTGTTTAATAACAAATTAGAAATGCATATCAGCTGTGCTGCCGTTTCTGATTCTCCATGTAGCAGAAGGGAAACAGACTGTCCTCTACATGTCCTTAATAAGCCCGGTCTCTAGGGACCGTCAGAGACACGGTTGTCTTCCGATCACTAATCTATCATCATCTGGACAGATTATTGACTCACATCCTCTCTGGCCAGAGTGCCGTACTGTGAGTGGAAAATGACTGACCTATGAGACCTAATGATGATGGGTATTTGTGATAGCAAAAAGTGAAGAGATGGGACATGTCATGCTATTTCACAACACCTTCAGGGAAAGAGTTCACTGCCAGAGCTCAGGATGAGAGGGAAAAAGAGTGCCATCTGCCAAGGGCAAACCTCATGCCAGTGACTATAAAGGTCTGCTGGCCTTCCACAGACCTGCTGCTCCTCCTAAACTAGACAAGAGGGTCATTCCTGTCACGCAGACCCCTTTGAACTCTGTAACTCTTAAACATAAATATGTTTGCTGTGGTGTGTTTCTAAGGATATAGACTTATATAAATATGGTCTGGTCAAGATCAGACTATTAAATTGTAAAACTTAGAATGTGTGGATACAACTTTATAAAATCCATAAAATCACATAACATTGTAGAATCTTACATACTCCAAACTTTTGAACAGGACACAAAAATGTACTGTATTAGGAATGACGCAAGAAACAATGGAGGGACTAAAGACTTGAAGAGTTGACTGAGGACTGCAAGAGATGAAACATAGCATTGAAGAATATGTAATGAGCATAAAACTATTCACTAGTTCAGGGTCCATTTCAGACTACTCTTTGATGTGCATCAATCACCCTGTTGTTTTCAGATATATTAGGCCATGTGTTCTTACTTTTAAAACAGCTCTTTGGCTTTTATCTGTTTTACAATGATATCTGTATGCAGACTTACAAAACTGGTCATAAATGCACATAGTGAAGACAAAAAACTGTTTGTCAGACATTATATTTATATTGGTCCTCTCACTGACCAAAAAGTAAAATCAGCTGTAGGCTATTTTAACAGCTACAAAATTCATTATCCCTCATTAACAGTGCTGATTTTAATTTTACAGCTTCAAAAAGCCTTTAGGTCTGTCTTTCTGAAAAATTAGAATTAAAATTCTAAATACTCTTGCATGAATGAGATTCACCTGGAATCATTCAAACCTTGTAGATCTACCATGGGTAAATAATAAAATAAATCCATTGCAAATTAAATTAATTTCTAATGACAGAGTGAATGTCAATATTAACAACATTTACAATGCATATAAAGCACCTTAGTACCAAAATAGACAATATAAAAGTTGGAAATAAAGTTAAGTGAAAAATATGATGCAAAGCACACAAACATCACATTTCATTACGAGATTTCAGTGGCGGTCAGTTTTGTTCAGGTAGGCCTACGAGATCTCAATGGCGGTCAGTTTTGTTCCTTTACAAGATTTCAATGACAGTTGGTTTTCATTGTCAGTCACAAGATTTCAATACGGTATGTTTTGTTCTTTTATGAGATTTTAATGACAATTGGTTTTGATCAACGATTTCAATGATGGTTGGTTTTGTTCCGTTACAATATTTCAATAACAGAGGTTTTTTTTCCATTACGAGATGTGCCCTAACGAGATTTTAATGATGGTAGGCTTTGTTCCTTAATATATATAAAATACTAATATTAATATTAATATTAATATTATATTAATTTAAATACAAAATACGGTATATACATATTATATACAGTGGGTACGGAAAGTATTCAGACCCCCTTAAATTTTTGCACTCTTTGTTATAATGCAGCCATTTGCTAAAATCATTTAAGTTAATTTTTTTTCCTCATTAATGTACACACAGCACCCCATATTGACAGAAAAACACAGAATTGTTGACATTTTTGCAGATTTATTAAAAAAGAAAAACTGAAATATCACATGGTCCTAAGTATGCAGACCCTTTGCTGTGACACTCATATATTTAACTCAGGTGCTGTCAATTTCTTCTGATCATCCTTGAGATGGTTCTACACCTTCATTTGAGTCCAGCTGTGTTTGATTACACTGAATGGACTTGATTAAGAAAGCCACACACCTGTCTATATACGACCTTACAGCTCACAGTGCATGTCAGAGCAAATGAGAATCATGAGGTCAAAGGAACTGCCTGAATAGCTCAGAGACAGAATTGTGGCAAGGCACAGATCTGGCCAAGGTTACAAAAAAATTTCTGCTGCACTTAAGGTTCCTAAGAGCACAGTGGCCTCCATAACCCTTAAATGGAAGACGTTTGGGTTGACCAGAACCCTTCTTAGAGCTGGCCGTCCGGCCAAACTGAGATATCAGGGGAGAAGAGCCTTGGTGAGAGAGGTAAAGAAGAACCCAAAGATCACTGTGGCTGAGCTCCAGAGATGCAGTTGGGAGATGGGAGAAAGTTGTAGAAAGTCAACCATCACTGCAGCCCTCCACCAGTCGGGCTTTATGGCAGAGTGGCCCGACGGAAGCCTCTCCTCAGTGCAAGACACATGAAAGCCTGCACGGAGTTTGCTAAAAAACACCTGAAGGACTCCAAGATGGTGAGAAATAAGATTCTCTGGTCTGATGAGACCAAGATAAAACTTTTTGGCCTTAATTCTAAGCGGTATGTGTGGAGAAAACCAGGCAACTCATCACCTGTCCAATACAGTCCCAACATTGAAGCATGGTGGTGGCAGCATCATGCTGTGGGGGTGTTTTTCAGCTGCAGGGACAGGACGACGTTGCAATCGAGGGAAAGATGAATGCGGCCAAGTACAGGGATATCCTGGATGAAAACCTTCTCCAGAGTGCTCAGGACCTCACACTGGGCTGATGGTTTACCTTCCAACAAGACAATGACCCTAAGTCAGAGTGGCTTCACAACAACTCCATGACTGTTCTTGAATGGCCCAGCCAGAGCCCTGACTTAAACCCAATTGAGCATCTCTGGAGAGACCTAAAAATGGCTGTCCACCAACGTTTACCATCCAACCTGACAGAACTGGAGAGGATCTGCAAGGAGGAATGGCAGAGGGTCCCCAAATCCAGGTGTGAAAAACTTGTTGCATCTTTCCCAAAAAGACTCATGGCTGTATTAGATCAAAAGGGTGCTTCTACTAAATACTGAGCAAAGGGTCTGAATACTTAGGACCATGTGATATTTCAGTTTTTCTTTTTTAATAAATCTGCAAAAATGTCAACAATTCTGTGTTTTTCTGTCAATATGGGGTGCCGTGTGTACATTAATGAGGAAAAAAAATGAACTTAAATGATTTTAGCAAATGGCTGCAATATAACAAAGAGTAAAAAAATTTAAGGGGGTCTGAATACTTTCTGTACCCACTGTATAATCACTCATTAGATTATAAATCCCATTAACATCATAAATGCTGATGTGGTGGTGCAAAATGACATGTTGACTCATGTTGTTCTCCCTCTCTTTGTATTCACAGCTACATTTAAAGCTCTGTGCGTCAAACAACGTTTAGAGCTGCTGGCGAAAATTCACGGCAGGCATTTAATTGAGTTGTGGCCCACGCATTACTTCTTACATATTTGCTCTGCTATTCAAAAAAACACAGGGGTCCAATCGCTGCAACAGGGGTTAAGACCTCATTTGTCATCTCAGGGAGTGATTTGAATTGCTTGATTGGGTCTCTGAAGCACCTCTGACACACAGTCTTCTCATTATTTCTTCTGGCCTTCTCGTTAAAGGCGGTACCAGGACTCCCCTCTCTTATCTCTGCCTGATTTAGAGGCTTGCAGATGGGGTAATCACAAGCAGCAGTGCCAGGGGTATGGTTCTCTTTCCCAAGTGTGGACATGTCAATCAGGGTATTGATCCAGTCTGCAACTTCTAAAGGAGAATCAGATAATCTCATCAAGGCAAATAAGAGATCAAACCCTATGGATATAAGCCTGAGCTTGGACAAATCAGACTTCTCTCTACCATGAACCTCAGCCGTGCTGATATTCAATACACAATATTATATGCAGGTACGAAGTAGCTATTACATGACAGCTCAATAAACAATAAGTTAATACTGAGTAATTTATATTTTACACACATTTTGCTCGTTGTAGTACCAAGGATATCGAAGTCCACAAAAGGATGGAGAGCATTTTCGCATTTGCCTTCTAAACTCTGGAATAGCCTTCCTGATAAAGTTTGGGGCTCAGACTCACTCACCCAGTTTAAATCTAGATTAAAGATGCATCTCTTTAGCCAAGCATTCCCATAATGCATCTCATATCGTTGTACTCCAGTTATGTCAGATCAAATGCACATGACTATATTTGCTTAATGTTATTAACAGCAGTTATGCTAATTATTTTCCATTTGCTTTTCTGTTTTTATCTTGGGATGCCCAGGTAAAAATGGCAAAAAATAAGTTTTTAAACTGATTCTAGTTAAGCTCCATCCACACACAGAATAGAATCAGCATCTTTAAAGCCACTATAAACATCTCTGAATGTAGCAAATTAGCTCAAAATAAATATGAATAATTAATCTAACTATAACTAGTTAATCGAATAATTAATCTAACTATAACTAGTTATAATTAATTATAAATATTTGGATAAGTTAATACAATTAACTTAATGTAATAAAATTAATATTACAATCAATTAACCTGTTGTCCAATGAATGCACAGTATTAATTGTTTATTAATTCTAAGAAATGTTAATTTCCAGGTTATGGGAAATAACAATCATATTGTACAGTACTACTAAGAGCCTGTAGTCAGGATCTGCATGAATAGGGACTCCAGTATATGAGCGCAAAACACAGACAACTTTACGTGTGACATGAACAAGACTTTATTAACTAGACTAAACACTATACTCTAACATTCACACACATACATGCATACAGTTTACCAAGGGAAAGAGAGAGCTGAAGCAGAATACAGGAAAGCAAGAAATTACAGCAGTGTTTGAAATTCAGCAGATCAACAGCCTTGAGCAAATCATCAGTTTAGTTTTAACAGGCCCATCTTTAAAAGGGGTAAGGATACTCAGTGTATCAGATAATGAGAGTTTCCCTTTCAGAGGGAAGTTTTACGAGTCTTTGTTCTGTAGCAAGATATTAGCATAAGACACTGGATTGGATGAATGAGAAAAGAACCTTCTAAATTCTTATAATACTAAAGTGTCACAGAGTTAGTAACATGTAACATAAATTACCAAATAGGAAACGAAAGTTGGAGTCCGTAGATACCAAACATGCTACCAATGTGATTTCAGTTAACTATACATTTGCAACTATGGAACATTAATACCAAAATAGTTAAAAAGAGAGAATTAATACATATAAAGCCTATAAAAGGAAAGTCATGAGATGGGAAAATTGGATACATGTTTATACATTTCCCAAGTGGTTATATAGAGAATACATAGGATTAAGACTGTTTATTTGTCTTTCTCAGAAAGAATGAAGTCAGAGTCACTAGTCTCTGCAAAATTCTTTCTGATCGTAAAAGTTCCAAGTATCTGTAACAGGACACCTAGTTCTGCCTGTGGTTTAGCTACGTTTGGGATGCTAGTTGCAGTTTTAGGGGGATTACAGCTTGCTGCTCATCAAAATAAAAAAATAAGTATCTCAAATTATTAGAATATTTAATTTCAAGATCTATTAAATTACCATTCTCAGGGTATAAATACTGGGTTTAGGTCAGTAATCCCAACAGCAGTCATGGGGAAGTCTGCTGACTTGACAGTTGTCCAGAAGATGATCATCAAGACCCTCTACAATGAGGGTAAACCACAGAGGGTCACTGCTGAAAGAGCTGGCTGTTTGCAGAGTGCTGTGCCAAAGCATATTCATGGAAAGTTGACTGGAATGAAAAAGTGTGGTAGGAAAAGGTGTACAAGTGAAAGGAATGACTGCAGGCTTGAGAAGACTGTCAGGCAAAGCTGATTTAAGAACTTAGGAGAGCTTCAAAAGGAGTGGACTGAAGCTGGAGTCAGTGCATCAAGAGCCACCGGGAAATGGGCTACAACTGTCACATTCCACGTACCAAGCCACTTCTGAACCAAAGACAACGTCAGAAGCGTCTTACCTGGCTAAGGAGAAAAAGAACTGGGGCCAGTTGCATAAACTACTAAGACTATTCTTACAAGTTAGTCATCACATTTTTTTCTTTAAGACTGTTCATAACTGTTTTAAATCAAGTACATAAAAACGTAGATTGCTATCATTTGAAACCAAAAAGTAACACTGATTGCCCTTGACTAATCACTAGTTGGTCATACTAGTACTTAAGACACAGTCTTAATATACTGGCTATGTTTATGCAACTGGCCACAGGACTGTTGCTCAGTGGTCCAAAGTCCTTTTTTCAGATGAAAGTAAATTTTGCATTTCATTTGGAAATCAAGGTCCCAGAGTCTGGAGGAAGAGTGGAGAGGCACAGAAACCATGTTGCTTGAAGTCCAGTGTGAAATTTCCACAGTCAGTGATGATTTGGGCTGCCATGTCATCTGCTGGTGTTGGTCCACTGTGTTTTCTGTAGTCCACAGTCAACGCAGCCGTCTACCAGGACATTTTAGAGCACTTCATGCTTCCTTCTGCTGACAAGCTTTATGGAGATGCAGATTTCATTTTCCAGCAGGATTTGGCACCTGCCCACACTGCCAAAGGTACGAAAAGCTGGTTCAGTGACCATGGTGTTACTGTGCTTGATTGGCCAGCAAACTCACCTGACCTGAACCCCATAGAGAATCTCTCATCTTCCTCTTGGTATTGTCAAGAGGAAGATGAGAGACACCAGACCCAACAATGCAGATGAAGGCCTGAAGGCCGCTATCAAAGCAACCTGCGCTTCCATTACACCCGAGCAGTGCCACAGACTGATCGCCTCCATGCCACGCCGAATTGAGGCAGTAATTCATGCAAAAGTAGGACCAACCAAGTACTGAGTGCATAGAAGTGAACATACTTTTCAGAGGCTTTACATTTCTGTTTAAAATATCCTCTTTTTTATTGATCCTATGAAGTATTCTAATTTATTGAGATAGTGAATTGGTGGGTTTTTGTTAAATGTGAGCCAAAATCATCACAATTAAAAGAACCAAAGACTTAAAGTACTTCAGTCTGTATGCACTGAATTTATTTAATACACGAGTTCCACAATTTGAGGTGAATTACTGAAATAAATGAACTTTTCCACGACATTCTAATTTATTGAGATGCACCTGTAGTTCCCTAGTGCTTCGAGAGAATCAACATGTATTCTTCACTTCATTGAGATCATTGTTTCTGCTTTAAACTAATACATTGTTAGCTAACTGCATGATTTGTATTCTTAAATACATAACTTGGACTCAGTCACCTCTGATAACAGATCATTCTGATTTTGTAATGTAAACACATACATTTTCTATAAAGCTGCTTTAAAAACGATATGTAAGTGCGTCTCTGTGTAAAATACAGCAATGATGTCTTGTTCTTGAATGAATTAGTGTTTTTTACTGAATTGGTTGAGTGAATGATTCAGTGACTCACTAATAAAAACAGTCACTTCTTTAGATGCTGAATGAATCAGTATTGTTGAATGAATCAACTGAGTGGATGACTTACTCAAATAGAAAGTAGTCACTTGTTTGTTCCTGAATGAATTAGTGTTTGAACAAATCAGTTGAGGGAATCATTTATGACTCTTAAAGTAAGTTACTCATCACCACCTAGAATGTAACCTGCAAAAACAGTTATTTTAAAGCGCAATAGAATGAGGGCCCTATTTTAACAATCCTCTTTTGATAATTTAACGAAAAAATGGTCGGTGCATGGTCCAAAAGGGTTGTACCTAGTATCTTAATGAGTAATGTGTGTGTTTTGGAATCCTTTAATTTTTAATATTTAAAAATGTTTGTGTGCTGCTGCGCGTCCCTGTGTGTGTAACAAGCAGTGTACGCGCGCTGTGCACCCGTCTATAGGCGCATATTACTAACGCACCCTATATATATATATATATATATATATATATATATATATATATATATATATATATATATATATATATATATATATATATATATATATATATATATATATATATATATATATATATATATATATATATATATAAAAATACTGCACCATTGATTTTAGAACAGGTTTTTGTTGGTCAGTGGCACAGTCATTTTCAGTTGCCACAAAACAGCAACATGCCTGAACACACCTCTTTTTCAGACCAGCAAGCCCATGGGTGAACAGATGTGTGAGTGCATTTGCCATTTGAACAACGTGGCGCTGGACGTGAAAATGATAACTGCGTCGGGATGAGCAAACTAGCAAAAAACACTTGCGTTGTGCCTGGCGTCGCATTGCGCCGGGTGTATGACAAGGCCCTGAGAGTCAATCAGACATAAGGACCAGATATAATTGTTGTATAAAACAAATTTCATACATAGCCTACATTCTGACCTGTTTCATAATACTAAACAAAGACTTAATTTTTTAATTTTGCTCACATTGGAGCAAAAACTGTCTACAAATAGATTATGGAACTGTAAATATGAGGGGCCTTTCAAAAATGGATAACTTCAGCACCCACGCACTCCAATGCTGTGCTGTTTATTTGGATGGTCTTATCTGCACTCAGCAGGGAAAGGCAGTCTGAGGGTGAGAGAGCTCCACATCTCCCTGAGAGGATTCAGAGATGGAGGGGACGACACACATCAAAGACTCCTGTTGGTGTAAGAGAAATGTCCATTGCTTCCATTTCAGTGAGCCCAATTTAAGCTTTCTAGATGCAAAGTAAAGAACCCTCCTTCTAAAATGGGGTCAAATGAGCAGTCATGGTTTGTAGTTCTTCTACAGACTGAAAACATATTGCAAACAAAGCCTACAGCTTCTAGTATCATTGTAAAGGATGAAACGACTCGCGAGTCTAGAACTAACTAGAGAGTGAGAGGGATGATGGAGGACACCTGGACAGCTTTGGTGTGTCTTCAGTACAAATTCTGAGTAAGGGACACCATACTTGGCTACACGTCAATTTAAAAGCCTGTTTGAAAGCATTATTGCATTTTTAATTTAATTAATCATTTATTTTTTTGATATTTAAAAAAAATTACAGAAAATTACAGGGCATTGTAGGCCTACTGACAAAAAGTTTCACACACACACCCCCCTGAAGTTAAGAAAATAGGGAAACTTGCACAGGTTTTACATCTTCTAGTGTTTAATATGTAACTTAATAATCGAGTTATTGAATTCACAGTTTGTTTACAGTAAATGACCTCCTACAGTTCTTAAAATTAAATAAAAGTTTACAGAGTAATCTTTTTTTGTGTGGTAAATGGCTCTAAATGATGATTCAGAACATTTTTTTAAGCTTTTTGCTGCAGTGCTGTGGTTAACAGACCTCTCAGGGCTGATATAGCCTCTACCTTTTCTTTCAACTTATTATGTGACTGAAGAAAGAATGCAGCTATTAAAGATTGGCTCAGTCTATCAATTCAAAAATAGCTGAAGATGCAGAAAAAGGCTTCTGTGAGAACGGAGAATGAATTTTAACGTCATGGTCTCTTAGACCTTAGATAATATATGCCATATTTTAAGAAAGGCCTATTCATGAAATATCCTGCCAGTTACTCTCCCTCATTTGTTGGACTAAAAATGAGAAGTTGTTAACAAGGGGTCTCAAACTTGCAAACTTCAGTCACTTGGGGTTCAGTAGACAGGTGTTGTTCACCACCAGGGGGTGAGGTGTACAGCTAGAAAAAAACAACAACAAACTTTTTACAACCTTCTTTTGTGGATTAATTTTTTGTCAATTATTTGGACACAACAATGGGGATTCTAGGATTCTAAGATAACAAATAACTTGGTAAGAGTTCTTTTCTTTTTATTTTGAGTGTAATATTTTGAGCCCTATCCTTTTGCATATTTATGATTGGACTAAAATCTTGTTGGTGGGGAGTGAATAGGATTGTTTGTTGTTGGTAATAGTGTAAATCACCAAGTAGGCCTACATGACTGATTCTGTGTTTTAGAACAGTGTTTGTGTTTATTTAATAATTTTATAAATATTATCAGATTTGTTATGCTGTGAATTTTCTGTAAAATTATTAGAGCAGTTGGTTGTTATTATTAATGGATGAACAGATTTGAGCGACTCTAATTTTGTTTCAGGTAGTTTTATTAAGTGACTTGAAACACGATTTGGTTTATGATATAATGGTCAGATATTTAAATTAACTGCAAAAATGTAATAGCACACAACTACCATATGTTTGTAAATAAAATATTAGAATTTTATGTCAGCCAGGAAAAAATAAAGTGGCTGGAAGAGTCAGACTTGTAACCTGAAGGTTACGGGTTCGAGTCTCAGTACTGGCAGGAAATGTAGGTGGGGAGTGAATGAACAGCGCTCTCTTCTACTCTCATTACCCACAACTGAGGTGCCCTTGAGCAAGGCATCTATCCCCCAATCGCTCCCACAGGTGCTGCAGTAAAAACGGCTGCCCAAAGTTCAGTACTCACTACTGCATGTGTACACTTGGATTGGTGAAATGCAGAGCACAAATTCTGATATAAACCATAAACCCGTAGGCTGTTAGTTTGAGACCCTTAGTGTATAATGGGCCTATATGTGACATTAGAATGTACATTAGACTATGTCAGGATGATCATCTCTCTTTTATCTGTGTTTGGCCCTGACGGTTGGGTTGATGTAACACTAAAGCCTTGCTAATGGGGGCGGAGGTTAGATGTCACCAGAGGTTTATAGGCGAGTGGGATATCCTGTCAACAGTGTTTTAGACAAATGGCAACCTTTACTTATCTATGCTCTATGGCCTCTGATTAATTAAACATTCCATTAATGTCGAACAGCATTAGTCATGTGAAGATCCTCTGGCTGGATGCGAAAAAGCTCTGCACTCAACCCATGTTTACACTGATTATATATCATGTGTGTAATTGTACATATCTAGCTACCTGTAGGTTTCACATTGAAATTATAAAACGGATAGTTCAGGCTCTTGATTCTGATTGGTTGAGCTGTGTTCGAAGATGTTGTAAAATTCCCGAAAACATACAGCTGACTGCATTACATAAGTATCACTGCACCACTGAGTGTGTGTGTTGCTGCGTTTGTCTTAGCAACGTAAACATATGTTTGTTCTCTATTGATTTTGTTCACTGAAGCCTACTGTATTATGTAGAAGAGTATTGTGAGAGAGATATCGAGTGACAGAGTGTATTACCTGCATTCAAATTTAGCATTTTCCTTCAGGTCAGTCCTATGTTCATAATAAAAAAATCTGTTTAAATGTCTGTTGCGATCTTGTCCTTTTAAAGGTGCCATCCAAAGTTTTTTTATAAGATGTAATATAAGTCTAAGGTGTCCCCTGAATGTGTCTGTGAAGTTTCAGCTCAAAATACCCCATAGATTTTTTTAAATAAATTTTTTTAACTGCCTATTTTGGGGCATAATTAGAAATGAGCCGATTCAGGGTGTGTGGCCCTTTAAATCTCGTGCTCCCCGCCCACGGAGCTCGCGCTTGCCTTAAACAGCATAAACAAAGTTCACACAGCTAATATAACCCTCAAAATGGACCTTTACAAAGTGTTTGTCATGCAGCATGTCTAATCGCATAAGTATGGTATTTATATGGATGTTTACATTTGATTCTGAATGAGTTTGATAGTGCTGCGTGGCTAAAGCTAACATTACACACTGTTGGAGAGATTTATAAAGAATGAAGTTGTGTTTGTGCATTATACAGACAGTGTTTAATAATGAAAATAGCGACGGCTCTTGTCTCCGTGAATACAGTAAGAAACGATGGTAACTTTAACCACATTTAACAGTACATTAGCAACATGCTAACGAAACATTTAGAAAGACAATTTACAAATATCACAAAAAATATCATGTTATCATGGATCATGTCAGTTATTATTGCTCCATCTGCCATTTTTCGCTATTGTCCTTGCTTGCTTACCTAGTCTGATGATTCAGCTGTGCACAGATCCAGATGTTAATACTGGCTACCCTTGTGTAATGCCTTTTAACATGAGCTGGCATATGCAAATATTGGGGCGTACACCTCGACTGTTACGTAACAGTCGGTGTTATGTTGAGATTCGCCTGTTCTTCGGAGGTCTTTTAAACAAATGAGATTTATATAAGGAGGAAACAATGGAGTTTGAGACTCAGTGTATGTCATTTCCATTTACTGAACTCTTGCTATTTAACTATGCTGAGGAAAATTAAATTTTTAATTTTTCCCATGCCCTGCTGATAAAGGCTGTGTACCAGTTTGTTGTTTTATGCCCTTCCCTCGCTAACTTCCCTCAGTCTTGTTGACTCGAGTGCCCACTACTGGCGGAACTCGTGCAATGGGCTGTATTGGAACGTCCTAAGCCCTTGATCACTTGGAATCAATGGAGTGCTATGGAGTTGATTTTTATTTTAAATTTTTTTCCCTTACGAAACTGTTTAATGCAGCATTCTATAAGTATATAGGAGTGTTTGGGTTGTTTTAGATATATAAAAAAATATTAATATATCATAGAGTTGTTTGTGGTGGGGTAAATTAAACGCGATATGCAATGACGTCACAATCACGTTGCATTGTGGTATATGGAGCTGCCTGAAGTGTACATATGAAGAAGTCAAAATCGAGGGAGCGAGGGTCTGTCCATATAAACTTCCCTGGTCCACTTCACAAAGTGGAACACATTTCAAAAAGGCGGCAGGGATTCCCCCGAGGGGAAGTGCTTAGGGAAGTTTGCGAGTGCGTGTCTAAAAGTGGAGTGGAATGCAGCCACTGACAGCGCTAGTCAAAGCATTTGCATCTTGTTCCGTGTTCAAAACAAGTTTCAATATAAAAATCATTGCAACTGAGGCCGCATTTACACTGCAAGTCGTAATGCTCAGATCCGATCTTTTGACCATATCCGATTTTTTTGGACGACGTGCTTACATTTCTTTTAAAAGTGACCTATATCGGATGTCTCCTTTTTACACTGCACTTGGCGAAACGTACCAAAAATAGCCTATATGACGTCACAGATCAATTTCAATGGTACATTGAGCAATTTATTGACATGAATTCATATAGAAACCCTTTTAATGCAATAGTTACATCCCTACATAAAAATAATACAAATTCTTCACGACAGTATACGTACGCAGCTCCGCTGGAAGCGTGTGAGTTGAATAATACTCGGGTACGGGTAGATATTCACAGCTTCATGGGCTCGAATCCGCCATCCTATACAATTGTTTTTTGTTTTGTTTTTTGTCATTAAAACAAATGCATTCATCAGTGATTGTATATCAAGGGCAGTTGCAAGTTTGTGTGCTTTTTATTTTGTGGTTTCAATGGAACGAATAGGGACTGGAGCGCGCGTCTGTGCACGAGCCGTCGTCACTAACAACAGCGGCAACGAGCACTCAGTGTGATTTCAAGAGTAACACATTTCAACGTCGGATCGCCTTTTATTTAACTCAAACAAATTAAATTAATAATCTGCCAGTCAACTAGAGATGTTCCGTTTGTTATAGCAATGTCTGTACCGCAAAATGTTAAAAAATCCTCACTTTTCAATGACGCAGGAGTCGCATTTACAGGGGAACATCCGATCTGTCCGCTTACACTGCAGGCGCAAACGCACGTATCCGATTCATATCTGATTTATAACCACATATGAATGAGGCCTGAAACCGATCTGTGAAAATCGGAATCCATGCGCTTTTTTCCTGCTTACACTGTCGTGACTCATATCCGATCTGTGCCACATGGGAGGAAAAAATCGGAATTGGGTCACTTGAACCGTGCAGTGTAAATGGGGCCTGAGTGACTCGCTCATAAAGACAGTCTTTGCCGCCATCTAATGGTGTAATAAATGTAACTTCTGTTGCTGTTCACGGTCAGGGACTATTTTTTCCAGTAAAAGGAAGCCTTTTAAAGGGTTAGTTCACCCAAAAAATGAAAATTCTGTCATTTATTACTTACCCTCATGCCGTTTCACACCCGTAAGACCTTCGTTAATCTTTGGAACACAAATTAAGATATTTAAATCCGATGGCTCAGTGAGGCCTCCATAGGGAGCAATGACATTTCCTCTCTCAAGATCCATAAAGGTGCTAAAAACATATTTAAATCAGTTAATGTGAGTACAGTGGTACAATATTAATACACACTGATTCATTTGTGCTCCGATGCTTCATGAAGCAGTGTTTTGAAATCGGCCATCACTAAATAAGTCGTTATTTTGTTTTTTTTAGCGCACCAAAAATATTCTCGTCACTTTATAATATTAATATTGAACCACTGTACTCACATGAACCGATTTAAATATGTTTTTAGTACCTTTATGGATCTTGAGAGAGGAAATGTCATTGCTCCCTATGAAGACCTCACGGAGCCATCGGATTTCAACTAAAATATCTTAATTTGTATTCTGAAGATGAACGAAGGTCTTAAGGGTGTGGAACGACATGAGGGTAAGTAATATATGACAGAATTTTCATTTTTGGGTGGACTAACCCTTTAATGATTTTACTTCATGAAAGTTTTATAAAAGCAACAAGCCCTGTGAAGCCGTGGTTTACAGTGAATAACAATGACCCTTAGCTGTTATATATTCACTGTAAACCACGTCTTCTTGGATCTTATTAATTTATTATAACTGGTAATGCAATAGCATAAACATAAATGGGGATAAAGGTTAGCTAACCGTGGCTGTTTCAGACTGTATTAACCGAGATTGGTTTAAAAGCTGTGCATTTTTAAAAGTTCAAGATAGCAGCTTACTCTCAGCAAGCTTCAAAAAGAATGTGAGGCATGATGCTTCTTTGAAGAGAATCCATGTATAATCTAGCCAGCAGACTGTAATGTAAATGATAGGATTTGGCGGTGTGAAAATCGGACTTGATTATGCGGTGATGATATATATTCATTCAATGTTAAGGGGTTTGGTTGATTAGTATGGCCCAATTAACACTTCCTGGTAGATGCTGGAACTACACCATCTGGTATAGTGAAAAATCTTTTTCAATTGATGGTCATTCAAAAGTAACCATATTCTGTTGCCTCAGTAACAGGCGGCATTTTGTAAGAAGGCACCTTTTAAGGATACTGGTGTTAGATTGCCTTCCAAGGCACCATAATGCGATGCCAAATGATCTGAAAGAAAATCAAATGAGCTAACCAAGCAAATACATATGCGCTAAAATGCTGTTTTTTATTTATTATTAATTTATTGTTAGAAAATTAATCATATGTAAATTTGTTTTGATTAAAATTAATATTTTCTTTTAACCGCTTCATTAGACAACTTTTCTATTCTATCAGCCAGCCTCCAAAAGGCCAAGCTTAGCAATGTTTTAACATTGTGCACTATAAAGCTGTACTTGAGTATGTATCTCTATTATCTAACATCACTGTTGCTGTCCATATCTCTGCTATATGAACAAAAGGATTGGTTTGCCCAATGTTTTTGTTGACATTTAGTTGACATTTGCTCTCCCTGTTTTCAGTTTTCTTTACGCCCCTTTGGTTGATTTATATGCTGGTTTTTAGGGTAGTGTTGCATTGGGTTCAAGGCTTAGAATATGCTGAGAAAATAATAGAATAAACAAAAGTGAAACAGCATACACATATATATTGAGTTTTGATCATAGAAACGTATTAAGAATTTAATGGGAAAGAAGGCTAATTTCAAAATTACTATTATTATTTTAGGAATTCACAAAACATTAGTACAATAACATTGGTTATGTGCACACTGTGCATGCTCATTTTCTCTTTTACATTTAGATCACATTTGCCATCATATAATGCTCATTTAATGTTCATCTAATATATAATAACACTGTTAAATGTAAGCATGGCAAATCTCAAAGTGAATGTCCATCTTGTACATTTTATATACATTTTATGGTGGTGCCTAAATTTATTAGTAGCATTTAAAGCTATTTATTTGAGCTTTTTCTACTTTATTATTTTGTCTAAATTTAGACAATAATAATAAAACGTATAGAAAGCCAGTATTTATAGAAATTTGATTAAAATTCTAGCATAGAATCTGTCATTTATGGTTATCAGGCAGAATTTTAATATTGGTGCATCACTTTTATTTTTAGATGTATGTGTCATTGGAGTGTGTGAGACCCTAACCAGTAAAATCAGTCTCAATAGACAATAAAAAATGCACTTCTTGACTTAAACATGCTCAGCATGCATTTGTCTGATGGCAGTTTCACTCCTTCTGCTTAGAAGAGCTAGTAGAGGACTGTGCTGATGTTAGTAAGTGTGTATAATAGGTTAGCTCTAGAATAGTTCATATTTCCTCATTCCCAATCATATGTGCTGCTTCAAAGGACAAGAGATTCTGCCTACTGAAACGAATCCCCCCTATCAGGGAGAAAAACATGGCACAGGTTTCACAGATCATTTTCCAGGCTGAATCTGATAAGACTAACCATCCCTCTGTTTGAGTCCCTGTCTCAGTCAGCAAAAACATGAGAGACATTAGACATGGACTCAAAATACAGAAAACACAGCGGTTTACTGAGCAGTTCCAGCAGCTCGTTGAAGCTCAGTGAGGAACGCGGCTGTCCTGGTTTTAGAGCTGCTGTCATTTACATGCCTTTCATCTTCAAACCCCACATCCTCCAGGGGGAAATGCTTCACTTGAAGATGCGGTTCAATAATTCAGAGACACGAAAGGGACCGCTGCTCTTTAAGACTTTAAACCAGGGATGCTGATTGAGACAAGTTTAGGGCAACTTGCTGGCTGTAAGTGGTTTGCCACCTGCTCGCTTTTTAAATTTGCTGTGAGTTGGTGGAGTAGAAAGTGGAAAAAGACAAAAGGAAAGCAAGTAAAAGAACAGAACAGTGATTCTTTAGACATGGGACAAAACTTTACCATTAGTTTAAAAAAAAAAAAAAAAATCCGCTTTGAAATTAATCTAAGATGGACACAAATGTACACAATTAATCTGAAGCCCGGGATACTCTGCACAATTTTTGGCTGTCCCAGACGAAAGACTGCAATCGTGAAACAATCGTGGCGATTTCTGTGATCGTGGCTCTTAATCGGTGGTCCTATGTTGTACAGTGAGAGAGGTTCAAAGACGTTTTCCATAATGTAGTTTCAATTTGTTTGTTCTTTGAAGTGAATACTAGATTTATCTGTTTTTAAATAAATATGAATCACATTATTATAATTTTTTTGTGTGTTGAGGCATTTTCAGTGATTGGTAAAACACAATCTTTCTATGTGTAAATGGATTTTGCACCCAAACATGGCGAACACCTCGAAACATTTTGAACAGATTAATACAAAATAATTCCTTGATACAGTTACTTGTTTTCCAGCTTCGCAGCATGTTTTGTCTTACAAGATTCAATGAGAATGAATAATAAGCAGCCTTTATTTGGCTTTTAGTAAACATAAGTAAAGCGCTCCACTTCACCCTTATTTTAATTTCTGTGTAGGTGTACAAGCATTAAAGTTCAACTACTGTCAAAGTACGAAGTAACGTTGCAAATAAGGGTTGCAGCTCACAATTTCCATTGTCAATTTTGTATTTGTTAATGAACCATTCACAGTTTGCAAGGTGACAGCGGTAATCACCCCATATTCTGTGAGGTGAAGCTGTAATTACCCTGCTATCCACACTTCACTATTGCCTGTATTTACATCAGCAACACAATGTAGATGAACGGTGCAACCTTAACACCCATCTGTCTCAAATGCATTCGGTTTGTTCTTCCTGTGTGGAATGGCTGACAGATATAACTACTGCCTACTCCTCTGTAATTTACAGACATTAACCACATTCACAAGGACCTTGCAGTGGCATTACGAAATGTTTTAAGCAACTCCTTAATTTACTTCATTGCATGTCAAATATGAATACATACTTGTTTATAAAAGCGAAATACATTTGCATTTCAATATTTCTTTTGAAAGATGTTTAAATATTTTAAATAGACAGAATTGAGATGTTTCTATTGGGGAATAAATGTTATGCACTGCTAATTCAGAGTCCATTTACTATCCAGCAGACTCTAAACTACTCATTTTACACATGGGAGGTTATTCAGTGTGAGACAGTTTATTTTCCTGCAGTGCTAGTATATCCCAAGGGATTAATGTTTGGTTGATTAGCATGAGCTAGCTATTCCCTACTAGTAGTTGCATAACACATTTCTGCATACAGGTTTTTTGAGCTAATCACTTGAACTGTGAATATGGCCACGTTCACACTGTCAGTTTTGGGGATTGACAACCGCATTTAATTAGAGGTGTGAGTCTCGAAATGTCCCGTTCACACAGAAACTTACAGTAGCGTCTGGAACACTGTCTGTATGAACCTGCAGTCAAGCCTGTATCAAAGACTATAGAATAACACAAGACGCGTCACTCGTATTGTTTGAATGGGAGAAAGTTCAACGTGCAATATGGCGGAATAAGTCCCGCCTTCTAAATAAGAGCCAATTGACGACTGGTAAAGTCAGCGGCCGTTAGAAGCTCCGGTTCCTATAGAAACAGTCAGACACACGCCTCCGAAATGAGACGCAAGATACGTGCATTTAGGACTGCGCATGCGCATTAGGTTGATACAGTCTGAAAAATACCGTTTTTGTCATGATTCGAGCGTTTAGAAACAAAATTTATGAGACAGTTGTTGTCAGATTTCATTGGTGATTTCAAATATGAAATTTAATCGAAAGCTTGGCAAACAGCTTTGGAGAATTTTAATGTTTCCCCATTCAAAGAGATAGGAGCTGCACTTGCATGCCCGAGAGGCGTTTCAAACATGGCCGCCGAGTGAAATGACTTGTCTTTAAAGCAGTGGTTCCCAAACTGGGGTACGTGAGGTGACAAAAGGGGGTACGCGAACAAAATGCTGAGTAGTTCATTTAATTCTAACGTTACCTTAAAATAATATTAAAATCGAGCATGTATTTCTAACTTCCAAAATGTCGTAAATCCAGTACATTTAATCAAATTACCTCATCATTACTGTATCCACCATAGACTGTAAAACAAGCTGCATGCAAATGATAGATTGCGTGCAGAATCTGCTGCCTTAAATCGCGCTAAATTACTGTCGTTCTCGACAATGCACCTTTGTAAAAGTAGGGATTTAGCACTTACTCGCATGAAGAATAAATATAGACACAGATAATGGATTAATTTCGATTTAAAGGTCCCGTTCTTCGTGATCCCATGTTTCAAACTTTAGTTAGTGTGTAATGTTGTTGTTAGACTATAAATAAAATCTGTAAAATTTTAAAGCTCAAAGTTCAATGCCAAGCGAGATATTTTATTTAACAGAAGTCGCCTACATCGAACGGCCAGTTTGGACTACATCCCTCTACTTCCTTCTTTAATGACGTCACTAAAACAGTTTTTTGACTAAACTCCGCCCACAGGAATACACAAGAGTTGCGTTTGTAGAGTGTGTTTGTCGCCATGTCGTCGAAACGCTGTTATTTTCATCCCGCAGTCCAATCACCGGGTCTGATTCCGGCTCAAATTGATAGGGTAAAATTAAAGACATGTTTACAATAACACTGAGCGCGTGCATCTCCACGTTATGGTAAGAGGCGTGACCTTTCCGGGCAAGGAGCGCTAAACTGCTGTCGAATCACAACACAGGAACCGCTGGCACAATCAGAACTCGTTACGTATTTCTGAAGGAGGGACTTCATAGAACAAGGAAGTCATCAGCCCGTTTTTATGACAGTGGAAACAGCGGTATACAGATAAGTTTTTTTACACGCGAAACATGAACACATGTTATATTGCACACTATAAACACAATCAAAGCTTCAAAAAAACACGAAAAATGGGACCTTTAAGACTCAAACTTTCTTCAATACAAAAACATACCTTGTGTGAGTTGTATTTAATGATGATAACGAGCAAGAATGCAATTGTTCCCATATCCACATGACTACAAACGTGGTATTATTATACAACAGGTCAAAAAATAAAACGTAAATTTTAAACACAGTACTGTCAGTATTTACTCTATTTTGCAATGAAATAATAGTTCTTACGAAAACCACAGCAGAACTACAACACACGTCTGTGTTTCGCGAACAATTCTGCGGCTTTGAGCGAATCGTGAGAGTCAATGATTCATTCACAGCCACTTGCTTCGTTACTGAATGAATGACTCGATGACTCACTCATAAAAACAGTGACTTGCTGCCACCTACTGGCGGTTTTAGTTTAATATTTAAAAGTTTTACTTAGTTTTACCATCATTGCATATTTCTCTATTGGACATTTTTTATTTAAAACATTATTTATTTTATAAAGTTATTCATAAAGCTAAAAGAAAAAAAAAAAGCACTGGAAAATCAATTTAGGGGGCAAATATTGTCTCTTAATGGTAAAGGTGTGACTGCAGTCGAAGTGGAAGAGAGGGGGTACGCGGAAGGATGGTAATCCCTTCAGGAGGTACTTAAAGCTAAAAAGTTTGGGAACCACTGTCTTAAAGGCACTTTGCCTGTATTCTTTTACTAGTAACCATAACGACAGTGACCATCGTATTATTAAAGATGGCGACGTCCATAAAATTGAAAAGTCTCATCACTTTTGACATGACAAGAGACCAACTGAACCGCGAGTGTATCCATTCAAACTTCACTAACCAACAGCAGCATGTAAACACGCTCTATAGCCGGAGTCTTTAACCGTTGCACTTGCGTGTCACGTACTTTGAGACGTCTCATGCATGATACGGCATTTGAATTTGGAAAAGAAACTGACGGAATCCACTCCAGTGGAGAACAGGGACTGGATCTAACACCTTAAGATGACGCACAGCTCACATCTCTGTCGCTGTAAGTTACTGAAAGCGAAACCACACACAAAACACACAAAACACCTTAGAAGAGCGGCTCTCTCGCACTGTATGACGCGACAGACAACAAGTTGTTCAGTCCATTCAGAGAATGCGGTTGTGAGTCCTGAAAATTTACGGGTGTGAGTTCGGTTATAGAATGCGGTTGTCACTCCCGTAAATATCTGTACTGTGTGTGAACGTAACCGTATTAAGGACTCGAATACAGGACTGACAACCGTATTCTGCTGCTGTGTGAACGTGGCCTATGATATGACTAATGCACTGCAAAAAATGCTGTTCTCACTTAGAATTTTTGTCTTGTTTTTAGTCAAAATATCTTAAAGTTCTTAAATCAAGAAGCATTTTCATGACAAGTACAAATTATTTTCTTGTTTTCAGAAAAAATAAATCAAAATTAAGCACGTTTTTCCTTAAAACAAGCAAAATAATCTGCCAATGGGGTAAGCAAAATAATCTTAGTCCAAACTGAAAACAAGATTATATAGTTTATTCTTGGTTTGAAATAAGATTATTTTGCTTACCCCATTGGCAGATTATTTTGCTTGTTTTAAGGAAAAACTTACTTAATTTTGACTTATTTTTCCTGAAAACAAGAAAATGCTTCTTGATTTAAGATATTTTGACCAGAAACAAGACAAAAACTCTAAGTAAGAACAGCATTTTTTTGCAGTGTGATATCACAACATGACCAGCTTTGTCGTCATGACGATATTTCTTGCATCTCCAGAGTAACATAAGTTAGTTACATGGCATTCATAGCTCAGGTGAAAACAAACAAACAAATACCTCCTGGAACAAAGTTCCCATGAGCAAAGATGGCAGGTTTCAATACAGTCAAATTTTAAAATGGCTGTCATGGATATTGTGCTTTATTTTATACAGTGTGTGATATTTTTTTTAACATCTTTTGGCAAAAGCACTGAAAAATTCAGTATTACACTTAACGTAAATCAGATTTTGAAATGTTGCTGTGTTACGTTATTGTGAAATGTTAATGTCTTGCTCATATGTAGCTACAGTATGCTAGATTCTGGATTTACTTAATCTTGTAAAATTGCCCGTGTCATGCTCAAAGCTCAGTGTGTTCTGGAAATATTAGCTTCATTCTTTAGCTCTGGACCCCCTGAGAATAAGTTAATCAGAGCTGTACAGTTGGAGGGAGAGAATTTGTGAAATACTGGCGTGTATAAATGCATATGAATGAGGTTATTTTTGTTCTGACTCTAAATGCTTTTTGTTGTGTTGTTAATTTTCCACTTCAGCAAATAGTGGTGCTGATGAAAAATGCATTAGGATTACACCTTTGCCATCCAGTTTACTTTGTATTTAGTCAAAAAGAAAATATAAGATTAAAGGACCTTTCAGCTCGAGTTGACTCGAGGACTATTAAGGGTGCAGCTGTGACGCACTCTGCAGTGTTTTCGAATTTAGTTCTCCTGTCCACCAGTGTGGACAGCTTTCTAAAATGATTCAGACTGATGCTTAGCTGAAGTCAATCAGAACGGCTGGTGGAGGAGACAGGGAGCACATTCTTGGCCTCTGTTTAAGGTGCCTGCGGTGTTTCAGCGAGAGTGCAATCAACCTTCATTAGGAATCCTATCCATTCTTTCTAATTGTGTTCTTCGTTTTTTTCACTCCACGAGAGGAAAAAGTCAGCATAACTGTGGACATATTGATGAAAGGTTCTGACCTCAAATTAAGTCTCTTCATGCTCTTTGCCAAGGAGTGAATGTGTCTTATGTGTTCATTGACCAACTGAAGCAGCAACAGACAAAGACTTATACATTACACATTATAAATTACAT
Source organism: Megalobrama amblycephala (assembly GCF_018812025.1). NCBI lineage: Eukaryota > Metazoa > Chordata > Actinopteri > Cypriniformes > Xenocyprididae > Megalobrama > Megalobrama amblycephala. The sequence goes on along the minus strand of NC_063044.1, from coordinate 56,232,710 downwards.
GAAAAATGTAGCATTAGGTCACTTTGGGGCCAGTAATATTATTTTTCTTATTCTTTTTTTAAAAATAATTAATGATGCATATGTAGGCCCATGTGTGTTTTATATGTTTTTTTAAGTTAATGTTCATTTTTAAATTCAACTTTTCACTAATTGATATGTTGCTACATGTAATTGGGGACAATTATTAAATTAGAAAGATGCAAAATAAAAGCATTTTTACTGGTTTAGTTGATACTTGGCATTTCTGACTCTTGCATTGTTCATCATAAAGCATATTAAAGAAGCCAAACTTGTATATTTGTATATTATACGGCATGAAATGAATTGCTTATGAATAGCAAAATCCCAGTGACTCCAAATATTTTTCAGGAGAACTAGAAGACTTGCTGATGAGGCTTCACACGTGATGTTTGTTTTTGTAGTTCTCATTATCTCCAGGGTGGTGGTGTTTTTTTTTTTTTTTTTTGGCCCATCCAATTACAGCAAAAACTCTCAAAGATCAGAGAGTCATACTGAGAGAATTTCGCTGTTAGAGGGCCTTTAATGATTCTCTTCAAAATGTGATCTCAGAATTATATATGGCTCTCATGTATACAAGCTCACATAATGCTTTGTCCTGTAGTGTGACATTTTTTGCACAAATAAGTTTGTGTTGGCTGCAGCATCTTCTTTGTTTTCTTGAGTTATTAGCTGTAACGGTGGTGAATATGGCTCTGATGTTCTCAATTAGAAAAGCAGGTGTTAGTTTAACAGATGACTGCCAGGGAAATTGGTGCAATGAGTCATAGATGATATACGAGCCTTAAGATATAATTCACTGAAGGTTTTACCATTCAGATACTAGCACCTATTTGCAACTATCACTTTTATCAATAACCCCTGTGACCTGCAGTATGTCTAAAGGTTCAGCTTTCGAAATATCTTCATAGTTTTAGTGTTGTTCTTTACCAGCTTGATTAGATCTGTTGTGAGACTACCAGCTTGTACTCTAATGAAATAATAAAAAACAATTTTGTTAATTAGGTAACCTACTTTACAGGCACATGGTTACAGAATCAGTGATGAAAACCTATGTGGTATTTCTATTTTTAGTGAAGGACAGTGAGTTAACCTAGAAAATATATGAAACTCTCATACCTTTCATTCTGATTGAATCATGAAGGCAAAGTTGCTTAAAGGAATAGTCCACCCAAAATGAAAATGCTGTCTTGATTTACCCACCCTCAGGTATTTACACAGAGGTACAAAAGCTGTCACTGGGACAGTACCCTATAATATGTAGAGCCTGGTCTCATTAGAAAAACGTACCTGTGGGAACCTTTTCATGAATCGCAACATATCACTGCAGTTTCAGTGTGAAATGATGTTTTATAAACGTAGTTCAGGAGGAACAAGTCAAATAAGATACCCAATCATTACAACATCTTAATCATTACCTCATCTCAACCAGCTGTCAACAATCTGTAATCAACGTATCTACCCAATCGGCATGAGTTCAGGCCTGTATATAATCACAGTCAAACTCACCCAAGGATCCTCGACAGTTTCCAGAATTTGGTCCCGCCCTAAGTTCCTAACATGTCCGAAGTCGCGTCCGATGAAGAATCTTTCATCCTCGAGGAATCTTTGCCACAATCCTCTGGCCTTAAGAAAAATTTTTCTCCAATCCAACGGCATTATTTCAGAGGGGCGTCAGCCCAAACAAACGGGTCCCTGCATGCCAAAACGCCGAGGCCTGTCACCACGTCCGAATCATCCGCGATATCCTTCTGTGTATTTCCATACTCTGGCCCATTCAATCATTACTGTCATAGAAAAATGACAATAAGGCAACCGAGCACCAAGCTCGAGTCTCGGGCAATGCCGCCTCTTCCCGCGACGGAACGGGCCTTCTTCCAGCGTCAGGCCGCCGCAGCAGGCCTTCAGTAAGCCCGGAGCCGCGCCGCAGTGCAGATCCAGTTCCCAGCCGGCTCACATTCTCCACTCCATCGGCTCAACCCCGCAAGAAGCACAGTTTAAATCCTTCTCGTCTTCTTTCCTGAATTTTCAGTCATTCCATCTGGATCAATGTTGATCGGGGGATTGTTTCTGTGACTTGCCGTTATAAATTACTGTGCCGCTTCCTTGTGGTTAAACACGCAAACAGTGGCTCATATATCACGTTCAGTTCACACGCTGAATCACTATGAAACTCGGAACTTACTGTCATCGCTGTTCTGCGATTTATCAACAAATCGCTTGGAAACTTAAAGTAATAGTATGCATTTCTGTAACTTCAACCCACAGCTTCACTATTGAGACGAGGCAGACTGGTAGGACAAATTCTTAAAATCGTTCTTTTGCTGATGCATTTAAATAAATTTTACCGTTCCTATTCATCTGTATGTTCATCTATATTTAGAACTAGCAGAAATCTGTAAGTAACGTAACGAACCATAGACAAATAACCAGTGAATAAACTGTTATGTTGTATGTTCCTACGCAGTTTGAGAAAGCATGGAATTTGATTTGAGTAATTTGAGTACCAGGTCTGGATAAGTATTGGGAAATAGAACTAAAAAGTAAACAAATTTAATTAAAAAACTATGCAAAGCTCTCTTTTTACAAGCTAGTCTCTTTTGATCTTTACTAAATGAAGGTGCACGTGACTCAAACCAGCAACAGTTAAAAGAACAAACGATCATCTAAATCAGTCTGTAGCCTACTTTGCTGTTTGATGATCATTCAACATCAATCAATGACAGTACAAACTGTAAACGACAGTATGGTATCAAACAATCGTGCCAGAGGTGAATATATGCAGGTTATAAAGCATTTTAGGCTTATTAATAAAAATTAATAATCGATTTCTCAGCCTTGCACAGTTTCGCTGAACTCAGACTGAATTTATGGGCTTTAACTTAAATACAGTTAATTTCTAGGCCTCACCACATAAGGAAAAATAGGATATTTTTATTTGTTTCCATCTTCATAGATGGTCCAAACTGTTCTAAACAGGAACTACTATCTTTGCTCAGCTATCTTCATGATGCGCATAATCCCGCAGGTCGCTTTTTCATCTCCTCTCTCTTGCTTCTTCGATTCATGTACTAGAAGACAGGCGTCAGGCCGCAGTGAAGGCCGCTCCCTCCGCCTAGCCACACACCGCAGTTTCCCAGGTGCCACACCACATACAGCTCTCTTCGCCCTCTTGGCGAATGCCTTCCCTCCTAGCGTGAGGATGCCTCCGCTAGCAGAGCAAGCTCCGCTGTTTCAGCCATTTCATCCCACCGTCTCTTACCCTATCCATTGTCTGTGGCCTGTAGATGTTAGCGTGAGGATGCCTCCGCTGATAGCGCAGGCCCGGTCATCAGTCTCAAACTCTCTTTTTGTCTTTGGTCTACAGCTCAACCACAGACCTTAGCGTGAGGCTGCCTCCGCTAGTGGCGCAGGCCCAGATCCCATATTTTACTCCCCAGTTTCCCTCTTTTCTACACTTTTTGTTCCTCCCCAGGCTCCAGGGACTGACCCAAGCGTGAGGTTGCCTCCGCTAGCGGCGCAGGCCCAGAGGCCTTATTGGACTCCCAGCTTCCCTCTTTTCTACACTTCTTGTTCCTCCCCAGGCTCCAGGGACTGACCCAAGCGTGAGGTTGCCTCCGCTAGCGGCGCAGGCCCAGAGGCCTTATTGGACTCCCAGCTTCCCTCTTTTCTACACTTCTTGTTCCTCCCCATATCACTGCAGTTTCAGTGTGAAATGTCCACTGAGTGTCACTTCATATTTTTGCTGGAACAGATAAATGTGAATATGGTACGTTTTTATGATGTTGGTTTTTATACGAATCGGCGCAGTTCTGATTTGACATTTTGTCCATTTTGTGGCGCTAAAAGTGTAGTGCTCCATTATTTTTTTTTTTTAAATAATGTACCACCAACACTACACCTAAAACTACCCGATAGTGTTAACAAAAGCAAATGTGACACAAAAAGCATGCATAATCATGCTGTTTTAGCTTGTTTTGATCTCTCATCTTTGAGCTCTTTTACTGTGACTCGTTTTTCCCCAGATTCAAGGTTTCCTCGTCCTAAATCCAACACCGTATCAGCTGAGCTACCGAAAGCGAAACATGGAGCTGGTTAACCGATGCAAAGTCCAAAATATATTTGTTTACAAATCGTGCACTTTGGTAAAAAGCATTTTGAAGTCATAACATAACATTGTGGAGACGTATAAACAAGTCTTTATTAATCCATAATCTGACCCTGTAATCATAATTGTGCATGAAAATGATAAAAAAAACTGCCTTTTTTATGTTTTACATGCCTCTAGTGTTCATTTCTGTTGGAAACTGTAGTGATATGTACGTACTGGTACGGATTTTTAAAAAACGTTCCCACAGGTACATCTTTCCATGAGACCAGGTTGAATATATACTCTTTAGATACAAAGGTGTACCTTTTGAAAGGACAGTGACAGCTTTTGTACTTTTTTTTTCTCAGCTTACAAACCCATATGACTTTTTTCCCTGGAACACAAAAAGACACACACAAAATGCAATTAATAAAGGACACAGAAACACCAAAAAATGATGATAAAGGAAGTTCACATGACTGTTTTGAAACCACATGGTTGCTATTTCTCAAGAACAGTAAAACAATGTTAGATGGCAGACAATCCACGTGTTTGCGTAACAATGGGCCTCATTCATGAAACATGAGCAGAACGGATTTCTGTCTAAATCGTTCGTAAAACCATTCTTACATAAATTGCTGCACTGAGTAGAATGCAACATTTTACGTAAGAATTTTCATGGAAATTCGTTCTGCTCATGTTTCTTGAAGGAGACCTATTGAGTGAGGCACTTTTTGTCTTGAGCAACTTTTTAGACTGCACTGTTTCAGAATTCAACTCATGCTCTCTGCCTTCAAAAGCACTTCAGCAGTGCTCCGCTAGAAATATCAGGGGAGAACACACAGGCAAGAACATTATTTTGTATTGCAGAGATCAACCAAGTCCCTGACTCCAACTCTTAATGTGTTTGGGTCAATGTCGTGTAGGAGTAGGCAAAGTTCTTAGAAACACACACTTTCCTGTATTCATGTTGCTTTCAAATGGCATTGAAAAAACATTTTCAAGAAAAGTTTAATTTAATGGATCATCAAGTAAAAAGTATCATTACACATTGTTCACCTGTTAATCATTATTTCCAAAATAAATATTTACAATATACTGTTGGATCTTTAATTTTTGAATGGATTTTTAAAAATCATTACTCCACTCTTGAGTGTCACATAATCTCTCAGAAATCATTCTAATTTGCTGATTTGATGCTCAAGAATCATTTCATATTAATGTTGAAACAGTTATTTTGGTGGATACTTACTGCTTCACAAGAAGGTCATTGTTTTAATGAGGATTTTTTCCCCCATTATGATCTACATCATTTTATGATGGCAACGTTTTTTACTTCATGCTGCCATATTAAAAATAATATATTTTAATACAGAAATAAAAGAAATGTTCATCATTGAATAGGTGTATTCAAGTCATTGTATGTATTAATTGCTTTTTAATGTATTTTAAAGTGATTCATGGAGTGTCTTCAAATTATTGTACACATTCAGTTGCTGCCTCTGGAAATCAAGCTTCTGTAGCTAAACAAACAGACCAAAAACACAAAATAAATCAAAGGCACTAAAGCCTCACATCTGACATGAAACAAAATGAAAGTTGAATGACGTGTTGGACAGACTAGTGCGCTCCAGAATCCCTTCAGCTAGCAGTCGGTTGTTCCCTGCGTGCTGCCAAACAATGAAACAGCTGTTGGACCGATATGATCCCAGCTTCAGGAATAGCAAATCAGATTAGCTGAATTCAGCCTTATTCTTCAGGGTTTAAGCAGCAGAACGCTTTATAAACGGGATCACAGCTGTGAGAGAACTGCAGCATGGGCTCTGTGTCTAGCACAATATGAGGGAAGTGAGTACAGGGAAAACACAATGAAATTTGCTGAGCTGAGCGAAAGGTTTTGAAGCACAGTGCAATGCTAATTACAGCATCTGCCAGCTTTAATTCAAAGCCTGGAATCACAGTACCGTTAAAAACTGACACCATCTCACCTAATACTATCAGCCTTTGCTGCTGCAGCAGAGCACTGATGTGCTATTATTACATGTGTGTTGCATGATCTAAAACTATAGATATCAGAGGTACGAAAGGCCGATAGCATATGGAAATCAAATGGTCGTGCTTCTTCATGTGCAACATGATCAAATACTTCCCCTCCATTGATCATTATTATATTATTATTGTTATTATTTTTGCTCCTGGCGTTCTGCTTACTTTACCAGTTGGTCTGAAGGACTTTTTATTCCCTCGTGCTATTGAAACATGAAGTGCTATAGACTAATAATTATCTTAGGAATATGAATGTGCACATTTAAAAACATTTAGCTTCAGCATGCAATCTGAAACCACAATCCCCCTCCCTTGAGTGATAATCTGCTCTCTAACATGCATATTGCTGGAGGACAGTGATATAGAAATGGCTCATTTCTATTTAATGTATCCATATAAGAAGCGTGATACGTGAGCAGATTGAGGTGGACATGAGCTTGTACATGCAAAGGTATAGTTGCATACAGCACTTGGGACCATCTCCGTCTCTCTGTTGGACGTAGCATTGAAATGTAATGCATAATTCATGCTGATGGTCTGTATGCGTCATAAGAGTCTGAAGACCTGAATTCAGGCCCAGCTGTTGTTCCTTCAGGCCATACAGGAGCAAAAAAACAACCATATACATCTTTCTGCAGCATGTCATGGCCATCGATGTTGTTTATCCAAGATGTATTTTGTTGAAAATATCTTACGTCTTGTCAAACACAGAGCAAAACACGTAAATGTTATCGGTCACTCTATATTTACAACAAATCCTGTATTCACTTTTGTCACACAATCTGCCATTTTGAAATTTCTCTCAAAGACAACTAGGCTGAGGGGATAATTTGAGAGTGAAGTAGCAAGTGATATAAAATGTATTTAGTTACCAGTTTTAGTACACTTGAACCCATCTTTGTATTTTGTACCATCTTTGGGTACAAAATACATTTTTTAATACAGAGATAGTATGTTAAAAGCACATTATTGTTCATATTCATGAAGGCTTTTCACACTTGAAATAGTTAACCCTGGGTCATTCTAAACCCCGGGTAAATGGAGTCCTGGGTTATCTTTATTCACGTTTCACACTGTTCATACTATACCTGGGGTTAAGAGTTAATCCTGGGTTATTATAAGCTGCAGTTTCACACTGCACATTCCTAAACCCCGGGTTAAAGACCTTATTTGCATATTTGTAGGGTCAGTGTTACTGACTGGACAAATGCAGCATGTGACCTGTTTACATAAAGGCTCTAGCACTGTGCGTCGTCATTGCTGACTGTAATATCAAGTTTTTTCTGAATTCACTTTTCGAACTATAAAGGTAAGAATGACGTTCTCTTCTTCACTCCAATTGTCGTGTTTTCCATCTCCATTTGACATTTTTCTCATCGTTTCACACTGTACAAGTTTGAAACCGCAATGCGGAGTTAACACAACAAAAGCAGTGCTAACCCTGCTCCGGAGCAGGATTTCATAACCCCGGGTAAAAAGCGGTGCTAACCCCGCATCTAAATTTCAAGGATAAAACGCTCCTTTACCTGTTGTTAAAAGCAGTGTTTAGAACAACAATAACCCTATGGTGTCTCAAAATAGCACAGTTGAGTACACTTAGATGTTCTTAAGAAGTACTAAAGAAGAATTTTTAGTATATTAAGTACAAAAGTAGAAAAAAGAGCACTTTAAGTACATTATGGAAGTGTACTTTTTTCACCTGGGAAAGTGTTAGCAGATATTAAGCAGAAAGTCAAGCAGACAGACATGTAGATGCAACTTTATAGTCAAGAGAATGTCAAAAGGGGACCATTAAAATAAAATTTCTAATTCTAAATGTCAAAAATAAACAAGCATTTTTTGGTAGCTGCATAAAATCAGTGAATCCTTTTGAAGAGCAAAGTAAGTGACCGTACACAGCTGTGTTCAGTGTAGTGTGTCGGACGAAGTTAGAACATTGAATAGAAGGTGGGCATTAAATGCTTGCAATGAGACTACTGGGATATATTGAATGTGACTGATGACCATAATAGTGAATAATGGTGACTGTGGAGTTAATGTCCATTAAAGGATTAAAAAGGTTTCAGGTTGATAAGACCATCATATTACTTGTATGGTTTGTCAACCATGACATGATTAAGCAATTCATGATTTTTTTTGCAGGTGATTTCAAGGAGGTTTGGTTTATTTGAAGCTGGTATAGGGACTTTCTTACCATTGCAAATAAATAATTAACTTTAAAATAAGATGCAGGTTTTTTTTTTTTTTTGCACTGCAAGCAAAATTAGGGCAACTGTTTGCTGAATTTGAGTTTGCAGTTATGAAAAGACAATGTAATTGAAGTCAACACACTGACTTCTGTATTGGTGCATAGGAGACCTGCAATATTCTTCTCAAAGAAATATAGAGCTGCTTGAGTCTTGGCATACTGTCAGGTTTGATTCAGGTGTGGAAAGAAAAGTCTGTCACACCTTATCAACGCTGACAGTCTCCGATATACATTGAATTGAAAGGTGCAGTCTGCTGTATCTTTGCTGAGTAATATACAAGAGAGAGATAAAAACAAAAAATGAGAGCTCATCCATTATAGATATTTTGCCTATCCACTTTTTCCTTTTTATTCCAATTTTATTTTATTTTTTTCAATTCATGTTGTTATTTATACTTTTTAAGCCATTATGCACTTTAAATTTCATTTAAAAACATTAAACATATTCTTCATCATGTTTAATTCATGGTCTGATCATTTTAAACTCTTTTGTCTTTTTTCCCACTTTCTTTATTATACCTGCAAAGCACTTTTTATAAACCGTAATATGCAACATAAATAAACATGCTTTGTCTACTTTATATCAAGATCAAACTCCATTTGATGTCTTATGGGATATCTTGTGGTTTCATTTGCATATGATCACTTTTAAAGTCACCATGGAACCAAAGACAATTCTTCTTATTTTTTTTATTTTTTTTATAGAATATTGCAGTGTTTTTTATAAATGATTATTTATTATTATTTTTAAATTCATATCTTGTGAATCCAATCAATCGGATTCAATCAGTCAGTCCGATCCAACCAATTAGACAAAATCAAATTCAAAATCTGTTTTTTATTTGTCAAGAAGCCATCTCACTCTGATACACATCACAATAGGGAAGAAAAGACTATCACAACTTCTGTTTCATGCCGACTTTAAGTTCTATTTATATTTTATTTTATTTATTTATTTCTTGATTTCATGTTGGAAAAAATCCACTGTAAGCTAGAAATAAGATCAAGTACATAACAGATATTCATTCTGTTTAAAACTGACATTAAGGCAGAAGGAAGGTACTTCAGCAGTAAGATGTACTTGATCTCACCCCCATCCTTTTTATTAATTAGCTGAGGGCATGTGCTAATTGCTTGCTGTGAAATGGTAGTACCACATGTGGACGCTCAGAGGCAGTCATTGTGTGTCCTTTTGTCACAAGCTAAGCTTGTTAATTGAGGGTTGTACATTGTTGCCAGAATTATTAGAATGAGCTCACAGCCTTTTTTTAGTAAATGAGGGCCAGTCCTTCAACGGGTAAAATCCCAGATGACTGTTTTATGGTAGCATTGCAGCATCAGAGCAACTTAAATAATAAAAAAGAATGCATTAAATAGCTTATCTCGCAAGTTAAGATTACACAAAGAACATTTCATCTCTGTTATTGTAGTTGTTGTTTTAAAACAACCATCTGTGTTCTGGTGCTTTAAAGAGGCTTTTGACATCTAAGAGGCTCCAAAATCATCTCATTTGGATAATGTGGGATTTGTGACATCACACGGGCAAATACATTTGCATATGACTGCCTCCAGAGCAAGACATCGACGAATAGTTATACGTCATTGCACTATAGGCCCCGCCCATTGGTTTTCAGTCGCTTAACCGATGACATCTGCCTACACTGGACATCGCGTCGCAAAGCAAATAGAACTCTTTAGGGCTTTTCACACTGCGCTTATCCTCGGGTTATCATCGTTCTAAACACCGCTTTTAACCCCGGGTAAAGGAATGTTTCACACTTGTAATTTAAAAGCGAGGTTAGCACTGCTTTTTACCCCGGGTTATGAAACCCTGCCACTTTTGCGGTGCCAAACTTGTACAGTGTGAAATGATGCGGTGTTAGAATGTTACATCTAGACGCTTAGCAACAGACAACCAATCGCATGCTCATATTTGCCTGCTTTGGACAGTCACAGAAACACTGCGTATTATACAGTAAATTCAGCGTTTTAGAGGAAAGATATCAAATGCTGAAAGAAAACACGACAATTTGAATGAAGACAAGACTGTTTCATTCTTACCTTTATAGTCCGAAATGTCCATTCAGTATAAACTCGATAGTGCAGTCATTAATACGCGGATGAGCAATGCTAGATCTATGTAAACAGGTCGCATGTTGCGTTTATCCAATCAATTACACTAACACCGCAAATATGCAAATAAGAATGTTATATTTCAAGTGTGAAAAGTCCTTTTATAATCACTGACCCAGCTACACTGGATACTGGACAAATGGAAGAGCGAAAAAATGTTTAAAGGTCCCGTTCTTCGTGATCCCATGTTTCAAACTTTAGTTAATGTGTAATGTTGATGTTAGAGTATAAATAAAATCTGTAAAATTTTAAAGCTCAAAGTTCAATGCCAAGCGAGATATTTTATTTAACAGAAGTCGCCTACATCGAACGGCCAGTTTGGACTACATCCCTCTACTTCCTTCTTTAATGACATCACTAAAACAGTTTTTTGACTAAACTCCGCCCACAGGAATACACAAGAGTTGCGTTTGTAGAGTGTGTTTGTCGCCATGTCGTCGAAACGCTGTTATTTTCATCCCGCAGTCCAATCACCGGGTCTGATTCCGGCTCAAATTGATAGGGTAAAATTAAAGACATGTTTACAATGACACTGAGCGCGTGCATCTCCACGTTACGGTAAGAGGCGTGACTTTTCCGGGCAAGATGTGCTAAACTGCTGTCGAATCACAACACAGGAACCGCTGGCACAATCAGAACTCGTTACGTATTTCTGAAGGAGGGACTTCATAGAACAAGGAAGCCATCAGTCCGTTTTTATGACAGTGGAAACAGCGGTATACAGATAAGTAAATTATGTGAAAAATACTGTGTTTTTTTACACGCGAAACATGAACACATGTTATATTGCAACTATAAACACAATCAAAGCTTCAAAAAACCCAGAAAAACGGGACCTTTAAACAACTTGCTCGAGTTTTTATACTTGAAAAGGATACCACCGTCAGAAACAAGTGGTTTATTTTAATGGTGTCCTGGATCATGTCAGAGAATTATATATTTGTTCGGATCATTTCGTTTTGTAAACGAGGGACAGTAACTTTTGTTGAAAGACGAAGTATAAAATAAAGAAGTCCTGAAGAGCTTTATAGTTTTAAGAGTTTGCATTAGCACGGACCTCACTTCTAGGCTGTACTTGACTCTCACCATTACAATCAACAGCACTCTAAACCTTTTTCACCTCTCACATATGCATGCTGCTGTAACCCATTTATGTGACCCACGGTTATGAGATGAATGTGCTGATGTAAAACATGTTAAAAAAATGGAATTACACTCAGAAAATAGCAATAAAGCATAAGAGGGCATTTATTTCATTTTAAATAGTTATCATGTTAGTAGGGCTGGGTGATATGGCCAAAAAAGTTATCATGATAACATTTTTCATATCAGTTGATATCGTAATATAATAAAGGGATTTTGTGAGTTTCACAGTTAACGTTTCATCCTTTTTTTTTTTTTGAAGATATTATTAACAAGCCCTTCCTAAAATAAATGTAAGTTTACTTTTCCCAAACGTGAACACATTTCTCCCTCACCATGTGAAAGACAAGGGTCTCTAGCTGTTTCACCTGTGGTTGGATCATGACCCAGGCCTTGAACATGGAAGCAGCCAACATTTCATATCCATTCAGCCTCAGCTGTTACCTGTGTACACGTGCTATCAAATCACATCAGCACTGAACAGATGACAAATTATTAACAGATATGTTTTTGGAAACCGTAACCCTTAGGCACCAGGATCTATCACCCTCATTCCCTCCTGAATTTTACAGTAAGAGATTATATTTTGTAGGCCGTTATTATTTACTATGAATACTGGTCCCTTTGGCAGTATATGCGTGTTAATAATCTCAGATCCATTAACTATGTAATTATAAAAGAGCAACCTCTTCTTTTAAAAGTGTAAACGAAGCATTTTAAAGTGCTGTTTCTGGTTCACCCTCATTTCAATTACTCCCACTTTAATTAAGGTATCTTGTCTCTGCTCTTCATTACTGGTTTAGACAGGGCAGGACTTAACATTTTGCTATGCTTGGTTACTATTATTATACTGTTTTCCCATCTTAGGACTCGTAAACTGAAGGAAAGGCCAATGTGATTGACTCCAAGTAAACTCCTCAAGTAAACTTCTTTCAAAATAGCTGTAGAAGCATTTTCATGTCCCAGAAAAGAGGCAGTTTTTTCCTATACTGAGGACCCAGAGTAATGGCACCTCAGAGAGCCTGCGGTCTAAATTGATGCAATTTCTGAATGCAGTATATGTGCACATTGATGTAATTGCTTAAGAGAAGCTAAAGGGGTGGGACAGCTGTTGTAGACCTCCACGGGGAAGCAATACTTGGCTGCAGAAATTAGACCACAGGACCAGCTCGGTCAGCTTCTCATTTGTAAAATGAGCCACATCTGCAAAATGAAAGTTTCAAACAAATGCATTTCTTACCTTTAGTGCCATGTCGCCAGCAGTTCTCTTAAATTACTGTTGTATACGAACAAACTTTCCAAGACAACACTACAAGGTTCTTAATGCACTCTTGAATAGAGCTGTTTTTGGATTATGCTTTCAGACTGAGCTCATAATGACCAAAATTGGCTATTCTTCTAATTTCTCCCAGGATTGGTAGATCAGAACAAACTCAGAATTTGGTATAATTCTTTGCCTTCACAGACCTCAGTCCCCATTATAAGACTCACAAACCCTGAAATCAAAATGGCTAATATTAAAAGGGACCTATTATGCAAAATTCACTTTTGCATGGTGTTTGGACATAAATGTGTGTTGGCAGTGTGTGTACACAACCACCCTATACTGATAAACAATCCACCAACTCCTTTTTTTAGGGTGCTTTCACACTTGGTTTGATTGCCTGGACCGATCCAGAGTTCGATTGCTCCCCCCTCCACCTGTCCCTATTGGACTGTGTTCATATTATATTATTTGGGTCCGACCCACGGTTCGTTTGCGTCATTAAACCAGCAGCTGTTTACTCTGTTGCTTAGTAACGACGGTGCAGGAAAAGGCTGCAAAATGCACACCGTTGCTCTCCTCACTTTCATATTTTTGAACCGTTGGTTTTGTCATTAAGTAAGCAAATCATTAAGTAGTGTCTCCCAACGACCATGTTTTCAGCCATGGTGCTAATGTGATGTCACATTAGCCGCAGGCCCCGCCCATGGCCACTGACTGACAGTCCTGCTTTGAAATAGTTTCCTCTGTACACTGTCCGCCATTTTCTCAGCGCTCAAAGCTGTAGCGACAACAATGTCTGGTAAGTAATTGAGATGTTTTGTTGTCGGATGTAAGAGTGAACATAACAGTCTTCATTTACTGACATCTGAGCAGCTGCATGCAGTGGATTACCTTTATTTTTGAAGGGAATGTGCCACAGACCTAATATACACGATTTCTGTAACGTTACCTGCTATTTACGTTCACAGACATAACTGACTGTGTTTATGTGAACTGTGTGTATTTTTGACAGAAACTTGTGTGTATTTGACAGTTTAAACAAAACAAAAAATGTGAAAGAGAAGTTACTCATGAGACTTGACGTCTGACAGCGAGCTGTCTGTCTCTATGTGCGCTCAGAAAATGATCCATTAGAAGTTTAAACTGATATAGCTTTAAAACGCGTGGAAACAATAAACTTTAATGATGAAAGAAAAACTATGCTGTCCGTAAGAGTGTTCGCGATATAGATAATAATCAAAACCAAGCAGATGTCTCTTTAGTATTTGGCAGAAAACTCGACTGAGGCAGGAACTGTGATCGTAGAGAGGGGGCGGGGCACAACAGCTCATTTGCATTTAAAGGCACATGCACAAAACAGCCTGTTCTTGACTGTAGTCAGAAATGGGTATTTACATCATGGATTTATAAATGATCTGTGAGGTATTTTAAGCTGAAACTTCATAGACACATTCTGGGGACACCTGAGACTTAAATTACATATTAGGTCCCCTTTAAAGCCACAGTGTTAAATACAGTCCATACTTTGCATATGCTCTCACAAAAATCAAAGTGTGGACAGACAAAAATCATGCAATACTGATAAAAATGTTTTTTTGATTGATAAGCTACTTACTACATTCAAATTCAATGCATTTACGTCTGTTGGGTATGTTTTAAAATTATTATTTTCTTTTATATGCCACATTTCTCATGTATTTATTGATATATGAAGTATTACATGTGAACATGTACTTTTAACACCCTGTCACACAAATTTAAATACTGAAAAACTTGAAACTGATTTTGCCCATTTTCAAAAATCGCCCCCTACTGCTGATTGGCTGTGTTGTGGTGCTCGGTCCGATCCACTTTCAACAGCTCTTCTCAAAAAATCGCTTACCGCACATTTAACAGACAAAAGGCTTTTGAAATCATTAAAACTGTAGCATTACTCGAAAGTTGCTTTGCTGTTTGATGTCACAATTAAATAAAAAATAGGGGATTTGTTTTGTTATAAAGAGCTTCAAAAATGGTGTGCAAATGACAGGGAAACCTCGACAAGTGCTGATTTTTAGCTTATTTACTTTTAAACAGAGACTTAGGATATCATGCAGAGAAATATTACGAGTTTGAAGTCATTGAGCAACAATACCAACAGAACGTTGATAGTGTGAGTTGTGTTTTTGTAGTTTTTTTCATCACTTGCAGCAATGACAATCGTCTTACAGCTTCAGATATTGCGATCAAAGGCGTCTTGCTTCCTGGCAGTAGACCAGCATGCTCCGACGGTGTGCTCTCTTTGTGTTAGCATGAACTCAGCTTGTGCACTGACAGACTGTTAGAGTTGGTATGACAAGAACTACTGCAAACTTTGGATGAGATCAGAGCCCTCAAGAAAAAGTGTTAATGCAACATGCAACACAGAATCTTGAAGAGCAAAAAACGGTGCGATGACAATTAAAAAAAAAAAAATGCAGCCAAAAACTTCCCAAAAAAAAACTGAGAGGAAAAAAAAGTCAGTGGCTATCAGTCTATTCATTTATTCATAAAACCTCATTTGTCAGTATGGTGCTGCTCTTTAATCCCAAAAATAACATTTGTTGCCAGTTTTCCCTTTGAAGTATCCATCATACTCCGCTCATGTTTTAGATTATATTAAAAATGAAACAGCCTTTTATCATCCCCCTGCTCAGTATTGTTACTTCAAATCAAATCAAACTGAATTGAATAGAGACATTAAATGAATTCATGTGTACATGGTTGCATCTTAGGTTATCATGGACTGAGTGGCTGTCTGATGTAATATTTATTAACACAACTTTAACCTATTTTGAGGACACATATTTTCAATAACCATTTTAGCGATCTAGCAGTGATGTTTGCGTCTCTTCTTTTTTTTTAGTTTTCTGTAGACTTTTATATTATTATTTTATGCAGCTTTTATAACTTAATTGAGTCAGTAAAACTAGCCAAACAATTCCAGTAATCTTTTGACAGAGACAGAAAATACATTGAATTGAATTTGACACAATTTTTCCTCTCTAAACAGCCGGCTTTCAGTTTTTGTGTTGTTCTGATCTTGAATGCATTTAAGCAGGGCTTTCAAAGCAAACATCAATGCATAAGTGAAATTTGGCCCCATTAGTTCTTGTTCTACAAAGCTTTTTTTTCTTTTCTTTTTTCTTACATGACTGTTTTATTCATGAAGGTACATTATACATATTTTTACAGTGCCCCAAGAACAGTCCAAATGCAAACTAAAGATTATATTATTCAGACATGGCAATTCTTTCTCAAATAAGGTGCATTATGATGATGAAAACAAACTATTGATGATTTGCTGGCCCAGTTTCCCATTAGGTGTATGCTAAAAAGGCTCTTTTTTGGCATCTGTGATTCAATGAAGAGCCTTTAATATCCATGGAACCTCTCCATTGTACAAAAGGTTCTTTAGTGAAAAAAGGTTCTTCAACTTATTAAAATGTTCTTTGTACTAAGAAAACTTGGTTCTTTTAAGTACTGTTCACTAAAAGGTCCTTTGGAGAACTCAAAATAGTTCTTCTATGGCATTGCTGCATACATTGCCCCCCACCTCCCTCAGTTTTAAGAGTGTAATATAAGCCCAGCATGCATTGCAAACAGAAATATTTTAATATTTCAGGAGGAGGTGTTGAACTACTCTTAGTTATTGGTAACGAGAGGTAGATCCCAGGTAGATTTGCCTCCGCTTAAATACAAAGTTCTGTCATGAAAATGTATGGCACAGGTTGATAGGTCCTTAAAGGATTAGTTCACTTTGAAATGAAAATTAGCCCAAGCTTTACTCACTCTCAAGCCATCCTAGTTGTACAGTGCTCAGCGTAAATGAGTACACCCCCTTTGAAAAGTAACATTTTAAACAATATCTCAATGAACACAAAAACAATTTCCAAAATTTTGACAAGATTAAGTTTTATATAACATCTGTTTAACTTATAACATGAAAGTAAGGTTAATAATATAACTTAGATTACACATTTTTCAGTTTTACTCAAATTAGGGTGATGCAAAAATGAGTACACCCCACAACAAAAACTACTACATCTAGTACTTTGTATAGCCTCCATGATTTTTCATGACAGCACCAAGTCTTCTAGGCATGGAATGAACAAGTTGGCGACATTTTGCAACATCTTTCTTTTTCCATTCTTCAAGAATGACCTCTTTCACAGACTGGATGCTGGATGGAGAGTGATGCTCAACTTGTCTCTTCAGAATTCCTCATAGGTGTTCGATTGGGTTCAGATCAGGAGCCAATGAATCACTTTGACCCTGTTCTTCTTCAGAAATCCAACAGTGGCATCCAGATGTGTGTTTAGGATCATTGTCATGTTGGAAAAGTGCACGATGACCAAGGGCACGGAGTGATGGTAGCATCTTCTCTTTCAGTATAGAGCAGTACATCTGTGAATTCATGATGCCATCAATGAAACGCAGCTCCCGACACCAGCAGCACTCATGCAGCCCCACATAAGGACACTGCCACCACCATGATTCACTGTAGGCACCATGCATTTTTCTTTGTGTTCTTCACCTTTGTGACACCATACAGTTTTGAAGCCATCAGTTCCAAAAACATTTATCTTGGTATCATCAATCTAGAGTATAGTGTCCCAGTAGTCTTCATCTTTGTCAGCATGGGCCCTGACAAACTCTAGGCGGTCTATATTGTGCCTGGGCTTTAGGAGAGGCTTCTTTCGTGGACGGCACCCATCCATGCCATTCCTCTGCAGTGTACGCCGTATTGTGTCACGGGAAATAGTCACCCCAGTTTGGCTTTCTACTTCTTTAGATAACTACAGTGAACTTGCATGCCGAGTTTCTTCAACCCTTCTCATCAGAAGACGCTCCTGTCGAGGTGTTAACTTCCATGGACGATCTGGACGTCTCTGTGAGATGGTTGCAGTTCCATCTTTTTAAAATTTTTGTACCACTTTTGCTACAGTATTCTGACTGATAAGTAAAGCTTTGCTGATTTTCTTGTAGCCTTCACCTTTCTGGTGTAAAGAAATTATTTTCTTTCTCAGGTCTTGTTTTCTTTCTCTTCCATGTGGTGCCATTGCTGACAGCATGAAATGGGAAGGGCTTTTAACACCCTTTTATAGTCACCTGTCTGCTGGACACCTGTGTAATGAATAATTAGACTCACCTGTGGTTGAATTCTTGTTAAATTAGACATTTGTAGTCTAAAATTTAGCTTTGCTTCAGAGACTTTCAGTGGGGTGTACTCATTTTTGCATCACCCTAATTTGAGTAAAACTGAAAATTTTGAAAATTATTAACCTTACTTTCATGTTATTAGTTAAACAGATGTTATATAAAACTTAGTCTTGTCAACATTTTGGAAATTGTTTTTGTGTTCATAGAGATATTGTTTAAAATGTTACTTTTCCAAGGGGGTGTTCTCGTTTACTGTTCACTGTATTTGACTTTCTTCTTTCTGATGAACATAATCGCAGATATATTAATAAATATCCTAACGCATACAAGCTTTATAATGGCAGTGAACGGGACCAACGAGTATGAGCTGAAGAAAGTGCTACCATCCACATCCATCCATCATATACATACTCCACATGGCTCCGGGGGGTTAATAAAGGCCTTCTGAATCAAAGCGATGCGTTTGTGTAAAAAAAAAATCCATATTTAACAAGTTATGAAGTAAAATATCTAGCTTCCGAACAAGCCACCTTCCCTATTCAATGTACGCAGAAAGTGTAACTGATGTTACTCCAGTCTACACTTTCTTCGTAACTTCAATACGGAAGGCGGTCTGGCGGAAGCTACATATTTTACTTCATAACTTGTTAAATATCTATGTTTTTTTACACAAATGCATCATGTGGAACATATGTTTATGATGGACGAATGCGGATGAAGACACTTTCTTCAGCTCATTGATCCCTATCACTGCCATTATAAAGCTCGGATGCGTCAGGATATTTATTATTATTTCTGCGATTATGTTCATCAGAAAGAAGAAAGTCATATACACCTAGGATGGCTTGAGGGTGAGTAAAGCTTGGGGTAATTTTCATTTCAAAGTGAATTAATCCTTTAACTCAATCTGCTTGCAATCACACCGTTCTCTATTCTCAACTTTCAAATACTTGGTCAGTTTTTGCTGTAGCAGTATGCAGTGCATTTTCAGAAACCCTCCACTAGTTCCACCTGTATAGCTCTGCTACAGGTAATTCATGTATGCTATATTGTATCACAGAAGCATGTCACTTACTTGTTCTGCAGCAGCAGTAGTGTAGCAGATCTATTCTGCCAAGACCAAACATATTAACATTGTCATATCCATTACCATGCCAAACACACAGAGTTGTCATGCCAGAACTGTATTTATAAACCCCTAGTTTTAGAATTTCCCCAAAAGACATGCAGTAGAATTTGCTCATTCCCAATTTGCTTAATTTTTGACTTTGTCCAAATATATTCTTGTTAATTTTCCTACACTCTTAAAATAAAATGTTCCATAAAGGGGTTTTCACAGCAATGCCATGCATACAAGAACGATCCCCAAAGATCCTTTCAGTGAACATGTGAAAAACATTTTATTAATCTAAAGAACCTTTTCCCACTATAAAAATCCTTTTGTGCAATGAAACGGTTCCTTGGATGTTAAAGGTTCTCAATGGAACCATGGATTCCAATAAAGAACATTTATTTTTAAGAGTGTATCATAGATTTCTCTTGTGATTCAGTCGGTAGGAGTCTCATAGACTTCCACTGACATGATTCCAAACAGGGCTCAGCCAACATATCTCACGCCATCCCATTATTTCCAAATGAATGATAGCTGCTCAGTGGCCGTAACATGCAGCACAGACCTGCTCTCTGAATATAGGGTTGTGGTAGCTCAGATAGAGAACATGCTTTGGTATGAAGAGCTGTTTGTAAGTGAGATGAGGTGGATGCATCCGGTTTGACGACTGAGGCTTTGACAGCGTGAAGGACACGTGCAGATAATCCATCAGTGTTAGGCCGGCCTGTGGAACAGGTGGAGTCTGTCCTTGAAGGCCACAATGCCATGCCAGAGGCCTCCTTCCCTCTCCAAATCACACCACTGACTGATGGCAGCTCCACATCTCCATCTGATTATCCACTTTTTGCCGAATGTAGAGGTAATTTATTGGTCATTCCCTTTTTGAATCAGCACTATGCAGCTTTGCTGATTCCAGTTTTCATCAGAAGTGTTAAACATCAGCAAAAATGTGCAAAAAAGGCTTACATTAAAAACTTTAATTAACAGTCACAGCAGTCAGAACACTGTATCCATTTAGTAATTTGAGAATTCTCTTCAGAATATATCTTATGTAATAGTACAAAGCACTGAAAAATGAATTAATTTGGTCCCAAGTAAATGTTTTTTTTTTTTTTTTCATATCACTAAACAGTTTTTTTCAGATATATTCTGTTTTGAACAAATTAAAATTGTATTTATTTTATTTTTCAAAATTGTTAAAATGTATTTAAAAATTTAAATGTTTGAGGGGAGTGGCCAAAGACTCATGACTATTTAAGTAGGCATATGCAAGGGATGGGGCCTTATGAGAACCCTCATTAGATGAAATATAGTTGTTGTTGGATATTAATAGTGGCTGCTGTTTGTTTAATGTTGGTTGTTTTTTAGGAGTTATAGTTGTGTTTACATTGGTCTACTGTTTAGTGTTATCTATGCTGTTTTGAAGTCACCATAAAGGATCAAGTTCATTGTTGTTTACACAAATCTATTTCCATTTCTTTTTATAATACATGATATGTCTGACAGGAGAAAATTCAAGACGAGCTGAAATGATGATAAATTGTTTTTGTATAACTGCTTTCCCCTCCAAATCAAAAAGCCTTTTTTTTTTTTTCCTGCAATGCAGAATTTCTCCTCTCACTTAGATTGCATTTCCATTATCTGAGCACTAGATGACGCTGATCCTGTTGTTTTGGGGGTTTGTATTCCATGAGGAGTCTGAGCATCTCTTCCTCTGCATTCAGCAGAGCTGTTTAAATGAAACTTCTCAGTAGCATATATAGACTGACAAAAAATGTTGCTATAGATCATTCAAGCCAGAAGCAGTTTGCTACATCATTTTTCATCCAAACATTGATAGAAAGCACAAGCTTTTTAGCATTTGACTGCAAAAATGCGCTATCGATCATTCAAATCAGGAGTAGTTTGCTGCATCCTTTTTCTTTCAAACATTGATGGAAAGCTTAAGGATGCATACAGGGATGCATACAGTTTAAATGAAGTGAAATAGCATCACTGAGGGTGACTGCTGTGCTTTGGGCTGATTTTGAGAAGAACAAAACTCTCACAAAATGCAACCACAGCTACAAAAGTACATATTGGTAAAAAAAATAAGGTTAATTATGCTTGGAAAGAACAGTAGGCCTAATTTGTGGATTGGCACAAATACATTCTTATTGATTACTTAGTAGGTACCATGTGGATGGCTACCAGTACACTGCAGACTTGGATAAATGAAAGGGGCTTTAACAAATGTTACGCTTGCACTTGCAGGTCACAGATGAAAAGCGCTGTAATGACTATGCTCTGAACTTGCATGCAAGACTTTGATCTCTATGATTATATTAGGGGCTGTGGGGTCCTTTTTAGTTACCCTTTTGAGGTCTTTTAGTTCTCCAAGCCTCTTCTCTAGTTCATTGGTTCTTCCTATTGGTTTAGCATGAAAATTCTCTCAGGGTAATTTTGGGCAGATACCTGTCAATTTGCTGTCCAGTCCATAGAACTCCCCAACAGACAAGTAACTGCACATTATTATCCCAATATTATTAGAGACTTTCAAAACATTAATTACACAAATGGTTAAGAAACCAATTATTTCGCATGTATGGCCAAAGCTACCTCTGCATGCTTAAACCAGCTTCCCGTCAACTAGGTCATGCCATGGTTAGTGCCTCTTTCAGAAGAATTTCATGCTGTACGGAGGGGCTATTTTTACCAGTCTGTCCCAACCCAAAAAAAAAAAGAGGCTGGTATTTTAGGTCACTGTGACCTCATAGGTCTAAAATAAACGGGTATAAATCTGTGGGCACTGCTGCATAAAAACCTCCCTGTCACCTTGTGAAATGCACTACTTTCCTTTGCAAAAACACATGAGATGGTGGTAGTTTGACTCCAGGGCATGAGAATCTGAGTTTTCTGTGCACACTGAATGTCTCCACAATGTGCCAGTCACAGCGATGTCAGTCAGGGGTGTTATTAAACACTAGTAGTGGTAAAAGCACTATGATAAGAGACCAATGTTCGATTAAAGAGTTGATATGTAAAATAATAATTATTTCAAAATTGTAATATTATTTCAAAATTATATTAATATTAAATAAAAATAAATAATAACTATTTCACTATAAACTTTACACTACCATTCAAAAGTATGATTTTTGATTTTCTTTTAATACTTTGGATTAAATTTGATTAACTTTTGAACTTTTCATCAAAGATTCCAAAAAATTGTATCACGATTTCCACAAGAATATTATGCAGCACAACTCTTGATAATAATAAAAAATGTTTCTTGAGCAGCAAATCATCATATCAGAATGATTTCTGAAGGATCATGTGACACTGAAGACTGGAGTAATGATGTTGAAAATTAAGCTTTGCCATCACAGGAATGAATTATGTTTTAAACTATATATTAACACATTTATTTTAAATTGCAATAATGTGAATGCACCTACAGGTCTTTCAGGTCACAAACTTTGCGTATCCTCTGAATGTTAACTTTTTGTCCCTCTGACAGACAAGTCACCTTTTTTTTCCCAAAACAAATCACTGGACAAGCGGTGGGCCAGACAAACTGGACGTAGCTTGTCCCTGTCCGCAGCCATCTGGTCGTGTCAGTGGCCCCTAGTCACCACAACAGGACACTGAGCTGACAGCACCTTCCACTCCTTTTCTATTCTGTATAGTGACTACAGCATTGTGGGTATTTAACCTGACACATGATGTTGCAAATCAGCAGTACTGCTGAGCAAACAAACGCCAAGCACATTTGGAGGAGACGCTGAACTTGTGTGATGACTCATATACTAACAAGATGCCCTAATGAGTTTTGTCTTCATGCTGCAACATTTTATTTCACTGTAGTGTCAATGTGAAGTATCATTATTATGTATTGTTCGATATGATTAATTTTGGTTAGAAGCAGCTCGTTGAAAAAAAGAAAAAGTAATGATATTATGAAAACACATATACACACACACACACACACACACACACACACACACACACACACACACACACACACACCAAAAAGTGATCTAATTAAATTAACTCTGTAATAATAAAGGAAGAGAGGTGAAAATGAAATTACTGTTCACACCATTGTGATTCAGTTTATTTTAGATGAGGCTTTCTAACTGTGTTTTGGAAGACTGTTTGGCAGATTAGTTAGCGGCCCTCTAGTGTGATGTTCATATTTTGAGCCTCCCTATTCAAATAAACTTTGCAAGAAATGACATTAGCCAAATAGATTCATATTTCCTAAAGGAAACACCAGAGTTTGGAAAGCAGCATAAGAGCAGTTTCAGGTAAGATTTACATAGGTTTTAGGTTTTTGTTGTGCATAAATTAAATGCTTTCCCATAGTCATGACGCCAAGCATCTTGTTTTCGACTGCACATATAAGAAACAATACATATTTGCTGTGCAATGTAAAGGCAGCTTTATATGTTTAAATGTGAGGAAGACAATTGCGGTACAATTTAGTATGCAAATAGATGCAAGAAAGAACACCAACTGCAATTCAGTATGCAAATGATGTGATGACATCACTGGTGTTAGTTCCATTCTGTGAGCGTAGATTTAATGTAGCTTTAATTTTAAAATCACCAATTTACTTCCACAATGTGACATGTTTCTGAGTTGAAAAAGATGTTCAATGTGGAAAAAAGATGAGAAAATTGACTAATTCATGAAATTGGGCATCACACTCGATTTGAGCCAGATGGAAGGTTTGCTAAAACAATTTCATTATTTTTTAACATTATGTACAGCCCACAAATCCTAAATGTCATTATTGGAAAAGGAAAGTTATTCCAGAGGAAGAGTAAATTGTTCAGTTTTAATTAAAAGGTTAGTTCACCCAAAAATGAAAATTCAGTCATTTATTACTCACCCAGGCATGAGTCACCCAGACTCATGTCGTTCCACACCCGTAAGACCTTCGTTCATCTTCAGAACACAAATTAAGATATTTTTGATGAAATCCAATGGTTCAGTGAGGCCTGCATTGACAGCAAGATCATTTCCTTTTTTAAAGGTACTAAAAACATATTTAAAACAGTTCATGTGACTACAGCGGTTCAACCTTAATGTTATGAAGTGACGAGAATACTTTTTGTGCACCAAAAAAAAAAATGAAATAGCAACTTTATTCAACAATATCTAGTGATGGGCGATTTCAAAACACTGCTTCATGAAGCTTTGAAGCTTTACAAATCTTTTGTTTTGAATCAGTGGTTCGGAGTGTGTATCAAACTGCTAAACTGTTCTAACTGCACACCCCCAGTGGTGAACCATTGCAATTTCAAAACACTTATTACGAAGCCTTGTTTACTGAAATCACGTGACTTTGGCGCTCCGAACCACCGATTCAAAACAAAAGATTCGTAAAGCTTCATGAAGCAGTGTTTTGAAATCGCCGATCACAAGATATTGTTGAATAAAGTCGTTATTTAGTTTTTTTGGCGCACAAAAAGTATTCTCGTCGCTTTATAACATTAAGGTTGAACCACTGTAGTCACATGAGCTGTTTTAAATCTGTCTTTAGTAGCTTTCTGGGCATCTGAAAGTGTTAATTATCTTGCTGTCAATGCAGGCTCACTGAGGCATTGGATTTCATCAAAAAATATCTTAATTTGTGTTCTGAAGATGAACGAAGGTCTTACGGGTGTGGAACAACATGAGGGGAATAATTAACCTTTTGAGCGGTACAGTCCCACATATGGGATTTATAATGCTCAGCGACGTCACATAACTGCCAGATTCAAACTGTGCTTTCGAGCTGCAAGACGGAGGCACTCAGCGCTTGTCATATATCACAGCTATGCAGTGTTTTCAGCCACATAATGTTTTTTTTTAAGGTTTCAGACATTTAAATACGCATAAGCACCAGTAAAACAATACATTTAGAGTTCGTAAAATACACACTGATGTCCGACATAAGTGGAAGCAGCAATAACAATCCATTCAAATATAATTTGCTGACATTTATTCATATCAGACACACAAAGTGGGCCTAAGTAACTATAAAGTTTACTCTCCCAGTTCAACGGCAACTTACTTGCATATATTTCTGGAGAAACTGATGAATTCACCTGCTGTAAATCCGACTGACAGGACTCTCTGATCTGCGGCGCAAATTTATATAGATCAAGATAAAGATCATTTATAAAGGTTTTTAAACGACAAAACACACTCACTCACGCATATTTGAGAATCGGAATATCAGATAGTTGATGACATGGTAAGCAAGTTTGTGAATATTTTAAATAAAAAAGGAAAAACAAAATAATAGCGATCCATCTGTCATACAGTTTTATTGTGGCTGCGTTCAGCGCTCGTGACACGCATGACGCGTCGCCCTGGAAACATTAAGGGCAAACATTCTAAAATAACGGTCGCCTTTAAAAAAATCACTCTGGGGGTCAGCTAGAATATTTTAAACTCACACTCGAAAGGGTTAATGACAGAATTGTCATTTTTGGGTGAACTAAGCCCTTAAAGGCTGAACCACTGTATAGTCACATGGACTATTTTAACGATGTCTTTCTGGACCTCAAAAGGTGGAATGACGAGGCTGCCAATGTGTGGTTCAGAAACCCTCAGATTTCATCAAAAATATCTTAATTTGTGTTCAGAAATTGAACGAAGGTCTTAAGGGTTGAGGGTGACATGAGGGTGAGTAATTAATGACAGAAATTTGATACAAATACAAATGTGAACTATTTTCTTTGGAATAACATGCACTGATGAATAATTCAAAAAAAGAGACATTAAAGGTAATAATTTACCCAAAAATGAAAATTTCACAGTAATTTATTCACGCTCAAGTTGTTTCAAACTTGTATGCCTTTTTTTGCCTGAAAAAAAAAAAAAATGTTTTGAAGAATGTTGTAATATAGTATGTTCCACATAATATTATACAGGTTTACAGGCCATACAGGTTTGAAATGACATGAGGGTGAGGAAATGATGACAGAATTTTCAGTTATTGGTGAACTATCCCTTGAAGATAATGTGCGTTAAGAAGGTAAATGGGGTTACATGCTGTCTAAAGTTTACAAAAAGCAAAAATACATAGTAAAACATCACACATTATGTAGAGCTCCTAGTTTGAATGTTTGATCCTTGCATGCGCTGTAACAAGCTTATGTTGTTAGAAAATGACACGCTTAGTCTAACTTTACTCTAAGGGATTTCCAAGAAGCTTTGTCTGCAGCTTTGATAGACACGCTCATCCCAAATATTCTCCATCACATGGATCACCATAAACAACTGGAGTGACCGATAGATACCATTTAGTGTGCAAATGGATGGTGCAACACTCGCTCATATATTGCAGGCTGGCTGTAATAGCTTCAGGCCTTTATGCCATTGCCCTGCTTTTAATATCACTGCTGGCTCGTCAGTCAGAGCGAATGGCGTAATGTTACAAATGAGGCCACATATAAAACCCAGGCAGAGAAGATGAAAGGTGGGATGATTTAGAGTGAGCTCCCCATCACTTGCTGTGCCTCTCCGCTCAACAGCAGGTGTTGGCGACTCAGGTGACAGATGAGGGAGAGACCGCCTCGCTCTATTGTCCTGGAGCAGAGCCCGGCGTAAGGCGCTCCGCACATGCACGCACACACACACACTCGCGGTTTTCTACTGCCATGGAAGGAGCTGCAGTGTCCAATGCGACAACTGCCTCCGAGTGATGTCCTGGAAAGCTGGCAGCCAAAAATGACACACTTTTGCCCCTGCCACGAGAGTCATTTGCAGAAATTGCTTGTCTTTGCCTGCCAGTGGCACGATTTGCATGGAGAGAGTTCAGTGTTCGTTGGTGGGACTGGGCCAAAGGCATTTGTCTCCATCTCTCTCATGCGATACAGCAGGTGGAGGTGTAAGCAAAATTGCTCATGAAGTGCCTCTGTCCTAAACGAGCAAATTTCATTAGTATGTTCTCTTATGGACCGTCTTCAGCACTTTTGGAGAAAATACCAATAGATCATGTAAATTGGAAGAAAGAAGATAAATGGAAGCTGCAAAGGATGTGTATGTGCAAACTTTGGCAGACGTCAGGCGTTCAGCATCTGACAGGAGAAGAGGAGAAAAACAAAGAATCCTGATTAAAAATTTATCATGGTTTCCAAATATTAAGCAGCACAAATGTATTCAACATTGTTAATAGTATGAATGTTTCTTGCGCTCCAATTCAGCATATTAGATTCTGAAGGATCATGTGACATTAAAATAGAAACAGTTATTGTAAATTGTGATATTTCACAATAATCGAATTAATGCTGCCTGAGCATAAGAGACTTCTTTCAGAAACATAAAAAAATATCTTACTGACGCAAGCGTTAGTGTAAACATGGTTATTGACTTCAAGGTCTGAAGGTGAATTATATCTAGCTGATGAAATGTTCTCAGCAAGTACATGTTTAATGGATAAAAAAATACAGAACAGACAAATAGAGCTTATCTTTGAAAGTTTAAATGACGCTCATAGGATACATTTTTGTAGTAGAGCTCTTTAAATGTTGTAAAAAAAAGTAGGTATTCTATATGAAATCATGATTTGCTTTGAAACGTAAATGCAAACATGGAACTCAATGCGAATCTGCAGTGATGCAATAGTAAAGCAACTTTCTCCACTTTATGGATTTCATTTTGTATGTGCAAGATGCCACTCAGTCCTGCAGCCTCATCTTATGTTCATGTTGATGACCTGACCTGGTCTGAAAATATCTGACCTAGTCCGAAAATATCTTTCAAGGGCCATTGATATCTGACACCCAAAACAAAGATCCTTGATTCATTAGCTTCTCTGTTTCAGGAAGGAAGGATAGCATGAGGCGGATGTTTCTTAATTTAGCTGAGATACATTTACCAGGAGTGCCCGCAGCAAACAACGTGAACGCTACTAGCACTGCATGTGTGTCATCGACTCAGACAGAGAAACGTAGACATGAGTCATTCTCACTTTATATGTGCAAAGTGATTCCAGCAAGTGATCCCCTTACTTTTTATATTGACAAATAAATATAGGCCTACATATTTAATGTAATGTTAAGTGTTAGTCAGTGATAATTGAATACATTAATTTGTAAAGAAAATAAATGACAAAAAGCAATTTGTACATGCTTTAAAATGACAGTAATTTAAATTATTGAACATCATTTAGCCAGTTATTGTTAAATTTCATGGTAACACTTTACAGTAAGGTTTTGTCCGTTAACAGTAGTTAACTACTAACAATAAACGATACTACTACAGAATTTAACCAAGATTGTTAAAGTAAATGTCAACATTTACTCATACATTGCCATTATTAAATTCAAAAGTCTGTTACGATTACCTGTTAACTATCTATTAACAGATAATGTCTGCTATCTGTTAACAATAGTTAATGCACATATGAACTGATATATGATCGAACAATGAACAATTGTATTTTTATTCACTAACATTAACAAAGGTTGATAAATTGCTAATGCAATTAGTTCATGTTAATTGTCATGATCGCCAGCTGGAGAAAGCCACCAGGGGGCACTCCACCAAGGACTTTCACCATTTCATCAAAGACTTCATTTCCCATCATCCTTTGCCCGGACTCATCTGCCATTATTATTTTCAGCTGTATCTCATTTGTGTCATTACCCTCAATAATTCTGCCTGAAAGCCTCACAGTCACTCATCGAATAAATCGTGTTTTTGTTAGTACTGCATTTCTGAGCAGTTCTTCTATTTTCCTGTTTTGTGTATTCTGTCTGGTTCTTTGGATTTCTCTGTTTGCCTGTTCCTTGGACTTTATCTTTGTATTGCTCACTGGTATGACCTTTGCCTGTTTTTGACTCTGTTTTTGGATTACCCTCTAATTAAAGATGTCTTGGAGCAGTACCTTACATTAATAAATGTATTAACTAATGTTTACAAATTAGAGCTTATTGTCACCGACACGACAACCAGTGGCACAGATTCCCAACAAACCATCCCATACCGGCATGATGAATACGATCTTCAACTAGATGGAACTTTAAATACTTAAATACTTTCACTGTTGCAATCCCAGTCGGGCTTATGACCTGTAAAGCTGCCTGAATCATAATCACGCACTGTTCACTGGCCAGAGGAGAACTGGCCTCCCGACTAAAGCCCTATTCGGACGGGATTAGTTTTACATGGGGAGGTGCGGGTAAAGAAATTATTACCAGAGCTTCTCTGTGATTTTAGTCCCGTCCGAATGTGCCATCTCGGTAATCATTATGGACAACGTCAGTAAAGATTACGTCGACTTTTACCCTGTAAAAAGGTCCAGAAAAATTACCTCAGATAATACTAATCTCGTCCGAATAGACCCGCTGTAAATATGTACGGTAAAATTCTGTCATTTCCTGTTTAAAAGTAGTTTTCTGCGCATTTTTCAAACATGGAAGCACTTGAAGAAACATTCGTTTGTGTTGTAGGTGGTTGGACAAGTCTGTTGCAAACCTCAAGTATTTTCTACATATCATTCAGAGCAAAAAGAAGAGGCACAAAACTAATTTTATCTTTAGCTAAGTGCCTATTACTATCATAATCCAATCAGAATTTAATTAATAAGTCATTTGACCGGACCTAACTGTTATATATAGTTTATATATTTAGATTATATGTGTTTGCGCCAGGTTTGCGCACATGGTATCAGAAAGCAACATATTACCCCTCCCACTTCTGCTAGTTTTACTGTGATGTCTTGTCCCGTGCGAATTGGCCAATTAATATTACAGACGTCCTGAGGTAAAATTGCATTACCCCACCTCCCCATGTAAAATTAATCCCGTCCGAATAGGGCTTAAGCCTGGTTTCTCCCAAGTTTTTTTTTCTCCATTTTTATAACCTGTTTGTCACCTGATGTCAAGTTGGAGTTTGGGTTCCTTGTTGCTGCCGCCTTTGGCTTGCTTAGTTGGGGACACTTGACATTCAAAAATGTTTTTGATCTGCCTGCATTGACAACATTGTATGCAAACTACATTAATATCTATTGATTTTTACTACGGAATTAATCAATATTGAACTTACTTAAGCTGGACAATGACACCATTTTCTTTAAGAGCTGCTGTGCAGCCAGAATTATTTAACAGTTATCACTGTAAAGCTGCTTTGACACAATCTGCATTGTAAAAAGTGCTATATAAATAAAGGTGACTTGACTTGTCATATGACTAGATTTGAAAAAAAAAAAAAGACTTTTGTTTAATATGTTGTGTAATTTGTCAAATTGTAAAGAGATTTTAATTACATTTTTATTTTTTAATGAATGCTTCAATAATTGATTACTTTATATTAAGTGCCATTTAAATTTTATATTATAATGGCAAGTTAAATCCCAGGTATTTGCAAACTAATAGTTTCAAATTCAATATGAGAAGGGATAAAATTGTTTTTCCCCCCATCCAAAATAACATTGACAGTCTTTGTTGCAATTTTATGTGTTCTCAAGACTCTCATAAGCAGTATGTTAATAAGATAATTGCTCATGTTGTGAAAGAAGAAACGTGATGTTTGTGTTATCCCATGAACATCTAAGTATAAAGTGTATCTTACTCCAGATACTGCACACAAGATAGTGTTTGATTATGTTGACACCTCTCATCCAGCTCACCAAGGTCAACCTTCTCATGTCTCCTTGCACTAGATTAGGTGACCAACACTGCAGGCTTGCGCAGCTGTGTAGAAATCATTCATTTTATATTGTTCCTTTTGCTGCCGTGAGTGAAGTGTAATCCTATCTGTGTGTAACAAACACAGTAAGAAAACACATTGTGTAGTTTTATAACTCTTTATACATCAGAAAATGAAAGTCACAGTATGAAGTGTTCTGTTGTAATGCTGTTGGTTTAAAACTTGGACTGTAAGCTATGACTATATAACATAGGCAATGTTTATATACTCAGAATATAAACAGAAAAACGCTGGAATGTGGTACTTGAAGGGACAAATCACCTGAAAATCAAAATCAAAACTCTTTTTCTTCTAAAGGAACACAAAAAGTTATTGTCTGAAATAATCAAATATATATATATATATATATAGCTCAGGTTGTGGACAGTCACACTTAACTTGTGAAGTCACTCATACAGGTAAACAGGAGTCAGACTGGAGCGTTCTCACAGAGATCGACGAGCCCGGACAACAGGTGAGTGTGGATTTGGTGTCAGGTACAACTGGTTAGAACTTGGGTGATTGTGAACGGATGGGTGGAGCTGAAGGACCTGACGCTGAGGACGTGTTGGTAGAATCTGTGACAGGAAGTCATTGGGGCCCATTAACTTTTTGGCTTTGACTTTTATTTATTCAAAGAAGTGTCAACACAGTTATATTTATTTATTTATTTGGGTTGCATATCTTGGAAGTATCAAAGGATTAGTTCACTTTCAAATGAAAATTAGCCCAGGCTTTACTCACCCTCAAGCCATCCTAGGCGTATATGACTTTCTTCTTTCTGATGAACACAATCAGAGTTATATTAATAAATATCCTGATGCATCCAAGCTAATTTTAATTTGAAAGTGAACTAGTCTTTTAAGGGTGATTAAATTTTGAGCAAATGATTCATTTTTTTTGGGCTGAACTATTAATTTAAAAATGTCAGGTGTCATTTATATCTGCATTCATTTCAGGATTATTTAATCCAAATGAATTTTTCCTTTGGGAAAATGGGCTGTTTATTTCTGAAACTCTACAGATGTGATCTATTCTCTCTTCCCAGTGTGTGTGTGTGTGTGTGTGTGATCACAGACTGTCATGTGATTTAAAATTTTACAAGGAACACCCGGAGAGCAGAGTGGCATTTTTGTAATGTATTTTTAAAAGCGTGTTCAAACAGTCTTATAGATAAAAACTGGCAGCAGAAGTTCACGCTCCAAAAAGCAAGGTTTCTGGAATGAATTAGTGAAATTTTACATGCCAACTGAACAATGATTCAGTTTTGAACTCATCAGCTCTCCCTCGCCGTGATCCTAAGTCAGCTCTGCGGGGATGGGGTTCTGCTCCCTCATTATTCCAGCTGATGATCTCACTCATGTAGGATTTCGCTGCAGGCCTTAGGATGTCAATCACCAGTAAACGCATCATCTGTTGCTGTAGCTGATGGCTGCCAATGCTGCAGCACGTTGCATACTTGTTGCGTTTAATGTAGAATAATGCACATTTTCAGAGTTATACATCAGGATGATCCAGCACGGCAACAAGAAAATTAAAAGCCTGTTTAATTACTATCCATAGGCGAAGATGCAAAACTGGAAAACGACAGAATTGATTGTACGTATATTTGTGGACTAATAAAACCATTACTGTGATATTTCAGGGGCTTCGCATTAGCATGATAATGCAGAGGACTATTATTAGGTGTCGCTAGTCCTCTTGTGCCTCCGCAGGAAATGCAACATTGGTATGAGATTAAAATGTCATAACAGGCAAACGCAGCACCTAGAATAGCAACTCCATGTCAACACTGGGAAAAGAATAGAACAGTAAACAAAATCCAGCATCGCAGCCTGAATCTAGTGCTAGAAGACGATGCAGGCAAGTGTGAGAGAGCTCGAGGCGGATGGTGGGTTGGTAGGAGGGTGAGGAGGGGTTGAATGCTGCAGTCCGCTGCAGCCATTGGCAGTGTCACATGAGATAGATTCAGTCTAAGAAAGAGTGGAGGATTTGAGCTGACATTCTCCTCTTTTTTTTAAAATCGTGTAGTTCTGAAAACACTAACAGCTTGAAAATGCGAAGAACTGTTGCCGTTTATGTGGTGATGCAAATATTCACTGTGGGTGCATATGGCTCTTTACGAATTATAACAAATTATATTTGATAAGGTTTCTAGAAAGCGTCTTTCTGCTGTATATGCCGGTGTACATTCTTAACAGGATGTTGACAGCTAATCTAAAGAAGGCAGTTGAACCATCATATAAGATAAATGTCAGGTTTCATTGCAATCCTGACCCCAAGCCATGTAGAAATGTCATGTGGGAAAGTGTTTGTCGGCAGCCTTTGAGAAGTGCTACGATTGCTTCAAGGTAATTAGTAGCAATGTTAGAACTGGGGTTGTTAATGAGGGTGTATCGTCCTAACACAGGTGATCAGGTCATTTATATTTTGAATTGCACTAAATGTCAATATTGTTTAGCTGTGGTCTTTGGGACCGAGCAGAGCAATTGTTGCTGGTAGTAAAGTGTTATTTTGTGTGTTGTTAGTCAGAATGATATGTTAAATAGGTTATCTAAAGCAAAAAAAGCATATTTCTGCACCAAATACATCAATATTCAGATGTCTAATTTGATACTTTTTTATGTTACTGTTCACTTCTTTATGGATAATAGTAACACATACAGTAACCCCGAAAAGTATTTGGACTTCAGCCACAAAATATCAAACCAGTCACTGAGTCATTTATTTAAAAGAAAGATTTGTTATGTTTCAGATTGTAAAACAAAAGATTTGGACACATTCTTGTTGTCAAACATTAGTGGATCATGTCCATAGTTAATATGATCCACTAAAAGTCACCTTGACACCAAATGTAACTGCAAAATTGATCATTCACAAGTTCGCCTTTTTCGCCATTCATTTGTGAGTTCAGTGTCCCAAGGTGTGCAAATAATATCTGGGGCCACTGTAGATGGGATGTTATAATTGTCTTTAATATTGACTTATGTCTCAAATTATGACATATCATCTGTTAATAATTAAGGGAGCAAGCAAATATAGCTTACAACCATAGCTTTTTTTATTATTTATTTTATTTTATTTTATTTTATTTTATTTTATTTTATTTTATTTTATTTTATTTTATTTTATTTTATTTTATTTTATTTTATACAATGCAATGCAATGCTTATAACAAAAAACAAAACAAAACAAATATTTTATTTTTTTTTATTTTTTATTATTTTTTATTTTATTTTATTTTGTTATATTATTTTATTTTATTTTATTTTATTTTATTTTGTGCGATGCTTACAACCAAAAAACCCAAATATTTTATTTTATTTTATTTTATTTTATTTTATTTTATTTTATTTTATTTTATTTTATTTTATTTTATTTTATTTTATTTTATTTTATTTTATTATTTTATTTTATTTTATTCAATGCTTACAATAAAAAAAACCCAAATATTTGATTTTTTTATTATTTATATTATATTATTTTATATTATTTTATTTTATGCAATGCTTGTAAAAAACCCCAAATATTGTATTTCATTTTATTTTTTATTTTATTTTATTTTATTTTATTTTATTTTATTTTATTTTATTTTATTTTATTTTATTTTATTTTATTTTATTTTATTTTATTTTATTTTATTTTATTTTATTTTATTTTATTTTATTTTATTTTATTTTATTTTATGCAATACAATGCAATGCAATGCAATGCGAATCACAAATATAAAATGCATTGTTTTGTGACCGCAGCTCCATCTCTGTCCTTATCCTTTCGTGTCTTCAATTTTCAGCAATGAAGCACATATTTTATGCTGCATCTTAAAACATCAGTGAAGCTCGACAAAATGTGTTGCAGCTAAATCCTTGGGTGCAAGTACAGAGAAAGCATATAGGCTAATGAATGCATTACATTATTGAGCAGTTCAGTTTTTTGCCATTTTCATAGACCATCTACTCCAGAAGCTGACACATTGGAACGCCTCCAAGACTTTAGCACCGTTTTGCTGATATAGGCGGAAATCAGTGAGTTTGAAGTGAATTTCACATGCAGGATGCGCTCTTTCCCCGCCTCCAAACCTCTTGCTCTGAAAGATGTCAGACAAGAGACATTGGAATGCATTACAGTGATGTGCCATACCTTTTATTGAAGGCCCGAGGCTAACAATCTGGCTGGCCTGATGCCAAAGCGTATTGTCTCTACAATATCTGCCAGCCTCCAGGGAGATCAGCTTCTGCTGGACGTACAAGACAGACTGTGTTACTTTGCCACTTACTGACTGAGTTCAAATGATGCAAGAAAGACAAAGCCTACGCATTTGCAGGATTTTATTTTCACCTTCAACAGCCATATTGACTTTGGACAAAAAAAAAAAAAAACCAACCAACCAACCAACCAAAAAAAAAAAAAAAAAACATGTGATGGAATGTCATGGAATCAGATCACACTACAATACACTGAAACAGAGACAATGATTGCCACTCTAAATAATAAGCAAAGACATTTATTAGTTTTAAAGACAATCACAGAATATGCCTTTTTGTTCACTGTCCAGCAAGAGAGATCTATTAGATAAGGGATACAATACAGCATCTGTCATTTCTGCAGAAAGGTGTCATAGCTCTCAGGATCCTGCAGACACTCCAAAAAGATAACGAATTTGGGGAATGAAGATTGCAGCCTCTGCGCTAAGAGATCTATTATCACACACCAAATCTGATTCAACT
The DNA here is from genome assembly GCF_018812025.1 of Megalobrama amblycephala. Classification (NCBI taxonomy): domain Eukaryota; kingdom Metazoa; phylum Chordata; class Actinopteri; order Cypriniformes; family Xenocyprididae; genus Megalobrama; species Megalobrama amblycephala. The sequence goes on along the minus strand of NC_063044.1, from coordinate 56,197,076 downwards.
TTAATTGAACTTGTGAAATCTAACCCTCTCAAAAAAAGAAGCACATTTCCATAAACCCATTTCCTCTTGGGAAATTATAGGACACATATGTAAGCAATGGCACTCACTGTCTGGTTATATCTTATGCTTGAGCGCTTATACGCTTATACAGTGGTCATGATGTGTGCTCACCAATCTGACTCTTGATGAGAAGTCACTAACTGTCAGTATTGTAAACCACAATGATTCAGTTTCTGAGAATAACCTCTCTTATTTTTTTTATTTTTTTTTAATGAATCCTTCTTTTATAGTCTGAAAAGTATCCTAAAAGTCTAGGGTATATTTTATATATATTAACTGGAAATAAATGGAAAGTTGAAAAAATCCAAATGCATTTGGCAAGGAGAGTCTTACAGCATAAACAGGAAATCTTAATAGATATTTCCACACGTTTAAAATGCACACACACACATAGTTCAGTCATGAAACTCTGATGGTGCAGGCTGATGATAATTACAGCATTAACTACTTGGCACAAGCTGATTGGTCCATGTCACTTCCAGTGCGCTTCAGAGTTCCTCTAAAACCCTCCACCTTCCCCAGCTCCACCTGTACAGATCTGCTATGGGTTATTGATATATGCTATTAGTGCAGCTGCACTATGTCTTACTCGCAGCAGCGTATCGGCGTATGTATTGGCAGTAGCAAGTTCCTGTACTTGCTCTACAACAACAGCAATAATCTACAGCAGCAGCAATTCAGCAGCAGACCAAATACATTAACATTCTCATATCCATAACGATGCAATCTTCTGAGAGTTGTCATGATTGAAATATGCGTGTGTGTGTGTGTGTGTGTGAAATATCAATATCAAAGAGAACTGTTTTCTCCTCCCTTTAAGATGTACATAACCAATTTATTTTGCTATACTAAATATTATATATGGACCCACTTTATATTAAGTGGCCTTAACTACTATGTACTTACATTTAAATTAATCATTTGATACAATGCACTTATTGTGTACATACATGTTTTTACATTGTACTTATATCTTAAAAACACCTGCATGTAATTACATCTGTAATTATTTTCTGTAATTACATTTATAATTACACTGTTGACCCATCCCTTACACCTTACCCCTCCCCTTAAACCTACCCATACCACCAAAGCTTTCCCTAACCTGACCCGTATTTCACCTCAATAGCAGCAAAAGTGTTTTGCAATTCAATATGAACCCAATAAGTACATTGTACTTATTTTTTGATGTAAGTACTTAGTAGTTAAGGCCACTTAATATAAAGTGGGACCTATATTGTTAGTTGTATTTTATTATTGGTATTTGCCAGTGTTTTCATTACTGACCATGACCCTATCAGAACAGACCTGAGACTGCTACTCTAGACAATAAAAGCAGATCTTATTATATTAATGACTTGGGCTATCAGCATAACCTTAACCACCCTGACATATTCAAAAAATTTGATCATGACCCTTTGTGAACTCACACTGAGATCTGGTGCAGTTTTTGTTGAGGATGCTCTGGGAGCTTAAGGCAAGCTTTGCAATACTGTGAAACACTGCACTGCGCAGTACTGCTGATGTTGCCCATAAGGATCACTCATTGGATGACTCCAAATCTAACACCAACAAAAAATGTATTCTTCTATACCAACAAAACTTTAATCTAGCTTGAATTTAATGGAAAAAAAAGCCTAAATTTAACCACAGTTTTTCAGCCATCCATACAGATTGTCTTTTTCTATTCTTGTTGGTTTAACAATGGCAACACAATCTAAACTTTTAAATGGGAAGATCATGTCTGCAAACAGACTGAGAACAGCATGTGTTTCAGTGACAGACATAGAACACACTCTTTATTTTTAGATTGCTGCTGGAGTGTGGACATTTTAGCATTCTGTAATGCAGACGAAAATAGGATAGAGCTGTTTATCCTGATTTTTTAAAGAGTGCAAGTGTAAATTTGCAAGTCACTCTGTTTTCTTTAGGTTTTCCCACATAATTTTATGTGTTATTTTGGCTGCTCTGTTTTCACATTGTTTCCTTACCCAGTCTATTTAGACCAAGCCCACTTTCTTTTTTGAATGCCTATGAGTGCCTATTTTTGAATTAGTGTTTGTTCTTAGTATGTTGGCATTAACCTCACCGTTTTCCCATACAGCTCTCTACATTAATTATAATAAAACTGCTACATATAGGCAAACCTTGGCATCAAAATGTGATGCAATATTTTCATAGTCCAGAGATCTCCTAGTTTTATGTTTGCTTACTTCAATTTAAATTGGTTCAACCCTCATTTAGAACAAGATGCCACATGATGAACTCTTGTTTTTTTTTTTTTTTTTTCAGGGTAGTAAATGAGCTGACATTTCAGTTACTGACTCACAGTCTTATGGGCCTTTTATAATGCATCCTTTTGACTGGACACCACACAACATCTTAAACTGTCTGGCTGATTGTGAGCGATGGAGAGCAGCCACAAAGCACTATAACCGACTCCAGCATAAGCTAAAAATAGAGCATCACAAGCTTTGGAGACAATGCAATTAACTTGAGGCAAAAGTGAGAGAGATACTGCATAACAGAGTTTGGATTCATAGAATTTGGATTCTGTTGTTTAAAAGAGGAATGATCTGGAGATAACGAGCTGGAAAAAAATTGGAAAGTCTTTGGAACATTCTCAAATCATGCTGGAGAATATTAATCTTTTACAGTTATATATTTAGTAGAATCTTTTATACAAAATGACTGATTATATCATTGCTGACACCCACTTTCTTTGCATGTTAAATAATGCAATGTGTATCTTTTATCTTCTCATGAGCAAACAGAACATAAGACATCTCAGACCTGGTGGAGAAGGGTGGGTGAGGAGAATTAGAACTGACGTGGCACTAAGCGCTCTGTGAAAAGCTGTGAGCTCTGAGTGCTGCCCAGCTTACTAAAACATTTGCACTGCACTAGCCTTAAATTTACAGCAACATATGAGCATTACACAAGAAACCTACTTAAGAAAGGCTGACGTAACTGGGATAAGACACAAAAATGGCTTGTTATTTGGTGAAACAGCATGGGGAGAGGTAAAGATAATGTTATTAGACTATATGTTTGACAAATTCGCTTTTAGAAATTGTATTACGTACATTGTTTAGTATACATTCGTGTTGAAAACACAGCTTAAACCAACCTAAACTTTGTGAGAGAACACAAAAGCATTGAAATATATTTTCTCCTCCCATCTTGTATTATTTACACCACCATTTCCCTTTATGGTCAGTATAAATAATTAAAAATCTACAAAGATTATTTATTACAGTGGTTCCCAAACTTTTTCTAGTGGGCCCCCTTTTTGTAGAGAAAAATATTTTCAAGCCCCCCACCTACTTGGACCCACATAAAGACACTCTCAGACATGACTTAGCTTGCAAAACCCAGTTTATTTGAAACATTGTAATTAATACAGTAGTACTACAACTTTTCAATGTCATTTGGCTTCTCTTTGTGCTTGTGATGTGAAGTCTCTAAGTGGCATTTTAACTTGTTCAGCTTTCTACTGTGAGAAGCTAGTGAGGCACACAACACACTGAGGTCTCTTCATTACCCACCATTGTACTGGTAAATCCGCGGACAAGGTAAACCTCATCATATTTTCTCGTCTTTAAAACACCATGTCTGCACAGGATGCAATGGTTGCCGTGTCGTGCTGCGATTGCTTGATGAGGCCGCCTGCAATGCACTTGACAAAGCAAACATCCATTTGTCTCCATTTGTGTCGGTAGTAGGACTGGGACGATACATCGATTCTCGATCGACACAATGAATCTGGATCTATCATGATATTTTCTCTCTCTAATCGATTTTGAGCTTAGTTTTAACAGCAGATGGCGCTGTAGGCTAGTTTTTAACCGCACACTCTCAAACGCTCACGAAGAGCTGGACAGTGCTCGTGCGTTCGGCTGAGTCATGTATAAGTGGTTAAATATACTTGCACCTCGGCTCAGAATGGTTTTTTGATGCAAGATTTGTAATTCACTTCAACCTTTTCGAACTTTATGAATGATTATTTTAGGTTTAAGTGGTGTGTGTAAAGGAACCGGAACCGGAGTTTTTTTAAAGCATGTATAGTAGTACAATCTGCTGTTTAAAAACTAAGCTCAGAATCAATTCGAGAGAGAACCGCGATACATCGGAAAATATCAGAATCGCTCCAGATTCTTTGTATCGCAAATCGAGATTCGATGTATTGTCCCAGCCCTAGTCGGTAGTAGCCACATAATTAGCAGGATAATTTCACAGTGGGGTTTTGTATCACCCTGGAGAGGTTTCTTAGCTTCCCTACCCCTTAAACACAACCCTCAGAAGAAAGATTTTGGCAAAACTAAACAGCAACAAAAACATAATTTAGTATGATTTATATGATGTTTTTCTCATGGGGACCAAAATTTGTCCCCATATAACCCCTCCTGTTCGAACCACCGAACTACTCGAACCTAGGTCCACCGGCATGGGTTTACTCACACGGCTCTTACTGTTCTACAACCTTTACACTCACCTTCCTAAACCTCACTCCCATCCGGGTCAAGGCACCAATGTAACCCCTCCTGTTCAAACCCCATCAGCTCTGACCGGCCTTCATCCGTTACACCCACAAGAAAAACATTTCTGGTATCATTTCTTTTGGGGGTGACGTTGTCTTTTGTCCCCAAAACCTAGGGAATAACCCCCCCCCCCCCCCCCCCCCCACACACACACACAAAATGTACATGTGTACATACAGTTGCAAGAATAAGTATGTGAACCACTTGCAGAATCTGTGAAAATGTGCACAATTTTAACAAAATAAGAGAGATCAAAAACTTTTGAACAGGATGAAGAGGTCCAAATTTTTCTTATTATTGAATTGAATGTTATTGAATATCATTTTTTTTCATTTAGTTCTGCCCTTCGGAAGCAACAGAAGATACTTGGCATGTTTCACAGAAGACAAATTAAATACAATTTACCTTGATCTTCAAATTCCAAAAGTTTTCACCCCCCATCTATTAATGCATCATGTTTTTTCTGGAGTATCAGTGAATTTTTGAACCTTTTTTAATAGTTGTGTTTGAGTCCCTCAGTTGTCCTCAGTGTGAAAAGACGGATCTCAAAATCATTCAGTCACTGCTGTAAAGGGTTCAAATATGCAAAAGATGCTGGAAAACTGAAGAATCTGCAGGACAGGGAGGATTTTTCTGAAGAACAGAGCTCAGTTTAACTGCTCAGGACAAACAAGAGACTCATGAACAACCATCACAAAACATAAAAACAGTCGTGGATCATCAGGTAACCACACACAGTATTGAGAATCAATGGTTCACATACTTATGAATGGGGTTATTTTAATAAATGCAGCTATTTTTTTGTCTTGTGAACTAAATGCAAACATCTTTTATGTAAAATATCTTACTCAGGACAGTACTAAATAAAAAAAATAACATGCATTTTGTATGATCTCTCTTATTTTGTTAAAATTATTAACATTTTCACAGATTCTGCAAGTGGTTCACATACTTTTTCTTGCAACTGTAAAATAAATAATAAAACATATTTTTGTATTTTGGCATTTTGCTCCCAGAGTTCACTCATACTTTATGGCAAACTTTTTGGTCAGCCAGTTGATACATCACATCACTAGATGACAAATTACAGGAATTAAATTACTGGAATGGCTTTATTTATGCCTATATTCAGAGTTTGATGAGGCAGCGGAGATTAATGCATAAATAACTAAATTTAAGTCTGATTGCAGTTTTATCATGGTGAATTATGTTTCCAGCCAATCTGAAGAGATCCATCTGAAAAGATTCATCACCCCAAGATTTTACCAGCCCTGACATTATTACTAATAATTAAGTCATCTCTTCACTTCATCCTGAAAGCCACAGACTACAAAGTTATTTACAAAGATCTTCTATACAACAGCTAGCTACATAAATGCTATTTACCAAGTTGGAGAAGTCATCTGACATTTAAAAATCAGCCAGCCATGGAGATGGTGCAGACAGCAAGGCCTTTAAGGCATTCATGAGGGACAAGCTAATTATTTTCCATCACAAAGCGATAGCTGAGTTTGAAAGCAGCTCGTTTAGTCCAGCAAATTAGTTAGCGAGCAAGAGCTCGCAATTCAAATCCGCCAATATTTTAATGCGGCAATCACCAGTCAGCCAGGTAGCAGATGCTTTGTTTGCACGGGAGCTAGGTACGTTTGAAAGTGAACGAATTAATGGTTGCCAGTTTATCTCGAAGTGAGAGAACACATTACGCTTTTTGGGGTTTATTTTAAATTCTGCCACTCTGTCACAGAGCTGCAGACAATGCTTTGTGCTGTTTATAGCTGAACGAATGAAAACGCGTCTCCACTGCATCCATCTGAACATAGCACCAACTCCACAGCAATAATGTCAGAGACAATAGAGCCCATTTCCTCTGAACTCAACATTACTTTTATTTGGCAAGTTAAGCCCTCTTTTAAAGTGGAGTCAGTGGAAGGGATTGAGGGTTAGACTGCAGTGGGAGAGTCAGCAGCGCTGGAATTATTGCCCTGTCAGATCACATCAGCAACAGAGCCATGGGGGTGGGGTGCCGACCAGTACTGCTTCACTTGGCCTCTACCTCATTCAGACTATTGCAGACTTAATCACTTGTTAGTTCTCTAAACACATTAAGTTATTAAACACATTAATGTTCATTTTATCTTTTCTTCTCTCATTCACTCCCTCTTGCTTTGTCTCCTCTCACTAGCTCTCTCACTCTCACACCGTCCACTAGACCCTTGTACACGATACATTGACATTGGCGGTCTTTGACATTGATGCATTATGGGTCTCAGCCACTTGCAATCGATATTATGTAAAGTTATGCTATACTGCAACAATCTCCAGAATTGGTTCTGACAATTTGAACTGAGGTTGCAAAAAGGAATTACAACTTGAATTTTGAATGTATAGTATGAATGTAGAATCAAATTGTCCTGAAATATATATCAAAAGTTTGGGGTTGTCACATGTGGCTGCAGTAAAGTAGCGCACGAAGACGAATGACTCAAAAGAAAACAGTCTTTAATATAATAATCCACAGGAGAAGCTAAGGGGAAGACACAACCACTTTAATATAGACGACACTAAACACAGAACTGAGAAAAATGAGCCTTAGGGTACAGACTAAACACAATACGCATGTGCATGCCATCACCGCTTTCACAGATCCGCATTTTTGTTGTTTACAGGGAGATGATAACGGTATCATTTTCAAAAACATTTCTTTTTATAGTTTGCGTTTTCAGGCCCCCAAAATGCTGTTGTCATGTAAATTGATGGCCAGTTATTTTAAAGTTGAATATTTCACAATATTACTGTTTTATTGTTGTTTTTTATCAAATAAATGCAGCCTTAGTGAGAATAACAGACTTTCAAAAATTTTTTTAAAAATCTTTTGGTATTTTATTATATTTCCTAAATTAACTTTTGTGGGTCAGGATGGAAGAATATCTTATTTCCCAGAATGCATGATCACATGTGTTTCTTTCAATTTCTTTCAATTATATTTCAGTAAAATAATTGTCCTGTCATTCTAGTTCAAATTTCAATCAGCCTGTGGTGTGTTACCAACTCCATTTTCCGACCCCTGAATTGATTCTTAAAGTCTGAATCATGCCCAGCCATGACAAGTGAGTAGTTAATAGGCAGTAGTTGAATTTTGTATTTGTTTCACTTCCTAAACAACCAATATGACAGCATTAGCCTTTTTGCTGACCCCAGCAGCTCTTGAGCAGCCGAGTTACTGCAGGTTAAGCTTAACTTCCCTGGAGAGAGAAAGAGAGAAAAAAAGCCTGACTTTGAGGTAAATCTGACTAAGGTTTTTGTTTAGTAGTTTGCTCCAAATTTGCATCTGTAATCTCAACATGGCCACCACCAAATATTTTTTATAAGCCACTCAGACTGAAGACTTCCTCTCATGTGATTGTCATTGTTAACACATTTAAAGGGTTAGTTCACCCAAAAAAATGTAATTTTTGTCATTAATTACTCACCCTCATGTCGTTCCAAACCCGTAAGACCTTCGTTCATCTTCGGAACACAAATTAAGATATTTTGGATGAAATCCGAGAGGATTTCTCACCTCCATAGACAGCAATTTAACCACCAGTTTCAAGGTCCAGAAAGGTACTAAAGACATTGTTAAAATAGTCGACGTGACTGCAGTGGTTCAACCTTAATTTTATGAAGTGACGCGAATACTTTTTGTGCACCAAAACCCCCCCAAAATAACAACTTTATTCAACAATATCTTCTCTTCTGTGTCATTCTCATACACTGTTTACATTCAGCGCTTCCAGGTTCCAACAGCGGGATCACAGCACTTCTTTAAGAGACCCATTTTCCACATTTTTTAGTTCACAAGTCAGCAAGGTAATGCGTTCTCCGTAACATCCCCGCCCTGAACCCCTGTGTGGATAGAAGGTACACAAAATTGAATTCACAAATGCTCTGTCTCCTGCCAGCCTTTCTCTCATACTTAGGCCTACTGTTCTCACATTATGAGCTCTAAATGGCTCACAGCACACAGGGCACACACCACGCTATCAGCATTACACCATGGAGCAGTGTGTTATTTTTTTGAACGAGGACTATGTGTCACAATAATGTGGGCTATTGAAAGTGCTAATGTGAACATTAAATTCTGCTCTAGAGAGATGGTGAGAAGTTCATAATCTAACATACAGAAGTACATTGATAATATTTGGAAGCAATTCTGCATAGCCAAAAATCAATACAATTTCTAAAGAACAAGCAGTTGCTGCATAGCATTATGTCTGGGTTTGATTATACCTATATAGTGATATATTGAGATTTTCTGTCTGTTTAAGCTCCTAGCCGACTTCTGCTTCTGACACAGAGGCTCTTCTTTTAAAATAATTTGTAAATGCTTAAGTCCAACTGAAATCATGCAGTTTTTTTTTGCAAATGCAAATGTAGCATGACTTCGACCAGCATATGCATATGCCTATGCATTAATCGGACTACAACTGGACAATTAAAGCTGTAGTTGCATTTATAAATATTCAGCGAATTTTCACAAAGTACAGTCATTTCAATAGGAATCCGCACAATCTGGAATTTGCTTAAAGGTGAACATTTCCTCATGCAGATTTTGCATCGGGTTCAGATGGTCATGCAAATTTGCCACGTGGACCAACAGAAAGCTGCTTGGTTTAAACAAGAATTCTCTGTGAGCTGTACTCGCTACACTATTTACAATAGACAGTGGACCTTTTTTGCATGTGAATTATTGCTAATGTAGCCGCACTTTAATTCCTGTCTTCCACGTCTCTGTGTTTTTGTTCATGGTTGAGCATATATATTTGTAACATGTTTTCCCTCCATGTGAACTCTATATACCCTGTAATCATGAATGATTCATGTCTGTTATGCATTCCAAGAATCTTCTGTGAAACTTTTTTTTTTTTTACATTGATGAGAAGTAAATTATCTCTCTTGTCTCTGTGCAGAGATGTCAGGGATGCCACAAGTGTGTTACTCTGTTCCTCATCACTGCTGTGCTGATGGGTAAGAGCTCTTAGCTAGGATCTGTAATTAAACATACAGAGTGCCGTGTGATAAACACAAAGCTCTTTGCTGTATCTGAAGATCTGAGGCTGCAATTATGGAGTTTAATGTGAATCGAAGCTTGTATTAGCAGAAGGGTTTACCATTGGTTATCAGCAGCAGGTGTTGTATGTGCAGCAGATAAGAGGTCAGGGAGCAATTTATTCATGTGGCGACTGACAGGAGTATTTACCAAATACGCTAACTGCTATAGTTCCTGTGGCTGGTTTCTAATAATAGGTTGTGTTGAGATTTTGTTGGCCATTTGTTAGCAGGTGCTTTTTACTCAAAGTGACTTTCACACACACAGTCCTTTCAAAGAAACCTAAGGTTAAGTAGCTTACTTCTAGGGTTACTAGACCAGATCCTTAACCACCAGGGTCACTTTTACAAGCTGTAAGGCACCTAATCAAGCCTTCAATCCTGGTCAAGATAATGAGGAAGTGGATTGTAGTGGAGATAATGGTAGAAGGGTGTGATCGAGCGTTAAGGTCAATGACAAATAAGAGGGTCAATGATAAAGACCAGGAAAAATCTTTTAAAGTTTAAAATTATTCACATGCAAGTTCTTAGAAATATGCTCTTTGTATTCATGTTGTTTTACTTCATATACCATATTCAGGAAAGTAATGTAAATGTAATGTAACAAAGTAAAGTACGGAAGAGGATTAGGGCCAAGCAATAATAAAAAAATAAAACCATCTCGAGATTAAAGTTGTTAAATTTCGAGGAAAAACTCGTTAAATTTCGAGAAAAAAGTCGAGATAAAATGTTGAGAATAAACTCGTTAAATTACGGGAAAAAACTTGTAAAATTTTGAGAAAAAAGTCGAGATAAAATGTTGAGAATAAAGTCATTAAATTACGAGAAAAAAGTTGTTAGATTATGAGAACAAATTCGTTAAATTATGAGAAAAAAAGTCGTTAAATTTCGAGAAAAAAAGTCGAGATAAAATGTTGAGAATAAAGTCATTAAATTACGAGAAAAAAGTCATTAAATTATGAGAACAAATTCATAATTTAACGAATTTGTTCTCGTAATTTAACGACTTTTTTCTCATAATTTAACGAGTTTATTCTCAACATTTTATCTTGACTTTTTTCTCGAAATTTAACAAGTTTAATCTCGAGATGGTTTTATTTTTTTATTATTGCTTGGCCCTAATCCTCTTCCGTAGGAAAGTATAAAAGTATAGGAAAGTATAAAAATGTAATGTAACAAAGTAAAAAAAAAAAAAAAAAAAAGTTAAAAAAAAGTAATGTAACAAAGTATAAAAAAGGAAAGTATAAAAATGTATTGTAACAAAGTAAAAAGTAATAACACATTTTTCATACCTTGAATATGTGTGTGTACACATCTTAACATATGAATTCATATTTTCAAAACATTTAAGGGAAAAATATGTTTCCTACCTACCTTTTTCTGCATGTTGGTTACACAACATGACTTTAAGTCAGCATATACAAGTTTTTTTCAAATATTAACAAGCAGTTTATTTTTATCACTCTGACATTTTATTTAGTTTTTCCTAAAAGAAAAATATGCTAATCATAGAAGAGGATATGTTCAAATCATTGTATGTGTGAATTGCATTTTAATGTATTTTCGAATAAATGAATAGACAAAATGGGTGTCATTGTCGCATTAGTGTATGAATGGAGCAATTTCTGGAGCATCCTTGGTGAAAAGCCATCATAGCTTGAAATTTCACTGACCTATAAGTAATTCCCTTTTGCCTCTGAATTTGCCTTTGAGAATTAAAACCCCGTTCTGAATGCCAGGGTCAGCCGAGCTCACAGGCCCGGTCACCTCTCTATGACAGCCTCCCCTGGGAGCACTTTGACACAATGACTTTCCAAATGAACAAACTCTTCACACAGACGTTCAAGCAGGCATCTCTTAAGGGGCCCAATCTGAATAAAACAAGGTGGAACCGAAAAGGAGACTTAAAAGAGATTGACGACACCTGAGTTTCCTCTGTGACTGAGGTGCACAATGTTGAGGTCATGCAGAATATGTGTTTCGTCCTCTATTTATCATCAGATCACAGAGCTATTTCTCAGTTTTAGCAAAACCTGGGAGCAGCTGGCGTTCATCTTCCAGGTCTGCTGTTTTCAAGACTGCACACAGTTGCCCAGTTCACATTTTTTTCCCCTTCTCTTAATGTGTTCATTTCTAATCCTGGCCCATCTCAATAAGCAAAGGGCAGACTGGCCTGTGTCGGTGTCAGTGCAGCAATTCCCTTCTGCCCTGTTTTTCACTATTTTAAATCATAGCTGACTGGACCAGGTGGGAAGGATGACAGAGGAAAAAAAAAAAAAAAAAAAACTTTCACCATTACCGTCTGTGCATTTCAGAGGGCAAACATCCCCCACTGAATCCCCAAGGAAATAAAGGTGGACTAATCCTGGAAACATTGTGAAGATAGTATTTATTTTTTCCTCTTTCACTCTAATATGACCTTTGTGCATTTAAATGCAATCAGAACTGAGCGAAGATGACAGAGATGACACTTGATGTGAACACCTGCTTTTGTTTTGACTGTCTCTGGCTGAAATATCGGGCATATGAATTTTATTTTTGACATTTAATAACAATGAAGCCAATTTTTCCTAATTTCACTGTACTTCATATTAAAAATATATTCAAAAATGAAAATCGTCATCATTTTTTCTTTCCCCTTTCTTTAGTGGAACAGAATATGTTAATTTCTGAAGAATGTCTTGATGGTTCTTTTTCATTCAATTAAAGTAAATATTTAATAAAAATCAATTATATAAATAATATTTTGTGCACTGTTCTGAGCCATATGAAAACTTTGTGAAATAAAAAGTCTAAGTAAAATTCTCTACTGCAGCTCTCAAATCAAATATGACACGTAAAATAGTGTAAAATATTACATGCAATTTTAGTAGCTTCATCACACTAATGGCTTAAAGTTTGGTCTGTTTAAAGTCCCCCTGTAGTCAATTCTATCACTTAAAACTTTGATCACCAAAATTACATATTTAAATGATTAATTATTTTTTCCTGTGAAAAAAAATCTTAATGCCTTAAAATAGCTTGAATGTAACTCTACACCCTTGCCTTATTTAATATACACAGATCTATGAATATGCTAATTAGCTCCGCCTCCACTCACTCGCACGACTCAGTCAACTTACGGAGGTAAACGCTGCACAATGGTATTGCTTTTTACAACGTCGGACACATAACGGTAATTAATATGATTAGCGTTTTGCTTGATTACATTATCAAACAGCTAATAATGTGTTGCCAATGTTACACAAACCATGTTCACATTCGTAAGACCGCTGCCTTCTAACAATCAGTATCCTTACAAACGCTTTGAACATCTCAGAACGTCAATGGAGAAAGGCATATAGTTCATCATAACATCGTAATATACATCATACACCTGCCATATCGCTAAATCTACACGATTTTTCATATCAACAGAAGAGACTCCCTGTGGTCAGTTAATGATATGCTAAAGCCCACCGGCACGTTGATGTGATTGACATATGACATTTTGATAAAAAAAAAAAAAAACAAACATGGTCAATTTTTTTTTAAGGAATGTATGTATGGATGAAGCATTCACAAAAAGAGCATTAACGTGCCTTTAGAAAATAAACAGTGAATTTTCATTTCATGCTAACTTAATTTTTATGTCTGTTCCTCACACAAAGCTATCATATGACTTCAGAAGACTATAGTGCATGATTCAGGTGGGCCATTTTAATAATAATAATAATAATAATAATAATAATTATTTATTTATTTTAGGTGCTTGGTGGATAGTCTTAATTCACTTCCACTGTAAAAGAGGGGCCACAATTATTTTGTGTTCCACAGAAGATTGTTAAATGAGTTTTTTTTTAAATATTACAAAAAAAAAAAAAAAAAATTATATAATGACTCAATATACATTTGTGAGTGAACTATGCTTTTAATAATTTGCTACCATGCTGCAAAGTTAATCTTCTCTCAGACAACTGTAGGACTGCATGTTATTGTATATTGTGCAGAGCATTATGTGGCTCCTGTTCTCACGTTCTGAGATATAATATTAATTCCATTATAGGCATTGCACCCATTTTATCAGCATTCCAAACATGCACAGTGAAAATGAAAGGCATTGTAAGTCCTTTCATTTGATGTAATATCAACACTCATTTATCACTTGAACTAAATTATTATGATTGCAGATACAAAACCAGCAGTGAGGTCCCAGAGGTAATTCTAATCTTGGAAGTATTTCTACCCATTATACAGTGAATTGTGTGCAATAATTCACTCAGAAGTGCTATTCAAAGCTTTAAGACACTGAGCCATGTAATTGATATTTCTTCATTATTGCTATGCACATACTTTCATCTAAATTAGCACAATGTACCTATACAATATATGTGTGAATAAAAGCCTAAATTCAATCTGGTCATCATATAAAGTGATCGAGTCTCTTCAGAAAATTTGGACAAAACCGCTCAATTCGTATAGATTAGTTTTACGATCTCTTTATGAACTTTTTTAAGGGTCAAAGTGTCAGTTTCATAGCTGTCTATGGAGGGACAGAAAGCTCTCAGATTTCATTAAAAAGATCTTCATTTGTGTATGAACGAAAGTCTTACAGGTTTGGAATGACATAAGGATAAAGTAATTAATGACAGAATTTTCTTTTTTGGGTGAACTATGCCTTTAAAGTAAGTTCACTGCTGACAGCAGGTTAGAGGTTTTGTGCTCTAAAACAAGCAGTAATGTTTTGTTGTAGCACTTGTTGTGTCCTTGCTGTTGCCTCCTTTCACTAAAATTGCAGGGGAAACTTTCTCTGTCCCTTACAGTTCATTTGCCATGCACTCTTTTACTCATGTTACCCTCAGGTGTGTGTTATAGAGTTGTAGGGACTCTAAAGGCCACAGTCTCTGGCAGCTTTACAGATTACTATGATTTGAGTCTTTGAGTGGCTGTTTGATGAGAATACTCTGGTGGCAGAGACTCAACTTACTTCAATGCAGGGCCAGTGGATTATTCATGACCTCTGCAAATATCACCCAAATGCCAGAGAGCATCAGTGGAGGGCACAGCCATGTCATGCTTGTAATTTCAGCAAGACAATTAAGAGTAGAACTAAATAAAAGAAATGCTTCTTTCAGTGTCCTTATTATGCAGTTTATGTACTATTAACAATCAGTTTGTCCATTGCTGCACTGAAACTGATGTAATGTCTAAGGTAATTTCTTTCTTTCTTTTGACTATTGATCTTTTTGCAAAAAACAAAACAAACAAAACATTTTTATACATATTTTTTTTCTTACATACTGCATGTTGAATTATAGATACACAGCCTGCTATTTTGTCTAAATATTAAAAATAAAACATTAAAGGGATAGTTCACCCAAAAATGAAAATTGTCATCATTTATCCACCCTTAACTTGTTCCAAACCTGTATACATTTCTTTGTTCTGCTGAATACAAAAAAAACCCATTCATCCAAAGCAACTTACATTGCAGTTCTTGTTTTTCCTGCAATCTAACCCATGATCTTGATGTTGTTAGCTACAGAAAGGCTTTTTACATTTGATTAAAGAATTTAAAATTCCTACAGTTTCTTACAGAAATGATTGATACTGACATAAAATTAGTAGTTTCTGATTGCTTTCACAGCAAGAAATGTTAGAATGTAATGTAACTGTGAACAAGAATTAGGATCTACACTGTAAAAAATGACCGTGATTTTAACAGTAAAAGACTGTAAAAATGCTGCGGTGAAAAACTGTTAATTGGTTTACAGAAAGTTTCCGTACTATATACGGTGAATAACTGTAATAGATCTAACGGTACATTTAATGTAATTTTACGGTAAAATACCGTTAAATTCACAGTTTTTGGAAGTGAAAAATAACAATTCATTGTAAAATTTACAGTGAAAAACCGTAAATTGACATTCCCACAATTCCCTGCGTGACACTTCACATTTTATATATTTTCGTTGAAATAACTCTGTTTCTTCTTAGTTTTTCTATTTTTTTTCTAATCAGTTATGTACATTAGGGTTTTATGTTACATCTAATGTTGTTAAATTAATGTTTATTGAATTTTTAAAATTTCATGCATGATGGTGTTTAGTGTGTGTGTGAATGACACTGTGTGCACCTTCTATATGTTAGTGTTGTCCTTCTCAGCTTCTGTAAAATCTGCTTGTGATGAACTTTGATTCATCATGTGACTCTCATCACCACTGTGTTTGGTGACTGTCAGTGTATTATAAAGGTACAAAACAGATATTAGTACTTAATTAGGTTGGTAAATTAACATTATATCAGTTAATGAAATACGTTATTTTACCAAATAACGTTTACGTTGCTACTGTATTTTTTACGGTAAAGTTCTGGCAACCACAGCTGCCGGTTTTTTACCGTAAATTTTACTGGGATTTTTTTTACAGTGTATGTGTAAATTCCGCAAATCCATAATCCAGTATTCAAAATCCATTGATCGATTCCAACAACCAACTCATGAATGAATAATCCAAAAGCACAGTGCAGAATAGGAAATAAGGGCAACAAGGTCAGGCAAGAATCCAGTACACAGAATGTCATAGCGCACATATGGAACTCATACATATGGATGACTGTTGCAGTCTGCTTTTCATGTTCATTCATGGCTCATCCAGTTGATTCTGCTGCTGGTAAGAAGGTGGCTTACATGACAATCAGAATGTTTGAGCATTCAAGGAGGTCTATAATAAGTTGGGAAGCTATCCTTTAGCTTTATATGTGGCTTGAATTTTTTTTTTTTTTTCATCAGAATAGTGATAAATGGCTACCTTTGAATAGTGTCAGTGGAATAAGACGCAACCAGAAGGTGCAGTTGCAACACCTACCAGCAGGGGCAAACAGTGTGCATAGAAACTGAACTGAAAACTGCCAGCATCTAAAATGTAAGCATTTTACAAACATCTTTAGAGGTGTTTATCTAAATTGAGATCTCTGTACATATATATGCCTTTTAACATTTTAAAATTTAACATTTGAGATATAGGTTTTGGATTATATGTTTCAGTGTATATACAAATGTACAAAAATGTGTGTGTAAAAGTTATATACAAATACTTCTTCCAGGATCAGTGTATAACTTTTTACAACACCTTGAACAGATATGTACGCTATAAAGTAAGAAAACCTTGAGCATTTGCTTTTCTTACTAAAGAAAAATTATTGTCTTGTTTTCAGAAAAAAATAAGTCAAAATTAAGTGAGTTCTTTCTTAAAACAAACAAAATAATCTGCCCATGGGGTAAGCAATATAATGAAATAAGATTATTTTACATGCTTTAAGGAAAAACTCACTTAATTTTTACTTATTTTTTCTGAAAACAAAATGCTTCTTGATTTATGAATTTTTAGATACGTGGACTAGAAACAAGACAAAAACTCTAAGTAAGAAAAGCATTTTTTGCAGTGTAAACAATGGGCATCAATACATGTATCAAAACAAACACAGGTGCAGACTGAACTTATATACAAACACTAAGGCGTAAGAGTTAATAACACATTTAGCCATTATGGTTTGTTCCTCTGAAATTGATCCCTGGGTATGGATTGTTTTCTTCTTCACCATTCTGTCTTCAGGGAGTGAGCTGGCTTCTCTCTGAGCTAGTTTGGCAGCTGGCTGTCTAATTACTCCATTCCTAATGCGTGTACTCCACAAACACACAAGATTTACAAGCGAGACACCTGTAATTGAAATTGAGCTTCATCAGGGATTTATACACCTATTTGTTTGATGTAGTCCCCGAGGAGATTTTCTGCTTGGGCCTTGTGCAGTTCTGCCCACCTGCACAAGATCTAACCTTGGAAAGTTTCCTACCGTTGCTGTAAACACCTCATTTGAGCACAGTTACCTTATGCCACCGGGGAGCTTCTTTCTGAAAACAGGGAAAATTTCAACTGACTGTACAGAATCCAAATAAAATACATCTGACATGGCTCTGATGTTAAACACTGAATCAGTGTCAGAATAAATCATATATTGTTTAACAGTACAAGGGGCCTTGCAGATGTGCCTTATGCCTCACAGATGTCCTTGATCCCTGACCTCAGGTCACAGCTCTGACTCACAAGGGCTCTTGCATAGTGTGGTCACAGAGCTGGAACCGATCAAACAGCTATTGGTTTTAGATTTTGAATGGCGTTACATTTTCTGAAATTTAATGAAAATAAAACTGAGATTATGTTCTTTGGCTCAGATGGAAAACAGGGTATCACAAATTCTATTCTTGGACCGTTGGCTAAATATAGTAAACCAGTGGTGAAAAATTTAGGTGTACTAGTTGACCCAGAATTTAAATTTGATAAACAAATTAACTCTGTGGTCAAATCTTGTTTTTTCAACTTAAGACTCATTGCAAAGATGAAGCCTTTTCTTTCTTTTAGAGATTTAGAAGTAGTTTTCCATGCTCTTGTGTTCTCACGTTTAGACTATTGTAATTCTCTTTACGTAGGAGTTAGCCAGAAAGACCTGTCGCACCTACAGATGGTTCAAAATTCGGCGGTGAGATTGCTAACAGGCACCCGAAAGCATTACCATATCACTCCTATTTTATTTTCCCTTAAAGTTGGGCACACATTTAATGACTAGCTAAAACATTCTAAGACTGTGCTCAACACACAGCGATTGTTTCCTGCGACTGAAGCATATTTATATACTCACACATGGAATTTGAACAGCGACTGTAATCGCAGACTGAACGCAACTGGATGCGTTTGAGCGCGATCAGTCATAAGTATCAATTTACATTCATAATCGGCCTTACAATCGTTAAGTGTGTGCGCGGCTTTAAATGGTTGCCGGTCCATTTTCGAATTGAATATAAACTTTTATTGTTTGTTTTTAAATCTCTGAATGGGCTGGCACCTAAGTATTTGGAGACCGTAGTGAACCGTTATTCTTCTGTCAGGCCCCTGAGATCTTCTGACCAGCTTCTTTTAGCGGTCCCCAGATCTAAACTAAAACTACGAGGAGATCGGGCTTTCTCAGTAGCTGCTCCGAAGTTATGGAACTCACTGCCTCTTTCTATTAGATCTGCTCAGACAATTTCTAGTTTTAAATCTTTGCTAAAAGCTCATTTACTTAATATGGCTTTTAAATTGTCGGATGATTGATCCCTAGTTGTGTATGTGTTTTATGTTTTGTATGCTTTATATTAATTGTGCCTTGTATTTTCCCAATGTTAATGTACAGCACTTTGGACAACTTTGGATGTATTGAAATGTGCTTTATAAATAATAAATACAAATACAGCTCGGCCAGAGCCATTAAACTCGGTAAAACCTCAATTTCCTTCTAATCTCTAACCGTTTCTCCTCCTCTATATCACTTTAAAATACAGCATTCTGTGCAGAATTCAAATGGATCAATACCTTTTGTGGTCTGTGCTGACTCGCGGTCCGCGGATATGATCCACTCTGTGCTGTTGTGTCTGGACCGGAGCAGATTGTGCTTGCGCTACGGCGGTTCACATGACACTAACGCGAAAACAGACTTCATTCGCGTCAGTGGAAACATTTACTCTGAATAGTTCCCTATCCTCTATATAGTGCACTATGTGCCATTCACCATGTAGAAACTAGTAAATGTGTGAACAAATGACCGATTTCAGCCGCAGCTTCAGCATCTGTTTACAGTGTAGGAGGAGGCGGGGCTTCAGATTCTAGAGAGCATTTGATTGGACAGAAGATCTGACGAGAAGCTGAAGTGCGATGTGATGTCATGAAAATCCGTGATCCATTTTAGCGGAAGTGAGAGACTATAAGTTTTGAATGCTAATTTTGTCATTGTTTTGGAACACACCAGCTTATTCATTACCTTAAGGCTAACATATTCATACTAAAAGCTAAATTTTGATTTCAGGGGGACTTTAAGAAAGCTTTTTACCTTCATCCATCTTATGATGGGACAGTTTTAGTTGTAGTATTTTACCATCTATAGCCGATTTTCCACCGCCGGGCCGAACGGTTCTTAGAATGGTATGGTTGTGTTTTCACTGGAGCCTGATACGGCACGGCATGATTACAAACCGTTCTCGGCCTGGTTGTCTAACCGTGCTGAATCGTGCTGGTAGAATCAAGCGGCAACCTCCCCCAGTCTCTCGTGAAGCCAATACGGAAGTGACTTAAACTGCGATTCATCGACTGGCCGCTAGGGACAGGAAAAAAAACATGTTTACAAGTTGGTTCAAATTGTGGTTTTGGTCTATACTGCTAATTTTGCCCTTCATGACAACTCTGAGGGGGGTGAATTTTTTTATAACTCATCCGTTTAAATTATATTAAGCCTTAAAGTTCTGCATAATTAAGGGCGTGGTCACTTGAGTGACAGGTAGATTGCCGCTGCTGTCTGTGAGCCGTCACTTTACCTCAGCTAATTCCAGCCACTGAATTTGGCACCTCAGCCGTATTTGTGCTCGATTCTTTTATACAATTATAAAATATGGCTTGCTGCATAATATTCGAGACTGATGTGTGTCTGTGTAGATGTGCATGCATGCGGAAGAAACAGAACACATGTTGTTGGATCGTGGCATTGGCTGAAAGTTTTGGTTGTGAGATTTACTACAATGACAATACCAGGAGGATATACAACTCTGACAACACTGCTTGGATATTATAACTAAAACTGCTGCACTATTTTGAAAAAATATACTTTGGACACGAGCTCATTTGTTTGTTAGATATGATCGTATACAGTTTTACAACATAAACGCTGCTCAGATTGCATTATTTCTTGAAGAACGATGACAGAGAGCAGATCATTCAGAAGAAATGTGATGCAAACAATGGACAATATATAAATCTTTCATGGACAAAAAGTACTGTTTTTTTGTTTTGCAGTGGACACTCATATTTTACCCAAGTGCCGCAGATTGGATTCATCTCGCAATCTCTATTTCATTATAAAGGTATTAAGTCCCATTTGATTTTCCATGTTGTTATTTGCACACCCAACACTACTGGTGTTGGAGCATCTATATCTTAAGAAAAATGCCGTAGACCTTTAGAACTTTCTAATGATAAAACTTATCTTCATTAATATTTTAGATTGTATCTAAGATAGTTGATAGTTCCTTTGCCTGCTAACATGGTCACGTCGAGCTAGGCGGGCGTGGTTTCAGCAACCAGTCACATCAGCTCAAACCACCTCCCGCCTCTTTACCCATTTTCAGTTATCCGGGAGTGACGTGCGGTGACGCGCAGCTAAGATGGCAGCGGCCTCATTTTCGCTTCAAAACTGCTGTTCAGAACTCTATGGGTGATGTCACGGATGCTACGTCCATATTTTTTTTTTTACAGTCTATGGGTAGAATCCGTGAAGTGACGTCGCCACCCAGGATTGGTCACTTGTCTGTTGCCTGGCTACCAGTTTCTCCGTTGCTGGCTAAGCGCTCTATTTGAGCGACGTAAACACAAATTAATAATAGCCTAAAATTAAAAGAAATATCTAATCATCCTCCATAACGCAGTCGTTATTTACATCTCATATCATAAGTAAACCGTTGCGTTACCAAGGCAACGACTGGCGCTTTTATATTACATTCAAAAGAGCGGCCGTTATCAGCCCCACAGTGTAAAATGAAACCCTAACCGTACCGGCTGGCACGGAATGGAACAGGTTACGCAGTGAGAAAAGTTTGGCCTAACAGTGGAAAAGCAGCTTATGACACTGATGTGAACCCATCTGTGTCCCTCATGTGCTCAGATGAGTGATGGTGGACATTGTCAAAGCATCATGAAGATTGTACATACCCCTCCATCCTAAACATGCATGCAAATCATACCTTGGAAGTCCTGCATTAATTACGCCAGTCTTCAAAGACGCTAAAATGAGCATTGTGTTCAAAGCCATTGCCAGCTCGTTTGAGCGGCTAACACAAATGAGCTCTAATGGTCATTGAGACAATCACAGTCTTCCTTTTTGGAAATGTAATTGCGTGTGTTAAGTTACTCACACACTTGGCTCACTACTGTCAAACTTCTGAATGGATTCACCTAAGAGGAATGGGATGTGTTGGGCATTATGCTTAGGTTGAGATATGTATTATATAAAACACTTCAAAATTTCAGCTGAAACTCTAGGAGGTGGCCTGCAATCTTGAGCATGATTAATCTTCATCTGGTCTTTACATTGTTCATTTTATTCTGTATTTACTGCGAGATTATATTGATGGGCTCTCTACCGTTACATGATGGTATTTTTATATCCATACTGTAAAATGTAAAACATACACTTTTCCAAAATAATATTAAAAACCAGGTTTCACAAGTTTGCCTGCCCATTCAGTCTGAATGGTTAATGGTAAAACAAACTTGGCTCGCTGTCCTCGAAGGAGGCTCGAACCCGAGGCTCGGCTCGAGCTCCGCATTAAACCCCCCTCTAACAGTACTGCATAGAGGGAGAATTAAAGGTGCCCTAGATTATGTTTTTAAAAGATGTAATATAAGTCTAAGGTGTCCCCTGAATGTGTCTGTGAAGTTTCAGATCAAAATACCCCAAAGATTTTTTTTAATTAATTTTTTTTAACCGCCTATTTTGGGGCATCATTATAAACGCGCCGATTTATGCTGCGGCCCCTTTAAATCCCGTGCTCTCCGCCCACAGAGCTTGCGCTTGCCTTAAACAGTGCCTTAACAAAGTTTACACAGCTAATATAACCCTCAAAATGGATCTTTACAAAGTGTTCGTCATGCATGCCGCTTGCATGCGTCGGATTATGTGAGTATTGTATACTGTTATATTGTTTACTTCTGATTTTGAATGAGTTTGATAGTGCTCCGTGGCTAACGGCGAATGCTACACTGTTGGAGAGATTTATAAAGAATGAAGTTGTGTTTATGCATTATACAGACTGCAAGTGTTTAAAAATGAAAATAGCGACGGCTCTCTTGTCTCCGTGAATACAGTAATAACCGATGGTAACTTTAACCACATTTAACAGTACATTAGCAACATGCTAACGAAACATTTAGAAAGACAATTTACAAATATCACTAAAAATATCATGTTATCATGGATCATGTCAGTTATTATTGCTCCATCTGCCATTTTTCACTATTGTTCTTGCTTGCTTACCTAGTCTGATGATTTGGTTCTGCACATCCAGACGTTAATACTGGCTGCCCTTGTCTAATGCCTTTAATAATGTTGGGAACATGGGCTGGCATATGCAAATATTGGGGGCGTACACCCCGACTGTTACGTAACACTCGGTATTATGTTGAAATTCACCTGTTCTTCTGAGGTCTTTTAAACAAATGAGATTTATTTAAAAAGGAGGAAACAATGGAGTTTGAGACTCACTGTATGTAATTTCCATGTACTGAACTCTTGTTATTTAACAATGCCAAGATAAATTCAATTTTTCATTCGAGGGCACCTTTAACAAGTTTGTTTTCCCATATAATCTTTAGGGTATTAGGTTAGCTAATTTGGCTTGCTGTCCACTGAGGAGGGGCTCGATGAAGCATCTTCAACTCGAGCTCTGATATAGGATACGATTACATAGGGCAAGGTACCTGAGATGAAGGTGGAGTTTGGGGAGGTGGAGGGATGCTGGAACAACTGAGACTGAAGAGAGGTAAGCAGCTGCTTATATACTCTGGCTGTTGATTGGAAGATTAGATGGGCTCGCTCCTCCCTAAATTACGTTTAGGAACTTCACTAAGAGAAATAGAGGAGGAGAAGGGGAGGAGGAGGGATGCTGGAAGAATTGCACTGGGATGGCGCAGTGACTGCTGCTTATAATGATGATTGACAAGACTGAATGTTTAGGCTCCTCCCGAACCTACGTTTGACACTACATTATAAATTATTTTGCCAAAATTAGCTCCTACTCAGCAACATTTAAAGTTTTTTTTTTTTTGTGACAAACTCAACATTTACTTACAGTAAATCTGCATTCAGCTCTTTTATCCGCACTCGTTGTGCATGAGATGAGTCCTTCATCTGCTGACATAGGAATAATCTGATACAAGGTGGCATCCAATACTGTGAGATCAATCAAGAGTGAATAACAGGGCAGAAACTAATGAGGTACAGTACTTTCCCACAGCACTATCTCCCCCACAGTCATAGCATTAAGCTGATTTATCTTTTACATTTTATTACACTGAAGTTTCTCCGATGCAGTTTAACCAGAGGCCATTTATTATATTCCCATTACTTTTGATGCTAAAACAAAGCTACAAAAATTAGTCAATACAGATTTGAAAGTGAGCTGAAATGCTATTTGTAGTCTAAAGATGACATAAATAGACCTTAAAATATTTAATATACTGTAGTAAAACAGTGAGAGTGTTTTAGTTTTAATGTAATTCAATTAGCGTTCTTAACCATGGAAAGTGGTAATTGCTCTTAGGGGTTAATAAGCTGCAGCAACATCAACATGATAAAAGATAACACTGTTCTATATCTAGGTATTAGCAATTCACCCTGCTCATTTTGCAGGTACAGGGCAGTAAATCATTCATTCAACCGATTTATTTAAAATCAAAGATTTACATTTACATACTTGCAGAGAACATCAGTTAACCAGGGGATGGGGGTGGAGTAGGTTGGCCTGGATGAAAGGGGGCAGAAGTTGTCTAAGCAAGATGTTAGAGTGGAGAAAAGAGTATCAGTTTCACTGTTAGTATCTAGTGATAAGAGCTGCCTAGGGGTAGGAAGTGTGGATGAGACCAAAGAGGATAGGCGGGAGGGTAAGAGTGAGCGCAGGTTACGCCGAAAGATGACCTGTGGAGGAGTGTGTGTTGTGTCCTGAGCCAAGTTGAGGTTAAGAGTGAGGAGGAAGTGATCTGAGGTGTGTAGTCGAGTGACCAGCATATGGTCTGTTGGAGTAGCAGCGTGTAAATAAGGTCAAATTGGTTACATGATTTGTGACTTGCTGCAGTAGATACTCTCTTGAGGTCAAATGAGGCAAACAGAGTGTGGAAATCAACAGCCTGAGGTTTTTCTAGGTGGATGATGGCTGCAGGTGTGGCAGTATCCTCTGGTTTGATCCAGGTCTCTGCTGCACAAGTCCTGAAAAGTGAAGCCAAAATGTTTTGATCACCCCCGGGTAGCTGAATGCAGTACAGCTCATAAACCCCACCTTCTCCATGTAATGTAATGGGACGTGAGACAAACTAAACAATCAAATTACACTTCAAATATTTCTTTCCAAATTTTTGTTTCTGTCATTTTAGGTCATTTTTATCACGCTGATGTAAATTTAAGTGTTCGTTTTTTTTAAAATAAGTTTGGGTTTAGTTAGTTATTTGATGCTATAAAAATGGGGGTTTGACGTCATGATTGACAGCTGAGATTGACAGCTTTTCTGAGCACACCAACAGACTTTTTTGGGGGATTTTCAGGAGGAAATTGGAGCTTCAACTTTAATTTCTACATTTTAATAACTGTCTATTTCACACCGACATAAGACAGTTGTTCTGCAGTAAACTGTACTAACCAATTCTGCAGGAGTGTGGCTCAACTTTAGGCTCTCTACTGCGCAGACTCTGGTTCCAAGATGCCAGCACCATATTTGGACATTGGCAGCTTCTCAAAAATGGAAGAGTGTGAAGGTGTGTTGTCCATATTTTTTTACAGTCTATGGTTGAGACCTGAATGACTAGAAATAGGTGTAATGAAGTTTGCGTTGTTTACAGCTGACTGGCAATTTCAGAGACCAATAGGAAAAGAAAGTAATGTACTAGCAGACACAGGGAAAGTACTCAGGTTGTTAGGATTACGCTGCCTCCAACATGTGATTTACGAGTGTTAGTAATAGTAGGTATTTGCAAGCAGGTCACTGAAACAAACAGATGAGAACAAGCTGTATAAAAGAGGAAAGAGAGAGAGAGAGAGAGAGAGAGAGAGAGAGAGAATTTCAAAACCTCTTTATTTATACAAACAAGATTTCTCTACAAAATAAAATTGAAATTAAAAACCATTACAAAAAGTTCTGAGTGATTTCATAAAAGAACATTTAGCACAAAACTTCTCCAAATCACAACATATTGTCAACAATAGAGCACAACACATCTTTATAACACCAGATGAAAATGAATTCCTCAACATTATTTGTTGACATATAAAAGTTCAAATCAACCTTCAATCTGGCTTTCAACATTCTGACAAACAAAATGCTTGCATCACAATCACGAGACCCATCTACCTTATTTCTCCTACTAATATAAATGGCCATTTTTGCTTGGCCTAAAACAAAATTAAAAAGCTGGCATCTCTGTCTGTATTTCTGACTGTATCTATATCCAAGAAAAAACATCTCTTTAGTAAACACTTCATCAAACATTAAAAGAGAGAGAGAGAGAGAGAGAGAGAGAGAGAGAGAGAGAGAGAGAGAGAGAGAGAAAGAAAACAATACTCCAAGTGCCTTGTCGGTGTCCTTGCTAGGTGGAGTCTTTACACTCTTCGGTCTTCACACGAGGGTTGCCGTGTTTAGGTAACAGTTATATACCCGCTTGATACAGCAATATTGAATTCAGCTGGCCACTCCTTACTTTTTAACAGACTGAAACAAATGAGAACTAATGAGAACAAACGCGACTTCAACATGTGAACACAGTAAACAAAACAATGTTTCCTAGCGACAAAAACACTTACAGTATGTTGTTGCTTGTTGTTTCATTCAGGCACAAAACACCGAAATACTCCATAATAACTTGTTTATTGTAGAGTAATATTAAAGGATTAGTCCACTTTTAAATACACTTTTCCTGATAAATTTACTCACCCCCATGTCATCCAAGATGTTCATGTCTTTCTTTCGTCAGTCAAAAAGAAATGAAGGTTTTTGAGGAAAACATTCCAGGATTTTTCTCCTTACAGTGGATTTCAATGGCTACCAACAGATTGAAGGTCAAAATTACAGTTTCAGTGCAGCTTCAAGGGCTTTAAACGATACCAGATGAGTAATAAGGGTCTTATCTAGTGAAACGATCGGTCATTTTCGAAAAAATACAACCGTTTATGCTTTATAAACAAAATATCGCCTTGAACGTACTTTCCGCTTCCGCATTCTTCATAACGCTTACGCTGAATGTCCTACGCCTTCCCTATTCAACTTAAAGAACGAACGCAGCGCCAGTTTCGTTTTTTTTCCGTAAGTAGAATAGAAATGTTGCTGCTTGTGTGTTATTGCATATGTCATATGGCTTGATGTATTAACAGAGATTTTAACTGATATGCACATTTTTCAGATGCAAGTATGTGTATTTACTGTGACTTCAAACATCACTCGTCTAATCAGATTTTAGATCCAGAACTATAACAAAATATACTCATATTCATCATGCAGCATTGTAGGAATTGTCTACACTGCATAAGATTCTCCTTATAGTGGACTTTAATGGCCTCCAGACGGTTGAAGGTCAAAATTACAGTTTCAGTGCAGCTTCAAAGGGCTTTAAACGATACCAGACTAGGAATAAGGGTCTTATCTAGAGAAACCATCGGTCATTTTCGAAAAAAAATGTAAATGTATATGCTTTATATAAACAAATGATCGCCTTGTACGTGCTTCCGCTTGCCGTATTCTTCTAAAAGCTTACGCTGTATGTCCTACACCTTCCCTGTTCAACTTACGTCAGTTCCATTTTTTCCGTAAGTAGAATAGGGAAAGCGTAGGACATACAGCGTAAGCTTTTTGAAGAATTTTAGAACGAGAACATTCAGTCCACAAATAGTTGTAATTCGTTACTTCCACCTCTGATCCAGGCCTTCGCCGAACTGGTCATGGCACTCTCTATCCACCCTCTCTCTGTGTGGGCTGCTTGTAAACCAAATGGAAATCTGCTTCCAGGCTTTATGGTTCTTGCCAGTCCTTCTTGGGCATGTTTGTTAAAGCTGTGTAAAATGCAAGGCCTTTTATGAGGGGATAATTAAATGCCAAATTTTACCTATGGCACCATAAAAATCCCAGTTTATCCCCTAGATACCATTAATTTTTACAGTTTAGAGGTTAGACAGCAGACAGACATAACCTAATTGCATTCGTATACTCACATAACACCCTTGATACATGAGTAAACACAAATAAGATACTTTAATTTTCATCCAAGCATCCTTCCTTTCCACTTTCCAGTTCAAGCACCTTCCCTCTTTCCCTTTACTGTGCTTGACAATTTCATGCCTTACAGATGCAGATGCAAATCAGCAATTCCCAACAGATTGTTTGCCTCTGTTTACATATGACATGCTTGAATCAACGACTGAAGGGAAACCCATTCAAAAGGGACAATGATATAAAACGACACTTTACAGGCCATCATCAAAAAATTACCTAGTCATTGGAAGGATTTCAGACATTTTTAGGGTCTCCAGAGAATATCCTTAAATAGAGCTTCTTATTTGATCATGTACACATAGATCTAAGGGCTCACTGCTCCTGTTGAAAGAGACGGATGAGGAAGGAGCATTTTGTAGTGTCCTACTTAGTCACTGATGCACTAATGCCACATGCATTCTACTGCAGCCACGGCAGAGGGGAACATAAGCAGACATCATTTGTTGGTACGAGTGACAAGTTAATATGTTATTAAAGGGATCTCTTCTCCCAGCTATTCTAATCATATTTTCATTCATGCTGTATCCTATTACCAGGATTTATCGTAGGTCTTAGGGAGACAGACCCCCTTCCTGATTGAAATGGCGAAAATATGTATATAATTTATGTTGACAATACCTTTCTGATAATAAACACTATTTGTTTCTTTCTAACACAGCAAATGAGAAAAATGTGGTATACCTGGGACATTTTATTTGTTTGTTAGTTTTGGAGTGGTTTATTATTTTATTACATAGGCTGTGTGACGGTTATTAAAGAAAGGTGTGCAGTTACATTGGTAAGGTTATTTTAATATAAAATTCCATAGATTTTATATCTAGGGATCAGAATATCAATGAAATTGAGCTGGTTTCTTTTCAGAAAAAACACCCTAAAGGCATTGAAAATGCCCCGACAACCACCTAGCTACAGCTTAGCAACCACACAGAACACCTTAGCAACTACCTTAGCAACAACGTTATACAGTAGCAATCACCCAAATGCCTTTACGACCAGCTATGCCCTAATATGCCCTAAGAAACAGAAACAGTCAGAACCAAGTGTTAGGAAATGCTCATTTTATTCTTAGCTTAACAGTTTGTGAGACATTTCAGGGCGGACTGTTTCGTGGATCTGTCAGAATGTGATTCAGGCTTCGTAAAAAGGGTGTAATTAAAGGACGAGGAAGCTCCAAATGCATTGGACCTCAGCCCACAAGTAAGTGCTATTGATCATTTCACATGCAAATAGGGCATTTACAAATAAGATACATCAGCAAAAGAAAAAAAAAAAGTTTATTTCTAGGGGTCAGAGACGCAGTAGAAAATGGTAATGAGAAACTTGCCTCTTGACTCTGGCGCAAAACAAACCTTATCTAATATTTGTAAGTTGACTTCAGGAAAGAAAATCCATTAAAAAATATTTTTCTCTATTAAAACTATATTTTACTGGGTTATTCTCTTTATCAAGACACTGGCCAGATTTGATATATAAAGCCTTTGACATTAGTTTTAAAGCCAAATCACTAGAGTTTGTCATTTCAAAGTGTGTTTCAGAAAAGTGTGTGTGTGTATTTATATATGTATAAACCAAATAGTATTGTCAAAGAGTTAACCAGATGATGACACCACTGCATCCAGTAATAAATAACACCATGATTAATATCATGTATTTGTAACAAAGACGCAGTACCATTCACTATAGACTTGTACAGGTTATATGTCAGAAAATGGACACCACATTTAGCAGTACCAGTTTTAACATTGACAATTGCATAGTCTTTTTAGAAGAAAACTGCATATGATAATGTTGTTTCTTGAAACTGCTGAGTAATGGGACATTAGTGGCAAAATAGGGGGCCATTTTCCTGAATGATATGGGAGGTAGAGCTTCTGATTAAGCCTGGCACTGATCTCTCTGCTGCTAATATTAGATGAATTGCTATTCTGAAATAATCTAAGCACCTCATAATTTCCTTAAAAGCCATCATGCTTCAATACAATGGCAGACCCCTGTTATATAGAGCAATGCCAAGAAAAATGGCTGAACTCGCTGTTATTTCTTCCCAGTGTTGCAATTTGCATACAATACATCATGTAACGACACTAACACTTATATCCTGAAATCGGCTTCTTTGCTGGATTCCATTTAGTATTTGCTGACCTTCCAGCAGCAATGTTTTAAATCATTGTGATTTATTTAATCTTGTATCAGGGGTCAGTGAAGGAACATTTTGAGGATCTGACAGCACTTGGCCAATAAGTCACAATGAGCTTTGCAAAGGGTGCTACAGATGCTTGTCTGAAGGCTTTATGTGATGACTGTCCTCACAGTCATTACACTGGCTGTTGCTGCTCAAAGTAAGGCTTCTCTCTCCTACACCACAGCAGGATGCTGCAGTCCTTGCACCATATCTTAACTATAACCCATAATCTCCATCCGTAATAACCCATCATCTCCATCCGTTAACAGTCAGACCTTCCTCATTCCCTTGTCGACGTTTCCGTACCCCAAGGTTTACATTCACAGCCCAGGTGATTGGCTCAAAAAACCTGGCTGCAGAATTGAGCACCCTTGAGCAATGATGGCAGGTTTAAAATCATACTTCCTGGGTACCACTGAGAGGAATGGGACAGAGAGAGAAACAGATTTCTCCAAAGCCGGTCATATGACAGAGAGAAAGTGATAAGCATGGATGGACAAAAAAAGCAAGATGGTGGAGTTCCAACCAGTACCAAATTTTTTTTTTTTTCCCACAGTAGTGCAGCCCCATGATCTGGTGTTTGTTCCCAGAGCAGTTGGCCTAGAATGTTTAATGTATTCCTTCTCGGAAGCTCAGATGATCTCATTGTGTCAAAGTTAGGGCTTTGAGTAGTCACTCTAAAACTAGCACCAAATGCAGCGTGGTACTATTTTGGCTCTTTGCTCCCTGTATCTCTCTCTCTCTCTCTCTCTCTCTCTCTTCCGCACTATATATCTATCTCTATGTGTATTCATTTACTGCAAAGAAGTCAAACCCACTTTTTCCAAAATGTATTGCCGATGCAAGGTAGGCTCAGTGGTGGCAATCTGAAAGAGTGCCTGCAGACCTGGCATGGAGAATTAATGGTGGGGGCCTGGACTAATGCATTGGCTCCTCACTTGGCAACCAGTGCTGGACGGGAGTCAGTAAGGGGTTGCAGGAGTCGTGGGCCGATATGATTGATGTCACAGATCATTGCAGAATTATACTGCAGTGTGGCTGTATGGCCAAGGAATTGTGGGACTTGCTCAGGGAGAACCAGTGATGTGGGTAAGAGATCAAAAAGATTAATAGGGTTAAACAAGGATTCATGAGAGATTGCTATTGTCAAAAAGTGATTCTAATTTTAATTTCCCCTTGTTTCAGATCTCTCTTTAATTATTATTAGGCCTACTATTATTGCTATGAATTATAATAATAGTAGTAATAATAGCAATAATATAACTATGTAATAGTAACTGAATACCTCTACAGTATCTCAAATATTCTTATATTATACACTCACCAGCCACTTTATTAGGTACACCTGTTCAACTGCAAATCTAATCAGCTGATCACATGGCAGCATCTTAATGCATTTAGGCATACATGGGGTGTATCTCAATCAACACCATAGTTCAGTAGTCGGAGCGCTGAGCAAGAGGGAGTCGACCATTTTAAGGGCTGTCTCAATCGCAGAATTCTTCCAGGGCACTGAAACCTTTGCTGTCTAAAAAGTCCCACAATGCACTGTGAAAACCAGGGAGCATCGATGCTTACAATGTTCCCTTAACAGAAGTTCTGAAGAGCAAAACTTAAAGGGATAGTTCACCCAAAAATGAAAATTACCCCATGATTTACTCACCCTCAAGCCATCCTAAGTGTATATGACATTCTTCTTTCAGACGAATATAATCAGAGTTATATTAAATAATCTCCAGGCTAATCCATGCTTTATAATGGGAGTGGATGGTGCCCCAAATTCTAAATACAGAAAAAATGCACCCATCCATTATAAAAGAAGTCCACACGGCTCCAGGGGGGTTAATAAAGGCCTTCTGAAGCGAAGCGATGCGTTTGTCTAAGAAAAATATCCATATTTCAAACTTTATAAACTGTAATCTCTAGCTTCCGCTAACTGTCATACGCGCGTTCACGAGAGAGTGGCGTCCCAGCTTGTGATGTAAGACGCATGAGCTCCGGTGAGAATATGCTGCTAGTCTCGCAAGAACTAAGTTGTGTACAGCAAAGGAAATCCATGTGAAGAAGCTAATTATTTGAGCTATACTCTACATTTTATTTAGTGTTTCACGAGTTTGTTTCCTCATAAAATCCTAAAGCTAATAAGGTTAAGCGTATTTGGCTTGCTATCCGCTGTGGAGGGGCTCGAGGAAGCAGCTTCAACTCGAGCTTGGATATACCCCCCACGGACTAGTAGTGCCTGGAAGAGGAGTATGATAGATGAGATGCCTAAATTATGTGGTGGAGTTGGGGAGGTGGAGGGATATCGGGTGAGTAGCTACTTATATGCTCTGGTCGTTAATTGAAAGATTAGGGTTCACTCCTCCTGAAATTACATTGTGAACTTCACTAAAATGCTGATTTCTAGTGAATATCCGGGTTGCTTCAACACAGCTAAAGTCTTGAGATTACGTGCGCCGATATCAAAGTGAGTTGCAGAGCGCTGTGCGTGACTGGCTGCCGCTTCAAAACTGGATTGTTTGTTTGTATGTTTTGCTGCACTGATCGGATTACTGCTTTATTTGTATTTCTATATCACCATCGGATTACTGTGCTTTTCGGATTAGTCCAATTCTAACTCTTGGTGCTTTGAACTTGATTGTTGACTGCAATTTTTATTGCCTGCAAGTTTTGCCATCAGGCTGCTGCGAGCTCTCTACCCTGTTGCGTCTTCCACCTCTTTCGGCTCATCAGATGGGTGAGTTACCGCTTTCTCTATCAGTTGCGCGGTTTGTTTACTGCTTGCTATCTGCTATCTAATTCGTGAACATGATATACTGATCCATGAGCTCGGGAGATGGTTGAGATGCACCCATAGTCAGGATGATCTTCTGAAGTTCAAACTGAGTATCAGAATGGGGAAGACAGGAAATTTAAGTGACTTTGAACGTGGCATGGTTGTTGGTGTCAGTATTTCAGAAACTGCTGATCTACTGGGATTTTCACACATAACCATCTCTAGGGTTTACAGAGAATGAGA
Organism: Megalobrama amblycephala; assembly: GCF_018812025.1. Taxonomy (NCBI): domain Eukaryota; kingdom Metazoa; phylum Chordata; class Actinopteri; order Cypriniformes; family Xenocyprididae; genus Megalobrama; species Megalobrama amblycephala. The sequence goes on along the minus strand of NC_063044.1, from coordinate 56,164,104 downwards.
AAAGAAAAAAAAAAGAGAGAAAATATCCAATGAGTGGCAGTTCTGTGCTCAAAAATGCCTTGTTGATGCCAGAGGTCAGTGGAGAATAGCCATTTGGTTTGAGCTGATAGAAAGGCAACAATAACCCTAATATCCACTTGTTACAACCGAGGTATGCAGAAGAGCTCTGAGTGCACAACACACCGAACTTTGAAGCAGAAGAAAACACGGGTGCCGCCCCTGTCAGTTAAGATAGGGATGCACTGAATGTTCTACAACCGAAATTAATAAGCGAAAACACAGAATAAATTTTACAGAACATTGACATTTTTGATTATACCAAATCCATGCACAAGTACCAACAGTGATAGACTGTTTAGCGCTGCATCTTATCGATGAGAAGAGGAACCAACTTTTATGTGAGAAAGCAGAGAAGTTACTTTTCATAAAGAGTAGACGTTAAATTCTTTCAGCAGCCAGTTATAGACTATTCAAGAAGGGGGGTTCAAAAATGGCCAAATAAATATATTTTTATAAGTTATAATGTGCTTTGTTGGTATAATGTCTGCTGGAATGTAAAAAAAAAAGTGTTCAGTGTTAAATATTTTTAAATTAAATTTTAAATTAGTTTTGTAATTGATTTTTTCTTTGAAAAGCAAGACAAAAATAGTTAAAAGCACATTCTAGACTATTTAATTTATGCAATGGTGAAAAAATTGGCAAAATAAATGGGAAAAAATGCGAAAAAGCACCTTCGGCCAAGTGTTTCACTATAGTCAGGTTCAAGTTCAAAATCGGTTTATTTCTAGAGCACATTTAAAAATGTCCGCAGGCTGACCAAAGTGCTGTACAACAATAAAAAATAAGAATACACATAAATTAGAAAAAAAACAGTTAAAAACAACAACAGAAAAGGAAAATAAAATAATAAAAAAGTACAAAATGACATACTAAAAGCCAAAGAGAACAGATTTTTAAGGCAAGATTTGAACTCAGATCAAGTGGAAGCCATTCTAATAAAATTAGAAAGATTGTTCCAAAGAGTGGGGCCAGCAACTTCAAAAGCTCCATTACCCCTTGTCTTTAAGCTGGTTCTGGGGATCTTAAAGGGATAGTTCACCCAAAAATGAAAATTTGATGTTTATCTGCTTACCCCCAGGGCATCCAAGATGTAGGTGACTTTGTTTCTTCAGTAGAACACAAATGATGATTTTTAACTCCAACTATTGCGGTCTGTCAGTCTTATAATGCGTGTCAATGGTAACCTGCGGCTCGTGATGACACATTGATGTCCCAAGACACGAAGCGATCGGTTTGTGAGAGAAACCGAACAGTATTTATATAATTTTTTACCTCTAATACACCACTATGTCCAAATGCCTTGAGTGCACGCACAGCATCCGGTGCATGAGATGTGTACGTGCTCTGGCGTAGTTTACGCAAGCGCCGGAAGTGATCTCTCGCGCGTATACATCACTCATTGTTTACACGGTGCACAAACATTGTAGGTATGACGGCTAATTAAAATGGTACTTACTTGCACTTATCCAGATTGTTAAAACCGACTTAAAACTAAAAGATTACGTTCTCTCACGCAAATTCATTCAGGAGTGGTGACTTTCCACGTATTCCCAACTTCTGAGCCTGCTTGCCTGAAGTTATGGTTGATTGTTCTTTGGCTGGATATCAACACACCCATTAACGTACTAAAGTTGTTGAGAGTTGTTTTTTTTAGTGGTTTACTTCCATTTGTATAACAACTGTTGTATTACAGGATCCATGTTTAAACTACACCAGAGCGCGTACACACCTCATGCACTGGATGCTGTTGGCAGTTGGACATAGTGGTGTTTTAGAGGTAAAAAATTATATAAATACTGTTCGTTTTCTCGCACAAACCAATCGTTTCGTATCTTAAGACATCAATGTGTCATCATAAGCCGCAGGGTTTAATTTGGATTTGTCTGTGCATGTTTTTTTTACTCTCATAGATTTTGTTACCATTGCCATGCATTATACGACTGACAGACCGCAACGGTTGGAGTTAAAAATCATAATTTGTGTTCTACTGAAGAAACAAAGTCACCTACATCTTGGATGCCCTGGAGGTAAGCAGATAAATGTCAAATTTTCATTTTTGGGTGAACTATCCCTTTCAGGAGAAATTTGCCATCCGATCTTCGTCCTCTCACAGGAGGGTAGGGGTGAAGTAGGTTTGTCAGATAAGAAGGTGCTAGATTATTTATACACAAGTAGTAAGATTGAACTTTAACTGTATTCAGTTTCGGCTTTTCATTTCGGTGCTAATAGTTTAGCAAATAACAGGAAACTGTGGCTACAATTCACAAGGGATCACCAAAATTGGACAATAGAAGATTGGAAAAATGGTCTGATGAGTCTCAATTTCTGCTGTGACATTCAGATGTTAGAGTCAGAATTTGGTGTAAACAACATGAAAGCATGAATCCATCCTGCAATGTATCAATGATTCCGGCTGCTGCCAGTGGTGTAATGGTGTGGGTTTTTTTTCCTGGCACACTTTGGGCCCCTTAGTACCAGCTGAGCATAATTTATACACCACAGCCTACCTGAGTATTGTTGCTGACCATGTCCATTCCTTTATGACCACATTGTACCCATCTTCTGATTACCAGAATAATGCAAATGCACCATGTCACAAAGCTCAAATCATCTGAAACTGGTTTCTTGAACATGAAACTGAGTTCACTGTACTCAAATGACCTCCACAGTCACCAGATTTCAATCCAATAGAGCACTTTTGGGATGAGTTGGAACGGGAGATTCCAAAAAAAATCTGCAGCAACTGTGTGATGCAACTCTACAGTATCTCAAATATAAGGCAGAAAAACAACAATACATTATTATTATTATTGTTATCATTATTATACATGATACTTCTTATAATACATTTGTTGTTATTTGTTGTTTTTTGTCTCTCCCTAAAGCCTTATACTTGATACAGAGGCAATGTATCAGTTCTTAGAACTTTAGTAAAAATGACATTTGTATATGATTACACATCTCATATGTACAGTGTGGAAATCAGATACAGTGCTTTGTGTTGATGGAGCGTCAGAAGTGTGAAGAGGCAGTTCTCTCAGTGAACTCTAGGGAGCAGCACCACACACTCTTCCACAGGTGCAGTGAAGTATAGTTGCAGGAAGACCACACTGCAGCACAATGCAGCAGCAGGTGAAACTACTCCCTCCCTCCACAAACCTCTGTTCAACAGCTCTCTTTCGCCCTGTCCTTTTCTACCTCGCTTCCTCTATCATGTTATTTTCCTCTCTTCATACATCACAGCACCATCCCTAGTTTCTACCTCACTTCTAGTCTTTCTCCCTGTTTTGTTTCTTTTTTTTCTGTCTCTTGCATTCATTCTTCTGGCATGTGTATTTGTATGACCTGAACATGTACACTTCCACTTAGGTGTTGATGTAATGCTTCGACATTCTCAGTCAGAATTCACTTCTTAATTGATGTTCATGTATTTCACACAGGTCAATACACAAATTGTAAGTAATTTTACCTGTATTTATTGTGGTTTGTGGTCTTTTTTGTTTGTTCCCTTATTTTGGTAGTTGTTTATTTTGCAACTAAATAAAATACCATTTTAAAAAAATTATTAAATTATAATTTTAAAAATGCTAAGCAGATCTATTCAAACTCAGATGATGGGGACCTTGCAAGTCCTCATTCGCACATGAATGAAGTATGCAAAAAGCATAGTGATGTTAGCATGTTGTATTACAATAGATGAAAACATGTCCATTAATCACGACTGTGGTACAGTCCTCCCACCCAATGATACCGGCTAAAAATACCAGCAGAGGCATCAGGGAATCACATTTGAAGCGTGAGATGTCTATTGAAAAAGCTGCCAGAGAAGCTAATTACCTATTCAGGGCTGTCATCTCTAATCAACACTTCTTTAATACTGTCAGTTTGCCATTCATATTGCTGGCTGCTGCAACTGCTACCCATAAACACCATGTTATGGCTTCATTTAATTGGGTCCTGAACCGTCAGCCAAACACAGAGATATAGAGAGTGATTTGCCTGAATAGGATCTGATAAAGAAAGCTTATGCGCAGGTGCGCTGCACATAAACGTTGGACTCGTTCCAGGAAGGGACTCTGTGAATATAAATATGGAATCACGCAGCAACACTGCCTTAACGGAACCACTTAAGGGTTAGCAAGATAATATCCATCTTAGGTGACAACTGTGGAGTCCAGAAAACATTCAAAACCCATGCAACTGTTTTTTTATAGGGTCTTATGTGCATGTGAAAATGTTTGTGAGATGGTCTGTGTTATGCTACTGTAATGTAAAATATTTTTATTTGTATGTTTTAGTTTGTGAAATGCTATATTGCAAGTGCAAAGTCACCTTTATTTATATAGGACTTTATACAATACAGCTTCACAGTAATAAAGAGGAAAATAACAATCAATGTGTTACGTACGCTGGTGCAGAGATGAGGCTGATACGGATTTCCACAATACGAATAATACATTTATTAAACAGAAGGCAGAGATCACCAAACATACATCTTTACAAAACAGAGAACGGACGAGGAGTGAAGGGAGTGAGTGCAATATATGGGGAGTGCTGACAATAGAGTCCAGGTGCAGGTGATGAGTGCTGATGAGGAGCTGATGAGGGAAGTGAGTGCAGGTGTGGAAACAGGAGGATCTTGGGAAATGAAGTCCAGGGAAACAAGGGTTCTGTGACATTACCCCCCCCTCTCGGTAGGCGCGTCCTCGCGCCGTAGATGAAACAACCGGGAGGGGGGCGGGTGCCCTGGAGACCTCAAGCTGGTGCAGGGGGAGGAGCAGACTGGAGTGGAGGTCTCCAGGGCAGGTTCAAAAGCCATGGCGGGTCAGGGGCTGAAGGCAGCCATGGCGGGTCAGGTGCAGCGGGCAGCCATGGCGGGTCAGGTGCAGCGGGCAGACATGCAGCGGGCATACATGGCGGGTCAGGTGCAGCGGGCAGCCATGGCGGGTCAGGAGCCGAAGCCTTCGAGGCGTTGAGCCCAGGCGTCGCTGAAGGACTGGCGGGTGATGGCGGAACCGAAGGCTCCGCCGACCGAAGCGCAGCCGGGGCTCCAGAAGGCCGCAGTGGAAGCAGGAGGACAGCCAACAAAACGAACACCGGGGGGAGTGAGGAGGCCAACTGAATCCGAGGGACGGAGTGACGGAGCGGAGACGGAGGAGTGCAGTCCAGAGGGGAGGGCAGGCTGATGAATGACCAAGGTGTGAGTGGAGGCAGGATGGAGACTGGTGAAGCTGGAGGACTGATGGGCAACGGTGGAGCAGAGGGAGGTTGGAGCCGGGGTGAAGGTAATCGCCCAGAGGTCCGAGGTGGAGATCTGGGCGAGGGGGCTTGAGGTGAAGGTTCAGTGAAGACACACATGGGAGGCGGGAGAGGGAGGCAGGGAGGGAAAACAGTCTTTACAAAGTTCATAATAAAGAGCTCGGTGGTGGCAGGAGCGGCTGGCTCGGCGGCGGCGGCTGGAGCGGCAGGCTCGGCGGCGGCGGCTGGAGCGGCAGGCTCGGCGGCGGCGGCTGGAGCGGCAGGCTCGGCGGCGGCGGCTGGAGCAGAGGGCTCGTTCATCCCCTCAAATACAATTAAAATCCCCACAGGCACTGGAGCTGGCTCTGTGGGACTGGAGCGGGCTCTGGAGAGACTGGCGCGGGCTCTGGAGAGACTGGCGCGGGCTCTGGAGAGACTGGCGCGGGCTCTGGAGAGACTGGCGCGGGCTCTGGAGAGACTGGCGCGGGCTCTGGAGAGACTGGCGCGGGCTCTGGAGAGACTGGCGCGGGCTCTGGAGAGACTGGAGCCGCTTTCTTCCTCCTCCGCTTACTGGGCCCAGTTGAGGAATGTGGGTCCAGCATGGGGCAGGCAGGGAGTTCGCTGGAGGGGTATGCGGAGGAAGACGGAGCTTGGCAGACTGGCCGGGCTGACCGTGTTTTTGGAAGGACTGGACGAGAGGAACACCCAACATTCTGAACCTCTTGGACTAAGAATTCGGAGCAATTTAAATACAAAACTAAATTTATAGCATCAGTTAAGGAAACATAATCGTTAGGTTCCATAAAGCGAATGGTGTTCTCATCCAGTCCATCCAAAAAACAGGTCGATCAACTGAGCATCCGACCAATCTGTCGAATAAGCGAGCTCTACGAACTCCTCCACATACCTCTCCAGCGAACGACCTACCTGCAGGAGCCCGATAAGGCGATCGCTGGCAGTCAGAGTGAGAGGCGTTGGAGGAGCTGGATCCAGGGAGCCGGTGAAAGCCTCCATTTTTCTTTCCTGTGGAAAATCCGGTCGGTATTGGTCCGTTCTTCTGTTACGTACACTGGTGCAGAGATGAGGCTGATACGGATTTCCACAATACGAATAATACATTTATTAAACAGAAGGCAGAGCTCACCAAACATACATCTTTACAAAACAGAGAACGGACGAGGAGTGAAGGGAGTGAGTGCAATATATGGGGAGTGCTGACAATAGAGTCCAGGTGCAGGTGATGAGTGCTGATGAGGAGCTGACGAGGGAAGTGAGTGCAGGTGTGGAAACAGGAGGATCTTGGGAAATGAAGTCCAGGGAAACAAGGGTTCTGTGACGCAATGATGTTAACTTCAATTTCTTTTTTGAAGTTAATTTTCTCTTCAAATTCTGCTGTAAAGCAGCTCTAAATATACAATAGTTTCATTATTGGGCTCAAGTCAGTTCAGTGTTGGTTAAGTTCAGCTCAATAAAGTTCATCATTTATGAAACGAGTTCAATTCAGCTATAAGCAGCTGCACAGAAGAAAATTGTGTCATTATGCAGCTTGAGTCAGTTCAGTGTTGATTAAATTAAATTTTGAACTTGAGGTTGCAAAATTAGTCAATTATGAAACGTCAATTCAGCAATAAAGCTGCTCTGTGGAGGACAATAGTGTCATCATCCAGCTCAATTCAGTTCAAGTTTTTGTTCTCATCAATTAGTGTCAATGCAGTGAAATCAATACAGTATTTCTGAAGATTACATGTTAGAGTGTTTTGAAAAGTATAAACTAGGCTTTGTACATGGTTGGAGTGTATTGGACAGATCTTTCAGGAGCCCACATGATGTTGAATGCTATCAAACAGCGGCCAGGATGTGGTAAATGAGCGGATGAGAGCTAAATCTAAGGTCATAAAGGTTAGTGGGCAGGGGTCCAAAGCAATCACCCACAACCCAATGTGAAGAAATTTCTGGGGGCCTGAAAACGATGAACCTTGAACATAAAATGACCTTGACTGTTTAACCTCATTCCTCATAGATTGCTCCATCAATCTAAAATATCCCATATGTGATGAGAGTTCATACTGTATAACACTAGAGCACAGTGCGAATAATGAATAATGGTGTGTGTCCCAAAGAACAATGTATCGGTGTATAAACTCACATTTGGGGTTAGAAAAGAAATTATTAGTTTTATTCAGCAAAGACACATATATTGACATTTAAAATGTTACAAAAGATTTCTGTTTCAAATAAATGCTGTTTTTATTACTTTCTATTCATTAAATACAATAAATGTTTCACTGTTCCCACAAAAAAATATTAATATTTCGAAACTGATAATAATAAGAAATGTTAGAATGACATATTAGAATGATTTCTGAAGTTTCATGTGACACTGAAGACGAGTAATGAAAATTCAGCTTTGCCATTACAGATATAAATTATATTTTAAAATATATTAAAATAGAAAACAGTTATATTAAACTGTAGTAGCAACAATATAGCTGTTTTTAATGTAATTTTTTTTTTTAAATTTCAACGGGAGTTTATGTGTAATGGCAAAGTAATTTATTGCTTATGGCTTTTTACCAGAAGGTAGCTGCTGAGTGAAAGAGATTCGCAACCTTGAGCAATGCACTTTAAGCTATCTTATTTGAATGCTTTAGTTGCCGGTCATTGCATGGATAACAGTCTTTAAAATTTCTAATTGGTTTTGTTTTGCAGAAAAAAAAGAGTTTGGAACAACATGAGTGAGTAAATGATGACTGTAGATCATTTTGAATAAAAACATTGCATGCTGACACTGAACACAAGCAGTTTTCAATTCTCAAATTATCTCATTAAAGGGTTAGTTCACCCAAAAAAGAAAATTCTCATGTCTTTCCACACCCGTAAGAACAAAAATTATGATATTTTTGATGAAACCCGAGAGGTATAGGACTCGTCCATAGACAGCAATTAAACAACCACTTTCAAGGTCCAGAAAGGCAGTAAAGACATTGTTAAAACAGTCGCCGTGACTGTAGTGATTTAGCCTTAATTTTATGAAGTGACGAGAATACTTTTTGTGTGCAAAAACAAAACAAAAATAATGACTTTATTCAACAATATCATTCTCATACGTTGTTTACGTCCAGCGCTTCCGTGTTCTACGTCAGAACGGCGAGTCATTATTGGCCGGCTCCTGCATCAGCATCACACGAATGCGTCGTGCTGCTCACAGCAGAGATTGAGTCAGCTAGATCGTCCACTGTGAAGGCCTCATCAACACGACAACCAGTGGCGCAGCTCCTCAACAACCGTCCATACCAGCGTGATGAATACGATCCTCAACTGGATGGAACTGAAATAAATACTTTGAATGTTGCGATCCTATCGGACTTATGATAGCAACCTGAATCGTAACAAAGCGCTGTTCGCCAGAGGAGAACTGGCCCCCCGGCTAAGCCTGGTTTCTCCCAAGGTTTTTTTCTCCATTTTTACACCTATTTGCCACTTGTTTGTCACCTTATTTCACCTGTTGGAGTTTGGGTTCCTTGCCGCTGTCGACTTTAGCTTGCTTAGTTGGGGACACTTGACATTTGACTTGACATTTGATATTCAACAGTGCTTTGATCTACCTGCATTGACAATATTCTTTAAGAGCTGCTGTGCAGCCAAAATTATATACCAGTTATCACTGTAAAGCTGCTTTGTCACAATCTACATTGTAAAAAGTGCTATATAAATAAAGGTGACTTGACTTGACTTGACTCTGCCAGTAGTCTCGGCATTCAGATGTTCATAAAATTAAAGCTGAACCACTGCAGTCACATCGACTGTTTTAACCCTTAAATGCATACCTCGGGTCTTTAGTGACCCGGGACGTCATTCGCTACCCTCCACCTCATTCATTTTTTAAAGTTAGACATCATCCTTCTTGGTATTCCTCAATCAATTCATTATAAAAAATATAACAAGAAAAAAATCATAAAATTATAAAAGAATGCCTATTTTTGTATTCATTTTTTGTAAAAATTGTATAGGGTCTCTAACGACCCGAGGTGTGTATGAGTGTAGGTATATTTTTTTCTGCACAACAATAATTGAATCTTAGATGACGGAATAAGTGCAATTCACCTTTATTCCACAAGGTGGCAATGTCTGATACACAATGCTGAAGTGACGACTCATTTAGACAGAAAACAAAATAATAAGAAAAACATGAAATGGCTCAGCAATTTACTGCAGAGCAAGTACTGAAGGCAATCAAATATGACTGTAACTGTTACTGGATGGATCTGGTGAAGCTGTTAGCGATCGAAATATTGATTTTGAAGATGTTGAAAATTATATAGTTTTGAGAATATGTTTGAGATCGCGAATGGGCTCATATTCGTGACCTCAAACATAAAACTAGCCCATTATTTGCTGAATTTACTGGGAAATGAGCTCTGACGAGGACAGTGATGATGGCATAAAACACCTGCTCAAACTGAGCCCTTTCAAGCTCCAAAAGGTAACAAAATATGCTTTATTTTACTCTTCTGTAATTGCTACTCCTAATATCAGAGGAGTTTTATATTATCACGACAGGTAGAGATCCTTCCGTGTTAGATATTGATCCGGGTCGATAAAGACCCGAATATGTAAGAATGATTGGCGAAACAGTCATGCATTTAAGAGTTAATAATGTCTTTACCTTTCTGGACCTTGAAAGTGGTGGTTCAATTGCTGTCTATGAATGAGTCATATACCTCTCGGATTTCATCAAAAAATATCTTAATTTGTGTTCTGAAGATAAACACCCATAAAGGTCTTAAGGGTGTGGAACGACATGAGGATGAGTAATTAATGACAGAATTTTCCTTTTTGGGTGAACTAACCTTTAAGTATTAGCTTCCTTGAAATTTAACAAATACACCAGACTGTTTTGGCATAGGAAGGCAGGCTTGTTTTTAGAGCTGGAGATACAAAGCCTGAGAGACATACTGTTGTGTCTTAAGTTTCCTCTGCATCTCTCAATTCCGGTATAGCTGAGAGGGTGAGATCTCTGAGGTGTTGATCAGATTCAGCCTTTACGGTACGTCTCGCTCTTTCCCTCCTCAAAGATAAAAGGTCTATGTTCTTTACCTCCCAGGAGAGCGAGGGTCACATGTTGTGGTGGATCCAGAGCGAACTTGTCTCTTGGAATCAACGCATGGAGCTTGGGAAAGTGCTCAGCGAGGGGCAGCGGCGAAAAAAAAATCCTCACAAAATCCGCACACAGCTCTTTCACTGCCAACTCCTCTTTGGAAATGCTTGCTTGCTGAGCTCCCAGCTAAGACCCCGTGTAGACTTGATGCAAACATAGACTGAAGGGGTTGACTGAGAGAAATACTGAAGACCACTTTCTATGCTAGTGTTTTGTTTTCAGATCATTTTTGCAGCAGTGTGGCGTGCACTGCAGTGTGGCGAAGTGTGCAGATTCAGTGAATATAAAGCACGAAGTGTCTGAGAGTATTCGTTTTATCATTAATGATTTGAAGTGTTTCAGCAGAAGGGAGTCTTGATGATGCAATATTCATGATATGCACCATAGTCTAATAATAGTCTCGACTACAAAGCTTAGTTTCAAGTTTTGACCCTGATTCTACATTGAATCAGCTCTAGCCTTGCACGAGAGCGAATAAACACATTATCCCACTGCTGCTCGGACACATGGCATTTCTGACATTTACATTCCTGTATTTTAATTGATACCTGTGTATAGATACCCAACGAACATACCAGATTTAACCATGTTCCTCTGTGCTGTTCTCTTGTAAAAAAGAAAAGGCATTACTTCAAATGAAGCAGAAGAAAATCTTGATTTACAATTCGTAAAAATAATGAGCTGCCTGAGGGATGCACCTCTACAAAACAGAAAGAAAAGGCCTTTTCATTGCAGATGTGGAGTCTTTTTTCCTTGTGCATCATGAGGACAGTAACATTAATAAGAATCAAGGAAACAAAACAGCCAAAAAGTCACAAAAGTTGGTGCTTTACTTCTTTCTCCCTCCATCTCTTTCTCTCTCTTTTATAATCTCTATTCTTTTCCAAATAGAAGAAATTAATTTTTAATGCCCTGTGAGAGAGTGCACCCCAAATACTCCCCAACTGAAGAGAAGTCTTAAAATAAAACTTTAGAGCTGTGTGGTGATGTGGTAGAAGCAGCCTTTAGGACAATATTTGTTTATTTCTTTATTTATTCGAAGCAGTGTTTAGTTGCATCTTATTTCTATTTTTTTTAATCCTTTTTTTCCACAAATTATCATTTGCCTTCAGGGCTGCTGCAGATGGTATTTTTCTTCCTCTTCAATGAATTAAGAGAATTAATTAGAGGGTTTCAATGTGGATGTGGGAAAAGATGTTTTTGTACTCTTTTCTGTGCTAGCACATGTCTGATGGCAAGTCACTAACTGCCAGTCTAAAAATGATGAGAATATTTGCTTCATCTCACATACTATTACAAGTAAGTTTAGAAGTTGAGAAAAGCTGATGGGTCAGGCATAGTTTGGTAACGCTTTACAATAAGGTTCAATTCATTAACACTAGTTCATTCTACAGGTTCGTGCAATGGAGGCACAGCCTACCCAAAATTTTGAGTTGAAAATGGGAGAAAGATGATTTAATGTTGAAGCTGCTTGCAGTCCGCAAGTTTTGCCTTTTTGTCGCCATCTCTGTTTGAAACCTGCAATTGCTAATGTTTGCTGTCAGTCACCACATCGGTGCGGATATTGTACTTCGGAATCACAGATTCTACGTCTTGGAAGTATGAACAAAATAAGAAATTTCACCGGAAAATGTCATCTGAACAAGTAACATGTCTGCCACTTTTGTTCTGAGAAGAGAAGGGGAAGGCAAAATCCATAGCCGGAGACATTGAATATTTGATTTTAGAGTGGTGAGAAACACTCTAACCTCCCTTGGTATATCAGCCAATCATTGAAGAGATGTAGTTTGTGATATTCATTTAAAATGATACTGCTGATAATGTACCAATTACTTTAATTATGGAGAATACAGATATTGAATATTTGATTGCCAACAAATTTACTAAGCTGCCATTTGAACAGTAGCTACAAATTAAAAATGATGGAAGATCCCACGACTAAGTTGGATATAGGCTACAGCAATCAGCTTTACTACATGGCCAAATGTGCTCTGTTAACACGGACATTTAAAAGGGCAGAAGGATGGATTTTTTCTTTAAGTGATTGGCTAGGTGAGTGAAATTATATTTATATTGTCTTGCAATATATGTGTTATTTTCTTTAAATGTTGTGTCAAAAAGTAACCAAAAAGTTAAGCAAATATATAAATATATAAATAAATAATAAATAAAAAAACCTCTGGACAGGATCCCTGTCACAGTCATGTCCTGTTTAGTTTCATGTTCTGTGTCAGTATTTTGCCTGAGTTCCAGTTTATTTTATTTTTTTGCTATAGTTTCTAATTAGTTTCACACCTGTTCCTTGTTCTGTTGATTGTCTTCTCAGTGTATTTAAGCCCTCAGTTTCCTCATTATCTTTCTATCATTTCTTTTTTATCTCATTCCTTATTTGTTCATAAATCATGACCTAATGTACATTTATACAATATAAAAGGTTAAAAAAATGTATTAGTAGATGTAGAAATGAATATTAACCTAGGTTTAAATACTGTAGTTAAAATACATTATCTAAGGTTCCATTATGCACTGTAGAAATGATTTTAACAAAACCTAAACAAAACAAAGATTATTGGAGTATGTTTTTATGTTTGGAGTATGTAAGAAAATATTATTTAAATCTTCAAAATTTCACATTTAATTCATTGTGTCACTTGCCACTTGATCATAATTATTTGGGATATTAGTGAGTGAAATATTTCTGAGTGAAAATCGCTTCAAAGTCAATTTTTTTTCTCCAGTGTGAATCTATCCCTCTTGAATCCTAGAATTCCTCGGACACTGTTTGACCTGGACATCTCTCAGTGCCTCCAAGGTGTCAAATTTGCTCTCTGGGACTGTCATACATCAACATGAATGTCTCTCTCTGTCTCGTTTTACTTTCATCCTCTCTCTCTTTCTCTCTCTCCTTCACCTTCACTCTAGTATGAGTCTGCTCAAGTATCTGCTCACAAGAATCCTAACAAGTGCTTTTGATTTTCTGCCAGTGCTTTAGAGAGTTCCAAGTTCATCTCTTTGACTACAAAGAAGACTCAAATGTGAGAGGGATTTCAAGGATGTAAGAGGACATTTATCGTAAGAGGGTATTTGCCCTGCCCTCTGACTGGTTGCACAATCAATTTCAAGAGTTGTACAGTTCTATCTAAACGTATATGCTATAAAAACATTTTATGTATTGATTAAAAAACAATAACCGTTTGGACAATTTTTCTAAAAAAATATTTAAATGTGTTTATACAATGGATAGTTCATCATCAAAGGGTATATTGATATGAAGAGACACAGTAGTTACCTAAAAAATGAAAGTTCTGTCATTATACTCACCTTCATGTTGTTCCAAAACTGTATTACTTGTTTCTGTGGGAAATAAAAAATGAAATCTTCCATGAAAGTAGTCCATATGACACTATATTCCAAGTCAAGTTCTGAGGAACATTTTTCACTCTTAACCAGTAAGCTGTTAACTCACAAACCACTCTGACTGAATCATTAAGTCAGTTGAGGATCATTGAGTGAGATGAACTGAAAAGAACCGGGTCAGTTCATTCATTTATCATTTTTGTGGTCACTGTGAACTGTCATTGCATGTAATACCTACATTAAGACATTTACACTGAAAAAACAGCACACAAGTCACACATCAAGAGTATGAATACTTACAGTAGGGACCGAATATTCATTTTGGGTGAACTATACCTTTAAGATTAGAAATTGACAACATTCATTTGCTGTTGATGAGTCACTCACCAGTTCTAGTTTGTAATATATTTGAATCACTTTAATTTTGGAGAAAATTCTATGATAACTATTTATTTCTGTCTAATTTATTCTGGTTTCAATAATTATTTCAGATGCATTTTTGAGGGAGCACCTGCTCCGACTGACTCTGCATAATGAAAAGCTAAAGAAATTAATTTGATGATTCAAAAATGAAGGTAATCTCTGCAGCCAATAAACACACTCAAGCCAATGATATTACTTATTCAAAACAAAGGAAAGCAAATAGAGCATTGATCATTAGGCATGAGAAATGAGTTTAGTGATGTCTAAACACCAATAAACAAAGACTTTATACTTTTCACAGACAATATCAAAAGCAAGTGCAATTGTTGAAAAGACAGGAGTGTATAAAAAAAACAAAATAGAAAAATCACTCTGTGCATCATCTCATAAAATATAAAAATTTTAATTGGCTTACTGAAATGCATTTTACATACTTTGAAAGGATGAAATGCCATCGGCTTGCAAATAGCGCCATGTTTTCCAGGACAGCAAAGGTCACGAATAGTTGGCTCCATTTTCATTTGGGTTATTCATGAGGCTGTCAGCTTGAGACGTTTGCTCTCTCTAGATGGGCTATTCATAAGTAATTTGGGTGTCTGACTCCCAAATAAAGGTGCAATGAGATTTTGCATGAATTACCTTTGCATGTCTGTTACAAAGGCTAGGACAATTTCAGCTCTATCTCCCTGCATTATAATATAATCATTCAAATCTGCATCTCAAACATGTATAATTGAATCCATCAGTGCAACATGTAAAAGTCCTCAGCCACTCCCCCTGTGCAAAGGCACCGCTATTATGGTGAAGGGCACTCAAAGTGGATCATATCCAAGGGAGTGCAGCAATGCCATAATCTGTATCTCTATCTGTATTAGTTAGGATGACAAAATAATTTGTATTTATATAGAACAGGAAATGGGTGTAGCTTAGAAGTGGGCAACTCCCTCCCCCTCCTTTTAACCTTTGCTAGTGCAATGCTAGACAAGTGCAACAAGTGTAACTGTTTTATTGGATTATAACACTCTTAATCTTATCTCTAGAACCAAAACCAGCAAACACTATGTGCACGGGGGAATGGTGACGATAGTGAGAGTGGATACAATGATCTGAGTAAGATTAAACAGACTTCTCATTCATCACTTGACTCTATCCCTTACAGTTTCAAACAACAATGGAAATTATGAATATCCACTTGAAAAAGTAAAATTACTGTTCAAAAGTTAGTGGGTCTGTAAGATTTTTTTAATGTCTTGAGAGAAGTCTCTTATGCTCACCAAGGCTGTATTTATTAAATTTTAAAATGTAATTTATTCCTGTGATGTCAAAGCTGAATTTCTTTCAGTATCATTACTCTTCTGTGTCACATGATCCATCAGAAATCAATTTTATATGCTGATTTGCTACTCTAGAAACATTTATTATTATAATCAATGCTGAAAAAGGTTGTGCCACTTGATATTTTTTTAGAAATCCCAATACATGTTTTAACAACAGAAAGTAAAAAAACAACAACAACAACAACAAAAAAAAAACAGCATTTATTTGGAATAGAAATGTTAGTCATGTTTAATTAATTTAATGCACCATTGCTAAATTAATTAATTTTATATATATATATATAAAAAATGTAAAACCCCAAACATTTAAATGCTAGTGTAAATATTGGCTACATGCAGAAATCTTTGAAATGCTATTTTTTAACACTGAAATTATAATTTATACACAATATTGTGTTATACCTTCACTTGTTTTGAAGAAAGTTCAGAATTTGTAACCAATTTTGTATACCGTGTAAATGAATCTGGCCGACAGGGCACTGATATTCGTCCCCGTGTGTACAGGCTTTAATACTTTTTTTGGTAACACTTTATTTTAAAAGTCCCGTTCTTCGTGATCCCATGTTTCAAACTTTAGTGTGTAATGTTGTTGTTAGAGTATAAATAAAATCTGTAAAATTTTAAAGCTCAAAGTTCAATGCCAAGCGAGATATTTTATTTAACAGAAGTCGCCTACATCAAACGGCCAGTTTGGACTACATCCCTCTACTTCCTTCTTTAATGACGTCACTAAAACAGTTTTTTGACTAACCTCCGCCCACAGGAATACACAAGAGTTGCGTTTGTAGAGTGTGTTTGTCGCCATGTCGTCGAAACACTGTTATTTTCATCCCGCAGTCCAATCACCGGGTCTGATTCCGGCTCAAATTGATAGGGTAAAATTAAAGACATGTTTACAATAACACTGAGCGCGTTCATCTCCACGTTATGGTAAGAGGCGTGACTTTTCCGGGCAAGGAGCGCTAAGCTGCTGTCGAATCACAACACAGGAACCGCTGGCACAATCAGAACTCGTTACGTATTTCTGAAGGAGGGACTTCATAGAACAAGGAAGTCATCAGCCCGTTTTTATGACAGTGGAAACAGCGGTATACAGATAAGTAAATTATGTGAAAAATACTGTGTTTTTTTTACACGCAAAACATGAACACATGTTATATTGCACACTATAAACACAATCAAAGCTTCAAAAAACCACGAAAAACAGGACCTTTAAGTGTTTGTCTGTATGTCCGTAAATCAATAAGCCCCGTGAAGCAGTGATTTACAGTGAATTTATAACAGCTAAGGGGCGTTGTTAAAAACCGCTTAGCTGTTATAAATTCACTGTAAACCACGGCTTCACGGGGCTTATTGCTTTTATAAAACGGTTATCACACAATACAAATATTAAAGCCAAAAAAAATTTATCAATGCAACTTTCATGAAGTAAAATCATTAAAAGCCTTCCTTCCGCTGGAAAAATTAGGCCCTTACCATGAACAGCAACAGAAGATACATTTATGCCTTTAGATGACGGCAAAGATTGTCTATATGAGCGAGTCACTCAGTCACAAACACTTATATATTAAAACTTGTGGTGAACACGGAACAAGATGCAAATGACAAATGCTTTGACTAGCGCTGTCAGTGTCAGCAGGGCACGGGAAAACCCATTAAATGTTAAAAGGACAAGATTGCAGCGGACATTCAAATGGATTTTTTTATTATGAACATAGGACTGACCTGAAGGAAAATGCTAAATCTGCAATTTAGCAGGTAATACACTCGGTCACTCGATATCTCTCTCACAGTACTCTTCTACATAATACAGTAGGCTTCAGGATTTGAACAAAATCAATAGAGAACAAACATATGTTTACGTTGCTAAGAGTGGTTGCAAAGAGAGACGCAGCAACACACACACTCAGTGGTGCAGCGATACTTATGTAATGCAGTCAGCTGTGTGTTTTCACAATGGCTTTGAACGCGGCTCAACCAATCAGAATCAGGGCTGGAACTATCCGTTTTATAATATACATTTAAGTACTGAGTAATAATAATAAAGCACATGTACTTACTATAGGGTTAGGATGAGGGTTTGGAGACTCCTGAAATGTCACCAGTGGTATTAAGATCTGAAACACAACCTGAAACCTAAGAGTTCATGTGTTTCTACTGGGTCAGAGCCCATGAGAGAGAGAGCAGTGAAGGGACATATGCTGGCCTGGTTGATTGCTGAGCTGTCACTTCTAGGTCGGGCTGTCAGGCCATGGTAGGGAGACTGGAACAGAGGCCTGCTCTGTCATTTTGCTCAGCCTGTCTTCATGCTTCATTAGCAGGGCCTGTCAGATGACACTCGCAGGTCTCGGCTAATCACTATAATGGCTGTTGGAAGCCTGACATTCGCTATTGGACCACCACCTATAGCTCCGCTGACCTAGAACATTCTCTCCACCTGCCTGCCTGACAAACGCTTGGATCCTGTGATCATGGATTGAAGATTTTCATCATTTTCGCTGTGTTCTTCATGTTCATGGTAAATACTCTATGGATTTACAAGTGCTGTCATTTGATTGGGGATTTAATTCAAATGATTTACTTCATATTATAAATCTGATTTATGGGACCGCTCACAATGAATGCATTCTTGTATTCTGTCAGCACTATTGTTTATTACATTAATTGTTTATGATTATTATTTAGATTTGTATTAATTGTAAATAATGAAGTGTTAAATGGACAACAATAATTTTATTTGTAGCAGCAGTAGTAGTCTGAATGATAATGATAATAATAAAAATAATACATATTTTTATTATTATTGTTATATAAAACAATTTTTTTAATTCAACAATTTGATACAATTAACAAAAATAAAAATAATTATAAAAATTATTGTATTATTACTCATAATAAAACAATTTGTCAATCTTAAATAAATCTAAATAATTATTTTTATTAATTGCACTAAATTATATTTTAAATAAAAAAAAAATATATTATTATTATTATACACTTTAGTATAGGGAACATGTATTCTCTATTAACTATGACTTTTCCCTCAGTAAACTCCTAATTTACTGCTTATTAATAGATAGTAAGTTAGTATTTAAGTTTAGGTATGGGGTAGGATAAAGAATGTAGAATAAGGTCATGCAGAATAATGCATTAATATGTGCTTAATAAGTACTAATAAACAGCCAATATTCTAGTAATATGCATGCTAATAAGCAACTAGTTAAAAGACCCTAAAATAAAGTGTTACCATTATGATTATTACTAATAATCAATAGTAATAATAATTTATTCGTTATTTTAATAAATAGTTTTTATATTTTTATTAATTGTACCAAATTATGCGTTCAGTTGTCAGCCCTAATTTACATATATGTACACTGCATCCTTAAATAAACACACATAACAATGTCTGTGTCAGCTCTTTATCTGTTTAATTAAACAAATCGCTAATATAACGATGGGACATGAGTTGATTTTGCAAAAATGTCATTTTCCCAGAAGACCTTGCTGCTGACAGAGACGGAGATGAAAAGTACTGGAGACTAGCTACTCTGCTGTCTCAGCACCTCGCCGGTGAGCCGAGCTCTGCCAGAGCCAGCTCCCACTATATTTTATCGAACACAATATAATGACCAAAAGCAGCAGCAGTATTCGCTTAATCAATGCTTGCTCTCTTCTCCCAAAGGGCTTGTTAGCTGTAAAATGCTCTTCTCCACTGTGGATGCGGTCCAGGGTCCGTGCTCTAATATCCGGGTGTCGCTGCTAGCTGGCCCCCACCGGACTGACCTGATAAATAATTGCCGCACTGAGCCACAGTCTATTTTTAGGTATGTTTGTGTGTGGTAGCAGAGGATAATTCTTTAGTTTTTGGACCATATTGGCTAGAATTTAAGAGGAATAGAAGTGATTTGAGGTCCGTTTGATCCATGAGCCATTATTAAGAAACTCTGTCATCATCACATCAAAAAAAAAGAAAAAGAAAAAAAAGGCAAGAAGTATGAGTAACTGTAGCAAAGACACTGTTGAGTTGGATGGCTTTAAAACACACTAAAGAGAATGGACTGCTTCTGTTCATCTTGGACTTTAAAATACAGGTGGGCAATCTGCCTGGGCTGCCTCATGTACATCTCTGGAGATTTACGGCTCCATAAAGCACAACCGTGGGGCTTTGCAATCTTTTAAATTACCTGACCATCAACAGTGGCTCTGTACTTAGTGTTCAGAGTGAGTGTTATAGATTTGTGGCTCGGGATTATCCGTCCAATGGACAGAGTGCCCCTGTTATCTGAGGAAGGTGGATATTCCAGCCTTCCAACTTTGAAAATAATACATGAAATGACAGCTTTTTACCCTGGGTCGAAAACTCTTAAACTTCTCTAAATGTCTTGAAAACTTTTGTCATGGAAGCAAATTATCATCTCCTTCAAAACTGCTGATTCCATCTTATTTCCAGCTCAAAGACTGATAAATGTTAGTGCTTATTTTAAATTATTGTCATTCAGTTTATCTTGAATTGACTGGGCACTGCAGGGGTGGGGGATTTTTTCTGCATCTGTAATATGACAAGATGTGGCTTATTTAGAGTAGAGGATTATTTATTACTTTAAAGGGATAGTTCACCCAAAACGTGTCATCATTTACTTACCTCCATGTCATTCTAAACAGTTTTTTGGTGAACTATCCATTTAAATCTTATAGATTTGTGGCCGAAACAGAAGAGCATGTAGCTAAATCCAACTGACAAGAGATGCTTGACTCAAAGTGAACAAGAAAATCAGTATATTTTATAAATCACAGAGAACTAATATGCTAACATGACTTTAAAGGGTTAGTTCACCCAAAAATGAAAATTAATTACTCACCCTCATGTCGTTCCACACCCGTAAGACCTTCGTTCATCTTCAGAACACAAATTAAGATATTTTTGATGAAATCCGATGACAGTGAGCCCTCCATTGCCAGCAACACAATTAACACTTTCAATGCCCAGAAAGGTCCTAAAGACATATTTAAAACAGTTCAACAGTTTCAAACAGTTCAAAATTACCACACTGAAGGTCCAGAAAAGTAGTAAAGACATTGTTAAAATAGTCCATGTGACTACGGTGGTTCAACCTTAATGTTATGAAGCGACGAGAATACTTTTTGTGCGTAAAAAAACAAAACAAAATTTTGTTGCTTTGTATTGGAGATAAAAACAAAAACTCCCGGCTTTCATCAAAAATATCTTAATTTGTGTTCTGAAGATGAACGAAGGTCTTATGGGTGTGGAACGACATGAGGGTGAGTAATTAATGACAGAATTTTCATTTTTGGGTGAACTAACCCTTTAATGTGGAACACTGAACAGAAGAAACAGAGGGCTTATATACATAGGAGGATGGTATCAAACCATAACCACAGCAACTAACAATGAACTAGAACACTGGCAAAACAACAGGGAAAATAATGAAAACAAAAACAAAACACAATGAAACTTAACATAACCCTGAAAGCAGCCTTACTCGACTGTATTTTTTAAACAAGCTAACTGGTACTTTAGTACAATTAGTAAGTGTGAGCAATGCAATCTGCAATAAAGACTGATTTTTAAGGCCTTTGCACACTGATTAATGACACTCAGCATTTAGATGCAATGCATTTGGCAACCATGCAAAATCTACATTCTCATCTTCAACAGAACGAACCCAAACACAGCTATTCATTAGTGTGCCATCATTTATTTAACTATCCTATTGGCAGATTAATGAATTGTTGGAATAAAGAGAATCAGCTGCAATATTCAGGATAGCAGAAATATATATATACACCTGCCTGCCAGGAAGAAAAATAGTGATCATTCTCATTTCATAATCACTATAATTGCAAAGCTCTCATACAGTTTCGATTAATATAGTTATTTAAAACAGTATTTAACTGTTTCAAAGAGAGAAAGAGAAAGGAAATAGGAGGTACGTGTTGCACAATGGATACGGTTAGCTATTGTGTGCATTGTGAATGTTTAAAAAATGTTTGATTCACAATGGATTTCCTTACTAAAATTAAAGACTATTTTTGAAAAATAATATTGGTGGCAAGGGTTGGTTATAGGTTTGTTACCTGAAGCCAACACTGTGACAGACAGTATTTTAAGACAGGTTTTATTTAAATATCTACATATTTGAATGTTTGCTGGTAATTTTAAAGGGTTAGTTCACCCAATATTGAAAAATCTGTCATTTATTACTCACCTTCATGTCGTTCCACACCCGTAAGACCTTCGTTCCTCTTCAGAACACAAATTAAGATGTTTTTGATACAATTCTTTGGCTCAGTGAGGCCTGCATTGACAGCAAGACAATTAACACTTTCAATGCCCAGAAAAGTACTGAAGACATATTTAAATCAGTTCATGTGACTACAGTGGTTCAACCTTAATGATATGAAGCAACGAGAATACATTTTGCAAAAAAACAAAACAAAACAAAACAAAACAAAACAACAACAACAAAAACAACAAAAAAACTGTCAAAGTCACGCCCTCCAGTGGTGAACCATTTAAATTTCGAAACACTTATTATGTAACGAAGCTTCGTTTACTGAAATCACGTGACTTTGGCAGTTTGATACACGCTCTGAACCACTGGATCGAAACAAAAGATTCGTGAAGCTTTGAAGCTTCATGAAGCAGTGTTTTGAAATCACCCATCACCAGATTTTGTTGAATAAAGTCGTTATTTTGTTTTTTTGGTGCACAAAAAGTATTCTCGTCGCTTCATAATATAAGGGTTGAACCACTGTAGTCACATGAACTGTTTTAAATACGTCTTTAGTAGCTTTCTGGGCACTGAAAGTGTTAATTATCTTGCTGTCAATGGAGGACTCACTGAGCCATCGGATTTCATCAAAAATACCTTAATTTGTGTTCTGAAGATGAATGAAGGTCTTACGGGTGTGTAATGACATGAAGGTGAGGAATTAATGACAGAAATTTTCATTCAAATTTTCAACACTTTGAAAAATATAAAAATTAACTACATTCTCTGTAGTGGATTCATATGCACAAATTCCTACTACATTGCTACATTGCTTCTAACTAGACATTTCCTCATGCCATACAGTATATATCTAATCACTAACTGTTCAAATGTAGACTGTTTACTCATTAACAAATCATATATTTAAAAAGTTTAAAAGTTTAATAACTGAACTTGTCAAATTGAGAAATCTGTAAAATAAAAAAAAAATAAAAAAAAAAAGTGCAGTTTTGTAGAGCTAAAATATGTCCTCCACATAGTGCCCCATGCAAGGAAGAATTTAAATGATTGCAAGGATGTAATGTATTGTGACCAAGAAAAAGCTTTTTAAATTGATTTATCAAAAGCATCTCTTCATGATTAACCATTTTTTTCTATTTTGTATGCATCAGATTATTGCAAATGTAAGAAAATGTCTTGCCTAGAGGCAACATAATGCAATAGAGACTTATCCGAAGGATTGTCCTTCTAGTGTAATGTACTTTTGGAATTAAAAAGTATCTGCAAATTGAAGAGTAATGTAAATAATTTATATAGTTGGTCATAAACAAGTCAAATATTCTATTGGAGCTGAGAGAGGGCAAGGAACTTTCCATATTTAGCCAGTGTCTTTAAAACTTATCCCTACCCTTGGCATATTCGTGATCTCAGAGCGCTTTAGCCACCCTTCATATTGACAGCGCAGCATTTGACCTTCAGCAGCCTACCCAGAAGGCCTATTATGGGGCTGAAGTGTGTCTGAAGGACATTGAGAATAAGCAAGCACATCTCCACTCCCGGGTGTATGCCACATTTAATTATTCCCTCCACACAGCATATGCTGCTGTCCTTTCAGCACTGACCCAAACCAATCCCGATCACCAGGAAGTTGCCACCAAATTCCCCATGCACTTTCATCATCTCATGTGACTCAGTTCCTAACATGTCTGCCGACAACTGTGCTGGAGCAGAGACAACACTCCCAAATCACCTGCACTTGTGTAATAATCCTGGTACTAGAATACTCCATACAACAACAATGAGGAAAGAAAGAAAATGTATTTTACTGTACAACATAAGGGGAAACAAAGAGACGACAGCTCTAATTTTTTGATACCAATGGATAGATGGATCTATCTATGTATCTATCTATGTATCTCTATATGTATGTATGTATGTATGTATGTATCTATCTATCTGGCCTATGCGCTGTCATAACATAATGATATCGTACCACAATCAACCCATTGTGGTAATTAACACATTTTAACACAATTAACACATATGTTGATTAGGAATAAATTAATTCATGTTGACATTTAATTAACAGCTGTTCATATATTTAATGTCAACAATGACAATATGACAATTAATCAGATTTTTATTAGAGAGGTAATCATTAATGAATGGTTTAGTTCTTCATTAGTCATACATTAACTCATGATTATCTGTGCATTAGTTCAGCATGAATTAATGTATATTAGTGCACCCCATATTGTAAAGTTTTACTAATTGTTATTTTTGGAAGTTGCATTTAGAATCCACACAGTTAAAAAAAGGTTCTGTGTGTCTACTAAATAAGGGACAGCACAAATTAAAATGTTGATTAAGCTAAGGACATATTCTTTAGAGTAAGAGAGTTCTCTACTGGTTTTATTAATAGCACATATACTACAATGGGTGGCATGCACTGAAGCAAACATTATCTGTGCACTCGGCTTGTCTCTTGACATGCCCTCAATGGAGATTCAGTAATTGTTCTTCCACTCTTAGTTAAAATACAAAAGGTTCTATATTAACCTTCTTCACAGGCTACAGTTCAGTGAGCACAATAAAGGAAGTTTTCTGTAACAGTGCGTACATTTCAAAGTAATCAAATTAAGCTGACACAAGCTTTTGCTGTCAAGCCTCTGTATAATCTAGAATCATAAAGGATTAAAGCTGAGTTGCAGCACTCTAAATGTGAAATTTAAAGATGTTCGCTGATTGAATTGGATTTTTTGGTCCTGTACACCTGAGGGCCCGACCAGAGAATTCAAAATGTCATATTGGATTGAAGTTACACAGGGGAACTTATGGCTGAGTTTATAGTCCAATTAATGTTTGTCTTTGTGTTTAGAAGAACAATTTGTTCTGTGGATCAGAAGAGTGCAGTATCACTTTTTGATCTGCATGTCTGTCTTTGATATGTCATTGAGTCATTCATTCAGCCGATTTGTTCAAATACACTGATTTGGGGAAAAAAAACAGTGTCTATCTTTACGAGACAACACTCCCAACCGTCAACCATTTAGGAATGAAATGTAGTGTCTGTTGCTTGTTGATGTGTGATGGTTAATTTGGCTTGGGTATTATGACATGCAAAGTATGCCAGCAGCAAATACCAAATAATAAAACATAAGACAGTAATTTGTTGTGACACTGTCATTTGATCAGGATATTTCAGGAACTAAGTCAACAAACATTTTTTATGGGTGAAAAAATCAACAATGCTGTAATTTTGATGTTTTAAATGTCTCCAAACCTTAGAGGAACTGCATTCATCCTTATCTGCAATCTGAATCCCATCAAGCTGTCTAGCTGAGACTCATTGGGCTTTCATTGGACTCAAATCTCCGCTATTTTAACCTCTGACCCTCATTTTCGTCTGCCTCCATGTTTCATCAATACTGTATCAAGGCCACAAATTACACACATGAGAGATCTCCACCTGAGCTTCCTGAAGCCTTCCGTTCCCCATTGCACTGGCCTCCATGCAGACTGTATCAGCCCATGAGCGAGCCTTTTGCCCCAGGCTCTGAAATCACAGTTCACTAAACTGCACAAAGATGGACCATGCCCTTGCTTTCTCCCCTACTCATCGCTTCATTTTTTTTTTTTTCTTATAGAATAATCAACTTTGTAGGTAACATAACATTTACCACAATAAATTCATTGCACCAAAATATAAAATGTCTTCTAGTAGTATTGCAACTGTGGTAAGGGTAGGCTTTAAGTACAGCATTCTTTGTATTTAAAGGTGCCCTAGATTCAAAAATTGAATTTACCTTGGCATAGTTAAATAACAAGAGTTCAGTACATGGAAAAGACATACAGTGAGTCTCAAACACCATTGTTTCCTCCTTCTTATATAAATCTAATTTGTTTAAACGACCTCAGAAGAACAGGCGAATCTCAACATAACACTGTTACGTAACAGTCGGTGTGTACACCCCCAATATTTGCATAATGCCAGCCCATGTTCAAGGGATTACACAAGCCAGTATTAACGTCTGGAGCTGCACACAGCCGAATCATCAGACTAGGTAAGCAAGAACAACAGCGAAAAATGGCAGATGGAGCAATAATAACTGACATAATCCATGATAGCATGATATTTTTAGTGATATTTCTAAACTGTATTTCTAAGTGTTTCATTAGCATGTTGCTAATGTACTGTTAAATGAGGTTAAAGTTACCATCGTTTATTACTGTATTCACGGACACAAGAGTCGTCGCTATTTTCATTTTTAAACACTTGCAGTCTGTATAATTCATAAACATAACTTCATTCTTCATAAATCTCTCCAACAGTGTAGCATTAGCCGTTAGCCACGGAGCACAGCCTCAAATTCACTCAGAATAAAACGTTAACATCCAAATAAATACTTTACTCACATAATTCGAAGCATGCATACAGCATGCATGACGGACATCTTGTAAAGATCCATTTGAGGGTTATATTAGCTGTGTGAACTTTGTAAATGCGCTGTAATATAGTCGACAGCTCGTGTGGCAGGGAGCACGCGATTTAAGGGGGCGGCGCCGAGTGTAAATCAGTGCATTGTTAATGATGCCCCAAAATAGGCAGTTAAAAAAATGTATTAAAAAAAATCTATGGGGTATTTTGAGCTGAAACTTCACAGACACATTCAGGAGACACCTTAGACTTATATTACATCTTGTGAAAAAGCATTCTTGGGCACCTTTAATATTTAATATACACAGTTTAAGATAGATTTCTAAACTATAATTTGAAGCATATAAATATGAGAAAATTATATCAAAGATTGAGACACACAGCTTGAAAATTCACTGAGCTACAGCCATCGAAATATTTCACCCTTATTTTGTCCTGGTTACTGTGCCACTTTTGAGATTTCAGTCACAGCAGCATGGATTTGATTAAATCATCTCCGGCTCTCAGAGTAAAGAAACATCTGACATTCAGCACTTTAGAAAGTCAGCTTTAAAGTTCTGCATCTTGAGATGATGGGTAAAAGCAATGGATGAGATCCCCTAGCAACGATTTGACATAGCATTCAATGCCAACTGTCAATAAGCATGGAAGTTGCTGATAGCTGTTTTTAACAACAGTAATGCATTTGTGCCTGTAAATATACATAGGATACATAGGGTCTTCTCATGAGAACACACAAAATAAGGGTAATTATTCTGGACCTTGAATTTAAATACTTTGGAGAAGCAAAGGATTTACATTTTAGAAATTGAAATCTTTCAACTGGCCTAAATGTCAACATGTATTTTCCTGATACCATAAATTCTGCCCGAGCCTGTGGCATATAAACCATACCAGTGACATACAGACCATCAAATCTTTTCTTCTATTCATATATCTAATATATATATATATATATATATATATATATATATTGCATAATCGATCAGGCATAACATTTTGAGCACTGACAGGTGAAGTGAACGGCACCTGTAAATGGGTGGGATATATTAGGCAGCAAGTGAATATTTTGTCCTCAAAGTTGATGTGTTAGAAGCAGGAAAAATGGGCAAACTGTGGGCCAAATTGTGATGGCTAGACGACTAGGTCAGTGCATCTCCAAAACAGCAGCTCTTGTGGGGTGTTCCCGGTCTGCAGTGGTCAGTGTCTATCAAAAGTGGTCCAAGGAAGGAACAGTGGAGAACCGGCGACAAGGTCTTGGAAGGCACATTGATGCACGTGGGGAGCGAAGGCTGGCCCGTGTGGTCCGATCCAACAGACGAGCTACTGTAGCTCAAATTGCTCAAGAAGTTAATAATAGAAAGGTGTCAGAATACACAGTGCATCACAGTTTGTTGCATTTGGGGCTGCATAGCCGCAGACTAGTCAGGGTGCCTATGCTGACCCCTGTCCACCGCTGAAAGCACCAACAGTGGTCACGTGAGCATCAGAACTGAACCATGGAGCAATGGAAGAAGGTGGTCCGGTCTGATGAATCATGTTTTCTTTTATATCACATGGATGGCCGGCTGCGTGTGCATCTCTTAACTGGGGAACACATGGCACCAGGATGCACTATGGGAAGAAGACAAGCCGGCAGAGGCAGTGTGATGCTTTGGGCAATGTTCTGCTGGGAAACCTTGGGTCCTGCCATCCATGTGGATGTTACTTTGACACGTACCATCTACCTAAGCATTATTGCAGATCATGTACACTCTTTCATGGAAACTGTATTCCCTGGTGGCTGTGGCCTCTTTCAGCAGGATAATGGGCCCTGACACAAAGCAAAAATGGTACCGGAAAGGTAAACGTGATTTCGACGTGTTCCTTGATCAACATCTTTGTTGATCCTGGAACAACATTCCAATCAACCAATCAGATTTGAGGGACAAGTTTACCATTTACTGTATGTCAAGTTTAGGCTTGCAACCTGGGTTAGGTGCTTCTACATCAGTGTTATTCACATATCTTTCCCCTTTGATTTTAGGGATAAGTTATGGGTAGGATAAGGTTTAGGGGTAGGAATAGGGTTAAGACAAACTTTTCAGACAGGAATGTTGTTCCAGGATCAAAAAAATATGTTGATCCAGGAACATGTCTTACTTGGCAAAATCACAGTGACCGTACAGGAATGGTTTGAGGAGCACAACAACGAGTTTGAGGTGTTGACTTGGCCTCCAAATTCCCCAGATCTCAATCCAATCGAGCATCTGTGGGATGTGCTGAACGAACAAGTCCGATCCATGGAGGCTCCACCTCACAACTTACAAGACTTAAAGGATCTGCTACTAACATCTTGTGCCAGAAACAACAGCACACTTTCAGGGGTCTAGTGGAGTCCATGCCTCGATGGGTCAGGGCTGTTTTGGCAGCAAAAGGGGGTCATAATGTTATGCCAGATCGGTATGTGTGTATATATATATATATATATATATATATATATATATATATATATATATATATATTGAGAGAGAGAGAGAGAGAGAGAGAGGCAAACCAAGGCTTTTTGTTGTTGTTTTAGTTTAATTTCTTGCCCCAGAACTTGCTTTGATCTGCACTCGAACTGATGAATATTTTAGCTGAGGCTGGATGCTCTTTTTTTCTTAGATGAGAAGGCTCCATCTGTTTGCCAGTGTGTTGTTTAGGTAAAGTCATTAGCATTAGTAAGGTTTAGGTAAGGCCATGTTGTGTTTTAAAACATGACACTTACTGTAGAAGTGCACGGTAGTTTAAAATCTCAGCAATGTCTCCAGTCCCAGTCTCTAAATGTTTGCATCACCAAATGATCTGAACTACATCAAAACATTGCTATTCTGTTGCTTGAACAGTTGTGTTTTCTGTCTAGATGTGTGTTCAGGATACAAAGGACAAATACTCTCCTGCTGCGTTGAGCCTGTATTGATCAGCGAGTTTGGTGTCTGGTGAAGAGGCCTCTGTGCCTCTAGGCTGAGAACCCCGTGGAGTCATCAGTCACAACAGAGGACACAACAGCAAACAGGACACAGTAAGCACCCAAACCCTCTGGAAAGGAGTGTCTCGGCTGGGCTGAAAGCACCCTGGAGAGATGGAGAATTGCTTGGCACCCTGCATATACCCCAGGCTTCTTGGAGGTGAGTGATGAGTGTGAAGGATAGTAAGAAATCAACCGAGGAAAAGTAAAACATTTGAATAATCCATGTAATTAACTTAAAATTGAATTATGCAAATTTTTTATAATAAAGCACCCCATTTGCGTAATATTCAAGGATCAAATAACCTCAGTCTTGGATGCCGCATATGGTACGCAGTTATGAATTGATGCCTGCATCTCTCCAGCTGTCATAGAAAAGAAATGAACCCATGACCTTGACTTTATTTGTGCCAAACTCTATAGTTTGAGCTGCAGGAACACTGAATAGGGTGAGTGTGTGCTGTTAAGGATCAATTACACATTATTTTGGCCATAGATGCTTGGGTGTTTTCCTTTGACAGAAAGTGCACAACAAATCAAGCACAAGTTTGTGACGCATTGTCTTTCAACTCCCCTCACTGTTCTCCATCTAATGAGTGAGTTAGGCAGTTGAGATCCTGCCTCGTCAGTAGCACTAATGATTTCTGAGTCCCTAGCTTGACCCAGTCTCTCAAGATTACAGTCAGCAGCTTTAGCCAAAGCCTTTCACTCAACTTCTGCGAGCTGATTTTCAATAGATCCGGTCCAGTCCCTCAGATTCCCTCAGAACCTTTCACACGGACTTGTTTATATTGTCACAGCAGGACGTGAATTGCTGGAAATATCTCTATTTTACAATGAGATCTTGAAAATAAAAGGCATTGAATTACTGCTGGTGGCTTAGCGAGAGGCCCTTTAAATGTATTAGGATGATAGTGTGCAAACCGTAGATTACAAAACAGTCTTTGAAGTTGGAATTTTGTTTTTATTAACCATCTAATTCAATATCACTGTGAAGCTAAGCATTCCTGTGAATAGCTTCCCACTGTGTCAGTGTTTCGATTGTGAAGTATTAATAGTAGCTCTGAAGCAGTAGAGGAAGCTAAAGCTTAATTTGAGCAAGCATATAAGTATGAAAAGTATATAGATAAAGGTTTGAAGATCTAACCTGCTGAAAAAGACTGGTTTGCCCTAGTCTCAGCCTCAGATGTCACACTGAACGTCTGTTCAATAAGGCACACAAAATGGCAAACACCTCTGGAGTTTCGAGGTCGTCATTTGATTGGCTGAATTCTACAGGATTTCCGGAAGACTTGTGTGTCGCGTTCTTTATCGGTCCTCCTGGAAACAAAGTCAAGTTGCCAAACCCCCTCATGGAGGAAGAAAGCCATCATGTTTACAACTGTAAAAATTAGGGGCTGACGCTGGCGGGTATGAAGGCAGCCATGGCGGGTCAGGGGCTGAAGGCAACTAGGGGCTGAACAGCCATGGCGGGTCAGGGGCTGACAATGGCGGGTCAGGGGCTGAAGGCAGCCATGGCGGGTTTTTGCGGAACAAAACGAACTGCTATGCAGCGGGCAGCCATGGCGGGTCAGGTGACGGGCAGACATGCACGGGCAACTTCCGAGATATAGCGGGCAGCTATGGCGGGTCAGGTATACGGGCAGCCATGGCGGGTCATTGCAGCGGGCAGCCATGGCGGGTCAGGTGCAGCGGGCAGCCATGGCGGGTCATGCAGCGGGCAGCCATGGCGGGTCATGCACTGGTATGCAGCGGGCAGCCATTAGGTTGAGGAGCCGAAGCCGAATTGTCGCCGAGCCCAGGCTGAAGCCGGCGGGAGATGGCGGAACTGATGAGGAAGCCAACTGGAAACGAGGGACGGAGGGACGGAGCGGAGACGGAGGAGTGCATACTTTACGGAGACTTGTGAGGCTGGAGACTGATGGGGTGGAGACGAGGGAGGTTGGAGCTGAAGGTAATCGCCCAGAGGTTAGACTGGGCAGCTTGACCAAAGGAGGCGGGAGAGGGAGGCAGGGAGGGAAAATATGTAGCTCGGCGGCGGCTGGATTCGAACTGGCGCTGCTTGCTCGGAACCCTGCTTGCTCGGATGGCGCTGCTTGCTCGGAGGCGGAGACTGAAAGTTCTCAAACTTTATACTTTCATTTTTATTTAATTTCTATTGCCCTATGCATGTGGGAGAAGGACCAAGTCCAATCCTATTCAAGTCCACTCCTGATGTAATACCATTTAGCATTTTTAATGAGCGGCTTGCTTCCTCCTCCTCCGCTTACAGTACTTGGGGCAGGCAGGGAGTTGTGTCTGTTTACCATATGTGTTAGAATTAATGATTAAAAACTTGCCATTTTAACTTTATTTTGGCTTTGTTCAAAGTATCATGAGATTGAGATCATCATGAGATCACTGTGTATCGAACCAAATCATGACAAAGTTTTAAATGGGCATTTACAATGTTGCCATCTTGCTTTTTTGCATCATATACAATGTTGTTTTCTTTGACTAAAATTCTATTTCATTTCAGTCCGATTAAAACACACTAAAATGAATATGACATGACAAAATATTGATTGTATTTAATGGACAGTTTTGACAAAAACTATGACTAAAACAAAACATTGCCCGATTAATACTGTTAAATAAGCTCAAGCTATTTTTTCCCACAGGGTATTTCTATGCTGTGACAGCCTGAGGACTGTAAACACACAAGACATCATCCCAAGGAGAACTGAGCCACCACACTTGCTCTGACCGCCTCAGAAAAGCATGAGCCTGCACAAAACTGAGAGGAATAACAATTAAGCCATTGCCAGCGAAAATCCTTATTTGGCACCACAGAGCTGTTTGTTCGGATGTGAGCAGTTTGTACCTGTGCGGTGATGTGGGCAATTAGCTGGTATTGTTTTTCCTTGTAATAATTTTTGTCTATCTTTATCTCCAAATGTCTCTGGGCATCATGGCAGAGTGCAAATGTGCACCATTAGCAGCATGAAAGCAAGGTCGGCCCATCAACGAGAGGAAGAACACACTGAGGTAAAAATCAGGAAACAGAAATTAAAAACATTGTATCTTAATTAACATGCTGGGGTAACAGACACTTTGACGTGCACTGTCAAACAGCATGTTTGCCACACAGTGCTGCATATATTATAATTTTTGAATGTCTCTCACTTGTTATTCTATTCCCTACCCCCTCCATGCATGTCAAAAGAAAGAAATGAAAGCAGACAGGCAGGGAGAAAGAACAAAAATTGGTTAACAGCAAGAGGTCAAACAGTTATTGTATTAAAACTCTATGATGACAGGGGCTCTGCAGGTCTACACATGGAGGATGACACCAGACCTAATGCCTGAAACAATGTGTTTTATGCAAGATTACAAGCCTAAAGGCTGAAACCAAAAATGGTGTTTGACGAGGCACAGCATTTGGACTTATCAACCTTTAATTCATGGAGCAATGCCATAGGAAATCACAAAGACTAGAGGAGAATTTAGTATCTACAGGGTCCTTTAAATCACATTGTTGACAGCTGGAACATTATGTCCACTCTACAGTATGCTCTAAATCTGAAAGACAGTCAACTACTCACACTCACACATGTTTACCTGAGCCAAGGCAATTCACTCTTTAAGGCAGTCCATTTGTTCATCATCTCAAAGACAAAACACAATCCGTTATGCATTCAGTTTAATTGGTAAATCAAAAACCAGGCAATGCCATCTGAATATTTTAAGTCAAACAGTTGTTATATTAGAGCAAAAAATATATAATGGGCAAACCTGCAGTGTTCAATGAAGTGAAGTACAACATTAGGGAAATTAAAGACTAATGGTGGAAGCCAGAAAGCAGGACTGAACTAATGACATCAAGCTTTATTAGCTCCTCTGAGTAAACTCAAACTGTTTGTCTAACAGGCCAAATATGAGGGTATTGATTTTAATCTTCATGCAATTTTATAGATGCCAGTGCTATAATGTGCTTGATCATATTAGATGCAGTCCATTGACATACTTGGCATGGCATGTTTGTATAAATAGGAAGTTCCTATTCAGAACTGGCTCTGTCCATTATAAATACAGGAACAGAATCATTTCCGTATGTGCATTCTTCCGCTGATACAGACCGGAACTGAGAAATATGACTGAGAAATATAATGGTTAGTGAATCAAAAACACACAGTGTGACTTGTGTAGACTAATTCCCATACTAATTAATCTTATAGGGTTCTTTTTAGTGACTGAAAAGCAGTGAGATCAGCTACCCAGGGGTGCGTTTCCCTTACAATGACATAACTCGCTGTTTAACTACCATAATACGATGCATTGTTGAACAAATCAACTAGCTAGTCACGACTGTTTCCCTAAACCGTATTGTTGCAAACCTGTTGTTCAGCCACATTGGCGAATGATGTCACGCAGGTGGTGGAGTAATAACTTCTTTAAATGAATCCATTTGAGATCAAATTAATGCTAGATTTTTTGCTATAAATTAGCCTACAGACATGGCATCTGAGGACCAATTCTCATTTTTCTATGTTATTTTAAATCTCTTGACACACTAAATTTTACTATGTAAATGACATTTGTATATATTCCAAATAAAAGATAGGTTGTACATTTTACTTAATGTCAGCTTGCTTATTTTGCTCAAGATAGCAATTTATTAAGTCCCCATGTCTTAAAAACAAGAAACTAAGCTTCTAACCACAGCTTGAAGAGCAGTCGTTCCAACCACACAAGTTTGCGATGCAGTTTGCGAATGTTCGTTTGAACTATGGTTTCTGGAAACACCAAATCATTGAACTATGTAAGTAACGACGGAACTTGCGATGTTAGTTGGCTAACGATGCTTTTGGGAAACGCACCCCAGATAGAGAGCAATTATTGAAATAACGTCAATGGTGATGTGTCAACGCTAATTGCATTGAATTAGCATTACAAAGAGATGTTGGTTCTATATCACTTTTGCACCCGCAATTAATGTTGAAACAAAGGTGAGGTTTAAAAAAAAACAAAAACAAAAAAAAAAAACAATGGTAATGTCATTGAATCAGCGTTACACTATGATGTTGATTCTACGTCTGTCATGGTTTGCTCCATTGAAGACGAAGATGAATACAAAAATCAAACAAGGTTTATTTTAGAACTAGAAACATACTCCAACAGTATAACAGTGTGACTCAACACGAGCAATACCAGACAACTAGTGTGAAAAGGCAGCAACTTAAATACACGGTAAATGATGAACACCTGTGATCAAATTAATTACCATGACAACTAAAAGGAGGCGGGAAAACGGAGATGCATTTAGATGCATACGCAAAAAATTGGGATCGTATAAGCGTTTCCTCCAGACGGATCTGGCATTTTTGGAGCATGGAACCAGTATATTTTGAAACCGGGTCCCAGAGTGGATAAATCTGAAACCCTTGCATTTCATGTGTACAGCCAATCCGTATATTTTGTGAAACAATGACGTCATCACCCCACATGTTGACCCTAGTCAGGCATCACTACGTCACTGAAACGAGGCGGGACTCAGGGTAAGATCCATTTGCAGCTTTATTTAAACAGAGTTCGTAGTCAAACAGGCAAAGGTGGAACAACAGCAAACAGGAATGGCAGAGAGCAGGCAGAATCGTAGTCGAGTAACAGGCAACGGGTCAGGGCTGGCAGATAACAAACGTAAATCCAAAACAGAGCAAAGGGTCCAAAGGGCTGGCAGCAGAGTATCATAAACGAGGAACAGACAGGATCAGAAACAGGCAGACAAACAAGAATCAAGAATGCTCAGAACTGTAACGAAAGTTAACAAGACCTTGCAAAGTATGTGAGTGTGTGAATGGTTTAAATAGTCCAGATAATATGCTGCAGCTGGGTGTGGTGATTACTGATTGGTGAAGGGAGTGCAGGTGATTGCCAGGGAGGATTGTGGGAAATGTAGTCCAGGAATGAATGGGAACGTGACAGTCACGTAACAGCAACAACAATAACAACAACAACAGCGGACTACATGCTTGTGTTCGTGCTGCAGAAGCTATTAGCCTATTAGCTTTACTAAAATAAAATTTTATTTCTAAACTTTACTAAAGTTTGTATACAGCGCGCAAGGTTTATGCGCATGCTCCAAGTCTTATTCTCCATTTTTAGTCTATCTCTGTGGCAGAATTACAGTGCCACATACTGATCTGGCATGTATAATACATCGTTTTGAGTTGGTTTCAGTGGTTTCGTGTGTACGCAGATATTTCTTGAGACAAGGGAAAAAAAAAATCGGATGGGGGAAGCTCAACAAACTGAACATAACTGTGACATTACGCCCCCTCCAAGAAGGTGTGACCCCACGCCATAACAAAAACAAATTAACAGATGAGGGTGGAGGCTTTGGAGGCGGGCGAGGAGCTGGAGAAGGGCTGGAAAGAAGGAGCTGGCAGAGGGCTGGCAGAAACAGGTAGAAGGTGTGTTCGACATCGGCTGCGGCCGGATGCAACCGATCGGCGAGAGTAGCCGTGTGCAGGTGGGGAGGAGCTGAAAACGGAGACGTGAAGTTGGACACTTTCTGCTTCCCGTAGTGACGCTCGCGCTGCGCTTGCATACTTTATCACAACTGAAGTGAAATAAATGCAATATTTGACTAACACTCCGATCTTTCAAAAATACATTTTCATTCAATACTTTATGTACTGCTTACAGCGTATTTTTACAATAATAAAGTACAACATAAGCATTTATTATTTAAATACCAGTGTAACGGGGTCTACGCTTTTTATCAGTTTTATTTTGATAAACACGACACAATATAACTTTGTGACTACATGAAAAGAACTTTAACGGTTATAAAAATACAGATTTGTGAGCATTAGTGGAACTGAAGGCGTGACAATAAACATGAAACGCACGTGATCGTTGTCATGCGGTGAAACCGGCCAATCATGAAACAGCTGTGTCGTCATCAGAACTCGTGCAGCTCCTCTTGAGATGCTGCGCTGGCTGACTCGGATGGCTGCTCTCGAATCGCTCTCGCAGTACTTTGAAATCACACGTCACAGTCACATGCCTTCAGCGCCAGCTCAAGTCAGACAAAAGTACTAACTGGAATGCACTGCTTCAAGTCAGCCGCCGATCGGTCTGCGCAGTGCCGCATGAGCTCGAACACACCTAGAGACTCCACCGAAGAACTGATGGTGGAAGCATCCATGAGGGGCGTTGATGGGAGGAGCGGCCACGAACGCTCGAGGTGACATCAGAGCTCCTGAGACCAAATACTCTAACTATGATTATAGTATCGTTAAATTCTGGTTATTTAATCCATTTATCTAAAATCTATTAATGCTTCAACATCAAATGGAACCACTTTGGCAGATGTGTTCAATTTTTTTTTCAGCTAAGTTTATCTCCAGCCCTAATTAAACTCACCTGAAGCAGCTAATTAAGGTCTTTAGGATCACCGAAAACTTCCAGGCAGGTGTGTTGGAGCTGAACTCTGCATTAAGAGGAATAAACGCTTCTGAGCTATAGCTATTTCTCAGAGGACTTAAGTATGGGATGGGAACACTATAAATAAACTACATCTCAGCTCATTTTCCATGAAGCATATAGTTTAAGTAACAAGTGTTCCAAGTTTATCTCGTAGAATAAAAGAACTAAGATTTTTCAATGACAGTTTTTTTAAAGCTGCAGATTCACCTTATGTGGACCTTAATCTCTTTAAATATCACAAAATAGCCATTGCAGACACTTGCTCATAAACACAAAATTTTGTGTGTGTGTGATTGTGCAAACACTGAGTAATAGACTTGATACAAGAAATGTACTATGTATAAAGTGCAACATTCTTGCTTATGTTCATGTCACTTTAAGAAGTTTGTTAAATGTTGTTGGAACTTTAATCAGGAAGTTCCTAATAAAGCAAGATGCACGTTTTAAGAATGTAGAAAAATTGATGGTTTATTCAAACACATAACACATAAAATACATAACTAATCTAACAAACACAGACATACAAATCACGCATACACGGGAAATGAGAAAGTGGAAGTTAATGAAACCACAACATAACAGAGGAATGCAGCTATGAAAAGAGTCATATAACTGACAGGAAGAACCATCAGTTTCTCACTATAAAGCACCTTTGTTAACAAAGGGGTTTACAACTTAATACTAAATCTTTGTTTAGTGTTCAAATGTACGATACTTGCAAATGCCTTAGCTGTTGAAGAGTGTCCAGATATGCAGTCTCAGGAGAAATTCTTGATGGTTCGGTCCAATGGTGCTGAAGTTAGCAATCGATTTCTCCTGCGTTGAATGAAGAAATTATGATGAACTTGCATGGTTCGTTTGACTCTTGTAGTTGGGAAAGTAGTTCTCTCTCTCTCTTCAAGGTAAGCACATGGCTGGAGTGCAGGTTGAGGCCTGCTGGCCCTGAGCCAGAGAGGCCACACAGCAACCAGGAGATGACGAGAGTCAGTCGGAGGAGTAAGAAAGCAAGCGGAACTGTGTGTGGCTCTTTAAAGTCTGGGAAAAGTCACACTTCTTAGGATTGACCTGACCAATGAGAAAGGTGGAATTTCTGTGTGGAAAATTCCTCTGTGAGGAGTTTTATGGCTCTTTGTGATTAAAATGGGCCTGGTGGGTTTGTGTCCATTTATACTCCGATTAATACAACAAACACACACTGCATTCTATGTGGAGGTGAGCTACATGAAAGTGTGAGTAGTTAAATGAGTATTAATTACATAAGAGACACGATATGGGTAGGGTTACATTAACTAGTAATTCACTCATAAAGAGTGCATAAAACAACATACAAAGCAAGATACACTGTACAAGACAGTTATAATCACACACACAATGTTCCTTTATTCAACAGTTCGTCTATAATGCAGGAAAGTCTGATTAAAGGACTATGGGTTTTTCCTATGGCCTCTGCTTTTCCACGTGACAACATTCTTTAGAGCAAAAAAAAAAAAAAAACATCTTATCAGTTGGCATCCATGGTCACTGAGGCCTTTCTTGCCCAAGTTGGTCTTTTGGGGGATGAGTCCACAAACCCTAGAGCGAGTTTTAAAGATTATTTGTTGAATATAACAAATAATTGTTTCTGATTTGTCTGTCGTTACTTGTATCTGAAATAATCTCATCTGGTTTGGCAACAGACTGAGGGAAGTAAATGCAATAAGAAATGTATTTGTTTATTCCAAATATTTATTCCTCAGAAGTACTAAAAGAATCATTAATGCCACAGTTAAGAAGCTAGAATCATTAAGAGGAATCATTAAATTCCTTACGATTCTCATCCCTGGAGTTAAGAAGCCTAGCCAAAACCATTAATTACAAAGGCAGTGTCCACTTAAATTTGGCGATCAGAAACTCAGCAGAATATACATAGACATGACTTGCTGAAAAATAGATAAAAATAGCATATCAGAACACAGACAGCTTCTGTCTTTTCAGCCAAAATAATTTGTGCTATGAATCATCTGCGTAGCTCTCGGTGACGTCACGTGACATGCAGCGAGGCATACTCTTTCCTGCAGAGAGACAGAAAGTGTGGGAGAGGAAGAGACAGCGAGAGAAAGAATCAGAGGGAGTGGGAAGAAGAGTGATCCGAAGAAGCTTCTGCCTGACTGGCTGCACATCCACGTGGCCCGCCTGCTTCCATGCGCCAGCTGCACTTCTCTAATGCTCATCACTTATGGAGCAGCTCTTATCTTCCAGTTACAATATTAGGAGGTTGAAGGAGTGTTTGTTTGTGCTTGGCGCATTCCAGATGAGCTGGGTTTCTCACTGGCTCTAAGATGCAGCATCAAAGACTATGCTCTGGATTATGCAGAGACACCCATGGGCCTTTTTTTTTCAGCCCAGGACCCCCCTCTCTCTGTTTGTGTGTAAGTCAGTCAAACACAGACATGATGTTTTTTTCAGGGTGATTAAGTAGTAGGAGCTTCTGCCCATCTTATATTTATGTGGCTTTTTTTGCCATCCACACAGTGTCTTAACCCTTTGTAGATTGTTTCTTTGCCATCTTGTGCTTTCTGCATTGTTTGTCAAGCATGTTTGAAGAAGGATAATGCACCATAATTGAACTGACAATGCCCCTTTTCTTTCAAGTAATTTGAATTGAGGAATAAAACAGGAAGTACCACAAAAATTAAGTTAAAGGAGTAGTCCACTTTTAAATACACTTTTCCTGATAAATTTACTCACCCCCATGCCATCCAAGATGTTCACGTCTTTCTTTCGTCAGTCGAAAAGAAATGAAGGTTTTTGATGAAAACATTCCAGGATTATTCTCCTTATAGTGTATTTCAATGGCTACCAACAGATTGAAGGTCCATATTACAGTTTCAGTGCAGCTTCAAGGGCTTTAAACGATACCAGATGAGTAATAAGGGTCTTATCTAGCAAAACGATAGGTCATTTTCGAAAAAAATACAACCGTTTATGCTTTATAAACAAAATATTGCCTTGAACGTACTTTCCATTCTTCATAACGCTTACGCTGAATGTTCTACGCATTCCCTATTCAACTTACGAAAAAAAAAAAACGAAACTGGCGCCGCGTTCGTTCCGTAAGTAGAACATAGACAGTAAAAGAAATGGACACAGCGACCCCATTGGAACTCAATTGAGACAAGTGAAGCCCATTTTTAGCGATTTTTAGCACTTCCGTTTCTGACGCGCAGACTCAAACTAAGCTTGATGACGTCAGCAACCTGTCTGACAGATGTAAATCTTCTAGTAGATGTGCGTGCAAACTGCCATCGTTAATCTTGCAGAGACGGCGAGCTTGAGCGGGGAATTCTTTGGCGTGAGTGAGCAAGAGTAAGTATTCTGATTAATTATTTTGTATAGTATTTTAAAATGTAACGCCAGTACGCCATATTAAGTTAATGCATACTATTGCCTGCGAGCTTCTCCTCCTGTCTGTACGGTAATTTCTCTACTGTGCGACAGAGAGTCGAGTGGTTATGACGCAATCGTTAGCCTATTTTTACAAAAACTGTTTCTACGGGGCCATAATGTAACATAGAAGGTAATGGAGCCCTTTATACATTGTCGTGTATCTTTAGAAATAAATAATGGACAAATGGAGTCTTTAAACGCCTCAGATGTAAAGTTATTCGCTGTCAAAGTGACGCCAAAATGAATGGGAGTCAATGGGATGCTAACGCAAGTGA
Organism: Megalobrama amblycephala; assembly: GCF_018812025.1. Taxonomy (NCBI): domain Eukaryota; kingdom Metazoa; phylum Chordata; class Actinopteri; order Cypriniformes; family Xenocyprididae; genus Megalobrama; species Megalobrama amblycephala. The sequence continues at coordinate 56,123,694 of NC_063044.1, read as the reverse complement.
AGTTCTGCTACAAGATGGCGGCACGTGGCCGACTTTAACTTCCGGTCGACTTCCTTGGGCACTGAAGTAGAATAGGGAAGGCGTAGAACATTCAGCGTAAGCGTTATGAAGAATGCGGAAGCGGAAAGTACGTTCAAGGCGATATTTTGTTTATAAAGCATAAACGGTTGTATTTTTTTCGAAAGTGACCGATCGTTTCGCTAGATAAGACCCTTATTACTCATCTGGTATCGTTTAAAGCCTTTGAAGCTTCACTGAAACTGTAATATGGACCTTCAATCTGTTGGTAGCCATTGAAATACACTATATGGAGAAAAATCCTGGAATGTTTTCATCAAAAACCTTCATTTCTTTTCGACTGACGAAAGAAAGACATGAACATCTTGGATGACATGGGGATGAGTAAATTTATCAGGAAAAATGTATTTAAAAGTGGACTTATCCTTTAAAATAATTCATTTAAAAATGTAATTAAAAAAACAAAAACAAAAAAACAATGTGTGGACAACCATTTTTTCTTTTTAACATTGATAATAAGAAATGTTTCTTGAGCAGCAAATCATCATATTAGAATGATGCTGAAATTTTTTAAACATTTTAATATACATTAAAATAGAAAACAGTTATTTTAAATAGTAATAATGTATCACAATATTACTGTTTTTACTGTATTTTTGATTAAATAAATGCAGCCTTGGTGAGCAGAAGAGACCTTACCTTAGTTTTTGAAGATACAAGTGGATTCAGATGAGCCTGAATCATGCAAAACACTGAAGCTACAGTGCAATTTGTACACATTCTGTGTGCGGATAAGCTTTGACAGATGGTTTTTATGTTTCCGCTACATGGCTGGAATATTAATATCTTGACAGGCTTGCCATGACAGAAGTGACTTATCACATGTTCCAGCTGCCTTTGAACTATCAACCGTTGCGTGAACTCAGTGATCTTTGAAACGAAGAACCGACCTCCGGCTCACTTCTCGACGCATGACTATTACCCACATCATGTTCCCTTTGTAGCCCCCCCAAACCCTGGAAGACTGTCTCTCACTACACAGCCTGTCCTAGGTCAAGAGTGTCAGGGTTCAGCCCTCATCTTCTGATCTGCCCTGTAAATATTTTCTCTGGCCTTTTACTCAAGATCCTGACAGATGATGCTTCCTGAGGAAGAGGAGGGGAAAAAAAAATATGCTACCATCTCAATTTCCCCTCCTTTTTCATTGTGATTGATTTTCCCTTAGAGGAATGGTGACAGGTAGATGAAGTTATATCCCTTTCTCCTCGTCCCATTTGTTGCCCTCCAGAGATTCAATCAAAATTTTAAGCTCCAGTATTTATGCTTCTCCTCTCCCTTTTGAATCCACATATAAGTGGAGGCCATGAGGGGACAAAGTGAATAGAATACAGACACAAATTCTGATGCCGCCACCATTACTGCAGTCAAACACTGATAATTACCATAATGTGCATGTCAAGTGTTTATCCTTGTTTAATTTAAGTCTCCTTTCTCATAATTTCACTGGGTTTTTTTCTTTTATGTTCCAGGGTTTGATTTTTATTAAAGGTGCCCTAGATTCAAAAATTGAATGTACCTCGGCATAGTTGAACAAGAGTTCAGTACATGGAAATGACATACAGTGAGTCTCAAACTCCATTGTTTCCTCCTTCTTATATAAATCTCATTTGTTTAAACGACCTCAGAGGAACAGGCGAATCACAACATAACATTAATATGATCATTAATATGTACGCCCCCAATATTTGCATATGCCATCCCATGTTCCTAACATTATGAAAGGCATTAGACAAGGGATGTAAGGACGTCTGGATCTGTGCACAGCTGAATCAACAGACTAGGTAAGCAAGCAAGGACAACAGCGAAAAATGGCAGATGGAGCGATAATAACTGACATGATCCATGATATCATGATATTTTTAGTGATATTTGTAAATTGTCTTTCTAAATGTTTTGTTAGCATGTTGCTAATGTACTGTTAAATGTGGTTAAAGTTACCATCGTTTCTTACTGTATTCACGGAGACAAGACTGTCGTTATTTTCATTGTTAAACTCTTGCAGTCTGTATAATTCATGAACACAACTTCATTCTTTATAAATCTCTCCAACACTGTGTAATGTTAGCTTTAGCCACGGAGCACAGCCTCAGACTCATTCAGAATCAAATGTAAACATCCAAATAAATACCATACTTACGCGATTAGACATGCTGCATGACGAACACTTTGTAAAGATCCATTCTGAGGGTTATATTAGCTGTGTGAAATTTGTTTATGGTGTTTAAGGCAAGCGGGGCGTGGAGCACGAGATTTAAAGGGGCCGCGTACCCTGAATCGGCCCATTTATAATGATGCCCCAAAAAAGGCAGTTAAAAAAATTAATAATAAAAAAAACAAAACTATGGGGTATTTTGAGCTGAAACTTCACAGACACATTCAGGGGACACTTAAGACTTATATTACATCTTTTGAAAACATGTTCTTCGGCACCTTTAAAACAAATTATTTTATTTTATTTTATTTTTGCTACTTTTCAAATGTCATTTTGGATATATTTTCAGATTTTACCATATCCCAGACCAAGTCTTTCAATCTTAAAATATGAAAATCCATCACAAAAGGTAGACAGAAATAGGAAAATGCTGTAATGCTCTTTACAGTAACAGCAGACTGCAGCTGTCTTTCTATTCCACATCAGAGCAGTGAAGCGAAACCAGTCCTCTCATGCTTTGAATGCAGTGTGTCCACTTATTTAACTGTCCTATCAAGCCTGATGGCACACAAAACCTACTGTCAGGCAGGTTTTTTTTTTTTTTTTTTTTTTTTCGGTACTGTTTGACTTTAAAGGGATAGTTCACCCAAAAATGAAAATTCTGTAATATTTTATTCACCTCCATTTTGTTTACTTTCTTCTGTGGAATTAGAAAATTATTGCTGCATTTTCAAGCAGGGGTCTTCCATACGATGGCTAATGACAAAAGCTGTTAAGGTCCCAAAAATGAAAAAATGTATTCTGATGTCATATGATAGCTATGTGTGAGGAAAAGAAATGTAAGCTATTATTCACTGTTAATCTTTTCCTCCAGATGAGCTGTTAACTTGGAAACTGCCGCAGTCACTGGGTCTGAGATTCTTTGCAAATTTTCCTTTTATGAGGGTGAGTAAATAATGACTGCATTTTTGGCTGAACTATTAATGTTTGTTTTATCTGCTGACAATATCGCGTTAGTAGCCTGTAACGTCAGCGATTGATTCTCTTGCAGGCTCCAGGGACTTTGTGTTTATCTTTAACCCACTGTCTGCTGTCATGGTACAGAGCAGAATGCAGCTTTGAGCTCTGTGCCCCCGTCTCTGCTCTCAGTTTATGCCTATGGCAACAATGTGTCCTTACCAATGTCATCTATGAAATCTATAGCTATTTATGCGTAAGAGTATGCAATGCAAAAGATAAGATGAGAAAACATATGATGGGGGAAAAAAAAACTGCTGCGATAACTGAAAAAAAGTAAGATTATACCAATGCCACCTATTTTAATGAGATCCGCAATGCCACAGCTGAAAGTAGATCATTTAGATACAATTTAGATATTCAGAGCAAAAAGTCCCACCTTAGTGTGAGATACAGAGACCCATTTACAACGTTCATAGTTTAATCTGCTGTTATATTAGATACAGATCTGCAGGGTTTGTTTTATTACTTACAGTTTTACTCTGTTTTATTCCATGTAGTTTTTATTGAACTTTTTGTTAGTGCCAGTGAAAATATTTTCTGTTTTATACTATTTGGTGTTCTATAACTTGCCTTTAGCGTTACATTCGAAATTGGATGTGGGATCTTTCTACTTGACATTCCATCATAGTGTTTGTTTGACCGATTCTTGGAAGATGATGTTGGAATAGGCCTATAAGAAAAACAAAACAGAAAAGCTAGATTGCGCAGCTGTTTGATTGTCAAGGCAACTAAACTGCAGACGATAAATGATGCTTTGCATTGCTAGCATGTGTTCTTCAGATGTACGGTTATCATTTACTGTTTTGCACACCTGTCTCAGCAAATCTTTGAGAAACAAGTTTTCACTTTCACTCATTAATGAATTTTATGTGCTTAAATGTTTATAAACCAACTTCCTCTGTGCTGACATCACATGATGTAATATACCTGCATTTAAATGAAATCAGAAAGTTTCCATGTGGTGTTTTTTTTCTTCTTTTTTCTAAGTAGGAATTTTGGCAATTCTGACATTCTGAATCCAACAGAAAACATATTTTTCTTTAAAAAAACAACTAAATAATGACTTTATTCAACAAATATCTAGTGATGGGCAATTTCAAAACACTGCTTCATGAAGATTCGAAGCTTTACGAATCTTTTGTTTCAAATCAGTGGTTCGGAGCGTGTATCAAACTGCCAAAGTCACGTGAACTATTGAAATTTGAAAAAAAACTTATGACGTAACAAAGCCTCGTTTACTGAAATCATGTGATTTTGTCACTTTTGTCAATGTAGGCTTCACTGAGCCATCAGATTTGATCAAAAATATCTTAATTTGTGTTCTGAAGATGAACGAAGGTCTTACGGGTTTGGAATGACATGAAGGTGAGTAATTAATGACTGAATTTTCATTTTTGGGTAAACTAACCCTTTAATCCATAGTGTATATTTCATGTCGCCTTCCTGTAGTTCAAGAGCATGGCACTGTAAGGACCACTCAGTAGCCCAAAGATTGAATCCAATGGCATGGGCAAAAGTATAATGTGTGTAGGTGTTCAATCAGTTTGACCTATCCTGGAAACAGACACCAAACCTTATTGTAAAATGTAACCTGAATTTTTGTTCTTGTTTGTTAGCCTGTAAATAATTTTATCAAAGCTGTGCTCTGTGCATATATAAACTGTGCATGTATAAAAGTACAAAAATGAGACTCATATGCCTTATTCCACATAATTTGCTGTATTAACATCTCTTTCTACCTGTAAACACGAATCAACAATCCAGCAACTTTTCAGACAAGTAATTGAACCCCAGCCTCAAGTCAAGTCACATGCTGTTATGTAACATACTTCACACAATCATGCTGTTCAGTGAGTGCATTTCTTTATGTGTGAACTGTGAAGCCTTTGTACTTTTTAGCTCACATGTGGGGCACATTAGCTGTCCTTCTATCAGAGTGCACCTCAAATAAGAATACGGCTCTATCGAAAGAGCCACAGACTTGTGGATCAATTATAACCTTAGCAACCTCTGTCAAGACGTGGGAGCAGGCAGGAGGGAGCGGACGAGCATTTCGAAATTGAGGTGACGTCAGGGTTATCATATTCTTTTCAACTGCCCACCAAGTGCAGATTACTCGTCGGGGAGCGATTCAGTCGGCGTCAGCTCTTGTCTTTCCAGGCAAATTGCAATAGCTGTGACTGCGATTTATCAGTGTCCAGCAGGAACTAAGCCTGTGGGCAAAAGAGGAGAGAGCATCTGTCTGTTAAGGATAAGCATAACCTATACTGAATAGTTAACTTCAATTCTCAGAGATAGCTGTCAGCACGATTGCTGTCTGTAATTCTTGGTGATAAGATTATTTTGGCTTTTAGTAAGGGTGTCGGATGTGTACGTTTAGCATGTGACAGTAGTCTGCCACACACAGTGAAGTCAGAAGAGAAGAAACCTGTGTGTTGACTGTAGAGTGATCACTGTAATGTGTTCCTGAAGAATACAATCAACCCAGTATGAAGAGAATGCATGATTGGAATGTTTATAGTTAAAGGGTTAGTTCACCCAAAAATGAAACTTCTGTCGTTAATTACTCACCCTCACGTCGTTCCACACCTGTAAGGCCTTTGTTCAACTTCGGAACACAAATTAAGATATTTTTGATGAAATCCGAGGGTATCTGAATCACACGTAGGCAGCAACGTCATTGCACCTTTTGAAGGCCGGAAAAGTAGTAAAAACATAGTGAAAATAAAAAAGTGACAAAAGTGGTTCAATTGTAATGTTATGAAGCAACGAGAATACTTTTTGTGCGCAAAAACAAAACAAAAATAACGACAGTTTGAACCATTGTCATACATAGTGAACTCAGTGCAGGCTTCCTTGTTTACGTCTGAATGCCAACTCATTATTGGCCGGCTCTTGCGTCAGCATCACATGCATGCGTCGTGGTGCTCACGTGTTCAGCTTCGGCCAATAATGAGCCGGCATTTGAACGTAAACAAGGAAGCTTTAATAATAATAATAAAAAAGGTTATATTTTTGGTGAATGTAAAGGCCCTTTCACACCAAAAGTGAAATGAATAAGTCTCAGACAGAAGGAAATGCAAATTCACACCTGTACAGTAGAGGGCGCAGCTCAAACAAACCTTTCAGCTGTGCTGCCATTCTGGATTGCAGAAAAATAGGATGTAGGAGAGGAAGGTTTAACACTCTTCAGCAATACAAAAAAAACAACGATTTGAAACAAATGTGCCATGTTTGCTTATTCATATGGTTGAATTGGATCATCAATGATCAGCAGCAAAAACATAATTAAGTGAGATAACATGCATAAAGTATATTTGTGTTATTTAACATATTTTAATATTGCAAGTTTGGTTAATATTTGCATTTCAGAGTTTGAGCTTCACTGTTTTTATCTGTTTTTTTGTAAAAGTGAGATGAGTAAATGCAGGCTTATATTTATAACTACAATAAGCATCATGTTTACACAGCACACACAATGCCTCTACACTTCACGACTTCTCTCAACATGGGGACAGGAGAGCTGTCAGTCAATAAATGGGAAAACTAAGTAACAACATGCATTACATATTTGAAAAAGTAACTCAGATATTTTGTTTTAAATTTTAAAAGTAATGCATTACTAGTGACTAGCTCCTTGAAAAAGTAATCTGAATTTGTAACTCTCGTTACTTGTAATGTGTTACCCAAAACACTAATTATAACAATCAAACAGTGTACAAGCTAATGCAGATAGAGGGCTATTCACATAAACAGTTCAATCAGTTTTGCTGACACCACTGCTTTAATGTGATTATTTAATGGGGCAAACTTTCAAATGACTATAGAAGTTGCAAAAAAGATCCAAGATCCAGTCTAAATGGTCTAAATGATCAAGTCATAATTGAGAAATTTACTAGGGTTTTCAAACTGGGGTTAAGGACCATCAGGGGGCATAAAAAGCATCAGGGGGTCAGTGGAAAAGTTCAGAAAAAATGCTAAATAATAAATAAATGCTAATATTTTATTGTTGTTTTTATATCATACTTAGGGTGCCAGGGGGTTAATGAAAAAATGAAAAGAAAAATGTATCTATTATTATTTAATTATATATAATTATCTTGCAATTCTGACTTCTTCCTCCCTCAGAATTGCTAGTAAAAATAAATAAATAAAAATAAAAATTGTGAGATATAGGCCAGAATTGCAATAAATAAATGGTTAAATTACAGCTTAATCAAGAAAATTAGGAAATAAACTTGCAATTCTGAGGGGTAAAAAGTCAATTGTGAGCTAAAAAGTCTCAATTAAATGTTATTATTGTTTTCATTGTTATTTTTATTTTATTGTTTTATTTTATTTTTGTTATTAAAGTCAGAAAATTAAACACTCAAATCTTATTGAAGGATCTTGTTTGAAAATATGAGAGTAAATATGCTTTGGTCTAGGAGATATGGTTACTGTATATGACAACCACATTTCTTCATTCATTTCTTTTAATGAGGAATGCCATTGATCTGTAAGAAGACAGTAACATTGCAACCACTGCAATACAAAGGTCAAATGTTGGCCAGAAATGTATAAGCTTGTGAAGAATTCTGTTCATAATAATTGAGAAAATAATTGTGAATTCATGAACAGGTTCGTTCAATTTCGTCGCAGGGGGATTTCAGACACCATTTGAAGGTCATTCAACCTTTAATTTATTGGAGCTTCAGTCAAGCAGCATAGGTTTACTCAAACGTTACTCAAAAACATCATACAGGGACTCTTGTGTGCTGACCCGCATTAAACCAGGTTGTGGGGAGGCAGAGTTCCTACAGCCTTAATCCCTGGAAACTCTCTTCAAAGAGCAGTGCTGTTGTCAGAAGTGATTTCTTCATGGAACCAGTTGGCAGCACAAAGTTTCTCCAAAACCCTTCTGTAATCTCTCCAGCCTTTATCACAGATCGGAGAGGCATCCACACCTTTTGAAATGCTAATGAGAGAAAGGCTGCAAAAGCTCATTTGTCAGATCAGATGTAAACCATTACCTGTCTTAAAAGGGAGAGACAGCTGAGGAGGAAGGCTCAGAAAAGGTGACCCTCCGAGTTATTCACCGTAACAACCGGTATTTCACTTCAATATGGTAATGTTTCTTATGGTAATTAATATTTATGACTAAATAATAAAAGAGCTTTGCAAAATCTGGACTTTTAAAAAAACAGTATCAGCCTGAATGTATTATGAGAGCATAAATATTTATTGCAAAGTTTGATATGCAAATTAGATTGTCATCCAAATCACTACACCAGGCGTGCAGTTTCCTTTAAATGGCAGTCAGAGGTCATCTTTTCCTTCACTTCTGTTTAGATCCATTTTATACAAGATCTGTATGACTATGTTCTGATTACTGTAAAAAGATAAATGAAAAAAAAAATGCCTTATTTGAAACACATATAGTTACACATAAATACACTGATCTGGCTTAACATTATGACCACCTTCCTAATATTGTGTTCATCCCCTTTTGCTGCCAAAACAGCCCTGACCCGTCAAGGAATGGACTCCACTAGACCCCTGAAGGTGTGTTGTGGTATCTGGCCTCCATGGATCGGATTTGTTCATTCTGCACATCCCACAGATGCTCGATTGGATTGAGATCTGGGGAATTTGGAGGCCAAGTCAACACCTCAACCTCGTTGTTATGTCTTTTGCTTTCTGGCAGGGTGCATTATCCTACTGAAAGAGGCCACAGCCACCAGGGAAAACAGTTTCCATGAAAGAGTGTACATGATCTGCAACAATGCTTAAGTAGGTGGTACGTATCAAAGTAACATCCACATGGATGGCAGGACCCAAGGTTTCCCAGCAGAACATTGCCTAAAGCATCACACTGCCTCCGCCGGCTTGTCTTCTTCCCATAGTGCATCCTGGTGCCATGTGTTCCCCAGTTAAGAGATGCACATGCAGCTGGCCATCCATGTGATGTAAAAGAAAACGGACCACCTTCTTCCATTGCTCCGTGGTCCAGTTCTGATGCTCACGTGACCACTGTTGGCCCTTTCGGCGGTGGACAGGGGTCAGTATGGGCACCCTGACTGATCTGCAGCCCCATACGCAAGAAAACTGTGATGCACTGTGTATTCTGACACCTTTCTATCAGAACCAGCATTAAAGGGTTAGTTCACCCAAAAATTTAAATTCTGTCATTTATTACTTACCCTCATGCCGTTCCACACCCGTAAGACCTTCGTTCATCTTCGGAACACAAATTAAGATATTTTTGTTGAAATCCGATGGCTCAGTAAGGCCTGCATAGGGAGCAATGACATTTCCTTGATCTAATGAAGCTATCAGGCAGGCACAACAGCATCACAGTATACGTCCTCTTGATATAACATCCATAAATATGACGCAAATTGAACATTACAGAGTTATTCTTTTGCATTTATCATATATGTTTTAATATGATTAATTGTGCAACATTACAGGCTGATTAAGTTAACTGTAACTGAGCAGAGGAGAGAGAGAGAGAATGCAAATCAGATTTATAAATACTGGGCTGAAGCACAATGATCTATTCCAACAGTGTTACTGTCTAATTGCTCATTTTTAGCTATTCGTTGTGGACAGTTATCAACCGACCATATTTTACCCTGCAAAGCATGCAACAAAACCTTTTTAAGGCAGAGTTCTGTTATAATTATCTTTTCCAAGTCAGGATACGAGATTAGAGCTCCAGCGCCTCTCCAAATTCGAGGGGAAGCTAATGAAATGTGGCCTCAGTACTGCAATGATAGCGTGCTGCACATTTTAAGCACTTAAGCAATAAATCACATAACCAGGTCTATAGAGGAACAAGAAAACTTCAAGCTCAATCCTGAGCCATTCATGAGGAAGCAGAACAACGTGCGGATTCTCGCTGCAGTCAGAACTGCTTTATTTCCGAGAGCCGTCTCTTTCCCGATCACATGTCACCCACCATCTGTCTGAGAATGGGTGTAGTGTTGAGTGGAGGTGCTGGAATACAGGTGGCTCTCTTCCTGCAGTAATGAAATGATGGACACACAGAAAATGACTCATTCAGGGCTGATGGTGCAGATGATTGAAGGTCTCGGAGGGGCAGCGGTTAACACTCCTCACGCCAGCATGCACCACCTGTCTAACTATTTGCACACATTCTCCTCTAGGTCATGCTGAAGAACTGTCTGGCTGTTGTGCGTGCTGTGCTGTGAGCTGAGAGGTAAATTGTTTTACAGGTCTTGTAATGTGATTTAAAATCATAAATTGAAGTAATAAGTCGTTCATAGCTGCTCAATTGCCTTTCAGAAACACAATTTTTCCCATAATGTATTCAGGCGGTGAATTACCAAATAATATCTTTTGCTGGTATTGAGTAACTCAGGCGCATTTGTATTGACTGTGGACACTTCTGTGTAATCTGGAGGTGGATAAACTAGATATTGAGTAAAACGATCTAACATTGTATTGCATATTTGTATTGCATGTTCTGTTATGTGACAGTCTTAGATTGAAGTTGTGTAATATACACTGTGCACTTACAGTATATTATGCACTATTGTATAGACCTTATTTTCCAGAGAAACAAGCGCGCCGCCATCTTTAGAATATTGTCTTTGAACTTCCGGTTTTGCGGTAGCCCTGTATATTTCTATGGAAATAAGAATAAGAATAATTAACTGGTGAAGTGGATTTACCTGTTGTAGAGTTAATGAAAGTTATCATGAGCATTGTTATGTTTAAAGCAGATGTCTTAACAAATGTCAGTAGACCGGGAAGATTTTAAAATGAGCAGTTCATTCATAAATACAAGATCGCTGTGGAAATACAAGCCGGAAGTCAAAAGACAACGAGCGCAGCGCTGAAAAGAGACGGGGCTACATAAGGTCTATACGTGTATGAATTTTAGAAGGTTAGTTTATCATCAGACTCTGTTAGTCCCTTCCATATCACTACATAAGAAAACCTGTGAGTGCATGAAGTTCAGCATTACACACTTCGATTTTTATGTTAATTAAGTACACAAAATGTACGTCTTGTTGGAATTTTCAGTGTGAATTCACTGTTTATACACTGTAAAAAACCCAACTCGAAAAAGTGCAAATAACTGGTTTTGTTGTGCTGGTTCAGCAAAAATCCACAAAAAAGTCAGCACAATTACATTTAATTCATGTAGTCAACCTAACCCAAGCTTTATATATATATATAAAAACATACAAATATAAGTTCTGTAAACAATGCTTTGCAAGTTCAACCAAAAAACATTCTGCTAACTTATTAAATTAGAGTTAAGTCAATCTAAGTCAATCTCATTTAGAAACTGCCCTCCCATGTAGTAAAAAGCAAATGCTAATTGTTGGTTAAAATTATTTTATGTATGTGCAATTTATAATTTTGTGCCTGTATTTGATTATCACATCTTCATATGGTGTATAAAGGTTTATAGCAGGTGTTAACAGTGATCAACAGCTAAAAAAAAAGGTCACTTGATTAGAGAGAACCATGCCGCCCCACTTTTGTTAATCACTATCACACCCCAACCTGACCCCGACCACACTCCACCACTTGGAGTCAGGACCCTCTTGACCCCCGCTGCACCCACCCACCACACCCTGGCAGTGGGGGCCAAGTAATGGAATCGGCTTTACGTGTCTCCCTGGGGGTCATCAGCGGCGTTACACTCAATCCAAGCGTGCTTGAGCTCTTCCCCCCAGAGAAAGCATGCATAAACCGGGAGCCAGTCCGTGCTGGAGACCGGATGCTGCTCAACGAAAGCAGCAGACACGTAAAATCCTATGTGAGAACTGCATTTCGCATACGCAATCCCACGAAGGATTGGGCACAGACTCGCTGAGTGAAGCTTCATGAAGAAACTTCTCTCGACCGTCTGTATTGAGTCTTGCCTTTTCCGTCCCGCAGTTAGATACACACACACTGAGCTCGAGAGAGAATTCCAGCGTTTATACAGGACTGCAGCAGAAGTCGTGAATATTTAGAACGCGTGTCACTGTGACGTCACTGAGCTTCATCTCTTCATGATGGAACTAACTGGTACAATATCTAAACACCCTGTCAAAAACTACAAATAAAAAGATGAGATTTTGCTGGACTTTTTTTAAATGCAATTTATAACAACATTTTCCTAATAACCTTGTGATAATACTGTATTTATTGCTATTTTTTGAGCCTGTACAGATATTTCCTATTTACAGTGGGTACGGAAAGTATTCAGACCCCCTTAAATTTTTCACTCTTTGTTATATTGCAGCCATTTGCTAAAATCATTTAAGTTCATTTTTTTCCTCATTAATGTACTCACAGCACCCCATATTGACATTTTTGCAGATTTATTAAAAAAGAAAAAACTGAAATATCACATGGTCCTAAGTATTCAGACCCTTTGCTCAGTATTTAGTAGAAGCACCCTTTTGATCTAATACAGCCATGAGTCTTTTTGGGAAAGATGCAACAAGTTTTTCACACCTGGATTTGGGGATCCTCTGCCATTCCTCCTTGCAGATCCTCTCCAGTTCTGTCAGGTTGGATGGTAAACGTTGGTGGACAGCCATTTTTAGGTCTTTCCAGAGATGCTCAATCGGGTTTAAGTCAGGGCTCTGGCTGGGCCATTCAAGAACAGTCATGGAGTTGTTGTGAAGCCACTCCTTCGTTATTTTAGCTGTGTGCTTAGGGTCATTGTCTTGTTGGAAGGTAAATCTTCAGCCCAGTCTGAGGTCCTGAGCGCTCTTTACCTCTCTCACCAAGGCTCTTCTCCCCCAATAGCTCAGTTTGGCCGGACAGCCAGATCTAGAAAGGGTTCTGGTCGTCCCAAACATCTTCCATTTAAGGATTATGGAGGCCACTGTGCTCTTAGGAACCTTAAGTGCAACAGATTTTTTTTTGTAACCTTGGCCAGATCTGTGCCTTGCCACAATTCTGTCTCTGAGCTCTTCAGGCAGTTCCTTTGACCTCATGATTCTCATTTGCTCTGACATGCACTGTGAGCTGTAAGGTCTTATGGTGTGTGGCTTTCCTAATCAAGTCCAATCAGTATAATCAAACACAGCTGGACTCAAATGAAGGTGTAGAACCATCTCAAGGATGATCAGAAGAAATGGACAGCACCTGAGTTAAATATATGAGTGTCACAGCAAAGGGTCTGAATACTTAGGCCCATGTGATATTTCAGTTTTTCTTTTTTAATAAATCTACAAAAATGTCAACAATTCTGAGTTTTTCTGTCAATATGGGGTGCTGTGTGTACATTAATGAGGAAAAAAAATGAACTTAAATGATTTTAGCAAATGGCTGCAATATAACAAAGAGTGAAAAATTTAAGGGGGTCTGAATAATTTCCGTACCCACTGTATTTATTTATTTTCATTGATTTCTTTTTACTTCCTTTTTAATTTATTTTTGTGTCTAAGCCCTTGGTTTTACTGTTGAGTAAATTGACTGTAAATTGATTGCCATCTTGTTGTTATACTTTTGGTTTTCTTAATCTCTTCTTAAGCACTGAGCGGAAAAAAAGTGTGTGAATATCTCTATTAGTTGCACAGTTCACTGCGGGTGCATTAAACCACATTTAAGAGTACACTAAAAACTTAATTCTAATTTAATACATATTTAATTAATTAATTATATGGATTGTCTTAAATCATTACAAAACAAGACTAACCTGGCAGCGATTGAAGGAATACTTAATTTTTTTATTAAATGTACAATATAACACAATAATTATTCATTTTCTGTTTATTCATTAAAATGCATAACATCAATGTCATGCATACATGCAGTACAATAGTCATTACAATTCAAGTCTTATCATAACTGGTAAAACCTGAAAGTCAAATAAAGAAAACATTGATATTTTCTACTTTCTTTAGACAATATACAATATCACTAAATATTACTATTAAATACTATGGTAATGCCGTAAATGAGTCCTACCTGTCGCGGCATTCCTGTCTCTGCCTTATCCTATAAAATAACCTTTTTTATCATAGTAAAATCTACATATCATAATAAATAAATAATAAATGTATTGTTTAGCATAAAACATGTTGAAGATTAGCAGACAGGTAGTCGATTCATTGATGATAAGATGTTTCCTCAAACACAAAAGTGGTTTATCCAGTATTGTGAAGCCTCTTCTCCATTGACATCCATTAAAAAAAGATAGCATCTGGTTCCTGCATACTGGCAGCCGCAGCGTCAGCATTAGCCGTTAAGCTTTTTTAGCTAATGGCTGCAGGTTGAACTATTATCTTTGGTGTGAGGACACGCCTTCCAGGAGGGGGTACTAATGTTAGGAGTATGTTTTTGTTTCATTGTGTTCTTGTTTAGTTCTGTTCTGTTCCTGTTTGCCTGTGTCTCCTTTGCTCATTAGTTACCATGGATTCTATTCTGATTAATTACGCACCTGTTTCTGTTTCAGTTAATTAGCTCACTCTGTGCATTTAAGCCCTTATTTCTCTTGGTTCTTTGTTCAGTCTCAGTTCTATGAGTTGAGTGATTCCTATATTCTCCTGCATGTGTTTCCAAGTAAAGACTTAAAGTTACTGAATTTCCTGTTCCATGCGATTAATACCACAGCCAACATGTTACATGCTTACAAATCTCTTTTTTTTCTACTTTTTTTTTTTTAAGATCAAGAGCAAAATCATGATCAAAAGAAAAACTAAAATCAACTTGAAAAGAGAAATGAACAGTGTGGTATCTGTCAGAAGTTAGTAAGCTGCAATAAAGCACATGAGACAGGAGTAGCGAACTTCATCCATCTTGTTTACTCATCACTTCTCCAATCTCCACACACACTACATCATTACACAATACTTCAAAATAGAAGTCACAATATAATTCACTCATTGACACAACAGACAGCAAAGTATTGAACGACCTGAGAGTCATTGATTAGGGCAATGCAACTATAGATTTAAAATCTCTCCCTCTAAAGGCATAATCCATATTTGCTGAAGCAGCATCACTTTTTATCAGGAATTAGCTGTTTGAAACCACATGGACAAGCATATAGACATTTGCTAGGACCTCCGCTAATGATTTTTTCATAGTACTTTAGTTGCATTTTTAGGACAGGAGCATATAGTCTCAATCTGAACTTTTCTGTCTGCAAATATTGTCACACCAATGAAATGGTTGGATTTTTTTGAAAAGACACCACAAAAGGAAAATGTGGCATGTAATTAAGGGGTCACGGCATTTAAGTTGAGTTAAAACTGCAAGCACTCACTGTTTTATTGAGGAGGTTCTGCTGCTTTGAATCTGTCTGTCCTCCAGGGTGGAACACGCAGAAATCAGGTTTTTGGGCCCGCAGCTGTAAGTGGCTGATAAGGCCGTAGGCAGAAAAGCCAACATTTCGCCCCGGCTGTGCAACTTATCCCCCATCCCTTTTATAGGGTGTGATAGGCTCTGTGTCCTCACATTCTCAGTTCTCCATAGAGGAATGCGCAGGAGATAGGAGAGTCAAGCATGCTGCTGGATTAGTGCAACCAGCTCTACCTTACCGCAATTTGAGGAGCCTTACAACTGCAGTTGCTGTACATTGTGCTGTGGTTTTACAGTGCTGAAAAACTCTTAAACATCTGCAATTCAATTAGGAGTAGGGGACCCCGGGGCTAGTTGTCACATGGGGAAATAACCTGTATTGAGTATGAATTTTAAATTCCAATTGAGTTACTAAGGCTGCAACAGGATGCAGAATAGCATTTAAAATTTGAATTTAAGGAATAAAAATGAATTGAAATTCAAAGAAAGTAATACACTGTACAGTATCTGAAATGTACAAAATATATATAAAAATCCTTGAAGTTTGAAGGTTTATTTGCCTCACAGACAGGAAGATCAGTCGGTCAGACAATTCTTCAATTTAGAATTTTGCTCAACAATGAATGTGTGTTTTCTCTAGCAATTGGTTTTGTGTGTTATTTATTTTCTTTCCTTCAAACTTAAAGGATTAGTTCACTTTCAAATGAAAATTAGCCCAAGCTTTACTCACCCTCAAGCCATCCTAGTTGTATTATATGACTTTCTTCTTTCTGATGAACACAATCAGAGTTATATTAATAAATATCCTGACGCAGCCGAGTTCTCTAATGGCAGTGAACAGGGTTCACAAGTATGAGCTGAAGAAAGTGCCTCCATCCACATCCATCCATCATAACAAGTTATGAAGTAAGACCACCTTCCATATTCAACTTACGAAAAAAGTGTAAAACTCTTGCAGTTCAAAAAGCTTACGCTACGTCCTACACCTTCCCTATTCAACATTTACATTTTCTTCGTAACTTGAATACAGAAGGCGGGCTGGCAGAAGCTCGATATTTTACTTCATAACTTTTTTTTTTTTTTTACACAAACTCATCGCAGTTTTAAAAGTAAAATAAGATCTGTGGTTAACATTACTTTAAGAGACTATCTCTTAAACATGATTTTTAAAGCTGCCTTGTTTAAAATAAGTTGCATACTTAATAAGTACTAATAAGTGTTGAGTTTAAGCACTTGTGCTTGGGTGCATTCACTTCAGGTCAGCTCTGTAATTATTGAATCGATCAATAAAGCTTTTGCCCAAATAATTATGTGTGGCTGAGCCTGCTGAATGCAGTGTAAGATACTGCACAGCCCTGTGGGTAAAATATGCCCTAATGACCTTCTCTCATCTGTCATCCCGGACATGATCAATTTGTTTGTGGGGAGTGATGGAGAGAAAAGCATCAAATGAGTGATATGGATCTGAGAAAATATTCCATTCATCACCTCCGTGCCACATGACATTTGCCCTAAAAATGATATTGATGTGGCCCTATTTTAAGACACAAACTGCATTTGGGCATTCAGTGTCCTCTGATTGGTCAATTTATCTACTCTGAACGGGAAGTAGCACAGAAAGGTCAATTTTTCCGAAAAGCCAATTTTGTAGTTGTTGTCACAAAAACAAACATAAAAAACAATCGAAGCTTTCCAACAATTACATAGTCAACAAAACAAGCCACACACAAACACAATAAAAAGCTACTGTCTAACCAAACATAAATTCATTAATCTCCCTCACTTTTTTTCTAAAGTCCATCATCCGTATACATTACATTGGATGTGACCTAGAGGCTTAATTTAAACAAGTTAGCAGATACACGAGTCTGCCTGCAGTTCTACTACAGATATCCCATGCGGCAGCACCATTACATTACATTATTCATTTAACAGATGCTTTCTTATTCAAAGTAATTTACAGTACATACTACAGGGACAATCTTGGAGGAGCACACAGAGGTTAAATGCTTTGCTCAAAGACAAAACGGTAGTAGCAACTTCAGGGGTTTGAAGTTGTGACCTTTAAGGATTCCAGAACTTTAACAACTAAGCCCTGCCCCAGCATAGGTTTATTTATAAAACGGTTAGTTCCTGTCCTTGATTCTGATTGGTCAATAGCTGTGTTTTATTCACGATAAAACACGTCTATGACTGCTTCACCCAACGGTTCAGTGTATCACTACACAACACCCTTAGCAACCACTCTTAGCAACGTAAACTGTTTGTTCTCTGTTGATGTTGTTCATTGAAGCTTACTGTATTATGTAGAAGAATGTTGGGTAACACTTTAGAATACTGATCCTTAATACTTCAGTCATTACTAGTGGGTTACCAAGGCCTTTACTTTAGAATTAATTATACATTATGCATCATTCATGTTAATTATGAACCTGTATATAGTAGTTCTTAGTAGTTCTCTGGGAGGAATGAAAAAACAGTAGTTACTGATTAGTTAATAGTGAACTACCACCTACAACTGAGCACTATTACTTACTAATTCATTAATCAGAGTTTATTGTTAGTTAATAGTAGTTACTAGAGTGTTAATAATGCATTACTCATTTGTTCCTGTGTAGTTATTCATTAATGAAGGATCAGTATTCTAAAGTGTTACCGAATGTTGTGAGAAAGAGATGGAGTGAGCGAGTTTATTACCTGCATTCGGATTTAGCATTTTCCTTCAGGTCAGTCCTATATTCATAATAAAAAATCTGTTTAAATGTCTAATGTATTATCTTGTCCTTTTAACAGTTATGGGGTTTTCCCATGACTGACAGCCCTAGTCAAAGTTGAGTCTTGTTCCGTGTTCACAACAATTCAGTCTTTTCAATGTAAAAGTCTTCGCTACTGACTAACACACAGTCTTTGCCGCCATCTAATGGCGTAATAATGTAACTTCTGTTGCTGGTCATGGTCAGGGACTATTTTTTCGAGTGGAAGGAAGGCTTTTGGTGAAAGTTTAATTCATGAAAGTTGCATTGATACATATTTTTGGCTTTAATATTTGTATTGTGTGGTAACCATTTTATAAAAGCAATAAGGTACTCGAGACTAGTGCTGTATCGTGAATAAGTCACGGCTGAACTCCGCTTTACGTTGTGCCTAACAACGCCCTTCAGCCGTGACTTATTCATGATACAGCACAGCCTCTCATACCTTATTGCTGCTGCTGATATGCATGTTGCCACGTGTTTTATCATTTTATCTAGTACTGAATAATTTCAGTGAATTCAGTGAAACAGGGTGAATTAATCAACCCGATCTCACAGCAATTTGTACGCATTCTACGAGGTGGCTAATTCATACAAATTTGTATGACCTTGACCTTGGTTGGAGACAAATTTGTATGCTTTTTGCTAATTTGTACGTATTTTACGAGTTGCCAAATTTGTATGAATTTGTACAAATGACCTACCCCTAAATCTACCCATCACTGGGGTTTAGACATGCATGATGCCTTCATCTCAGGGGCCGTTTACATGACTCTGTTTTCAACTAAAAATGGAAAACGTATGCGTTTTGGCTGTTTACACGACAACAGCATTTTGGTGGCCTGAAAACTTTTGACGCCTGTACGCGTAAATCTCAAAGGAAAATTTTATCCATTTTAACATTATCATTGTCGTGTAAACATACCCTTAGGCCCAGTTTACACTAGTGCGTTTTCGTTTTAAAAAGCCGTTTAAAAATGAAAACGATCCTCGTCTACACTGCCGTTTCAAAAACGATCTCCGTCCATGACCGAAAACGCATGTCACATTGATTTTCCAGTTCATGCACACTGGGCATGCGTGTACAAGAGTAAACGGTTGCCTCTTGCTCATGGAGGCAGCTGCAGTATAAAAAAGCAGAGTTTAACTGCACAATGGCTGCTAAAAATGACAACAAAGCCAGCAAATATTGCAGTTCAGTCTCCATGTTATTGTTTACACGTTCGTCAAGAACACGCAGAGAGAATGTGGGCAGCCATTACACGGTCGTCAAGGATACGCAGAGTTTATATGGGCAGCCACGCCATCTTTTTCAGAAGTCTCCGTTTGGGTACGTTTAAACCATAGACTGTAAAAAAGGTTTAAACTGAAATGCAACACCGGCGTTTTCAAACTAAAAGGGGCTCTGCAGCAATTTTCGAAAGTCTCCGTTTTCGAGTTTCGAAAATGCCGGCGTAGTGTAAACGATAGGCGTAACCATAGCAAAACTTGTGCGTTTTAAAATAAAAACGCACTAGTGTAAATGGGGCCTTAGTTAGCATAACATAACATAAAAAAAAAAAAAAAACATAAAAAAATAATAATAATTACAGTTCATCTTTAATAGGAGATAGAATACTAGGCAAGTCTCTAAACAGAGCACTCATATTCAGCAGATGCATTGGTTTCATTTTCGCCTGTGATAAAACACTAGTTTGGTGATAATAAGAGCACTTTATAAAGTTATATGACCCATCACACATAACATAAAGCTGCCAGTATGGCCCTGACAGTGTTTAAATCTGAAGACGTGTGGAGTAAAGTTGTATTTTGGACCACTGGGAGTGTTTGGATTGATCACACCACTATAAACTAAGTTATGTTGTCAGGATTCAGAATCATGGTGTGAACAGCAGCATAAGAAAACTAATCAGCATAGCATAGTTACATGAATCTGATGTCTAATTAGTCTCTAGAAAAAAGCAATCATCCTGTTTGGTATGTGGAACACTATTGCTATATGAATCTGTTGATCCTTTGCTTGTTTGTATGATCTGTTTCCTTTGCTTGTTTGTTGCCCCTGTGTGACGCAGACGCGTGGACGGCGTCATGCTGGGGGGACAAATAAGGCTGATCACACTGATCACAAAACAACAGCTAGAGCAGACCACATTATAATTCTCTGTGCTGTTTCCTCCCCAATTCCACTACAGGTTATTCATATTCCTCCTTCTTCTCTTTTTTCTCTACCCCTCTCTCCTGCCTTGATTTGCTGTCAAAACACATTTCACTCTCACTGAAGAATCATTTTGCATGTTTTGGGGCATGTGCTGCTCCCTCCACACTGACTCTCCTCATGCCAACTGCTTTAATGTTTCTTGCAGGAGTTTTGACCTGACGCATATTTTTATTTCTTGTCTAAGATTTGCAATAACCCTTTCAGACTTGCAGAGCAATGTGAGAAGGAATCGCTACAGGAAAAATGATCTCTGTTCCCTTAAGTTTTGTGTGTGTCAGCATAGTTATTACAATTTTAACTCTGCATGTCTCAATTAACTGACTTAAGGTAACAGCGCTGCTTTCAGTAGTTCAGCTATAGTGTATAATAGTGTGTATTTTCCAGTAATAAGCCACTTTTTCTCCTCATATTAATCAGTTTGTTCAGTTTCAAATTGTTACATTCAGAATAGCATACTAGAGTACTACTACTAATATTTCTGTTATTATGTTTAATCTGTATGTTGGTTTGGATTTATTTTGTTTGGTTCGTTCAGATGGTTAATATGAAAGAATCAGATTCATTCACAGAAGTCCTGTGCACATTTACATATTTTTTTATTTTATTTTATTTTTTGCAGCAAACATTCAGTTAAAATATCCTATTTATCACTGTCACCATACTAATGGTGTTTATTGGTTGTATTCAGAGCAAATGTACTGATTTAAAATGATTCAGTTCATTTGAGTTGTCGTCCTGATCCTCATTATTTATGTGATAAAAACTGCTATGACTATAAAAACAAATTATATTTTGATACTTTTATATTAGCTCATTAAAAACAGAACTTTTTATTTCAAGACATAAATACATGCTTAGAAATGTATAGCTCACAAAACCATCTAACTAATGGTGCTACACTCCTGCCTGAGAAAACAAGTACCCAAAATGCACTGCAACATGAGCAGCCAATTTACAGGTAGATTGTTATGCTACAACATGCTTAATATGAAGTGACTCTTCAAAAAACAAGGTTCTTCAAGGTAACTCAATGTTAAACCTTTATGCCAAAAAAGGTTCTATATAAGGGGACTTAACTGACTGCATAATACTTTAATGTTTAACGGATTATTCCATTTTTTTTCTTCTGATAAAGTATGTTTATGAGATGTTTAATTCATAAAATTTAATTAAAATTAAAAATGAATCCATAAAATGATCCCATGGGAACCCTTAGTAGGTTATTTATACAGTATAATGTGCCTGAAAGAACCCTTTAAAGAGTTAGTTCACCCAAAAATGAAAATTCTGTCATTAATTACTCACCCTCATGTCGTTCCACATCCGTAAGACCTTTGTTCAACTTCAGAACACAAATTTAAATGTCTTTGATAAAATCCGATGGCTCAGTGAGGCCTACGTTGACAGCAAGATAATTCTGTCCTCCAAATAAATATGATACCTATAGGTCGTTTTTCAAGCACCTTATTACAACCTATATTTACGTTTTAAAGTCATGCGCCCTCTAGCTGGTGTAAAAATAATGACAGTGTCGCATTACGTCTGTCGTCATGAAATGACGTATGACTGTCGTTACCAATCAAAAAGCGTGTTCATTTAAATGCAATTGTGTGGACTTTTTACACCATTTGTCCTATTTCCATTTAGCAAAACTTTTTATTAACAACCACACCTACCACAACCCTAAACCTATCCTTAGTGATTTATAGTGCATATACACTTTATGAGCACATGCGTTCCCTCGGATCGAACCCACAATCATATGATCACATGATTGCATATTATAATATCTTGCAATGCTCTAGCATTTGAGCTATGCAAAACCTAAATATGACGCAGATAAAAGTGAACAATGCATTAAAATGAATGTGTCCAGTTGTCGATAGGGGTGCAACTTTAGTAAATGCTCCTATGGGTCATATTTCAGGGAAGTGACAAACGACCTATATAGACATATTGGTTGGAGAACATGTTGTTTCAGACGCCCAGAAAGCTACTAATGTGACTACAGTGGTTCAACCTTAATGTTATGAAGCGACGAGAATACTTTTTGTGCGCCAAAAAAACAAAACAAATAGTTTTTTGCATTACGAGTCTTTTGTTTCGAATCAGTGGTTCAGAGCGTGTATCAAGCTGCCAAAGTCACGGCCTCTAGTGGTGAACCATTGAAATTTGGAAACACTTATGACGTAACGAAGTCTCGTTTACTGAAATCATGTGACTTTGGTGCTCCGAACAACTGGTTCGATACAAAAGACTCGTAAAGCTTCGAAGCTTCATGAAGCTGTGTTTTGAAATCGTCCATCATTATTTTGTTTTTTTGGCGCACAAAAAGTATTCTCGTCGCTTCATAACATTAAGGTTGAACCACTGTAGTCACATGAACTGTTTTAAATATGTCTTTAGTAGCTTTCTGGGCATCTGAAAGTGTTAATTGTGTTGCTGGCAATGCAGGCTCACTGAGCCATCGGATTATCAAAAATATCTTAATTTGTGTTCTGAAGATGAACAAAGGTCTTACGGGTGTGGAACGACATGAGGGTGAGTGATTAATGACAGAAATTTCATTTTTTGTTTTTGTTTTTTGGGTGAACTAACCCTTAAGGGAACCTTTTCTTCAAAAAAGTGTATGAGCTAATATATTATTCCTTTAGACCTTAAGACTTTGAATGAAATGCCACTAGCCCAAATGGAATCTATGAATAATGGTAATGATACTATCATTATTTATATAGCATGTGTGTGCTGCAACCCACTTTATTGCACACAAATCTGGATCTGGACATATTCTGTAAAAACTGTGTATTCCTGCCAGACTAATGGATTGTTAACATTATATTCGTACCCATGGTCCTGCTGGCTAGCAGGGGACATCTCCATGTTTCTGGCTGGCCTCAGTAATAGATGCTGTTCAGTGTAATAAAAAAAGAACTGAGTCCTTTTATCCTGAATTGTTTCGCTTTATTCCTCTGCAAAAATGATCTTCCTGTCCCTTTGACTGAAGCATGAGTGATGGACCTGCTTTTAACGAGCTGATCCAATCAACATTCAGCTGACTATTGCCCCTTACCACTTTCAGCTCAGCTAAGCATTTGTCATGGACTGGTTGACAGGCATTTTGACTTAAATCATTCAATATATCTCCAGTTCTGGCTATTTTGGGATGATGTCGCTGACAGTTTGGAAAGTATATTTGCATCAAGTGTCAATTAGAGCGGTGATACAAGTGAATGATGATTTCAGCCTCTGATGGCGATACTGCAGGATGGAGCCGTAGTTCATTGCTGTCACTCTTAAATCATCATTACACTGTGTATGTTTGTGCTTCAGAGTGCGTGAATGCAATGTTACATTATGTAATTCTTTTTTTGTGTGTGTGCATTCACATTTAGTTGTGTGTGTTCATGTCTGGGTCAGCAGTCAGAGCTCTGTCCATCTGTTATGTGCTCTAAGAGTAGCTTTCCTGAGCAATTCCTTCAGTCTCTTTGGGATTCTCCAGTGCACATACTGTACATCAGCAGTACATTCCCCTAGGGGGAATTAACATTTATGATAAATACAATTAATTTGTCTTAACAACAACAATTATTATTATTATTATTATTACAATAATATTGTTATTCTATTATCAATAGACCTGTTAAAACCACCACATGGTTTCATTGACCAAGTATTACACCTAATTTGACTTCAAATGGCAATAGATGAAGCTTTTTGGTATTTGACTGGTCATATTTGCTCATTTAAAAGAAGAACACTTTCACAGTTGGCTCTCATTTTTAAAGGGAACAGTGGACGTTTGAACCACGCATTCCTGCTTCCCAAATGGTTGACTAAATTGAGTCTGGAGAATGGAATGGTAATTAACGTCAATGAAAACAGATGGTGCCAGTTTATACTTGCATAATAAAAACAGCCCAGATGTTGTAAAGCCATATTTATTTCAAGGGCAATGCACAGTAGCCTAATGGAGAGTGGACTGGCATCAAACTGTGGGTCATCTTTCAATACTTCCCAAAGTCCACCATATAAGGTCAGATAAAAGCCAGTGTATAATATTTAAACGCTTTTCATAAATTGTCACATAAAGACATTGTATGTTTGCATCAGTTTCTTCATTTGCAACATCTGCTTTTTAAAGGGCATAAATAAGAATTAATCAATTAAAAAGTTGGCAATGTTTATATCAATTAACCAAACAAATAAATACAATTCCGTTATTCAATATTAAATGCATATGAATATTTATACTTCCATCATAATCATAGAGCTGTGCAGCTGATGAATTATTCATGTACTATAACCAAATAAACTGACATGCCGTATAACGTTCAGCTGAACTGTTTCTCTGATTTGCAGTGACTGCTTTTGTCTCAGCAAAACCAAAACTTTAAAGGGAAATATATTGGTTTAGTTCTGTTGCCGCTGACAAGATTGCGGTTCATTAGTGCAACACAGAAATATACTTACTCTGAATGTTATTCTGCATACTAATATGAATAATAAATAGAAAGAGGGGAGACTGTGCAAAAAGGATGAAAAGGGAAATAAATGAAAAGGAATGGAAAGAAGAACCAATGAAGCATATTGGAAATTTTGCTTTGGTTTTTAATGACCCAATTTCAGCGAAATTCTGGAATCTTAAATGTTCCATTTTCATGAACTTTAAAATGAGAAATAAAAGTCCCATCAAAGTATGAAGAATCACGTTATTTGTGCAGTTCTGTAGCATAAGTGAAGTTTTCAACTATTGCACTTTTCATGGGTACAGAAGTGTAATGCTGTTTCAACATATGTGATCTATTCCGTTTGGGCATGAAAACTTTTCATTTTAATGCTTAGTCTAAGTATAGTGTCGCAATACTTTGTCATATTTCTTTGGTAAGTGAGTCTTTTTTTCCTGAATTGTCAGAGAAAGGTGTCACTACAGCTTTTGTCAAAACCACCAAACAGCAGAAAACCCCAAAGACATAATAAACCCTTACCCAGATTAACTGAAATCCCCTTTTTCTGCTTAAAAACTTTTGTCAAGATTAAAGTATTACCTTACCGTGGCTTGTGTATTCTGCTGTAGGGTGGGTTGGATGTTCAGTGAAAGTCATGTAGCGTTTGTCTTTTATAACCCTGAAATTGAGACACAGCGTGAGACTTGCTTTTGGTAGATTTGCTATCCTTGAAATTGGGCTTTCTAGAGCTGCTTTGGGTAAAAGCATCAGATAAAAATGATCCGAGGTGTTTGACATGCACAGACGCTCACTGTCTACTTACTGACAACTGAATCTTTGCGATGCGCTGGGAAAAAAAAGAAAAAAAAACGTCTATTTTTGTCACATTCTGAACAGACCAATATCTCCTCATAAATTATATTTAGAACTACTGAAAAATTTATACCCTGAGTCATTGAAGGTGCTATGAATCATCTATTTAAATATCTTAGAGAGAACAATGATGAAATATGGTCAAACTGAAGCTCCCACTGAAATGGCTGGCCTCCGCATTCAGTATCAAATGGCTCCTGTCGTGACTTCAGATTAAGAGCAATGGAGGATGTTTTAATGCAAAATAACATGATTCACTTTCAGCTAAAAGCTGTATTTCATCAATTATTTGTTTCAGTTTTAATTGGTATTTTGGCAGGGAAAAACAAGCAACACTTAGCAAAAAGAGGTATCACAATGATTCATGTGCTTTCAATGAAAACTGCCTATCTTGTATGATTACCAATTTATCTATTTATGTGCAAGTTTAATATAGCTTAATATAATATTCAGTCCACACTGTTCAGCAAGGCAGGATTCAAAGGAGATCAAGCTGCTCACTGACGCAGATAAGCTAATAAAACACACTATTATACATCCACTGGCAGAGAATGGCAATTTTAGTTGCATTAAATGGAGAATGAGTACTAGCATAGTTGAGTTATAATGTTTTATTTGATATGCTGCAATGAAACAATCTGGGGTGCGTTTCCAGTACAACGACATAACTCACTGCTTCACTATATAGTACGATGCATCGTTGAACAAATCTATGGAGTTAATATTGTGCCATAATTAAACAAACAAATCCAGCATTTTGCAAACAAACACGATCTGCTTTGCAAAGGAAAACTCGACTCGCAAACAAGCAAAAAGTGATGTGCAAATACAAAGGTCAGTTTGAGCGAAAACGCAGAGGAGTAACAAATATATGTATTGTGTTTTACAAATATAAATAAATGAGCCTACATCATATTTGACAAATAAATACAAACCATCCTACAAATAGCATGTAATCTTTGAACAAATACCAAATCTAGTGCATATAAACGCACACCTGTCTGTTACGATTGTAAGACACTTGCCTTTTTATGAGATCTCTCGGCTTGATTTTCTCACAAATGTGTGCAGGCAGATTTTCTCACAAATGCAGTTGAGCAACTTCCTCTTGCAAAACAGCAGATGGTGCTTTGCTATCGGTCAATTTACGCTAGTCTCCCGAGAGAAGCCCAGAAACATGAGTTTATAATAATAATATTAAAATATTTTGTTTTATAGCGCCTTTAGAAGTTGCACCTCAAAGCGCTTTACAAGAACATACAAATACAATGGACTAGGGGAAATAAAAGATAGAAACTTGCACTTCAAGACATATATATGCTATATATATATATATATATATATATATATATATATATATATATATATATATATATATAAAATTACATATAGGCTGGCCTGAAAAGTGAAAATTGGTGGTGAACAGGTGAGGTGACACTGAAGCCTGGAGTAATGATGCTGAAAATTAAGCTTTGATCACAGGAATAAATTACATTTTGAAATATACATCAGAAACAAGTTACTTTAAATTGCAATAATATTCCACAGTATTATTGTTTTTACTTTATTTTTGATCAAATAAATACAGCCTTGGTGAAATTAAGAGACTACTTTCAAAACATTAAAAAAATCCTTAATGTTTCCAAACTTTTGACCGGTACTGTACATGCAGTGAAGATAATCAATGCAAGCTTTGCCTGAACCAAATTTGTGTGGCTATTATCAATATGTTTGAATGAAAATGAAAAGAGGCAGATTGGTGTAACTATATATGTCTTGAAATTTGATGTATGTTTCTATCTTTTATTTCCCCTATTCCATTGTATTTTATTTGTATGTTCTTGTAAAGCGCTTTGAGATGCAACTTTTAAAGGCACTATAAAACAAAGTTTATTGTTATTATTATAAATGCATGTTTCTCTCAGGAGACTAGCGTAAATGGACCAATAGCAAAGCGCCATCTGCTGTTTTGGAAGAGGAAGTTGCTCAACTGCATTTGCGAGAAAATCTGCCTGCACACATTTGTGAGAAAATCAAGCGTTTGTATGCACTAGATTTGTATTTGTTTAAAGATTACATGCTGTTTGTAGGATGGTTTGTATTTATTTGTCAAATATGATGTAGGCTCATTTATTTATATTTGTAAAACACAATACATATATTTGTTACTCCTCTGCGTTTTCGCTCAAACTGACCTTTGTATTTGCACATCACTTTCTGTTTGTTTGCGAGTCGAGTTTTCCTTTGCAAAGCAGATCGTGTTTGTTTGCAAAATGCTGAATTTGTTGTTTAATTATGGCACAATATTAACTCCATACAAATCAACTAGCTAGCTAGTCACGACTGTTTCCTGAAACCATATTGTCGCAAACCTGTCGTTCAACCATGTTGGTGAACGTTGTCACGCAGGTGGTGGAGTAATAACTTCTTTAAATGAATCCGTTTGAGATCGAATTAATGCTAGATTTTTTGCTATAAATTACGGACATGGCATCTGAGAACCAATTCTCATTTTTCTTGGTTATTTTGCTTTATTTCCAGATTCAGTCAGATTCAGATCTCAACTTATTTTGCTCAAGATAAGGATTTATTAAGACCACGTTTTTATAAAAACATGAAACTATGCTTCTAACCACAGCTCGAGAGCTGTCGTTCCAACCACACAAGTTTGCGAATGTTCGTTTGAACTATGGTTTCGGGAAACACCAAATCGTTGAACCATGTTAGTAACGACGGAACTTGCGATGTTGGGAAACGCACCCCTGCACAATTCAAAGAATGCTTGCAACTTTTGCAAGAACCAAGATTTGAGCAAATTCCATTTCACCTTAGGGAGGCAAAATGTTTCTTCATAAGAATTCATATGCCTATATATGGTAATATGAGCACCTAATATAAGCCAGTTTGTCTGACAAATTTAATCTGCCTCAACTGCTTTCCCCATCATTGTATTCATTAAAAGATAATGTATTAAACAACCACCTTAAAATGGCTTAGTGCTTCCTTTTTATCTTGTTAAGCTGCCCTTGAATTTTCAGCAACTTTTCTCAAACTTGTTTTTTGGGGGTCATTTGCAGTTCTGTGAAGTGCCTGCACAGAGATAAGGCGGATGTACGGGTTTGAAGCAGTGCGCTAGTCGCCGACATTAGCATTCACAACACTAGACTTCGTGTCTTAGAGTGAAACTCCAGAGGAGCTGCCGAATTGATCCGAGCTGTGACTTTCTCTGTTTCTTTCTTGACTTTACAGCAAAGGTAGCAGTTTTTGGTACTAATTAAACTTACAGTGCAAAGAGCAGCTCAAAAGTTAGTCGAGCCGAGAGAAGAAGAGGACGATGAGGGATGGTCAACGCGAACACTTAATTTCATGCATCACGGCTCCCTTCAATAACGGAGCTGGCCGTATGGATTAGCGCCATCCACTTCTGTCAAAATTTACCATGAACGGACCCCCGGGCGAATCCCGATAACTAAACTTGATACTAGTTTCTACACATAGCCTTTGACTTACAGTATTAATGTTAATGAGCCATCATTGTCTGCTCAGTGTGATGAATTTAATTACCTCCAGATGACCAAATGTTCCAAATATGATAGTACTCATTATCTAAATATAAAGATGGAGAAAATAGCTCTGCCATGAAAGCATCTCTCTGACTAATTGGAGATTTTCCCCCAAATGGAGCCTCACCACTGAGACACTGTCCATATGTTCAGATATGGAGTGGAAATCTCCGGAGAGAGTCTCGCTGCTAACTAAATTAGCCTGAAATTCAAATCACTGCCTGTTGAGTTGTGAAGGACAGTCAAAGCTCTGATGAAGTCAGTGCATGTAGATAACGGAAGACATTGAACAGTGAGCACTGTCTTTGTCCTCGCTGAAACGAGAGATTGTTAGATTTCAAACTAAAGTTAGTCCACATGAGTCATTCTCTTGCCTATTAAAAGAGATATTCAACAGCTTTGTTACTTACAGCAATGAGTCACTGTTGTCTTGCATCTTGTCCTGAAACCAGCCTCGAAGCCAGAGCATGGTTGGCTAAATATGTGCCTTTGGCTCACTGAGAGCCTGTTGTAGCTTAGATGATTTCAAGGTGGTGAAACATAATTAGGTCAAAAATCTGAGCCACTTTATAAGGTATCTATGGCAATTTTTATATTAAACTGTCAGTGAAGGTAATCAGAATAATATCTCAAATATTAAATTGTCAGAAACTCCCCACAGCCAATAGCTACATGATTGCATTGAAGATTTAAAGTCACAAGCAAACAACCGCCAGCCCTTCACCCAAAAAGTAACTGGGGCTTATTCACAATGATCAAATGCATTCATTCTGCATGAATTAGCCGCTCAGCAACAAACATGTGTGAGAACGCCCTCAATTTTTGCCTGACATGCTGCTTTTATTTATTTTTTTTTTTTTTTTTTTTGATGGGCTACCAGTCAAATATGACATTTTATTGGTATGATCATCAACATATGTAAAAGCAAAATCAAAGCCCCCTTTTGTATCTACTGAGCCTTACTTTTAAGACATTTAGCTTAAACTAGTCCACTAACTGATTTTTTACAACCAATTTTAACTCATCATTAAATCATCATTTAGGGGAGAGCGGGGTAAGTTGTCACACTGTCTAACATTTACTGAGCACCATACATCACAATGGTATAAATGTCATACCAAATGAAAGAAGGAAGTCTTGGGCACATATGTTGCATTCATTACATTTTCATATCTTATCTCATTACGGAGTTGTAGACTGTTGAATAGAGAATGTGCACTTGTGACAGTTTGCCTCATCGGCGGGTAAGTTGTCACACTAGATTATCTAAAAATAAGAACACATGCAACTACTTAATTGTTATTATTGATTTTATTTTTTAAATTCAAACCAGAACTGGAAATATAAACAATCATGCCTAGAGAATTTGGAAAAACAATTATTTAAATTCAAACAATACACATTTCAATCAAAACACATTAAGTGGCAAGACCACTTTACTTTGAACTTTAAACTCAAACTTTATCTGGCTTGCACATAGATCCATGATAACTGAATGGAATACTGCAGATAACTCGCTTAACTTAACATGTTTAATCTCTGAACATAACTGACTTAACATGTTGAACCTCTTTTTTGAGCATGTTCTATGTGTTTATTTGTACTGGGGCAAGTTGTCACATGTGACGACTTGCCCCAAACTGACATGTGTGCTAATGTTGGCTAAATCTCAAGGTTAGCTCAACATAGCACGTCAGCTAAAGTATCAAAAGACACGTTATTGTATCCTCTATGTTGTGCAAAATAATAATTTTGAACATTCATACCTAACAAAGTTGTATTGCATAAAATTTAAAGTGCAAATTTTTTACTTTTTAAGCCAAAAAATAAGAAAATTGTGCTAACCTCAGATTAGAGCGATCTTGACCACATGTGACCAGGAAGTTGACTATGGAAGAAGAAGTCACACAAAGTGGCAATTTGATTTTTGAGATAGACCCTCTTGTTTTCCGGTTTGGTGGAAGATAGATATTTTAGTTCATAATTTGTTAAATATGGATATTTTTAACACAAACACATCGCTTCACTTTAGAAGGCCTTTATTAACCCCCCGGAGTCGTGTGGAGTACGTTTGTGGTGGATGGATGTACTTTCTTCCGCTCATACTCATTGGTATCACTCACTGCCATTATAAAGCTCGGATGCGTCAGGATATTTATTAATATAACTCTGATTGTGTTCATCAGAAAGAAGAAAGTCAAATACACTTAAGATGGCTTGAGGGTGAGTAAAGCTTGGGCTAATTTTCAAGTGTAAAAGTATAAAATGTAAGAAAATGTTTAGTGTGATTTTTTTTTTTATGTTATGAACCATGACATTTGTAGGCGCCGACAGTCCATGTGATAGACTCACAAGTCAGCAACAACAGTAGATAGTTGTAACACTCTCATTGATTTCACTGTGTTTCCTACTCAGGGTGATGCTCAGCACCCTTTCAAATCTGGGAATAAAACCAAAGCAATTGAAAGAACTCTGCTGCCAACTGTGATAATATTACTGTTCCCATGTCTATATACAGTAGTTTGCTAAATTGATTGAATTATGAAGGATATAAAACATTCTCTCTC
Source organism: Megalobrama amblycephala (assembly GCF_018812025.1). NCBI lineage: Eukaryota > Metazoa > Chordata > Actinopteri > Cypriniformes > Xenocyprididae > Megalobrama > Megalobrama amblycephala. The sequence continues at coordinate 56,091,761 of NC_063044.1, read as the reverse complement.
TCTTCTCTGTGATCTGAGAAGTTCCCATGTAAGGTCACAACCTGATAAAGGACGGTGGAGTGAGACACGCAGCATGTGGAATAAGCTTGCACAGATAAGCAGTCAACATGGAGCTGGAAGCACATGCATTTAAATGTGCCCTAGATACCCAAATAAGCCTGCCTCAATTGCTGGAAATCATATTCAAAGCAGTCAGCTGGGGGATCCATACTGCTAACCTAGATAACTTTTGGACTTTTAATAATGCTAGAAGGTATCTTAGAGCATGGAGCATTATTGAGTATCACATAAATCTTGTGCCCCCTGCATTATGACTCCAGAAAGATGAGCCATTACATCTGTACATTACCTCAGGTCAGCAAGACCCGGTGATCTGAATATATCCATCCATACTGAATGAAAAATCACTTCTCAAATAGGTAGAAGGATTGCTGACTGATGATTTTGTTTGTGCTCACTATAATAAACTACACTAGGCACTCAGATGTCTTTTTTAATACAGTTTGTGCATATTAAAAAGATTAAGAACACAAATTTTCATTAAAATGTTATTAGGCAAATTCATTAAAGTGTTACCCCTCTGATAGAAATGTAGGATGTAGGATGTAGTCCTTGACAGAACAGAACGTTGCTAAGCAACACAACAACCATCCGCATAACAGGTAGGCCTAATATCAAATTCATTTTTTCCATGCATTCAGTTTGAGGGCCCCTAGATTCGTCATCATCTTTCACCCCTCTAGCGACGGCCCTATGTAGTCCAGTTTTGTTTGATCCAGTCACACATTCCCCCTATACTGAATGTACTTGTAAACACACCTTTTACAGTTCATTAAAAGTTCCCTAAATGTCAGATGCGTGGCAAGGCAGCATGCACATCTCATGTGCTCCAACTCCACGACTAGCTCTCTGTTCCAGTGAAATTACAAAAAAATCAACTAATTGTGCTTCTGTTTTTGATATAAGCCTACATCCACTGACATGATGGACCCCATATGGACCCTTTTCACAGACTGTTATGGCGTGTAGTGCACAGTTATTAACAGCATCGTACACTCAAAAAAAAAAAAAAAGATTTTACCATACTGTTCAGATTGTTGAGTGCACATTGGTCAACAGCTGTTGTTTTAAATAATGCTTTATAAATAAAGTGATATTGACATTGACATTTTAAAAAAAATAATTTTCATTTAACACTATTGTATTAGGTGAATTAGTTAATTAGAGTATTAGAGTAAATGTTGAAATAAAATGTTATTTTATGCATTTTTTTTTTCTTCAAGATGAACAAAATTGGGAGACTTGTTAATGTTTAATGGTTTTGTGGTGAAGTGTAGAGCATGTGCTTGGGTTGAGGACCTGCTAACAACAGATAAAGTTGTTTTAACAATAATAATAATAAAAAAAAAAACAACTCCTTTGGGCATGCCATGAATGTAACAAAAGCATCTTCTGATTACCACGTAATAATAATAGTCTTTACAGAGTAAAGAATTTGTAAAAGGTTTTCTTGTTTGCATTTGTAAAAATTGCAAAAATTGTTCTTGAATGTGATCACTAAATAAACTAATCAATTAAACTGGATTACTTGTTTTAATTTTTGTTTGATATTCATTTTAGGACAATTAAACTTAAGTGTTTTGGACAAAATTAAGAATGTTAACCTGACTCAACTAAATGGCATTGAATTATCCTTATGTAATAAACTTAAGTTTACTGAAATAAATAATGTTTATTAAATGCAACACAACAGTTACGTGGAACCTGTTGACATAAAAAAGTTAAGCAAATCCAAAGTATCATTTTTGTGAGTGTAAATCTAGGAAAGTTTTATGTTTACATTTAACTGACAATCTGGGTTTAGATTATGTGATGTTTCTTTTTTTTTTTTTTTTTTTGAAAACAAAAAAGTTCTATCTACAAAATCGCACTCTAACTTGGTTCTATAAGGTTCTAAGCCAATCAGCACTTCGAATGCACACACGAAACCATTATTAGAAACCACATGATTGACTATTTTATTTATGATCTTGTCAATGACAGCAGCCCAAATTCCATGGAATTACAGTCTTTTTGTGTGTTTTGCTGTATTTGTTGTGAATTATTTTCAGTTAAACACCACGCTAACATTAGCCAGCAGCACTATTAAGAGGATAGGTTCGGGATTTGTAGTCTATTTGCTTATTTCCAGTCACGTCACTGTCATATGAGGGAAATTAATTTATATATTAGGTTATGTTTTAACCTTTATCCATCCTGTGTACTTGAATTGAGCTGTATGTAGCTATAAAGCTCTATGCTATATGGCATACTGGATTAAAGTGTATACTAGATTATGTGAGATGTAATGTTAAATTTTACATTTTTGGTAAAAAAACAAACAAACAAACTGAGTTGTTTAAATAATAGTTTAAATAATTTAAATATTTTAGTTTAAATAATTTAAATGTTTTAAATGTGAAATATTTTTAATTATGTATAGTCAGTGAAACTTTTTTCAATGTTTATTAAACTTTGTTAAACACCTTTGCTGAAGCATTGTCTGTTTTCTTGCAGTTTTTTAGTCTTAAAATGTCTTAGATTTTACTATATTAAGCCTTAAAGGTCAAATAGTCAATAATTTAACTGATGAGGTCTTAATTACAACAATAAACGTTAGCATGTTATTTCAGCCATACTGATGTCTAGAGAGAAAGCCACTTTCTGTGAATAAAGTCCTGCTCAGATGTATTACAGTAGCTGCTTTCTGTCTAAACAAAAGGAAACTTAAACTTAAAAGGTTCCTGCAATAATGTCAAATTACTCATCATATTCCTACCTAAATTTAACATCTGCACTGGACAAAAGATTTAGCACTGCCTTTTATGCTTAACTTGAACAAGAAAAAAATATTCATTTAAAATATGAAACGTCATAAAAACCACCATTAAATTTAACTGTCTCATGCATGTCAACACATTGTTACAACACTAATTTTATGTTTTAAAACAAATTATAAGCAAACTGTTTGTGTTTCTTGAAAATTATTGCTTCAATGAATTTTTTGTCAAATAGAACCTTGTAATTCCAAACGAAAAGTGTTTTTTTTAGAATTAGAAGGTTCTATCTGCGTTTGACCCGTTCCAAAAATCCCCATTTACAAATCTGAGAGGATTTTGATATTGTACATTTAGAATACATTTAGGGTCAATGTCATTTTCATGTTTGAAAGAAACTTGTTCCCCATATAGTTTTTGCATCTTGTCCTTTGAAGCTTTGAAGCTCAATATCTCAAAACTGCTCAGAACGCAGATAGAACTTATAATTCCAAGGGGATGATATGTCAGTATAAGTTGCTTTCAGTTAAAACAGCTCAAATCATGCATTTTAGTCTAGCTTAAGCCTTGTCTAGGCTACCGAGGGTAGCCTATATTTTTTGGAGAACGCAACAATTATGTTTGTTGTAGTTCCCTTTCATGGGAACTGTCAACGCTACATCATATGACATTATGGGAACCCTGTGCGTTATTGCGTCATGAAACACTTCTGTATCTAACCGAGACGTCAGAGGCGGGTGACGTCATGGACCAGGAAACTATAAAGCATACCCAGAACAAAGAACGCTAGCTTCTGTTGTCTTCAGCAAGCGCTCTCTGTATCTTGTGTGTCTTATTTGGTGTTGTTTGACTATTTTGCACATTGTGATCTCTTCGTCTGAGGACAAGAGTTTCCCAAGCACCATATATATATATATATATATATATATATATATATATATATATATATATATATATATATATATATACATATATAATATTATATTAAACAAAATAATGGCAGAAAAGCAGCAATTCACTAAGTGTGTGCCTCCCTGCACTCTATTTATCTTGTGTGGGGACACACACGAAATGTGTGTTGTTTGTATGGGAGTTGAGCATGCACAGGCAGCTCTCGAGGGGGCTGTCTGTGTACACTGCGAGAGGCTCACTCTCAGAGTCCTAAGATCACACTGGGCACTCTTTGATGATAAAGAGGGTGCCGCGGCTAGTGTTCCCCATGGATCGGGTCCCGCTGCTGCCGAGGCACAGCGGAAGCTGCATTCGTGGGGATCACAAATGGATCTGGCAGAGGGGGTAGAGACGGGCCCAGCCTTATCTCTGTCCTTACCTGCCAGACCCATGTGTCTCTCCTCTGGTGGTGGAAGCACACGCTGCGGTTTCAGGCTCCACTAGAGAAAGTTTCAGAGAAGTTCCTCACTCTAAAGACGATATTTCTTCTAGCAATTTCATCTCTTAAAAGAATAGGAGATTTATAAGCACTATCGGTTGCTCCTTCGTGTCTGGAATTTGCGCCTGGTATGGTTAAGGCTTTCCTACACACTAGACCTGGCTACGTGCCTAAGGTCCCCACCAACGTCCCGGGTCCTATCGTATTCCAGGCTTTCTGTCCTCCTCCTTTTACAAGTTCGGATCAGGAGAAATTCAATCTGCTTTGCCCTGTTAGGGCTCTAGATACATACGTCCACAGAGCTGCTCTGTGGCAGAAAACAGATCAGCTGTTTGTGTGTTACGGGTCCCCTAAGAAGGGGGGCCCAGCATCTAAGCAGAGGATGAGCAAGTGGGTGGTCGAGGCCATCTCACTTGCTTATGAAGCAACTGGACAGCCATGTCCACTAGCTGTCCGTGCTCATTCTACCAGGGGTATGGCGGCCTCGAAGGCATTAATGTCAGGAGTGTCATTGAATGATATATGTGATGCAGCTGGATGGTCATCCCAGCACACATTCATTAGGTTTTATAACCTGGACGTAAGCTCCACTCTGGGTTCCTCAGTTCTGTCCACAAGATAACAGACAGGTACTCGGTTCTACGGCGTAGTTGGGACAGCGTTCCCATAACGTCATATGACGTAGCGTCGACAGTTCCCATGAAAGGGAATGTCTCGGGTTACTTGTGTAACCCTGGTTCCCTGAATAAGGGAACGAGACACTACGTCGCGTTGCCGTACCCCCGGCATACCTGTGAGCGTCTTGCTTCAGCCATAATCCAGAAGCTAGCGTTCTTTGTTCTGGGTATGCTTTATAGTTTCCTGGTCCGTGACGTCACCCGCCTCTGACGTCTCGTCTCATCATTGGTTAGATACAGAAGTGCTTCATGACGCAATCACACAGAGGGTTCCCATAACGTCATATGACGTAGCGTCTTGTTCCCTTATTCAGGGAACCAGAGTTACACAAGTAACCCGAGACATTTTCATTCACCACTAAGATTCAGTGGTTCTATATAGACTTATTGATTACATAATATTTTCATGTTTAACAGGTTATTCCATTTTTTTCCTACTGATAAAGTATGTTTACACGGAGCTTAATTAAAACTAAAAATAATTCAAACAAAATAATTAATTAAAACTAATTAAAATTATCCCATGATGGGAGCCCCTAAGAGCTTCTATAGGAATAGCCTGACAGAACCTTTTAAGGTTCTAGAATCCTTTTTTTGTAAAAGAGTGAGAAGTTTACCTAACTATGATAACTTCCTGGAAATAAAAAAGGGTCCTTTGCCCTGTTGAAGGACAGCTCCGAATAATTTCTATGGGAGATTCTAATGTGTTTTTGAGTTAGTAACAGTACCTGAGGGCCCCAGAGCTTATCAAGACCTCCAAATTACAGTACAATGTCAGGTGTGTTGAATCACTTTGGTTGCACACTGACATACCCTCAACTTGGAAAATCCAGAGTTTCGCACTCATAACTGTAGTGGCTTTCATTTGCATTCAACTCGTATTGGATCTTTCTGACGTGACATGAATGCACCATTAGCGTAAGGTCAGCAGAAGCAGTTAGAAGGCATTAATTTTGTCATGAAAACCTCTGATTTGTCATTTGGATTCATGCACATTGAGTTTCATTTGTTCTGCTGAATAGAGAAGAATCACAACAGAAGGAGGGAGAAGGACAGTGTTTAGCTTAGAATGCTATATTTTGTCAGCCTGTGTCAACTACAAAGAGTAAACGCTCTGGAAGTGGGTTTTGTTGGCTAGTTTGTAAAGTAATTAATTACAAGTTCAGTCCTGCCAGTCCACATCATGCTTGTGATGATTAATTGCAGCTCTTCAGAAGATACAAGAGAAATATCAGGAGTCTATATTAGCCAGTGTTTGAAAATGAGCAAAGCTGAGCAAACTTATTCATTTCCCTTCAGTGAGCAACAAAGGCGCATCTGCAGCTGAAGTCATTCTGCATGCGAGTAACTCATAGCAAACAGATGCCGGCCCATACATTTGCTGTCATTGCGTATTTCCTTTCAGCGCCTGCGGGCTTTTCCTTTGTATTTCTTTTTCATTTCTCTTTCTTCTGGGAAAAAAAAATGAGATTAGTCATAAGATTAAAATAAGAAACTATTGCATGGCTGAGTAATTTTAGACAGGTAACATTGTGTTTGTTCAAATGTTAGCACCATGTGCACATGATTATAAATTCTTTAGTGCTGAAATGCTCCAAGTAATTCCATCTAAACCAATTTACTTACTCTGAAACAAAAAAGATTACATCTTCAATTGTTTTCTTTCTCCCAGTGAAAGTGAGTCATTGTTAGTCTTAGACAGTACATTTATTGTGCTTTGTTCCAGTGTATTCAACCATGAACACCAGAAGCCTAAAGATCCATTAAATAACAAAGACATAAGCAATAGTGCCTTCTTCTCTCTAAAGCATATTTAGATATTGAAAGAGTATTTGTCCCAGTCATAGCAGATATGATCAATATCACATTACCTCAGAACAAAGGCAGAGCTGCATAGGTTAGGTGCAAGTTCTAGAACAGTACAACCTTTGCTGCAAGGTGGAAATTGATGGAAAATAGCGTGGAATTATTCCTGACATATTTAGTGAAGCTACTTTCTCTCTTTACTTTGTGTTCTTTAAATGGTTCAGGATATTTAACTGTAATAATGAGTGGTCAAAAAAAGTGCAAATTATGATTCACTTTTTTTTTTTTGTCTGTGATTGGACATCATGATCATTACAAAGTTATAATACTTGTCAATGAGATATAAGAATAACTTTTTTGGTTTGGTGGACATGGTTCTGAAAAAATATAATAAAATACTTAATAATAATATAAAAATAAATAAATTATTCTATATACAGTACTGTGCAAAAGTCTTAGGCCATGACCAGCTTTGTTGTTTTAGCAATGTTTTAATGACCATCCATATTTATTTTTCAGTCTCTTTATTACGATACAAACAGAAAATACAGTAAATATGTACAAAAAAAAAAAAAAATAAATAAATTCTGAACAAAATTGTTTCTTTAACCCTCTATGGTGTATGTCATTTAGAAAAAAATGCATTTAAAATACAATAATAATATTCAACCAAAGAAATATATATTTTAGTATTATGACATGACATCCCCTTCAACCAATACAATTAAACAACTTAATTAAACAATTAAGCTTGACATTTTTGGCAACAAGGAAGTGAAGGAGACATGAGCACATGTTAGGTCACATGCTGTCAAGGCTCCATTGTGAGTTCATTTTAGACTAGGAAATACATATAAATTCAATTTTTTTTTTAAAAAAAAATGTAATTGTACATCCAATGTGTTTTCTAAAGTTTTTGGTAATTTTTATTGCACATTTTTATAAATTCAGTAACTCAAGTACAAAAAAATCTGTGCATTATGCATAAATGACAAAGTCCTTTTAGGGATATATTTTTTTCTGTATAGCTGCAGTATTGTTCATTTACTGGCAGGCAGTAAAATAGCCCTTTTGCCTGTGTTTTAGGTTGATGTTAGTAAGTTTTATAGAAGACAGAGAGGAAAAGTTGTACCTTTTCCAGAAAGTATTGACGATAGTGACAGCAGTGAATCAGAAAATAATATTGTAGTAAGAAATGAAGAAGTTGAAGATCAAGGAAGCAGTGAGGGTATGGCTGAGATGAAGAATATAAGTCATAGACTGTTGTGGAAGTCAGGCATTTTGGTACATTATCATATGCCAGTTTGGAAGATGTGATCCATACTTCAACCAGAGGAAAGATTCATATTGGCCTCACTACACTGGCAAGCAAATGCTCCAAAAATGATGACTAAACGTGTGGAAAGTGTGAGGTATACTAAAAAAGAAGAGTCTTGTTGATTTTCAACTTGTGCTACAATCATTGATTTTGACTTCCAAGAAAGAAACAATGTTAAAGATCATTTTAACACTAAGATATGGTTTCACTATTTTTCAGGCAGAGAAGTTGCATCTGAATTTGTGTTAAATTTTTGACGTTTTCACATGCGAGTTCCAAATGAAATATAGTAGCACAAGATAAAATGTAATGTTAAAAATGCTTTTTATTGTTTTTGAAACACTGTACAAACTTTTTACTACTTTTCAGATAGTGAAAATGCATTTGAATTTGTGTGAAGTTTTGCCAGATTTGCCAAAAATAATTGACCCTAACAGGACAATGTCAGTTATAAATGATAAAGGAAAAAAAAAGGGGGAAAAAAAGGTCAAAGGTCAGATGTAGAAAACAAATTTTAGAAAATGATTTTCACCTTAAATATTACGGAAGAGGATTAGGGCCAAGCAATAATAAAAAAATAAAACCATCTCGAGATTAAAGTTGTTAAATTTCGAGAAAAAAATCGTTAAATTTCGAGAAAAAAGTCGAAATAAAATGTTGAGAATAAACTTGTTAAATTACGAGAAAAAACACGTTAAATTTCGAGAAAAAGGTCGAGATGAAATGTTGAGAATAAAGTCATTAAATTAAAACGAATTTAATGAATTTGTTCTCATAATTTAATGACTTTTTTCTCGTAATTTAATGAGTTTATTCTCAACATGTTATTTAGACCAGTGTTTCTCAACTCCAGTCCTCGGGACCCACTGCTCTGCACATTTTGTATGTATCCCTTATTTAACGCACCTGATTCAGATCATCAGCTCATTAGGAGAGACTCCATGACCTGAACTGAGTGTGTCAGGTAAGAGAGACATACAAAATGTGCAGAGCAGTGGGCCCGAGTTTAGAACCACTTTTTTAGAGTTTTTTCTCGAAATTTAACAACTTTAATCTCGAGATGGTTTTATTTTTTTATTATTGCTTGGCCCTAATCCTCTTCCGTAAAATATACTGTATGTAAAATATAAAGTCATTAATTTTTTTAAACTGTGATTTCATAATTAGTCCCATAGAGGGCTAAGCAAAAATAAGTATTTACTGTGATCTCCTGGACTGAATCATCAGATTTTGAAAGTTTTCTTGGCCTTCCATTTAGGTTTAAGAGAGCCAGTTCCTGCTATTGCTCAAGTGTAAGGGGAGGTCAATAAATACTTGCCACTTTAGCCTATAAAAGCTGTTTTTTCCCCCCCTTTTTTTATGCTGCTTACAAATTTACTGTATTTTCTGGTTATATTCTAATAAAGAGACTGAGAAATAATTATATATGGTCATTATTTCATTGCTAAAAGAACATCTAATGGTGGCATAAGACTTTTGCACAGTACAATATATATATATAAATATATCATTTTGATACTGATAACTATACTGTACTGTAATAATTAATGACTGCACTAACTTGGAATGTCTGTTTCGAAATATTTGAATCAGTTAATATTCTGAATAGATGATGCAAACTAAAGAAAAATGACAAAAGAGATAAATTCCGCTTCCATTTCCCAGTGCCGTCTGTAAGAGCATCTTCACTGTGCATACAAAATGCTTAATTTCTGCTGATAGCAAAGTTGCTTTCTTGACTCGTGTAATATTGCTGGGTCACGGCCCTTGTTTCACACATGTTCAGACTGAGGACTTGAGGCCCGAGTTCCACATTTGTCGCCATTACAGCATGTACTAATCACGACTGCTGAAATTACCAGAGCTGTCAGTCAGTTCCCAGCCCCCCCCGCTTCGTGAACTTTCTAGGTGTCCTCGGCAACATTCACCATAAGCATGGGCTTCGGAAACATACCGCAACAGATACAGTGATCATATAAAGTGGCAGAAAGAGCCTTTATTAGAAAAATGAAACTTTGACTTATATACATGTTTTTACATCTTGTAACCCAGCACACGTCCTGCAACCACATTGTATTGACATTTCACAAGTCACATATCAGACCTGTTCCTTTAATATGATCTACGTACACATAAAAAAAGAAGAGAATGAAAAACAATTCTGAACACAATACTTTAAAAGAAATGTACTTTAGAGAGAACAGGAGATATGTTCAAACCGCTCCAATGAATTAGTACTTTCTCATGCAATTTGCCAATAGCAGAAATGATTTCATTTATGCAAGTTTGTGTCAGCTTTATGTAAGCGAATACTTCCAACTTACTTTAAAAAGTTCTTAAGACATTTCAGTACGCACACAAGTGATAATGCTTCATTATAAAAGAACATTTAGGCAGCAGGTCACATGGTTTCAGTGATAAATAGGTTATAGTCACATGACAATCCCCACCCGTCCCAGTATAAAACACTGTTCTAAAATAATTTCTACTTTTAACCACATAAAATATGAATGCAAAGCTCACAAGAGTGATTATTAAACAGGAAACACAAGTGATTCGTTTCAAACAAATGTTTCTTTCTACTGCGAGTCTGCTACGATCAAAATCGTCATTTTTACAGGGAAGGCAGCATTCCTTTTTCCTTTAATAAGTGCAAGTATTCAAGCAGCTCTGTGCTCAAACTCAAACAACCAAATAAAGAATAAAAAAAAAAAAAACTTTTTTGCCACCTTTCATTTTGATTCCCTATTAAAATAATGAAATATTTTTAAAACTCAAGGTGAGCGAAGATAATCCTCATGTCAGTAACGCGATGATAAAAATGCCATTGCTGAAAGAGCCGCATGACTGACAGTGAGAATTTCCAAGTTGTTTCCAAGCTGCCATTTTTGCCCCTGCAAACGTCTTCCTGAGGGTTATAAAGCGGCCTGAGAACGAAAGGGAGCGAGCTGCAGTCGACACAGTCATGCATGAGGACTCTCGCTCCTGTCTTTAGCCACCTGCCCCTTCTCACCGTGCCTTGTGTGGCTCTGGCAGATGTAATTTGAGCTGAGGTGATTTCTCCTTGAAACTACCTCAATGGGAACACAGCCAATGATGCAGTGACAGTACACCAGCTTGCCTGGCAGCCAAAAGGGCCTATTGTTCTTACTACACTGCACTTGGCAAAATATCAATTTGGGAAAGAATAGATTTCGAATGGTCTTCCATGTGGATGCAGAGATCTATTGTCGTGTTAAGTAACTGTCTCGCTTTTTGATATTCTGCCCTACGCGGTCATAAAATTCGCCTTAAAGGGAAAGAAAATTGGTTCTGTATGTATCATTTAGTCTAATGGGTTGTCTCTAAAAGAGACAAACTTGTGGTGATGGAGGTGTCTCTGTTATCTGCAAAGACTTTTAAAGTGTAAATATTCAGCATATTGCCATTGGCCGCTGATCCTAAAACTTCCCTCTCTTCATGATCCACAGATAAACGTGCACAAACACACATCTCTTCTGAAAGAAGTGGAGTGTAACAAACATGAAGGACAAAACAGATTAACCCTTAAATGGTGTAATTGAGAAAGTACTAATTTTTTTTTTACACTTCAAAATCCTCCATTGTTGACTTCCTCAACTACTTTGCCTAGTCTAGCTCGTCTTATGGAAATAATCAGCATCTGAGCTACTTTAAATTCACGTTTGCGTACTATTCTATGAAAAGGTAAATAAACCAAAAATATAATATAATAGATTTTTCAATAAACTACAGATGGCTTTTGCCTAGCCAAAAACTGCTACATAAAATAATCCCACGCAGTTCATCTGTTTCCATTTGCAATCAATACCTGACCTGCGCTGTTCCGCCCGACACATCTGACCGCCTACGATAACCTTCGACAAAAACAGAATGATGAAGTAAAAAGTACATTTTGGTTTTCAAGATGTTTTTGTGTAAAAATCCCAGAAGTTTGGCGGTCTAAACGACACGCCAGAGTGGCCGCAGAGCTTTGGTTCATGAGCAGGATGGATTCGTACGAATGTCTATGAACCAAAGAGGCCAGTTCTCCTTACATTGATCTGATTGATCCAAGCTCACCTTCAAGTGGATTGACAGTATTTAGAAAAAAATCTGCCTCAATGCCTGTAGCCCCAACCCGTATACCCTCACCCCAGCCCCGAAATGTTCAAGCTTACAAAAACTGCAGGGCTACAATCCCTGATAACAAACTGCATGGAGACTTTGAAATCTCGAAAGGTGACGTTTCAATGCAGACCTTGTGAGTGATGTCTTTTTTTTTTTTTGTACATATGCTACAGAAAACGAGTGCTACTGTACAGACCTGTGAAACCCACACAAAAAATATTGTTTACTCTGTATCATCGTAACTTTCATGAATTATTTGAATATGAATTTACAAGCAATTTACAAGTGTCTTATATTCAAAATAGTTGCTAAGTCTTTGAGGAATTAAAAAAAGCTCTATTCTTACAGCAAACCATAGATAATAGAGAAAATCAAGAAGACGTCATATCTTTGGAGGGATAGCAGACCCGAAAAGAGCAGACTTTTTTTTTTTCTCTCTCTCTCTCTCTCTCTCTCTCTTTACAGGTTAAATCTGGCTATATGTGACAGGTAAGGGACAGAAAGCATAGCTGGTGATGTTTTCACCTGCTAATCGAGGAAGAGCAAGTATATTCACCTCGCCTCGCAAAAGATATGAAATCAATGCAGATGTGGCCCTGTGATTAATCATAGAGACTAATACCTTGCTTATTTCCCCAAAACAGCAGCTCTGCAATATGAATGATCATTTTCTTTCCATATATATGCTATATTTGCACCCTGTTACAAAGAATTTGTGATCATAACATCATAACAAAAACATAGAAAGAGTTACAATTGAGTTGCATGCCATTATTATAATTCATGTAATCAAAATACATTTTCCTTAAAGACTGGGGTTATTACAAGGGTGAAAAAATAACTGAAAAACAAGTTGCAAAGAGTAAAAACTATGTATGGCATATATGATTACAAGACCTTGATATTTTACATGTGCATACGCACATTAGCTCCTTAAAGCAGCACTTCATATGATGGATATGTTCATGATTATGATAGTGATGACATATTCAAGATTAGTGTACAGTGAATTATGTCACATTATTGGGGAAGTTCAAAGAAAGCAAGTCTGATATGAGAGTGGAAGCTGCTACAGCAGTCATATAACACGGTTATGTCGATACACATCCAACAAACGCTGAAATCGTAAACATAAAGCTCGTTTCAAAGATGGCTGAAAGATCCCCTCTCTATTGTTCGCATAAATGCGACTGCAATGGAAGTCCTTGAACAACCATAGCAGAGTGGAGGGAAACATGCATGAATGTGCCTTTCGGTGGTGCAGAGAAAATGTTACACAAAACGACACAGAACCATCCTGAGGTATTTGATCTAATACACAATTTGGCTATGTGTTCTGATTCACATTGCATGGAGTTCATTGAGTGTGTTCATACAGTATAAAGTTTAGTAATAGGTCTGCAGAACAAAGGTCTTGCGTGGTAGTCCTCAATGCGAATGTTGACCGTGTTACGGACTGCAACAGAAAACCAATGCTCTAGTTCAGACTTCAAGCTTCACACACGCCCCTCGTTACATTAAATGAGTGGATTGAGACAGCGAAGCCAGGCTCCGCCGAACTACAGTAAACAACAGTCTTTGAGAGGTGATGCTCTGATTCGGTTTCACAGTGTACAGTGACAGGATGGAAGTATTGAACAAAATAAATGCGCGACAAACTTCCATTGCAAAAACTTCCCCACAATCTTGAAATGGAGGATCAACATAATATTTCCGGTCGAACAACCTACATACAGGTCAAGTTTTCATTGCACAGATGACAACCTCAGCTACCGAACGAAATCACCTTAATGTAAGTATATCTTCAAAAGAAATAAGACGAGAAAAGAAACACACATGCAAAATAAATCTATTCCTGACATTAATATAGAAGTTCTGTTTATAAAGCAGAGGTGGGCGGTTAACTAATGATTATTGTGCTACCAAATAAGATAGAGAAGAGTCTAAATTCTAAATAGGGATTAGAATGCCAAAAATCCCAAGTCTATAGTAATAAAAGCAAAAATGCAATTGCTGAGTGCCATGAATGAAATACCCTTGCTTGCCTTAAGTTCAGGAACTTTTCCAGCCACAGTCTGTCTGATACTGGTACGCTCTTGTCACATGCAATGTGGGGCCAAATACCTGAAACCCCACCCTAGGATCTGCTTCGGTCCACCACGACTTTGAAGCAGTACATCTGTCCTAGCACTCAGCGTTTTGAGTACACACTAGCACTAGGCCAAGTGTGGGGGATAATGAACAACTTCCATGCTGGACCACTTTTTATTGGCTTACGCCCAGAAGGCATCTTAAAATGCTGAAAACCTTTGGAAAGCGCCCGTATAAGAAGAGCGATATCTCGGGTACTTTATAGATGTAGGTGACTGTGGCATTCTAAGTGAGTAAATAGTTCAACTACACAAAAAAGCATTAAACATCTGACTCGAGACTAGGTATTTTCTTATACACTCGTCTATTGCTAAACTGAGAAGAGTTGAGAACCCGGGGAGCTGAGTATGCACTAGTCTTGTTGGCTACATAAGGCATTACATGCTCTGAAATGTACATGTCATTGGGTATTCGACCATCCCTGGAACAGTATGAAGTGGTGGATTTCACGGAGGACCTCAGATTGTTCTCGTTCCTGGTTTTGATGGGAGCCAACTGTTTGTAAATATCTGAGGAGCTCCTGCCGTGGACCAGGCGAGTGTCGTCCCGTATAGACTGCATGAAGGGGTTGTCCGAGGGGTGATCGGGGTAAAGTGACTTACTACGCTTGCTTTCCTCCAGGTTTCGGTTAAAGAGCATGGACCTGCTGCCGAACAGTTTGTCAGCCTTGATGTTAAACATGTTTGCATAAGGGCTGTCCTCCAGGAAGCGGTCCTTCTCCTTTAGGCTGACGCTCCGCGCCGGCCGGTTCAGGTCAATCTCTTTGGGCTTCTCGAGCATGATATTGTCAAAGGAGTGCTGACGGCTGAGCCTCAGTCTGTTCCTCCTCTGTACGTGTGGCCCGTCCGTCTGAGGCCAGTAGTGACTGAACATGTCATCGTGGTGCATGCTAGGGCTCATCATGGCCTCCTGCAGCATCTGGTCCTCGCTGATGTCGTACAGGTTGCCCATGTGGATGCACGCCTCGCACCGGTTATATGGCGAGCGTACAGCAGCATACGGCCCCGTGCTGTAGTTGGGCACCTTGGAAAGACAGCTCCGGCAGTGAGTCTGTTTAAACCGGTCGTTGCTTTCGTGCGGACTGAGGTTCTTCTCCTTCAAGCTGTAGTGTTTGTTGTAGACGTTGTCAGGCAGGAGGTCAGATTCGCTTTGATGCAGGGGGCTGCTGTTGAGATGGATGATGGGCTGGTCGCATTTCCTATAATTGTCGTTGTGGTCTGAGTAAATTTCACCAAAATCCAAATCGTCGGTTGTAAGGCCTCTGCCTTCCCTGTAGTGTTGTGGCTCTGAGTGCAGACTCAGCTCCCGGTCAGAGTCTATGGTGTAGATTTTCTCCCGGCCCGCTCCGCCCTGCTTATTTTTTAAGTAGGACAGCTCTACTTCGCTGCAATCCCTAGGGTATTTTGACGTCATCGATCTTTTTTTTAAGTTGTCCTTGGGCTTCAGGTGCTTGTTATTATCTGGATCCTTGTAGGAGGTGGCCCTGCTTGAGCAGTCAGAGATATCCGAGTGTGCAGCATCCTCTGGCAGGTACCTCTGACTCTTCATGGACAAACGGGGGTCTAGGGTCTCAGGCACCTGAGTTTGACGCAAAGTATCCACAGATTTCTTCCACAGAGCTCGGGGTTTCGCATTGGTCTGGGCTGTGTCTGCGCTCACTGCCACCTCCACAGTATTAGGGTTTGATTCATTGAGGGTGAGGGGATGCTGACCCTGGAAGATATAGTTGTTCAGATGGTCCTTATGGCGGTTGGACAGATATGCCTGCAAGTCGCTGGAGTCCCCGTAGATATCCTTTTGGGCAAAGCTGCGATTGTCAGTGTAGATGAAGTTCCCTTTCTCCGCCATCATATCCATGATCATGGGGCTTGCCGAATGCATGAACTCACCGCCACGTTTAGGAGAGTTGATCCTGGAGCCGCTGAGATTGGTCATATTAGTCATCTGCTTGGCGGACTTGATAAGCTTAAGCATGTTGGACTGTGGACTGAAGTCCAGGTCAGATGACTTTTTCTTCATGTCGATATGGACACCATGAATGCAACTCCATATACCCTATGGAAAAAAGAGTAAATAAAGCTCAATATTCATGCACTGTGACTTTTAGTTATTCTTTTACTGTATTACAAGACCCCAATATCTGATTCTACTGCAGAGAGTTCTACCCATCAAAGAGCACTATGAGCACTATTTATTTAGGGCATAGATACAGGTGGTGCCTTCAAATTTAAAAACAAATTGCTAGGGGGTTTATTTTGAAAGCCGCATTTCCTTTAAAAAATGATCATGTCCTCTCACCAGCTCCATGAATCTCTTTTCACCAGTAAACATTCTATCAGTTACGCTTTGGTTCCCCAACACCAGCATTTCATTACCTTAAAGATGTTAATCAGAGGCACCATATTCTCATACTGACAGCATGTACACAAACCCATCAGGGATCTAAACTAAACAAAGACATACTGAGCTTCTGGCAGTGCTAGAAATCATGCTGTCAAAACAGACTGCTGCACTGTCATTTTAAGTTCCCTGGCCATGGAACAAGTGGTCGAAAATCAAATTTATGACAAACTTTTTCTTTCAAAAGTTACGTTGAGTGATATTGACTGTCCATCAACACCAAAACCAAGGTTTTCAACAGTGGGTTCGCAACCCCTAGGGGGTCTACTGCAGTAATTAGTGCCATAGTAATATTTATAATGAAATAAATAATGCAGTAATTATTATTATTATTATATTTCATTAAATATATTCTTTTTTTTACTTCAAAGAGATCGAATAAAAGCCTTACCCTGCTGATGGAGAAGAGCAAGCCGGGAGTGCCAGAGCAAACGCCAGTGAAGCAGTATCTGAGTCTCCAGTAGAACAGGTGCTCCCAGATAAAGGTAATGAGGCTGAGACCCATTGCGGTCGCCAGCATGTAGAACACTCCAGCCATGTTGTCCACATCCAGCTGGCTGCTCATTACCTCGTTCTTCTCATTGTGGCAGATCCCAGTCAGCCACTGAGCCTCCAACTCCTCCATCTCACCTGTGGAGAGATGCACATGCCCAGGCTCACGTCATCAATCAGCTGTCTCCCAATTCATGTACACCTCAGTGGGCCACACTGCTATCCTCCACAGACATATCCTCCTGTTCCAGAACTCCCCATGCGCTAACATGTCAAAGTGAGGATCAATAAAATTATAGACTCAAGCTTCAGCCATATGTTAGCACCATCTGAGACCTTTTTCTCTTTCTCTACAAGGTACAGCTGCCAGTAGGATAATTTTGTCATTTTTCATGTTCCTCATATAGGGCTACTGTGAAACATAGCATATACAGTAGTATGGAGAGAGGGAAATACTGCAGATGTCTATGAAGGAAGAAATCTGAACTAAAAGAAGGCTAAATAATGTAATATATGAACATTGAGGCATGAAAACAACACATTCTAATTCTGGCTTTACTACACTGAATAAAAACTCTTCAGGGCAGACATATACATTTACATTTATTCATTTAGTAGACGCTTTTATCCAAAGTGACTTATAAATGAGGAACATATATAGTTTCAACATACAGGTAGAGGCAGCGCCACAGATGTTATATTATTCCAAGATGTTATAAAACCATGTATATGAATATGAGTAGTCGACACAAAATGTGCCGATGCTTTCTGGGTGGTAAAAATATATGAAAATGTATGGATGTCCTGGTTTTTTTTTTTGGCCTATGACTGTGATAAAGCTAATCACAGTTTTTGCACCCAACACCGAACCTTGTAATCAATCATAAATATAGTTACACAATGAATCCACAAATTAATTTAGAATTAACAGAATTAAGTGCAACTGTTTAATAAATAAGTTTAAAATATAACAATTGTAATAATTAATAATAATTGTTTTTAAAATATGTTTTTAATAATCATCTTTGATAATTAAAAGGATTAATTCACTTTTGAATTAAAATTTCCTGATAATTTACTCACCCCCATGTCATCCAAGATGTTCATGTCTTTCTTCAGTCGGAAAGAAATTAAGGTTTTTGATGAAAACATTCCACGATTTTTCTCCATATAGTGGACTTCAGTGGGGTTCATGGGTTGAAGGTCTAAATTGCAGTTTCAATGCAGCTTCAAAGGGATCTACACGATATCAGACGAGGAGTAAGAGTCTTATCTAGCGAAACGATCGACCATTTTATATATATAAAAAAAAATTATATACATTTTAACCACAAATGCTCGTCTTGCACTGTTCTGCGATCCGCCACGCATGATGTAATCACGTTAGAAAGGTCGCATGTGACGTAGGTGAAAGTACAGATCCAGTGTCTACAAAGCAAACGTGCAAAGACTAAGCCAAACACTCTAAGTCATTTCGCTAGATAAGACCCTTATTCCTCGTCTGGGATCATGTAGAGCCCTCTAAAGCTGCACTGAAACTGTAATTTGATCCCCACTGAAGTCCACTATGAGATGAAAAATCCTGGAATGTTTTCCTCAAAAACCTTTATATCTTTCTCTCTTCAGTCGAAAAGAAATTAACATCTTGGATAACAGGGGAGTGAGTAAATTATCAGGAAATTTTAATTCTGAAGTAAACTAATCCTTTAACAAGACTTTTACATCCTTACAGTTCTATGTTGGGGACTCCACGGAAAGGTCAATAGTGCTTGTACGGCTCTCAAGCTGTCTATTCTAACAAGCACAGTATTCTGGACTGGTGCCAGACATGCAGGCACTTACCATCTCCAATAATAGCAAGAATGGCCAGATCCACCGGGCGCTTCCAAAGCGACCCTTTCTGCAGGGCGATGCCGTAGCCAGTGGTAGCAAAGATGTAGCCACTGCCAATGGTCACTAGTTTACAGCCCTCATCCCTACCGGCCATGTAGTTCAGCACAGCTGCGTCATATATGAAGGCATCGAGTTTGCTGGTGAAAGGAAAGGGCACAGACACTATTCAGATAGCAATTAGAGAGGTTAAATGTTCTGAGTCATTTTTCATGCCTTAACACCACTGTCATGCCACCAACAGCATTGAATGAATCATAACACATTTTAACTTTACAGCAATGATGTAGACGCAGAGTCACGAGTTTAAGGTGAGAGACAGCACTGAGTGCGATCACACCATAAGTAATGGAGAGAAAGACAGAGCAATAAAAGCTATTTGATTGACTTTGGCCTAATTTATTTATTTATTTAGCCAGGGGTTGTGAAAATGGTGTCTGTAAGGAAAAAAAATTACAAAATGCATTTCAAAATATAAACCAAGGCTACATATTTTCCAGATTTGTTTGTTTATATAAGCCTGCATCTTCCGCCTTGCCATTGTTGCTTGTTCACTGGGGCACAATTCTCTGTAATGCTTCTTTGGAATAATATTTGTTGTGAAATGTGCAGTAAATTTGAATTGAAAATATAAAACTCTCACACTGGGTAGAAAAACGATATGTATTAACTTATTATATATTAACTGTGGTAACAAATATATAAATATTTTATTCCAGATCTCTTTTTTTTTTTTTTTTGCTCTGGCTGTAGTACAAAGACAAACAAAAGCCAATTATTTTGTTTCTGAAACAACATGTTATCTTTTTAGTATTGCACAATATTTCTCACGAAATATTTTACTGCCTTTTTAGGAATGGTGTCATCATATATGGGGTCTTTTGGCATTTATAAAATGAAAACAGCATACACAAATAGAGAAAGCGAGATGAACGACTGAAGTTTTGTTTCTGTGTCTATACAGTCAGTGATGGCATCATTACATTCATGCCCTCCAACTGCAAGCTATTTTATTTTATTTCAGCTTTATTTAAATGAATGAAAACGATTTTTTACAACACTGGGACTATATTATTATTTATTATTATAAACTCAACTGAAAATCATGGTTGAATCACAAAAGAAATGCTAATATCATGCTAACACTGTACCTAGATAAATACGACATCAGTTCTAGTTTGTGCTTCTTCATTAAAAGCCATCATATGACCAGCTCACGGCAGAAATCTCCCACGAAATTTGACTCAAACACAAAAACGTGACAAAACTCACACTGTGTGCACCCGACTTTCAACCCCACCTACAAACTGACATTTGGAGCCACAGTGGGCTGCTTGTCAAACTCGATCTGTATGTTGGAAAAGCCTTTGTCTAAGACTCATTAGTCTGGTTGTCTGACATTTCAAGAATGTCAAATGTAACTCAGGGATCATGCTGACATCCAGTAGATTTGCTCAATGATTCTTTTGTAACGGTACTGGCTGGATCCACAGTATGTGTAGTGATATGCTGAGCTGCAAGAAATACACAGAAGCTGTGTACAACCAAAGAAAATAGTCAACCTAATGCAAGGCAATTTAATATTGTGTATTTGCTGTACCCATCCACAAATAGGCCTATACAACTGCACAGTTTTGCTGCAGCTTAGAGAGATAATGAAAGCTGTTTAATATCCCTTGTTGCTGATCCACTGTTCTTCTCTTTCACTGTACCTTCTTATATTCGGAAGGCAGGATTGCTTGTATTTTATGAATTGAATGAAACTGAATTGTCTTAGTAACCAGTAAAATTGTCAGAAAATGAACATTTGATCATCATTGATTTTTTTTTCTTCCATTTTCTGACAATTTTCTGACTTTTTTTTATATCATTTTCTGACTTTGGCCCAATTCATTTATTTATTTATTTATTTATTTTGCCAGGGGTTGTCAAACTGGTGCCTGTAAAGAGAAGAAAATTTGAGAGAAAAGGAATAAGAAATGAAAAGAAAAAAAATCCAAGGCTGCATATTTTTTCATTAAACAGAAGCTGCACACACTTTCTTGAGTTAGAACTGAGGTTTTATCTATGAATTTGCATGATAAAAAGAAAAAATATATATCTTTTATTAATGTTTCTTTTGTTCTTTGACCCACGCTGCTCCTTTAATTCAGCTGTGACCATGATAGGGAGAGGTTTATAGTTTTGATAGGAGATAATAATAATAATAATAATGTATATAACGGTTTATAATATAATATGAACAACTGTTTTTTTTAACTAAAATAAAGCTGAAATAAAATAAAATTTAAACATTACATGAAAAACTTAAAAACTGAAACAAAATAAAGGTGAAGTACTAAAATTACTAAACTGAAATAGAAATAAAACAACACTTAATAGAAATGAATATATAAAAAATAACAGCTAATACAAAATAATAATAAATACCAAATATAAGTAATGCTAAATGTCCTTTCCTCACACAAAGCTTCTGTACGAGTTTTAAAGACATTTTGTAACGTAACAACCTTGACAGTAGCTGGGAAAATGTACCTTTTGTGTTCCACAGAAGAAGAAAAAAAAATGTCAATGTCATAGTGAGAAAATCTTCATTTTTGGGCAAACGAATCCCTTTAATAACAGCCCTGCCACGTACAGCAATATACTAGAAAAACAAAGACTCGCTCGCTATTTCAACCATTCTGCTCAGATTGACAGGATAAATACAGTAAGGGTGCGATATACATACCCGGTCTTCAAGCTGACCAGTGCGTCGTTCACCCCGGTCTGATGGTACTTCACCATGTACTGGTGCATGTCAGGGTAATTCTTTCGGATGTTTCTCTCTGTGCTGCCGTTTGGGACCGTTCCAAAGCGGAAAGGAGGGGAGTAGGAGTAGGGGCTTTGAAACTACAAAATTAAAAAACAAAATAAAATACCAATAAAAACACAGCAGGAAATAAAATGCTTCCATGGCAATAAATACAGACAATAAAACACCTGAAGATTGAGTATTATTACTTGAACTTGAAATACTGCTTCCAATAAGACCTAAAAATGTTTTTACATTCTCTAGTTCTTTTAAATCCTACATACAGAAAGCATTACCTACAGTAACACTGAAAACTTTTTTAATCTCTAAAGAAGCAAAGGACAAATTAACAATTCAGTTTCTTGATAAGAAAAACTATTAAAGAATCTTTATGTGCATGTGAAGTTTAAAACTCATATTCAATATTGTGAAACATCTTCTATGAGCCCACTGTACACTAAATGAAGTTTTAAAGGTGCCCTAGATTCAAAAATTGAATTTATATCGGCATAGTTGAATAACAAGAGTTCAGTACATGGAAATGACATACAGTGAGTCTCAAACTCCATTGTTTCCTCCTCCTTATATAAATCTCATTTGTTTAAAAGACCTCTGAAGAACAGGCAAATCTCAACATAACACCGACTGTTACGTAACAGTCAGGGTGTACGCCCCCAATATTTGCATATGCCAGCCCATGATCGAGGCATTAGACAAGGGCAGCCAGTATTCATGATAACATGATATTTTTAGTGATATTTGTAAATTGTCTTTCTAAATGTTTCGTTAGCATGTTGCTAATGTACTGTTAAATGTGGTTAAAGTTACCATCGTTTCTTACTGTATTCACGGAGACAAGAGAGCCGTCGCTATTTTCATTTTTAAACACTTGCAGTCTGTATAATTCATAAACACAACTTCATTCTTTATAAATCTCTCCAACAGTGTAGCATTAGCCGTTAGCCAGGGAGCATAGCCTCAAACTCATTCAGAATCAATGTAAACATCAAAATAAACACTGTACTTGCGCGATTAGACATGCTGCATGACAAACACTTTGTAAAGGTCCATTTTGAGGGTTATATTAGCTGTTTGAACTTTTTTTATGTTGTTTAAGGCAAGCGCGAGCTCCGTGGGCATGAAGCACGAGATTTAAAGGGCCACACACCCTGAATCGGCTCATTTCTAATTATGCCCCAAAATAGGCAGTTAAAAAAATGAATTAAAAAAAATCTATGGGGTATTTTGAGCTGAAACTTCACAGACACGTTCAGGGGACACCTTAGACTTATATTACATCTTTTAAAAAAAAAAGTTCTAGGGCACCTTTAAAGTAATGTTTAGGAGGAGCTTGCTCATCTAATCCTGTCAATCATAACGCAAGGATATAGGAACAGCTGCTTACTTTTAAAATGAAAAGTTCTTTATTGCCATCTATAAAGAACCTTTAACATCCATGGAACCTTTTGATTGCACAAAAGGCTCTTTATGGTGGAAAAAAGGTTTGTTAACCTCTTAACTTTAGCCCTCATGCCTTTGAGGCTTTTAGTAGACCACAGCTGAAAGAGCTTACAGTTGCCGATGGATATGAGCGTATACTTTAACCAAATGCCGTGCCTGTCATGGAGACTGACGAAGGTAAGCCAACACATCACAATTGAGACAGACTGCCTCAAAGCGCGTGTGCTGTGATGCATGAGATATCTGTGATCGCATGAACAGTAGCATCTTCTCAGCATGTTTAAGTGTGTGTAATGCATTCAGGTGATCAGATGATTTTGCATGCATCGCTTCTCTTGTGGCGCATCGACTGAAAATTACAACCAAAAGCTGCACAATGTGGCATCGTATGTTATATTCCGAGTTGTGTTGCGGTAAAAATAGCAGTGTCAATAGAGCAGTGAGTGAACCATTTGACGTTACCGACATAGAACGCAAACAAAATGGCGCCGGCCATTGTCCAAATCGGTCCAAATATGTCATGGGTTTCATGGATTTTCTACTACATATTTCAGTAAGAGACATCATTTACATTATATTAAGCCATACAAGTCTTAACACCAGGGGTTCCCTTTGCGCATAATTTTGATTTAATTGTTCACTAATAACTTAATAAGTACAGTAGTTCAGGTAAGTATTTAAGGTTCAAGAAGTTAATGTGTGCTTGATAAGACCCAAACAACACAGATCTAGGCTAGGCAGCTTTGCTTAAGAGTCTCTCTTCATCCACTCTGCATCACTTATAGGACCAAACAAGCTCTTTGCTGGTGTTTGAATGTGTTTGTTTGTTGACTATTTGACTAGAGCTATGCCACTTTAATGTGTGGCTTTATGAGCACATGAGAGCATCATCAGCTATTTCCTCTTACTCTTCATGTCTTCTTCCTGCAGGGCCATACATGGCTACAGCTCTCCTTTTTAGAGAACTGATATTGTCTGTCTTATTATAGCATTAATTCTCTATTACATCCCAAACAGTGGCCTTTTTGACTGGAACAAGCAGTTGAGAAGCTCTTCTCGAGCCAGTCTACACCTGCTGCTCTCCCTGTACTTGACACAGTATGGTTATTTATTTTCACTGGGCAGCCATGAAAACACTTAAATAACACAGTTGCTGAATGGACAAAAAATGTCTGTTTTTGGGAATCAGGTTGTTAGATTATGGCTCCTAAGGCGTGCCTCATCCCAGTCCTCTTAATTGGTAACTAAATGAACAATTACTCAGTGCTGAGGGATTTTATTTAGCAGAAAAAGAGAATATATAGAAAGAGTATAGGTTTAACCAATGAGAGAGAGAATACATCATACAGCTCATGGTATAGGAATGTGATACATATAGAAAAAACAAGTCTAAATATGGTCATCTCCCGGTCAGGTGCCCAGGCTTTCCTTGGGATCCCAAAGACCTTCTCCTAGTCAAGTCAAGTCAAGTCAAGTCAAATTTATTTATATAGCGCTTTTACAATTGGTAATTGTTTCAAAGCAGCTTTACATATTAGAAGCACAGAAAAAAAGGGAAGTGGTTAAAAATAAGCTGTACAAACAAGCGTGGTAATATGTAACATATACAAGATGGTGCTACATTAAGCCAATGTCGGCTGACTCCCAGGGGTGGAAAAAACCCCCTAGGAGAAAAACCCAGCGTGCTAACACTGGGAAAAAAGTCCTAGGAGGGAAAAAACCCCTTGGAAGATATATATAATATATGTAAATGGATATGGAGATCAAAATCTGAATTATACATTTTTATTATAGAGATTAAAAATAGATTATATATAAATATATGTAAGCATACTTCTAATACAAAAGCAGGGACCATTCCCTGTCTCCCATTAGAGCCTTGTTCCTTATATGGAAATGGTTCCGGTACATAAAGAAAACCATATGTTAAAACATAGGATACAGCTTCAACAGAGGACAAAAGACCCTCTGTCCACTTTCCTTCAATGCTGAGACCAACATAAAATCTATCACAGGTAAAATACACACTCATACATAAACTGCTATCTGTTGTACAAAAGCACAATGCTCTGTATTCTGTAGATGAAATTTTGCATCACAACACTCTACACCGTTCACAAATGCTGAGCATACAGTAAAACACCAACAAAAAGTCCCATGGCAGCTGAACAAGACAAATGATTCTACTTTAATCGAGCTCACCACTACATAAGAGAGTTCACAATCTATGTCAAAGAGCTTTGGGCTTTATTTTATTTGTGATTGAAGATATTCCTTTCAGACAGGATATTTTTTACCTGCCTGGATGGGCCAGTGGTTCAGATTTATATTTGTTTTGCCAAAAATTTCACTAGCTCCACCACCACTACACACACACACACACACACACACACACACACACACACACACACACACACACACACTATTTATATTATATTATATTATATTATATTATATTATATTATATTATATTATATATATTATATTATATTATATTATATTATATTATATTATATTATATTATTGCAACCGGCCATCCTTATTGTTCTGTTTTTTGTTTGTTTTTTCCCATCCACATACTAATTCTGCAATATAATGTCCTTTTTAAAAATTTCAAGCATCTAAATTATTTTAAAGAAAGCTCAACCTCATTGTAATCCAATACTCACATCAGCATGCCAGCATGCTGTGGGATTATCATTAGTCTTGATATGAGCCTTAGGAACGAAAAACATCCAGTGGTCAACATAATTCAAGTCTGCAAAGTAAACACTCTAGACTGCAGTAAATATCCAGCAGAGACTGCAACATCTTACCAAAGGTCAAAGTACTTTGTTGTGCTAGTACAGGATCGAAACCACTGTGCTGCCATCAGTGGCATAGCTTTCATTAGATCTTTGGAAGATGCACACACTTGCCATAAGACCTATCAAATGAATATCCTTACATGACTTAAAAGGCAGTAAAGGGATAGTGCACCCAAAAATGCCATCCTAGGTGTATATGACTTTCTTCTTTCAGACGAACACAATTGGAGCCCAAAAAAGTGCCACCATCCATCATAAAAGATATCCACATGGCTCTGGGGGGTTAATAAAGGCCTTCTAAAGCGAAGCGATGCGTTTGTGTAAGAAAAATATCCATATTTAAAAATTATCCATATTGTAAACTTAAATAATTGGCTTCAGGCAGACGGCCATACGCATGTCGACTTATGGCAAAAGAGTAACCCCTGACGCAATGTTGTAGTAGCGTAAGCTTTGACGCCTCTCGCTGTTCAAACAAATAGGAGTGGCCAACAAACTCAAGCTCCTCTTCTCTTATATCAAAATCCTCTGAAATTTGTCTTTAAAAATTCTCATTTTAGACTTCTAATTCGTGACCGGTGTTTTATTTTGCTCTCTCCTCTGCGCTTACGTGTTGGTCAGTACGTCATGAGTCGAGTCAGAGTTCACTCTTTCGCCGTAAATGCTTTTCGATGCGTACGGCCATCTGTCGGAAGCCAGTTATTTTAGTTTTTAAAGTTTTTAATATATTTATAATTTATATATTAAATATGAATATAACGCATTGCCTTTAATAAGCCCCCGGAGCTGTGTGGATATCTTTTATGATGGATGGTTGCACTGTTTTGGGCTTCAAAATCTAATCCTCTATTTATTGCCATTATAAAGCTTGGAAGAGCCAGGACATTATTTAATATAACTCTAATTGTGTTCGACTGAAAGATGAAAGTCATTTACACCTAGGATGGCTTGAGGGTGAGTAAATCATAGGGTAATTTTCATTTTTGGGTGAACTAACCCTTTAAGAATGCAAATAATATTAAAAAATATATAACAACAGGCTGCATTTATTTGATCAAAAATACAGTAAAAACAGCAATATTGTGAAATATTCTTACAATTTAAAATTTAAAGTGCCCCTATTGTGCTATTTTAAAAGTTCTTCATTTTGTTTTGGAGGTCTCCTATAACAGGTTTACATGCATTGAAGGTCAAAAAACGCATTAATTTTCTCATAATATAAATTGCACATTACCACGTTTTTCAATGATTCTCAAATAACTCATCCAATGCTTCAGTCTCTCTAAATCCCTCCTTTCCATGAGCCTGCTCTGCTCTGATTGGCCAGATGCATGCGGAAACAAACGCCCATTACCATAACTGATTCAGCTCCGGAGGCTTCCTAAAGCTCAGTGATTGTACACACTGTAAAGACAGTAACGATGGTGTCGATTTTAAAATATCAATCTGAGCGCGAGTCCGATGATGAAACATTGGAAGAACTAGTTATTCAACCCAAACCTCCATCGCAAGGACAACTTGAGCAGGGCGTGTCTCAGTGATACGCTACTCAGTTTGACATAAATTATGAGATGCAACTGTAATTCCTCTACATCGGCATTAACAAGTGTATGTCCATCAACAAACCGATGTGTATAGTTGTAATTTATTGCGGTGCACATGTGGGAACTGTATCATTAACTGTATCAATAATGGTGCATACGTTAGCATAGCACTAACGTGAATGACTGATGTAACATTAAGTTTGTATAATATAATAAATATAATATTTTTGTATAAACCGTGATATATTTTTTTCAAGATTCTTTGATGAATAGAAAGAACAGCATTTATTTGAAATAGAAATCTTTTGCAAAAGGCTTTACTGTCACTTTTGATAAACTGAATCCTTCCTTGCAAAATAAAAGTTTTAATTTCTTTAAAAAAAAATCTTACTGACCCCAAACGTTTGAACGGTGGTATATATATATATATTGTTTTACCTTATTGTCGCTTAGACCTGTCACTTGGTCCACAAATTCCTCCTGGATCATGAAGGCAGCCAGGTTAGCAGTGTAACTGGCCAAGAAGATGACAGCGAAGAAGGCCCAGACGGACACAATGAATTTACTGGTGGTGCCTTTGGGGTTTTGCACGGGCACAGAGTTGTTAAATACCAGGCCCCACAACAGCCACACTGCTTTCCCCATGGTGAAAGATGGTCCGTGGGGGTCTGCGGAAGACATGTTTTCATTAACACCCTTCATTCGTGCTAAAGCCTTTTTCAGTGCTTTAATTTCGGAAATAATATAATCTCCCCTCTGCACGGTCATTAGAGTACTTGCATATAATAATGACAAAGTACAGCACCCTACTGCTCAGCTGTTAATCTTTATATTCTTGAATAGTTCAAGAAAGACTTTATGCAAGAGTTAACATTGGAACATTGGGATAAATACACAGAAGTGAAGCAGGAAACGGTTCCTTTGTAAGGTGGGTGTAGAACTAGACAGCCGATTTATCTTTAGATGCCTTTGACGTACCTCCCTTTTGAAAACGGAAAAATCTAGGCTTTAAATGAGTCATCTAACAAGAGAAGAAATGCTTTTTAGTGCCACATAACAAAAGCATTTCAAATGAGACTACATGAATTAAATCTGATCCACTTGAATCAAATGAAAATGAATTGAACTTTATTGAACTAACTCGGAGCCTGAAACCACTCAGCACTGAACACGGTGAAATTAAGTATAAATTAAGCCTCTATATTTTGCAAAAGAACAGAGGGGTTGTGGTTGTGGTACAGATGAGACAAGGCTCTAGCAGAGCAGGGCAAGGATTTACAAGGGTGCCTGAGACTGAAAGACCGACTGCATTGCAGGGGAACCGCAGAGGGAGGGAGTAGCTGTGAGTGCAAGTTACGTACCTTTGCCCTGAGCGAGGTTCCTGTTGAAGCCCAGGGGGCTGATGTACTCAAACATGAAGACAGCCATTGCAGTCACCAGAAGCAGCATCACAAACATCATCACCCACACAGACGCACTGAAGGGCTCTGCAGCGAGGGAGGAGAAGGAGGAGCAAGAGACAGGTAGATTAGGGAAAAAACCACACAGTCAGCGACTATCATGCAGGCATTCTGCATGGTGTGTGACTATGGACAAGCTGAAGAGATTAAAGAGCTTTACCGTGGGAAGTAAATGGGAAACTGGCAAGTGTCCATTGGGGAGGTTTCTCAGACCCTGTAATTATTGGCCTTATGCTAATTAAATAATGGCTTGCTGATCTAGTGCCATCAAGCATAAAGGAGCACTCAGGGTGCTATGAATCTAAAAGCGGTCCACTTCAGCAGATTTGTGGGAGACTCTATCGGCCTCTGTTGGATCTGTTCTTTGTTCGGTGAGAAGACTTCAATATTTTTACAGGTGGAAATTAGATGCGCCCCTCAAGATCGTCAGGAAAATGGCTGCTGTGCCCTGCAGATAGTTACCTAAAAATGCTGATGGAGAGACGGTTCCGTTGCTACGGGATACCATCACACTAATCCCTGTTTCCACGAAGGGGACGGAGAAATCGATGACCTCTGAGCGCTCCTCATTGATTGTCAGGGAGCCCACGGCCATGACTGCTTTTTTGGTCAGCACCTGTGGCAGAAGACAAGACAACACAAGGGTTTAGAAAAAAAACTGCAAAGTTTATATACAGAACACCTGGGATAGTTGGATTTATTTTTGTAACCAAATGAAACTTGAGTTTCAACAGCATTTTACTCCCTCTGGATCCAAATTGAACAAATATCTTGCTCCTTTCCCCAATTTCACATTTGATTGCTATAAGGCTTTGACTGATTTCTTCCAGTGGAGAGGGAGAGAGAGAGAAGTTCACTCCGCTTCTGTGAACAAAACTTGATTCAATCTAACCTTTGTTTAGCTCTGTAAATGGAAAAGCAAATTTGGCTATTGAAATCTTCTCACCTCTCCCACCATGCCGTTCCACACGTTGTTGATCTTCTTCCCGTGCTTCCCGTTGGTCACTAGATAAAGGTCATAGGTGAACTTCACATTCCGAGCAATTTTCTTGAGTATGTCGATGCAGAAGCCTTTGCAGCACTTTTTAATGTACGTTCCTCCTCCCTCGGTGGTGTTGCTGATGAATAGAGCACATTAATCACAGCTCAACTTAAAGCTAAATATCTGAATCATGATGTCAGGACCATTTCACACTTGGCTGACTGATGCATTTTCTAGATTGCTCCATGTATGGGGAGAGATA
The DNA here is from genome assembly GCF_018812025.1 of Megalobrama amblycephala. Classification (NCBI taxonomy): domain Eukaryota; kingdom Metazoa; phylum Chordata; class Actinopteri; order Cypriniformes; family Xenocyprididae; genus Megalobrama; species Megalobrama amblycephala. The sequence continues at coordinate 56,061,383 of NC_063044.1, read as the reverse complement.
TGGCATGCGTTGCAATGAACTTTCTTAGCGGTAAGAAATGCAAAGTTTTGCACATTTAAATATGGGGATGAATGGCTAATTTAGCATTCTGTGGGTGCAGAATACAGAAGTCACTCCTGAAATTGCAATGGCTGAGCAAGAAACACACAGTGCCATTCAAAAGTTTGGGGTCAGTTTTTTTGGAGTCAGTTAAAAAAAATGAAGAGGAAAAAAAATTAATGCATGTATTATACAAGAATGCATTAAATTGATCAAAAGTGTTTTCATTGTTATAAAAATTTTCCATTTTAAAAAAATGCTGTTTATTTACAGCATTTATTTAACATTTATTTTGCTGTTGAAAACAGCACAACTGTTTTCAACATTGATAATAATTATAAATATTTCTTGAGCAGCAAATCAGCATATCAGAATAATTTCTGAAGGATCATGTGACACTGAAGACTGGAGTAATGATGCTGAAAATTTAGCTTTGCCATTACAGGAATAAATTACATTTTAAAATATATAAAAATAGTTTATTTAAATGTTTAATAATATTTCACAGTATTACTGTATTTTTGATCAAATAAATGCAGTATTAGTAAGCAGAAGAGACTTCTTTAAAAAAAAAATAAAAGGAACTGACCCCAAACTTTCCAACAGCAGTGTAGATAACTGTTTAATCCGTTTTAAGTCAGATATGTTTGACGAAAGAAATGTTAACAACTACAAACACTTATTACTAAACTGTCATTTACAGAAGTGCCTTTTGTTTTAAATCAACATGCTCTCTCTGGACCATAATATATAGGACCATGACAATACATCGTGTCTCGATTCGCGATACGAAGAATCTGGAGCGATTCCGATCGTGATTCTCTCTCGAATCGATGTATCATCCCAGCCCTAATAATTTATGGGTTACCCATTTTAAGGTGCAGTGTGTACATTTTAGCGGCATCTAGCGGTGAGGTTGCGAATTGCAATATAGAGAAGCTACGGTGGCCAACACAGGACAAAGATGTCATTGTCTGAGACAATAGAGAGTAGCTAGTCAAGCAAACGCGCTCTGTAGAGCAGTTTGTCCGTTTAGGGATACTGTAGAAACATGCTGATTCTAAGGTAATAAAAACATAACAGTTCATTATGTAAGGTCTTTATACACCACTAAAAACATAGTTATGTATATTATATTCCATTTCTGTCAACAGATCCTCCTAAAATTTACACATTGCACCTTTAACTTTTTTTGGGGCCTAAAATCAGTTCAATATATAACAGAACTCAGTGTGAACAGAAAGAGATTTAGTACTCAGAGCACTTGTGATCAGATGTTCGAGTGTCTGATTTCATGACTACATACATGAAACAAACAAACAAACATGAAATTAGATATTGGATATGTGAGCTTCAAATGATTTTTACTGCATGTATAACCAATCTCTGTGTGAACAGAACAGGATTAAGCACTCAGAAGAGGAGTCACAATCGTATTTAGTTGCAGTGTGTCTAAAGCCCATTTTGGACAGCAGTCTGCTTGTGCAGATCAGTCTCTGGCTGGGATTACAGTACAGTAGGTATAGTGTGCTGAAGCATGAACGATAGAGCATTTTGCTGCCGGCAGTGGAGATATTTCTTAATTACAATGAATAGTAGGGGTTTCCCTTGAGAGCCACTCAGGGAGCCATCAAGGGAGTGCCAAACCTCTGGTGAAAATTGCAGTCAGCTGGAGATTTCTGATGCCTCATAAAGACCACCGCCAATCTGTGCCGATTTAATTGCAGAGGGGTTCCTGTTTTCCCGAGTGAGGAGGAAGACAATTCTATTTAAAGACAATCAAGATTATTATTTCATTTGGACTGGGGAAAAGGTCCTGCTCTTAGACACAGTCAGGAGGTCTTGACTGGAGTAGGACCTGCATTACTCCAGCTTATCTCTAGTGTTCATACTCTCATTCACCCTTTGGTATCAAAGGTTGCATGTTCTAATCAGCCCTCGCATAGATTTGTTTTTTCCCCCTCATTAAAATCAAAGATGTCCATCAATGGTTGTATATCAAGAGCAGGGACACATTTGTGTGCATTTGTTTTGTGATTTTACTGGAAAAATAGGACCTCCACAACGACGTTAAGCGATCGATTGACGTGCCCATCTGTGCTGTGTGCACGAGCAAAAAGAGAACGTAAACCCCGCCTACTTTTTAATTTGATTGGCCATCTCAATCATTTTGACATTGACGAGCGTTCTTAGACCTCTGAGGCAGACCATACTAAAAATGTAACTTTTAAACTTTTTTCTCATCCTAACAACATGCAGAGTGCTTTAATGAAGTGCAGCTGAGCAGTGCAAGAATTTCAAATATTGGGGGGGACGATTTGGCCATTTCTATTTATTGGGGGGGACTTGTCCCCTTCAATGTTTATGGTGGTTATGGCCCTGCATTTAACTACATTTTTTTTTTTTTAATCTTTAATATTTGTGTATTCAAAAAGTGGTTTATTCACATTTTTAGTTTTTAATTAATGCATTTATTATTTTTTATTTTTTAATTAAAGGTGCAATATGTAATATTTTTGCAGTAAAATATCCAAAAACCACTAGGCCAGTGTTATATATTTTGCTCACTTGAGTACTTACAATATTCCAAATATTTCCAACTATTTGTAAATCGTGAGAAAATTTTAATTTTAACCAAGGCCCCGCGACGTGTGAGGAGTCGCCTGTCAATTGCGTCATACCCGCGTTACCCTCGGTTTCCGGTTTTATTTTGTAGAAACCATGGAAACACCAAAGATGCTTTAATATATTACATGTTTTTATAGACAAGGGAACAACTGTTTTGATATATTTATAGACAGAAAACGAATTATTGTTAAATAGCTCAACATGTTTAGTCTTATTGTTTAATTTTCTTGATTTTCTGCGAGTACCATGCTTAATACATATTGCAGTTTTAAAATTAATTGCATGCCATTTATCAACACAAGCCATCCAGCATTTATTAATATGATATTCTAAAATCGATTTATCTTACTGCACTGTGTCTCAAACAAGTGTCTCACAGCAGCCACCGAGCGAACGCACAGAGTAACGCTATAACATCATTTTCAACACACTCAAATGTATCTAATATGATAAACAGTGATGCGTTACCTCATACTAATGACCGGAAAAGCAGAAGCGGCGCCGGCGATTGTGACATAATAAAAGCTCCGCTGCTCGTGAGGCGTGTGTTGCGCAATTGCTCCAGCGGCCTCGTTCAGCTCCCACAACACCCGGTCCTGCTCTGCTTCATACTACAGTAAAGTTAATAATCGCATCCATGATCATGATTTCTTCCCGAGTCCAATCCAGATTATATTCCACCGGCCGTTGATGTGAAGACCACACGTCCCAAGATTCCGCACTCAAACTTGGCATCATCAAGCTTCGCCTTTGTTTTGAATATGCCTCTAGTGACCTCTAGCGGGCAGAAAATATTACATATTGCAGCTTTAATTAATGCATTTAATTAGGGCTGCACAACGATTAATCGCGATGAATCGTTTGCAAAATAAAAGTCTGTGTTTACGTAATAAATGTGTGTGTTCTGTGTATAATAATTATGTATATATAAATACACACACATATGTATATTTAAGAAAAATGTTATAATTTACATTTATAAGCGACATTCCTAGTACTCCATACACCTGTATTTAACGCTTGATCAGATGTTTTTAAAAGATTGAAGTAGTGAGGAAGAATTGTGCATATTTTTATTCGCAGAGATCTTGAGTCAGGGACATGTGAAAGTTTTGCTTTTGTCCAAGACAATTTACAGTATATTTATTACAGGGACAGTCCTCCCGGAGCAGCCTGGGGTTAAGTGCTTTGCTCAAGGGCACAATGGCAGTGGTTAATGGACTGTCCCTTGCTGGGTTTAAACCTACAACCTTTTGGTTAACAGCTCAGATGCTTGACCACAAGTGTGCACAACATACTCTCTGGGGGACGCATGTTCTGGTCATAATTATGAGAGACTGAAGAGAATATAGCATACTCTCCAATTAGCAGGCAGTTGTTTATAGTAACTAAGCTTGTAGAAAAAAATTGTACTTTGGTTAAAAAAAATGACAGGGTTGCAGGCAGGACAGAGCTGCATTAGTAATCAAGCCACCATCTGTGTGTAGAGCATCTCCACTGCGGAGTTCAGAGAGACAACACTTAAACTAGCAAAGTCACCTGGGAGCCTCATTTAACTTTTAGATTGAAACTAATTAAGACTCAGCTCTCTATGTTATTTAAGCAGATCAACACTACGAAAAAAATACTTATGAGTATACTTTGTCTCCAGACTGCTCCCATGTGCACCAATTCCTTCTTCCGACTTTGAATTTTTTTTTTGCGATCGCCATGTATTTGTCTCCCCGATGCAGTCTGCATGCAACAGCTATAAACATTGGTATCAGTTACTTCAAAATAATGCAAAATTTGCAAATATTTGCAAATAAAGCCTTCATTACCAGGGAATTAAAATAAAATAAAATAAAATAAAATACAGTGCTGACTGATTGTCCGATCTGTTCTACAAACAATATCTGAAGAAAATAATTCAGTCTACAATACAGAGACAGTGCAGTCTACCAAAAACTGAAGAGCTGAGCTATGAAATTTGTGTTTTCTGTTATTGTGTTTTGGGGGGTGGGGAAAAAGCTTATTGTAAAGCCAGCCTAGCACTGATCGCATAAAAGCAGAGGAGTGTTTTTGGCAGCTAGAAGTGGCCGCATGCCTTCCGACTGCAGAAATGAACAAACTTTCCTGTCTCCACAATGAGAGAGACACACATTCGACTGCCTAGGCAAAATCCAGTTTAAAATCAATCTCTTCCCCTCTGCACTGGCTATGACGCACACAATGAATTCCCCCGGCTCCTGCAGAGGCTCTATTCAAACTCTCACATGGCAGAATCCATATTATTACAGAGTCTTCCTCACATTTCGATACCCAGTGGCAATAAGAATGTCACCAGACCACTTTCTCACTGCCTTTACTACACCAATTACATTCTTATGAAGACACAACTGTCCGCCATGTTTGTTTCTTCTTTTAGAGAAATATGGCATGCTAATGTGGTCACTTGCCAAGTCAATTTAGAGTGTGAATCTAGGCATATATAATATGGTAAATGATGGAAGTTATACTCTGAGCTGACAGAGTTGATAACAGGTTTCAGATATTGGAATCCTTGACATTTGCTTTAAAAAGACAAATATCTCAGTGGCTCACAGTGATCTTGAACTGTTTACATCTGTGTGTGTGTGTTCTGGTCACTGAAGCATGTTTCCTCTGTGTCTGTGGCTTGTCAAGCTGGCACTGCATCAGTTTCTGCATCTACAGACCTCAGTGGCAGCTGAAGTAGAGGGTAAAATGACAGCTGAGGATACCAGATGAGCTGCCGTTCCCACATCATCAGATTTATCTCTGACAAAGATCAGACGGAGTGTTAGACTGTCTGTCTGTCAGACTGGGCCAAAAAAAGCTGAATCTTCACATTAATATAGTTCATTATTTTGAGGTTAAAGGATTAGTTCACTTGTAAAGATTAAAATTTCTGTCTTCATTTCCTCACTGCCATTTCATTCCAAACCTGTTGACTTTCTTTTTTCACGAAACAATAAAATAAGAAATTTTGAAGATCTACGAATTTCTTTAGGTCTCACTTTTCCATGCAACTACAATGAATGGGGACTGGGAGTTTTCAAGGTTCTTGCATCAAAAATGGTATTCTATGCACTCCAAAAAACAAAAACAAAAAATAGTCCGTTCTCAGGTGCGTAAATCAAGAAAAGTTTGATCAACCAAAAAACCAAAGTTGTCCGCACACTGAAAGACATGCAATTAGACCAAGGCAAGGGTCTATCACAAAAAATACTTTAATTAGATATCTACAACGTGAAAAAAAATGTGCAAAAAAGTGTCTTAAAAACAGACCAAAGACTACCATAAAAACAAACAAACAAACAAACAAACAAACAAAAAGTTGTCATACAGGATTTGGGGAAGACACGAGGCTAAGTAAATAATGACAAGTTTGGAGTCTGTAAAAAAAGTCTCTTCTGCTCACCAAGGCTGCATTTATTTGATCAAAAGTACAGTGAAAACAGTAATATTGTGAAATATTCGTACAATTTAAAATAACTGTTTTCTATTGTAATATTTAAAAAAACATAATTTATTCCTCTGGTGGCAAATCTGAATTTTCAGCATCATTACTCCAGTATTCAGTGTCACATGATCCTTCAGAAATTATTCTGATATGCTGATTTGCTGCTCAAGAAACATTTCTTATTATTATTATGTTGCTTAATATTTTTGTGGAAACATTTACTTAATGATTCTTTGATAAATAGAAAGTTCAAAAGAATGGTATTTATATAAAATATATATATCTTTGAAACAATGTAAAAGACTTTACTGTGACTTTTGATCAATTTAATGAATCTTTGCTGAATAAAATTATTAATTTCTTTAAAAAAATATTTTGAACAATAGCGTATTTGAGTGAATTATGCCTTTGACAATAATTCAGCAAATTAACACTGCACATATCAGTGACAGATAAGCTTTCAAATACGTGGGAAATCTTCTATATCTTCTAACATAAAACATTTAGCTTTTAAGAATGTAAACTTAAAGGTTGTTTATTAAACTGCACAGAATTTAATTATAAAACAGAACACAGAAGATAATAACGACTCTCTGACTGTGTTTACTTTAGGTTGAATCAGGGCAGAAGTTCCCGGTGGCCTTTCTGTGCACTAAAGTTAACAACTTACAGTTCTGTTTACTGTGATTATGGCTCAGTAGTTAAGTTGGCTGAGTAATTTCACTGATAAAAGCAAACAGATGAGGAACCAATAAAGTAAGGCTGAGGGAGAGACACACACACAGAAAGAGAGAGAGAGAGAGAGAGAGAGAGGCAGGTCTATCTCAGGGAGGACTGGGCTATATATCCTGCCAGTGTCTTTGCATGCCTCAGTAATTCCTGCCTCCTCCTCTTCCTCCAAACGGGCACAATGGATGCTTGAGTGGGAATTGTGCCGTTGGAGGAAAACAACAGAGCGTTGGCCTGTTTGCAAGTGGACATGTGTGGAATCCATGTATTCTCTCGTGTGTTTGTGTGTGTGCTCAGTACTTTGATGAGACTAATCTTCATGCATACAGAGCAGGCTATAGAGATCCTATGAGATCATATATTCTTCGCCCTATTTAGCAGTGTATGAAATCCAATAAAAGCCCCTGCACATTTCTTTAAGGGACACCGTCTCTGTTAATCATGGCTCACAGATCACACTTTCTATGTGTGAACTTTCATGACTATGACCTTTTAAAAATGTGTTCATGTATGCTCAAAAGTGTACACTACCTTTCAAAAGTTTGGGGTCAGTAAGACTTTTTTTAATGAAATTAATACTTTTATTCAAGAAGGATGCATCAAAGGGATAGTTCACCCAAAAATTTGATGTTTATCTGCTTACCCCCAGGGCATCCAAGATGTAGATGACTTTGTTTCTTCAGTTGAACACAAATGATGATTTTTAACTCCAACCGTTGCGGTCTATCAGTCAAATAATGCGAGTCAATGGTAACACAATTTATAAGAGTCAAAAAAACATGCAGACAAATCCAAATTAAACCCTGCGGCTCATGACGACACACTGATGTCCTAAGACACGAAACGATCGGTTTATGTGAGAAACCGAACAGTAATTATATAAATTGTATAATTAAACCGCAGGGTTTAATTTGGATTTGTCTGTGCAGGTTTTTTTTTTACTCTCATAGATTTTGTTAACATTGCCATGCATTATACGACTGACAGACAGCAACGGTTGGAGTTAAAAATCATAATTTGTGTTCTACTGAAGAAACAAAGTCACCTACATCTTGGATTCCCTGGGGGTAAGCAGATAAACATAAAATTTTCATTTTTGGGTGAACTATCCATTTAATTTGATCAAAAGTGGCAGTGAATACATCTGTAATGTTACAAAAGATTTCTATTTTAAAAAGCGTTGTTCTTTTGAACTTTACATTCATCAGAGAACCGTTAAAAAATGATCACGGTTTCCACAAAAAATCATTAGTAGCACAATATAATAATAATAATAATAAGTGTTTCTTGAGCACCAAAGTAGCATATGATTTCTGAAGTGATTTCTGAAGGATCATGTGACAGTAAAGACTGGAGTAATGATGCTGAAAATTCAGCTTTGACATCACATGAAGAAATTTGTGATATTTCACAATATTAATGTATTTTTGAACTTTCAAAATCTTACCGACCCCAAACTTTTGTGCAGTAGTATACTATTTATTTATTTATTTATTTTTTGATTCTTCAAAACACATTCAGGTCTCTCTGACAACAAACACCTTAAGGCCTGTACACACCGGGACGAATATCGCGCACGATTATCGCTGTCATTTATCACCTCGTGACTAAACAAAGGGCGCCAATGTGAGTGTGCACACCGACACGAAAAACGGCAGGCGTAAAAGCGTCATTTTTTTAAAAACGCCTCGGGTTCGTTTTTTTGGTTTGACATGCTGCGTTAAAAACTGGCCGACCAATGAGAGTGGCGCTTTTGTTCACGTGCCTGGAGCTGCTGAAGTTACAGTAAAACACGACTTGGTGGCGCTCAAGCACAAAACGGTCTTGCCGAGCACACACTGATACCAAGACAACAAAGAGAAAGTAAGCAGACACCTACAAACTATCCCTGCGTCTCAAACAGCTCCCTAGCTTCCTAGGTCGTGTATCAGTATACCGTGTAAATGAATGTGGTCGACTCCCTGATCAGTGCCCTGACTAGTGAACTAGGGAGCTGATTGAGACGCACATTATGGTGCTCTGCCACTTCTTGGCCACACCTATAGAGTGCCTCAGGGATGACGCATTTTTGTAGGCAAAACCCGGAAGCGAGTTAGCATTTTAGGACTTCTGGTTCCAACGCCGTCAAGTCTATGGGTTTTTTGAATGGGTTTTTGCTAAATCGCCTGAAATAAGGTCTGTGTTTAACAAAGCCTCTAAATACTTTCACGTTTTGATTTATGACATAAAACACACCAGTTATATCCCACTTGTGATTTTTTAAACCTTTACTGTGTCTTAAAATCGGCGGTTGCTAACAAGTTGCTAAAAGGGACTACTTCCTTTGGCGGGGACTTTAGACGTCATCATTAAAAACGGGACATTTGGACAGCATTTCTCATGAAAAAGTGGATTAGTATTCATTCACAGCGCAGATCATAATCAGCAAGCATGTTTTTAAATAAAGTTGTTTTCTAAATAAAGTTTGAGGAAGCTTGGTGGTGACGACGTTGATCCGCGACCATGGTGTGCTGTAGTCCGTTTATAGCCTACTGTTAGCTTTTTATATCTGACGGCTTTATTTAGGCTTCAAAATGTATAAATGTTGTGTTAACTTGTAAAGATTGTCTTGATAGACAAAACGTGTAAGTGTCATAACCCTTTGTTAAACACAGAGCTTATTTTCTGCGATTTTCCAAAAGTCTACGGGAAAAATGCATAGGCTTTCAACCAAGGGAACCCGTGCGCTGCTAACTTCTGGGTTGGCCTACAAAAACGCGTCATGCCTTTGGCACTCTATAGATGTGTATTATTTCTGTATTTATACTGTTTGTTTGTTTTCTTTTACATTCAAGAAATATAGTTGAGAATGTCTATTTCATAAATATGTTTCTTTGCACTACCGTTTCTGACTACCATATCTATCATATGTCATATATATGCCATTTAATATCTGCATTTTGTATCTTCTTTAACTTAATTAATATCATAAATGTTTATTTGCACTACCGTTTCTGACTACCATCTCTCATATATGCCATTTAATATCTGCATTTTTATCTTCTTTATTAATATCATAATTATGTTTATTTGCACTACCGTTAAGCACAAGCGCCACATACTGTTCACTCGGCGCATCGCTAGTGAAAATCGCTTGGGTATGAACACAAAAAACGTTTTGAAAAACGCTGGCGATAAACGCGTGTGATATTCGTCCCGGCCTTTAGGCTCAGTTTACACCAGTAAAAATCAAATGCTGTGTCTTCCAATCACAAGTGGACAGTAACACCCAACCACACTGACTGATATATGTAGTCATGCAGTCAACAACCCTCAACATATATCAAACATGCTCTTACATCCCTCTACACATCTCTCTAGGGCCAAAACGTCAAACATCCAACGGTTTGAGAGTGATTTATTGAGGTGACATGTGAGTGATGGGAAAGGTGAGCATATGAGGGAAGGTGAAGAAAAACAAGCCTCACTCTTTGATGTGTTTGCGGCAGGGCACAGAGTTTCTCATGCAGGTGCCTGTGAGGCGCTCCACGTTCTCCACGATGACAAAAGGCTTCTCCTCTAGCGTTACAATGGTCAAGTGATTATCGTCCGTCTCTGCATCTCCAAAAGAGTTGAAGCGAGGCCACACCGGATATTTCAAGGTCAAACTCTGGTTCTCCCATTTGCCCATCTGGAAATAAATAGAAAAGAGGAGCGTCACATTGTTGCTCAATTTTACATTTCGAAGTAGTTTATTGGCAGTATTGTTTTATTTGCAATATTGCCATGTATCAACACACACAATAACAACTGTGACAGAAACAAATGTAAAATTAGGTGTTAATTAAACTGTGAACTAAAAATTTAATTAACCAAAAAAATATTAAAATATTGACAGTTTTGGCAGAATGTGGAATGAGTTTATTTTTCAATTTATAATAGTGAATGGGAACGTCTGCCTCTGTCTTGACATCTCCAGTGTCACAATAAGCACAGAGTCATTTTTCCTCTGGATGCCATGTTTGTCTATGTCAGACTTCTGTGGCTAGACTGTGATCCCTAAGCCTGTATTTGCTGAGGATCCATCTCTGCTTTGTATCTTTCTCTCTGTGTCCCAGAGGGCAAGGTGTGGGGATAAAGCAATGGTTGAGAGCAAATCATATCAGATCCACAGAGGCCAGGCCAACACATTCATCAAATAGTGCTACAAAGTCCCCATGTCTGAATATGCATCAATACAAAAATAAAGACTGTGACAGGGAAAAGAATGAAATGCTCTGTGTTACATTGAATAATGATCAAAAACTGGCATATACTTTAACACAATCCTTGTGTCTGAAAAAGACGTTCTGTCATGACTGTGATGTCAAGATACCAAACAGATCTGCTGGAGTCAAAGATTCATGGCTCAGATACACCAAACTTTCCTAAGTGTGCTAGGTCAGTGCACTGGAGAGAGATGAGCAGTGATCTCGGTAGCTGCAGTGGTGCTAACCAATGTCACAGGAAATTTGGGTTAATGCTGTTAATCCTATCAGCGTGCTTTAAGAGGAAGCCATAATCGCGTTCCTCCTACCCCTGATGAACTGTAGACTGAAGACGTCTCCGACACCGTCAGAGTTCCCTTTATCAGCAGCACAGCCGCCGATTCAACCGCAACCTTATTAGAGTCAAAGCGCCTTTCTTTTTGAATTCCCCCCTCCAAATTTCTCCACTGCTTCTTGTTCTACTGTGTGAAAAATTCATTTCATTAATCTATCTCATTTGGTTTGATGGTACATTTCTTTTGTCAAGCACTGTGGGTAAAAATGGCTCACCCAGCTTATCGGTCTCAGAAGACAAAAGTAACTTTACTAGCAGTTTCTGTCGACTCCAGGCTTGCAACCCTAAAAGAATGATTAATGAATTTGGTGTTTTCAGAGTATTTTCTTTATTGAAAATAGAAGGACACGACTCCTCTTGTATTGTCAGTCATTTACAGAGATTGCGTGCAAACCTTTTAGTGATGCTGGAGTAAAAACGTGTTATATTCGGAAACAAATCCCAGTTTGCATGTCGACAGCGATGATTATTCACGTCTGGCAGGACACATATGTTGCTGCATGTGCTGATGATGGAGCGATAGGCCACAAGCAACTGAATAATTCAGTGTGTTTCGGAAGGGTGGGCTGACGTCAGCAAGCCCGCCAATGAAAACAGAGCGTAAATGCAAAGAACAACAGAACGCTGCCTAGAGTTGAAACTGCACTGAGTCATTAATTCTTAATGGAACAGGATTCAGAAATTGCTAAACCTAGCTCTTGCTGCTTTTTCTCTCTTATCTAACTTCTTTCCATCATCTCTTGTGTAGCGTACACACATCTCTCTCTCTCTTGCTTTTATTCTGCTCATTTTGGCCTCATTTTGGCTCAGCTTTCTCTCTATATTTTTCCTTTGTTTTTGGGGAATGTTTGAGCATTTGTATTTGAAACTTTGATGCCCTTGAAACATTACATTATATATTCATTACAAATGTGCACATGTTCCTATATTGTAAACATGCAGACATGGCACACCTGATGCCTTAAAACCTTTCAGACTAGATATAAACAATATATTTATAGAACAGCTAAATACTGTAAACAAGAAGCAATTACTGAGTTATTGCCTGCTGCACTACATTGTACACTTGCTGACTTCGAATGGGAAACATTGTGTAGTGGATTCCAGACTTACATGGTGCATTTTTGCTCCGCCAGTGGAGCAGGTGTCCTAATGTTTAGAGAGTCAGACTGGTAACCCGAAAGTTGTGGGTTCGATTCTCAAATACTGACAGGAAATGACTGAAGTGCCCTTGAGCAAGGCACCTAACATCCAATTGCTACCCAGGCACCACAGCAAAATAGCTGCCGACTGCTCCAGGTGTGTGTGTCCATGGTGTGCCGTGTGTTCACTACTCCTAATGTGTGTGTACTCACTTAGATGGGTTAAAGGTAGAGGACAAATTCTGCGTATAGGTTATCATACTTGGCCTTCACATGTCACTTTCACTTTCAAATAATTTCAAATGAAGCTAGAGTAGTACCATAAAATCGCATACTCTCTGAGGAGATACTTCTTTTGAATAAGTAATGACTTTGCAACCATGTTCTATGTAGTATGAATGTAATCAGAACATTATACATGCACTACACATAGCTGTGAACCATAATTTGTGAAAACCATGTCATGAAAAAGTAGTGAAACCAAAGGGATTTAAATATCCTACATAACACATGTATGAGGCATTAAGTCCAGCTGTGAACCTTGTGAAATACTGTCTGTGCTAAGTTCTTTCCTTTTTATGAACAGTGGATATTTTAAAAACCATGCATAAACCAAGAAGACACTTAAACAGGAAGAGACTTGCAAAGCGAGAGAGAAAAAGACAAAGAAATTGGATAGAGTAAATTGATGAAGAAAGGCACTTGTGCTCCAGACACTAAGTAATGGCAGTGTTTGAGTCACTCAAAATCTAATAAAACAACACAAGCAATGTAGCGCCTGTGATGAAAACAGCCGCATCCCGCCACTATGAAGCAAGCAGGCTGCAGCTATGCATTTCAATGACCTCATTAGATAAATATAATTAAAAGGGAGCTTTGTGAAGCAATGAAGCAGAGAATCCAAATTAAGATGCTTAATTTCATCCTCATTGTATTACTGCTCTTAATAAAGAAGTAAGTTTGTTTTCTTATTTCGTTTGACTTTACTATGTTCATGTTTACTATGACGGTGAAATGAGGTTATGGTGGTTACAGCCACAAACTAACCAAAGGGGGCCTCTGACTACTTAAGGGGCCCAAACAGTAGCAGGTATTGTGAAGACTGTGTGAATAAAATGTGAATATATAATAAAATAATAAACATATGATAAAAAAATGGCAATGTAAGTATTTAAATTACTTGCCGATTTAAAAAAAGGGGGAGGGGGGGAGTCCTAGGAAGATGGCGAAAACGTTTAAGAAGTTGAGTGAGACTAAAATTGCTGTACTGATAGTAAACTCACTACTGTTGACAGATAATTTAGATGAAATGTGAGGAAGCAACTAAACCAGTGCTGTAGGGGATGTCAGTATTGAAGCTGGGGAAGATGGTTGTTACGCAATGGATTGACTTGATAATGCAGACAAAGATGTTTACCGCAGATGAATGATGAAATAACATTTGATAAACACAAGGAACTATACATACACTGTAAACCCTAACACTCAACATAATTAACTGGTTTGAGTAGAGCCAACTCAAATTAATCAATGGTGGATTCGCTTTTTACATGGCTGAATTTGCAAGCGGAATAACTGAACACGTCTATAGCGAGGAAACGAATCTGCTCGTGCACAAGGTTAAAGCGTGCGAGCAGACCATCTACCAAAGCTTATCTTTATACACAGAATCATAATCTTTTAAATTGTAATCCTTTTATTTTTAATATTTGGCATGTTTGTGTGCTCCTGCACGTCCCTGTGTGTGTAACAAGCAGAGTGTACGCACGTTGTGCACCGCATATAGGTGCATTTTACTAACGCGCTCTTTAAATAACAAAACAAGGATTGCGGCATTGACTTTAGACCAGGTTTCAGTTGGTCAATAGCGCAGTCGTTTTCAGTTGTCTCAAAATAGTAACGCGCCAACAATGCGCCTGAACACACCTCATTTTTAGACCAGGACGCCCATGCGTGCACAAATGGGTGCAAATGCATTTGCTATTTAAACAACATGGTGCAGGACGTAAAAATGATAACTGCGTCGGGCTGAAACTAGCAAAAAACACTTGCATCGCGCCTGGTGCCGCATTGCGCCGGGTGTATGATAGGACCCTAAGTGTTAATGTTTTTGGTGCAAGAATAATGTTATGTGGGAGATTTAATAGTGTTTAATGTTTTGTTATGCTAGTTTAGAACAGTTTCTGTTATTTTTTTTTTTTGTAGGGTTACCATCATGGTGGCAAGTAGAGCATGAGCTTAGTTTGAGAACAGATATATGTTAAATGTTTTATATTGCTGTACTTGGTCAGCAAGTGATATGCTATGCTTATGCTATCAAAGCATTGTGTTCCCAATTAGCAAGGTAGCATATTGAATAAGCTAGTTAAAGCTAGCCAAGTTTCATTACATGATAATTTCAAGTTAATATATGAATTAGCTTACTCAGATATTTCAAGTTAAGAGTAATCAAAATGTATGAGCGCAAAATAAAAATCTGCAAGTTCTGCACACTTAAACTTTACATTTCTTAACTTAAAAAATGTATGTAACTGATTACCTCAAATTTTTTGACTTTTGTCAACCTATTCGGGTTTACAATGTAGAAACGCCAGTACGAAACTTCAACACAAGACAAAGAACAGAAGACAACGTTTTCAGCAAAAGCCTCTATAACTCCACAGAAGAGCCAATCGGAAGATGCGAATCGAATCACATGACTTCAAGATGAATGACAGTGTGTGCGTATGAGCCAGCTTTTAATTGCCGAACTCCAAGTTTTTATCATGTTTTGTCCATCGTTACAGTGGCATTGACAGGATTTCGCGAGTAGCAAGTAAACACAAAAGTGTTGCTTTTGCTGCTGTAAAACTGACAAAAGTGGACGTTTTACTGTCTTGTTGTCCAAAAAGGTGGACTTAGAGGTTTTTGCAAATATAAAAGCACACATGGACTCAGCAAAAGATTAAAATTAAAGTGAAAATTCTTAGTGAAAATAGCTGAACCTAAACATAGGAGCCTGGTTTAAAAAAAAAAAAAAATGCTCATTTAAAAGAAAACATGTCAGATGGACTTGGACTGCAATGGAACTCTTCATATATAGACCAAAACCGTGACAATGGTAAAGTGCATCTCTTAAATATGCAGTGCAGTTCTTTCGCCAAGAAGTAGTATGATATATATAACTTTGGTTGTCATACAGGGTGTGGCACACTGTTTCTTGTTGTTCCTGCTGTCAAATATCGGAGCATCTGGCAGCTAATGAACAGCTGACATACAGTATAACCAAATGTTTGACAGACCCACACAAAAAAAATCCCAATTATTTTATTTTATTTTATTTTATTTTATTTTACTACAGACAATTAAAATAAATGTATAAAAAATGTTTTTAATTTAATTTAATTTAATTTAATTAATTGTTTTATTAAAATAGTTGCTATAATATAATATTTTTATTATCAAAAATTTAAATATAAAATTATTAATTGATCAATTTTATAAAATAATTATTAATAATTTGAATATTATTATTAAATAATTAAAAATTATAATAAATTATAAATAATTGTTTTAAATTAATTTTTTTAAATTAATGCATGCCTGTCTCCTCACAAACAGCATAATAAAAAATAAAATAAAATAAAATAAAAATATAGCAACAGGCTATTGCCAGTGAATTCATATAATTATATACTTCGCAGTTTAAGTATCGATCTGCACCACTGACCCACAGTGCAAGCAGCATATAGGACATGGGAAAAAGAGATTTGTCCTCAACTGGTTCCCACATTGCATGCTGTAACCTTCACTTGGAACTATTTATTAGGTGCTGGATGACTAGAAAAGTCATTAGCACTTTACCACAGGGATGAGAAATTAGCATTTTAATTGTTTGCGCGATGTGCATTTCCATGGTCACGGTGCAAATAGATTTTGTGCTTGTAGATCTCAACCTGCTTCTATTCCAATCAACGTCTCCCCCCTTCAGGAGTGATTACATGAGTGTCACACAATATCGGAGGGTTCTGGCTTCACCTTCAGGCCTCAGGAGGATGAGGAAGGTTTGTGACAAGCCTTCATAGATGCTCTGCCCTCAAAAGCGACAGAGAGGAATTGAATTGAATGAGAACGCCTTCGCCAGATGAAAACAGTATAATGCCCATCCTGGAGGCTTGCTTGCAGAGAGCTATTAAGATAAAACGCTCCATGTCTAATTCGGTTGAGGAGGTATAATTAATGACTCCTGTGCAGAGGGGAGGGGTTGTGTGCGCATAAGCGCTAACCAAATAGCTAGCTTGAAAGCGGCTGACACTCAGCAACGTGTCTGCCGCTGCCCACTCAAAATTCCACACTGGTAGAGCTGCAGCTCACTGCAGAGTACTGACCTTGGATACTTCACTCTATATATTTCTACAAGCATCATTTATTACCAGGGCCAAAAGATGCTTAAGTGAATTACGATGTGGGTACTGAGTACTGATGTAGGAGTCATACCCTGAGGGTTGATTAATTGTTCATATCAGTGCTGCAGAACTTGACAAAAATGAAATTCTGTTCACTGACATGGTCTTGGTACAGTGATGGACAACGATGCCCATGAGACTATGAGAATATGCTCCAACTTTCATAAAGTAACAGTATACCTAAAAATGAAAATTCAATCTCATGTCATTCCAAGATTTTCTTTCTTTACCAGAATATACCAGAATTTGAAGACTTAGATAATGGCAGATCGGTCATATGGACTACTTTTGTGATGCTTTTATGGTACTTCCTTTTTGAAGCCTGAAAGTAGAGGTCTGCGCAGGACTGTTTTTTCGTCCCGTTCCCGCCTAAAATTCACTCTGTGTTCACCCGCTATCCGCATATAGTGATTTTCTTCCTGACCCGACGGGTCCCGCTAAAGATCATTTCCAGAATCTCGCGTTTAAACTTCCCCTAAAGAAAGAGAGTGATTGAGGATAACAAATATAAAATGTTGCATATATACAGGATTTGTTATTTGTCTATAATGCTGTCAACACCATCCACGCAACAACAGAATGACGCTGACTGACGACCGTTTCAGAACGTCTCTCCTCCAAAATCCGATCGCAAAGGTTGAATGTTCTCTGAAGGTGCACTCGCGCAGACCTCTAATGCAAAGAACATATCTTGCCAGGTTTCTCAGGACAGGGAACTGGCGACTGTGTGAACGCCACCACTGCAGAAAGTTTTGTTCACTTCAAGTTCAAGCACAGATGCATGGATGTCAATGCATCTCGGGAGCGACCGGGTTATTGTCAGACCAGACTGCCCGCTCCCGCCTAATGCACTCTATAGTTACCGACCGCAATTCGCCTTTCATTCAAAATTTAATCCCGCGCAGCAAGAAATCTTAACGTGTCCGGCAGTCCCCGCGGGAGAGCCGCGGGAATGTAGACCTCTACCTGGAAGGCTTAGTTCCTATTCACTCCCATTCTGCACGGAATAAAAAGACCAGCACATTCTTCAAAACTATAGTAATATTTTTTTGTTCCACAGATGTAATGAAGTCATGCAGGTCCAATATGAGTTTGAGAAAATGATAAATGAGTGAACTATTCTTTTATCTTGTCATTTGAATGGCCAGCAATTAAAGAGAAGGAAGAAACACTCTTATGTTTATGTGGTGCATACTGTTCAACCCATTAAGAGAGCAATTATATTCTCTTTTGTTTGTCAAACTGTGGACTCCATCCATCAAATCAAGTCTGGGTTTTCTGTGTGGGCGGCAGTTGTACTTATGCTGAAGTCCCATAAGGATCCAAGATCCAGCATTCAGCCAACATGAGACAGCAACAACAGATTCTCTGGCTGCCAATCAAAGTTGGGGCAGAGTTTAATCATGGAGGCTGAAGCTGTAATTAGCTCCAGAAAACCAAACTCCTCCATAACATCTGAGGAGGATGGATCTGCTTTAAACGTAAGGCGTTGATTATTTATAGTTCAATGATGGTAGAGTAGAGCTGGACTGCGTAGACATAGCCATGGGAGAGAGAGAGAGAGTTAAAGCAAGATAAACAGAGGAATAAAGGACAACAAGGCTCTAATGTGCGTCATGAGGTGCTGCTGCGCAGTCGTTTTCATCACAGCCTATGGTCACGATTTACAGTGACCCACTCTTTAATTAAAATCAGTGACACTGTCTGATGAACTGCCTCTCGGCCACAGTTTTGCCACAGCATCACCCATACTGCCTGCACAATGACCTGCTCAGTTTCAGACGTCATTTGAGTCTATTTACTGACACTTGAGCCTGGGCGATCCATTTGGTTATGCTCCATCACGCCAGCCAGCTAAAGCCTATTCAGATGGGAATAGTTTTCCTTTAGGATTTTAGGCAAATTTGTGTTTCACAGATTTTAATCCTGCCCGAATCAAATTTTTTCTCTTACAACCTCGGGTAAAAATGACAAAGCAAATTACCTACAATTTTTTAGTAACTCGGAGGCCCTTTGAGAAATTGACTCCCATCCGCATAAAAACGCATGTGATTGTGGTACATTTTCACATTGCTTCTCTTCATGTATTTTGACCTTTGCCAAATACCTTTAAAGGGGACCTATTATGCCACTTTTCACAAAATGTAATATAAGTTTCTGGTGTCCCCAAAATGTGTCTGTGAAGTTTCAACTCAAAATACACCACAGATCATTTATTATAGCTTCTCGAATTTGCCCCAATTTGGGTAAGAGCAAAAACACTGCATTCTTGTGTGTCCCTTTAAATGCAAATGAGCTACTGCTCCTGGCCCCCTTTCCAGAAGAGGGCAGAGCTTTAACAGCTCACACTTCAGATACTCATCAACAACAAAACTGGAGAATCTCACGCTGTAAAAAATTTCAGTAATTGTCAGTAGCAGTGTTCATCCTTACATTGTTCAAACCGGAGTCGGACACTGATGGAGAGACTCAGGAAGAAATTACAACTTTTAGAATGCAACTGGAAGTTTCTGAATGGTTAGTGTATACATTTATGTAGTTGTTGTGAAGTTAAGTTGATTCAATTCATCAACTAGCATGTCTTTTGTACAAATCTTTTGTGCAAATCCAGTGTTGAACCCACCCTTGTTTGTGAAGCAGTCCTGTGTAAAATGATTTGTGCAAATATATAACACTTTTCCGACTTTCTTCAGCACATTTTCTTCATAAATGAAATTCAACCATGGTGTCCTCAGTGGCTCATAAGCCGAGAGTCTACGGAGACTCTTATGTTTGTTGGTACAACCAATAACAGAACATTTGTAATGTTTTTTGGGCACAGACATTGTATATCTCCAGCTGCTACAGCGAGGAAATGGAAATGATGTCACCAGTCATGGGCGGGGCTTCCCCCTACTCTTAAAACACAACAGTCTGTGATTCAAAATACAGGTAAAACACCTGTGAAAAATCAATACGACAAATTTCTTCATATTAACAACATAGGGCCTTATTTTATTTCATTTATTTATTTATTTTTACAGTGTATTGAATTGTGGCCACAATTTATATATATTTTTCTTTTTTTTGTTACATAGTGGCCACATCTTACTAATTAATTCCCTCGTTTTAGTTAAATGTGTGGTATATAAGAAAGACAGCTAGTGGTTGAAATTCAAAATATTGTTTGCCCCGCCCCCTCCTCCTCAGACTTGATGCTCTTGAGGGTTGCCAGTTTGAGAACATGCAACAGGAGCAAGCTCAATTGACATTGAAAGGTGAGGAGACTTACACACTGCAAGTTGATGAGTTGATTTATTGATTTTTTTAATATGCTCCCATTCATAGAGATTTTTAGATGGATGCTGAGGCTTTTTAGGTCGGGTATAATCTGCAATCTCTGACCCAGTTTGTTCACTGGCTTCCATGGCTGCAATACGCTGCATGTGTTTTCCGCTAACTGGCAACCCAGGGTGGCGAAATACTATTGGGTAAACTGGAAATGTGCGGCCTTGCACAGACCAAAACAAAACCCCCAGAAATTCCGAAACGGAACGCAAATTTCAGAGAAACGAGTATGTGAACAAGCATGTTTAAATATCTGCAAACATATTATGATATTTTTATGCTTTAGTACAGTCAAAAACTTACATACAGCACCTTTAAATCGTGTCCACATTGTACTTGTTCATTCCATCATTTTAATTCAGTTAAATCGTGGCCACTATTTAACAAAAACAATGGAATAAATAAGTACAACATGGCCACAATTTAGGGAACAGAATAAGAAGTGGGAATGAATTCTTAATTCTTTTTCACAGCATGTGTGGGGTTGCGTATTTATGAGAGTTCATGAGAGAAGTAACAATATGTGAACGAATCATTCTTTTGAGTCAGGTTAAATGTACACTGTCCCTTTTTTGAAATAATAATAATAATAAAAGAGATCTTTTCAATGAATTGTTTGATCCAGTTCCTATAACTCTGACTGATTCGGTTCTTATATTCAACTGATCTGATCTTAGCAGCCTAACAAAGATGTAGACAATCAGTCCCTTAAATTGTAATCTGTTCCACACATAAAGCTAATCGTATAACACCTGAATTATATAACGCACAAGCCACACGAACCACTTTTATGATGCCTTTTTGTCATTTCGGAACCTTGACAGCTCTAGTTTTCATTAACTTTCACTATATTGAACAGAGTTTGATACACACAGAGTACAAAGAAATCATAATGGCTTTTGAATGTCATGACATTGGGTAAATGATGACAAGTTTCATTCCTGGGTGAACTATTACATAAGGACTGAGAAGTTACAGGAAAAATAAAATCATAATCTCGGCCATTTAGTCTATAAACACAATCTGCCTAATACACTGAGCATTCACACATATTAAACGCTCCATCCTGCCATCGACTAAAAGTCCTGGCACAGTTCAATGATGACTCAACGTTTTAATGAGCCCTGACTGAACAATATGAAAAGCACATTGGGGGAAGGGCTTGGGGGAGTTGCGTGTTTTTTTGGCTGCCTAAATTGAAAAGAAACACAGCGGTGAAAAATGAGGGCTGTTTTTCAAGGTGACAGCAGTACAGGTTGAATGCTATAGTACAGCACTTGTATCCTCCCTCTCTCTCTCAGGGTGAAAAAGAAGGAGAAGAAGAATAGAAGCAGGACAGCAGCTTATTTCTTGCTACTATAGTCCACGGCTTAGCGGCCAGGCCAATTCACCGCAGGTCTCGGGTAGGTCACGCAGATAGGAGGATTACTTTAAGAGGGCCGACATTCCATTACTCTGTCGGACAATAGTATCAAAATAATCAGCGATACCCAGATTTATGGGCAATATCAAGAGGCCGCCCTGAGCAGAGATGAGTAGGACAGAGTTGACCCCCCAGAAGGGATTCCTGACGGGAATCTTCAGCCCCCGAGTAAATTACACAACACAAGCAATTTGCCACACGGCCGCCGAGGCCGGGAGCGAAGGGAACGAGGGGGAGAGCGAAAGTGACAGACAAAGACAGAATGGAAAGGCTTTCTGCATAATTTTCGAGGAGATGGAGGGCACTTGTGCATCATTTCAGCTCATCAGTAGTCAAAAACACCTCTGTTGCACTCCCTCCTAATGCCCTGCACCATTCTTAAAACATTCAACGCCTCCACTATAAAATAAAACCCATTTGTATAAACAATTATTCAAGAGAAGAAAGCTGAAGTCTCGAGACAGCCGCCTTCTCAATCCTTCTCCTGCAAAATCTCTTCTTAGGGGACTCAAGTATGCAGTGAATTCTGATGGCTTTATTTCGAACACGACTTCTCCCCATACAGGCACACAGACAGCTGTGTGGTGAAACCGCCGGTCACACCTGCATTACGCCGCCTAAATGTTTGCGCTCGTTCTTCTTGTCTTGTTTGCTGAGGCAGATAGCTCACGGTGACACCAATAATTACACAGTATGGAGAAGCCGCACTAGGATCACGTTTCAGCTCTCCAGAGGATCAAATGCTTGACTTTACTACGGATACAGATGAGTACTGGAAAACATCTAGCATACTTCTCATTGAGATTTTCTTACTCAAAGTGAAAGGTATTCCAGCAGGATAACTACTTATGAAATCTCACTCGATTCTTCACATTCAAACTTGCCGCATTGCTGATACACTTAAAAAGTAATGCCCACTGCACTGAACTTAAATAAACATGAATAAAAAAAGTGTTGAAAAAATGTGCTGTCAATCGATTAAAAAAAATTAACTAATTAATTGCACAGTTTTTAATATTTTTATATTGTAATAATTTCCAAATGAATGTAGAAACAACTTAAAGACAGTATATTTTATAATATTTTAAAATATAAATTAAATATTTGTTGTAATGGCATCTTTTTACGGATATTAGTACCGATATTAATAAAGGTACTAATATCTATGAAATGTATTTTTTTAAAACATTAATGATAGCCTACAGTATTAAAAGATATCAATTTCAACATTTATTAGGCTTTTAAAAAAAATACTTTTAATTTAAGTGAACTTAAAACAATCTTCACATAAACCAATTATAATAAATGACATATTTACCTGTGGCCTTACCTGTCTAACAGGTAGGAAATATACAGAAACTGAATAAAGTTATCAAACACTTTACAGTTTTTACTGCATAAATTCTAAATTAAATATAGATTAATCCTTATTAAAGCTACAATTTTCTCTGTCACCTTTGTTCTTTGATTAACATTAAAGGGATAGTTCACCCAAAAATGAAAATTTGATGTTTATCTGCTTACCCCCAGGGCATCCAAGATGTAGGTGACTTTTTTTCTTCAGTCGAACGCAAATTATGATTTTTAACTGCAACCGCTGCCGTCTGTCAGTCAAATAATAGCAGTGGATAGGAACTTCAACTATAACAGTAAATAAAACTTGCTTAGACAAGTCCAAATTAAACCCTGCGGCTCGTGACGGCACATTGATGTCCTAAGACACGAAACGATCGGTTTGTGTGAGAAACTGAACAGTATTTATATCATTTTTTCCCTCTAATACACCACTATGACCAACTCCGTTCAGCTTCCGGTGAGTGAGGTCAGATAGCGCTCTGACAACGGAAGTGATGTCTCGCGCTCATTGAAGTATATGGGCGAGACATCACTTCCGTCACCAGAACGCGTTTTTTGACCTCACTAACAGGAAGCTGAACGGAGTTGGACATAGTGGTGTTTTAGAGGTAAAAAATGATATAAATACTGTTCGGTTTCTCACACAAACCGATCGTTTCGTGTCTTAGGACATCAATGTGTCGTCACGAGCCGCAGGGTTTAATTTGGACTTGTCTAAGCAAGTTTTATTTACTGTTATAGTTGAAGTTCCTATCCACTGCTATTATTTGACTGACAGACGGCAGCGGTTGCAGTTAAAAATCATAATTTGCGTTCGACTGAAGAAACAAATTCACCTACATCTTGGATGTACTGGGGGTAAGCAGATAAACATCAAATTTTCATTTTTGGGTGAACTATCCCTTTAATGACAGACATCACAGCAACTGGTTTATTTTATCAGGCTGCTGTGAATTTAAGACCTGATGCTGCCGAACTTGACGTGGATCTGACATGCCGTCACGTGCATCTCATTTTCTCACAATTCTCATTTCTCATTTAAGACTTAATTTAACTCATTTAAGACTGTTCTTATGAGAATTTGACAAAATTGGCATCCTGGCATAATTCTCTGTGTTATTGTTGTCTGTGCGCAAGATACTGGCGCGCGTCTTTCTGTGCATTGTGTGTGTGTGTCAGGACATTCAGACAGCGCATTCTCTTTTGTCTTGTAGTGCTTGAATGATTTTAAAGCATTTGCATGAATAAGAGTGTGATCATATAATGTAACGCTAGCCAAATTATGACGGAAAAAAACGGATGCTGCGTTAATTGCGTTAAATATTTTTAACACGTTAAACTGGAAAAAATTAATCACGTGTTAACTTGCTAAATTTGACAGCACTAAAAAAATCACATTAATGAATAAAAAAAAAAAACCTTTGGAACATGAAGGTCAAGATATTCTATTTCATACATACACTGTAAAAAATGACCATGATTTAAACAGTAAAAGACTCTAAAAATGCTGCGGTGAAAAACTGTTAATTGGTTTACAGAAAGTTCCCGTACTATATACGGTGAATAACTGTAATAGATCTAACGGTACATTTAATGTAATTTTACGGTAAAATACCGTTAAATTCACAGTTTTTGGAAGTGAAATTAACACTGTGTAAATGACACTGTGTGCACCTTCTATATGTTACTGTTGTCCTTCTCAGCTTGTGGAAAAGATTAAACTTTGATTCATCATGTGACTCTCATCACCACTGTGTTTGGTGATTGTCAGTGTATTATAAAGGTGCAAAACAGATATTAGTACTTCATTAGGTTGGTAAATTAACATTATATCAGTTAATGAAATACGTTATGTTACCGTAAATTTAACAGCTTTTTTTTACGTTGCTACCGTGTTTTTTACGGTAAAGTTCTGGCAACCACAGCTGCTGGTTTTTTACCGTAAATTTTACTGGGATTTTTTTTACAGTGTACTGTTCAATGTTTTTGTGTCAGTAAGATTGTTTTAAAGGGTAAAAATATGCTTTTATTCATTAATGGCACATTAAATTGATCAAAAGTGACAGTAAAGGCATTCATAATATTACAAAAGTTTTTTTTTTTTTTTTTTTTTTTTTTTTTTTTTTTTTTTTCAAATCAGTGCCATTCTTTGAACTTTTTATCCATTAAAAAAATTACAAAAAAAAAAAAAAAACGCAGTTTCCACAAAAATATCAAGCAGCACAACTTTTTTCAACACTGATCATAATCAGAAATGTTTACTGAGCAGCAAATCATCATATTAGACTGATTTCTGAAGGATCATGTGACGCTGAAGACTGGAGTAATGCTGCTGAACGTTCAGCTTTGCCATCACAGGAATAAATTACATTTTAAAATATATTAAAATAGAAAACAGTTATTTAATTTTTTTTTTTTTTCTGTATTTTTCATTAAATAAATGCAGCCTGGATGAGCATAAGATAGTTCTTTTGTCAGGGTTCAGACCCAGCCCTGACACTCCAATCGTCTTGTCTTTGTGTGGACGTGCGGTTTCGAGTTTGCTCGAGTCACATGCTCTACCACCGGCTTGATGCTTTGTATGTTGTGTGGAGCGTAGTGTTTAGATCCAGACACTGTCTAGTTCGTTTTCAGATCAGTGTCAGGGTTTGAACATTCATGCTCCATGTTTTGTCTCTTGTTGTAAGCGCAAAGGTTGAGTGTTCATTCACTTATTAAGTGCTCTTGTCTCGTATGTTTTTGTAGAGCACCTGGTTTGTTTTCATGTTTTCATTTCCCACATGCTTTCATGTTGTCATGTTTTGTATAGACACGCAGATGCAGTCGGTGAGAGCTCTCATTGGCAGCGTGTTGGTGTCATGTTTTGTTTGAGCACATGGATTGTGATTGTGTTTACTGGCCATGTGCTCTTGTTTTTGTCATGTTTGTTTCTATGTGCCATGTGCTCTCCTGCCTATTGTCTTAACCCTGTCCTTCTTGTTACCTACTGCTTAACCTTGTCACCCTCCTAATTTCCTCTCCTATTTTTATACTCTCTTTGTGTTTACAGTCCTGTGCTAGTTTTTCACTGTATGCACTAGAGGTCTTCACGGGTCCAAAAATTCATACCCGAACCCAAAGAGACCCGTGAATGTGCTACACGGAACCGACCCGAGCCCGACTATTATTTTGAAAGTTGGATCCGGGCCCGTGCAGAAGTCAATAAACAAGTTGCGAAAATAAAACGTCTTGTCTTACCTAATGTTAGTAGCCTTCTCCCTTGTACCTGACTGTGATGCACTTGCCTAGAAAGTTCATCCATCTCTTGCCGACTTAAATGCTTAATCCACTCATTATTCCAGCTTCAAAAGTCCACTTGCTGTCACGATGACAAAATGCGACTTTGCAGTTTTGCATTTTGCTGTATCTCAAGTCAACTCATATAATAAAATAACTCGAGTGTTTGCCATTTAAAATAACTATTAATTAACTACATTTTTGATTAAATAAAAGCCCATATTGTTCACTGCATCTGAGTCCTCGCCCGTAAAAACGTGACAAAATCTTAAAGCCCCCAAACTTTTGAATGGTAGTATATTCAGAGTAGTGTCTTTTTTTATTTGTTAATTAGTTTTGGGATATTTTCAAAACTATAATTGTAATGTTGGTACTTTTTTGCAACATGGAAAGTATATATATAACAGAACATTAATAGGTCTGCTAACAAAACAGTGAAATATTTAAAGAACATATGCAGTTTTCGTTTTTGCCAGTAAAGATGTTTTCATTATTCTAAAAGAAAATGTGATACAAAAATTCAGTTAATGTTTCTCACAGCGATTATTAAAAATAAATAACTAATAACTAAAAACTTATGTTAGAATTTGACAATATAACATTAAAATAACATATACTGTATACTTGCGATGTTGCTTGTGATGTTCCTCATTTGTAAGTCACTGTAAAGTGTAAATGTAAGAGAACATAACATACTGTAAAATGACAACACACTGCAACATAGCGTAACATATTGTGACATATACTGTAAAATGACAACATAAAATAACAAGATAACATGACATACACTGTTAGATAATATTTTTTTTAATTAACATTATAGGTGGCAACATTTTGAAACGGTACTAACAGATGATCAGATTATGTCAACATGAGAGAAAGAAGGGCACAAACCTTTTTTTGTGGTTGTTGTTGTTTGTTTCAAAGTAACAAAAGAAATGAGAACCGATGGTATAACTTTAAAAAAGGGAGCGAATGCTAAATGACCCAAAGATATCTTCTCGAATCAGTTTGTGTTCTTTTTAAACCTGGGGTTGGTGTGACGTAGTGGTCAAAGATATAGAAATGAAAAATACCAGGTCCAGCTCTATCATGTATGGTGGGCCATAGGGCTCTCAGGGCGGGGTGGACTGGCCAACTCTTAACCCCAGGTTACTCTAGGGCGGCTGTCACTGAAAGGATAAAAGCATCTGTGAAATGTTTAATAAAATGCCAGCCCCAGTAAGAGGATCTGTTGTGTTGCTTTCCTGTGTCCAGACGGCATGGTGAACACTGATTGGAGGAATGAGAATTTCTGCTATCAGACCGAGCACAGCACTTCACTGTTGACCATGACAACATGCAGCGAGTCTTGACCGTCCCATCAGTCCAACTTTGTTGATTTGATAGTGCGTTAAATTAGGCAGCAGACGAGCACATCATCAAGAGTATCTCCACAGCAGAACGCAGTGGCTATGAAGGGCAGAGCTGTGATTGTCAGTGTAGCGAGGGGTGGAGATGGAGAGGGGCACGGCTGTAAGTATGACGGACAGCGGAGGTGAAGAGAAGCACACCAGGCTTACTAAAGAGAATTACACCTTATCTCTGCTGGAGGAGTCAAAGCCAGTGCAGGAGCACAAACCCTGCTGAAGCTCACAGCCCTGTCTGTCCTTATATTTATCTCTTTCTTTCTTTCTCTTTCTTTCTTTCTTTCTTTCTTTCTTTGTCTTTCTTCCTTTCTTTATGTTGTTTTTTCATCAATTCTTTCTCGTTCTTTGTCTTTCTTTCTTTTGGTTGTTTGTTAATTGTTTCTTTCTTTCGTTTGTTCATTAATTCTTTCTTTCTTTTGGTTGTTCATTAAATTTTTCTTTCTTTATTTTTCTTTCTTTTGTTTGTTCATTCCTTTTTGTTCATTTGTTTGTTCATTTCTTCTTTCTTTCTTTCTTTCTTTCTTTCTTTCTTTCTTTCTTTCTTTCTGTTGTTTGTTCATTAATTATTTCTTTCTTTCATTTTTCTTTCTTTCTTTCTTTCTTTCTTTCTTTCTTTCCTTCTTTCTTTGTATTTCTTTCTTCCTTTCTGTAGTTTTTTCATCAATTCTTTCTCGTTCTTTGTCTTTCTTTCGGTTGTTCGTTAATTGTTTCTTTCGTTTGTTCATTAATGCTTTCTTTCTTTCTTTCTTTCTTTCTTTCTTTCTTTCTTTCTTTTTTCTTTCTTTCTTTCTGTTGTTTGTTCATTAATTCTTTCTTTCTGTTGGTTGTTCATTAAATTTTTCTTTCTTTCTTTTGTTTGTTCATTCCTTCTTTCTGTTGTTCATTAATTTTCTTACTTTTGTTTGTTCATGAATTCTTTCTTTCTTTCTTTCTTTCTTTCTTTCTTTCTTTCTTTCTTTCTTTCTGTTGTTTGCTAATTAATTGTTTCATTATTTCTTTCTTTTGGTTGTTCATTAATTGTTTCTTTCATTCGTTTGTTCATTAATTCCTTCTTTCTTTCATTTGTTCTTTAATTCTTTCTTTCTTTCGGTTGTTCATTAATTATTTATTTTTCTTTCTTTCTTTCATTTGTTAATTAATTAATTCTTTCTTTCTTTCTTTCGGTTGTTCATTAATTATTTATTTTTCTTTCTTTCTTTCATTTGTTCATTAATTCTTTCTTTCTTTTATTTGTTTATTAATTTTTTTTCTTTTGTTTGTTCATTCATTATTTCTTTCTTTCATTTTTCTTTCTTTCTTTCTTCCTTTCTTTCTGTTGTTTTTTCATTAATTCTTTCTCGTTCTTTGTCTTTCTATCTTTCGTTTGTTCGTTAATTCTTTCTTTCTTTCATTTGTTCATTTCTTTTCTTTCGTTTGTTCATTAATTCCTTCTTTCTTTCATTTGTTCATTAATTCTTTCTTTTTTTTGGTGGTTCATTAAATTTTACTTTCTTTCTTTTGTTTGTTCATTCCTTCTTTCTGTTGTTCATTAATTTTCTTACTTTTGTTTGTTCATTAATTCTTTCTTTCTTTCAGTTGTTAATTTATTGTTTCTTTCATTTTGTTCATTAATTGTTTCTTTCTTTCGGTTGTTAATTTATTGTTTCTTTCATTTTGTTCATTAATTGTTTCTTTCTTTCGGTTGTTCATTAATTATTTATTTTTCTTTCTTTCATTTGTTCATTCATTCTTTCTTTCCTCTGTTCATTAATTCTTTCTTTCTCTCTGTTGGTTGTTCATTAATTCTTTCTTTCTTTCTTTCAGTTCCAGTTTAGTTTTCTTTATTGGCATTACAAATACTTCACATTTGTTTTGTCAAATCAATGCTCAATAAGTAAAATAAAATAAAGTCAAATCACAATAGAGCAAAACATAACTAGTATTAACAAATAAAATAAAACAAATAAAAACAGTAATGTGAATTTAAATAAAATAAGATCAAATTAATAGAACAGTTCAAAGTAAAAATGAATGAGCAAATTTAGCAAGGTAGTTACATGAATTATGAGTTATGAAAAGAGATTAAAAATATCAAAGACTATATGCGTCTTCCTTCTTTTTCTTCTTTGGAAGGTCAGACACCAGCAATTGCCCATGTGGCACAGTCATTTTCAAAAATGGCAGTGGTATCCATTTCACACTGACATAGTTTACAACAACTGCCTTAAACAGATTCAGTTGCAAGAAAGTCCTGAGGGCATCCCACCACATCATACTTAGTGAGCAATAAACTCTCTTGTTTTGTTCTAAGTATGTGACAGGAAAAGACAGACAGAAAGAAATTCAGTATGTTGACTGTTACTTGACCAGCAATTATGCCCCTCAGACTCCCAAATCATTCCTTCATCTAGCGGTCAATCCTCTGTCATGGAGAGATCACTCAGATAAATATCTTTCTCAGCTAAGGTGCCCAAAGGTTCAGCGGCATGGCCCCTTGCAGCAGCTCTGTCAATAGATGAAATTCTGAGGGCAAACTACAGCGAGCCACAGTCCAGCAGATCTCGGGGATCAGATTTTGATTAACTCAGGGTTCAGATGATTTCCAAGTTCACTGGCTGCAATAATATCTGCGCTTTAAACCACAGGGATGAGCTTACTGATGTTTGCTTCAGGTGTGGTAACAAACACACTTTTCAAGCATTGGACACGGGTGGCAGACAACTAAATTAGATGGTCTAAACGCTGTATTAGATTCATGAATATGTAAGTACAAAGCCCAGATTATAATGTTAATTATTTACTGACTTGCCTATGTATGATTCAGCAGCACTTTGGACATCACAGACTGTGTGTTTCATGATTCATACGGAGACTCACACTGTTATGTGGGCAGTGTGTGCCACACACAAACACACACACACACACTGCTGCCCCTGTAAGACCGAAACGAGTGGCCATGTGGCCCCTGACTGTACCAGTCACTTCCAGGCATTGAAGAGGCCCATCAGCAGCCAAGATGCTCAGACTTCATCTGTTTTAATTAGCCAATCATGTTCTCCTCCTGGCTCTCCATGAGAGCACTTCTCTCCCGCTTGGCGTCAAAACAGAAACACAGTGTAGCTCAACCACCCCCCCGAAAACAAACAGCCCATATAGAGCCATGCCGACCTCATCAAGCCTCGGGTTCTGGAGCCTTCTTCATCGCTCCTTCATCTCTAATAGGCATTCAGACCAGCCCTCAACACAGCAGCTGGAGCAGGGTCTTGCCAGCACTGCCTGTTTGGCTTGAATGCAAAATGATTGGTGGTTTTGTGAGGTCGAGACTTAAGACTTTTTTTGTCCATTCCATATTACACTGACCACAACATTTACATCAAAGGCAGCTTATATATATATATATATAAATAAAGGCGTGCACATAAGTGGTGCGCAGGTACGCATGCGTGGTAAAAATTAATGATGCGCGCCAGAAAACGTGGAAGGATGCGCTTTTGAGTACCAACATTTTTTATGGACAGGGACATGTTTATTGTTACAGTTCCCTCGTTCCTAGGACTCCATTTCCCAAGATCCTCCTGTCTCCACACCTACACTCACTTCCCTCATCATCTCCCCATCAGCACTCATCCCCTGCACCTGGACTTCATCATCTGCACTCCCTTTATAATGGACTCACTCCCTTCACTCCTTGTCTGTCCTATTGTTAGTTCAACGTGTTGTTGTGTGTAACTCTCCTTCGTTTGTTAATTAATACTCTTAATTGTGTATATCCGTGAACGTCTCATCTCTACCACACCAGCACCCGTAACATTTACTTTTTACTTACAGGACTAGTATTTTTCCCCATCTCTGGTAAGACAGCAATCATCATGATAAGTGTGTTCATTAATTATTAGGGATGCAACGGATCGCAGTTGATCCGTGATCCGTACGGACCAGGCCCCACGGTTCGGCATACATGTGATTCGCGGGTTAACTGCTAAGTTTAACCATCATGATATGAAAGTTTATCATTTGGTCGTGTTTTGTCTCGCCAATTAACACATTCAAACGATTTTAAATGCGGAAGAAGAGTCAAAAATCGGGACTCACGTGCCTCACATACCCGAAGCGCACACCTGCTGAGAGAGAGAGAGGCTTTCAGACAGCGCTCGAACGCATAATTAATTCTTCTTTCATGTTTACTTGTGCTTGAATGGACACATACACACAACATTTTGTCAAAATACCCGTCTCTCAAGTATTCTCTCAGTTATGTCATAAGTGAACGGTTGAGAAAGAAACCTGACGTGTGTCAGTATATTCGGTCCACGCATTCAGTCTTAAAGTGAAAGCAGCCTAATATTCCTGCTGCTGACTGTGTCATTAGTGTTAATTAAATAAAAAAAATCATCATCATTCATCTACCATGTTTGAGAGCAATGAGGATAGTGAGGAGAGCAGTCAGGAGGAAAGTGATGAGGACAACTTGTAGGTTAAGAGTGCTGCATAAAGTTTGAGTACCAAGCAGCATCTCCAGGTGCTCCCTTGAGAACCAGACCAAAAAAAGTTATGTGCACCCCTGTATATATTACACACACACACACACACACACACACACACACACACACACACACACACACACACACACAAAAAAAAACCAAACAAAAAAGAAACTCTGGCAATACCATATAGTGATGGTGGTAAAATATTTTACAATGGGACTTCAATATATAACATCATATGAAATGATTACCATATTTTTATATAATGGTTCTGTAAGGTACTATTTGTTTATTTTTTCATGTTGGTTTATTTTTTATTTGATTTTTCAAAACTAATAAATTATAGTTATTTCTCAAACTGAAAGAGGATATGATATGAGCAGATCAATGGTGATATTTACTTTACTTTACTTGACCTGAAATTATGGCTCCTGTATTTACTCTGAAATGTCAGTCACACTGGAAGCGTTTCTTTGCACAACTAGAAATACTGTTTTTTTTGTTTGTTTGTTTGTTTGTTTTTTCTTTTTCAAAGAAGTAAAATGGTAGTGGTTATCACGACACCAGTGTCCTATCCTTAAAAACACAGTAACACTAGTGTATGACATACTAACTGCAACTTTGTTTGGTTTGTGTTTTCATCTAAAACTGTTGCTTGGAATAAAGAACAGAGCAATTACTCCAACAGTCTACTCTGACAGGACACAAACAGTTGTCAAAATAAAGCGTTAACCCGCCTGTACTAATAATGAGAGAAGCAGCGAAACAAGACTTGCGTACTTTTCATTAATGCATCTATTTTGGTGTTTTAATGAATGCACACACACAAAAAAAAAGCTTGAGAAATAAGAAGCTCAGAGGCGACAGACATTCCTGACTGAGTCATGATGACAACAAAACCGTTCCAGTCACAATAAGATCAGTTGAAACAAACATAGAACAAACAGATGTTTGTGTCTGGCAGAGCTGCCCAGACATAACTTGCAGAGCAGACTAATCACATTCACATACTTGGTAAATGAAAATGAGTGCAAAAATTGTGTAAACTGCTTTCATGGCAGCCTACAAAGTTGTAATATCATTAATAAACATTGTTTCACACAGACACTGGCATTTACAGCCAAAAAACAATATATTACATCTTTCATATCTACATAACTGTAGTTCTGAAGGTAGCTTAAACAAATTTCAAAAGGTTTCCCAGTGCTCTAGTGGAGAACATGTCCAACTTCTTGACTGGTGCTACTACGGCAGCACTATAAGCATAAAGGGACGTTCACACTTACAGTGATTTACAGTGACAAAACAAATGGATATCATTCTTTTTCGAGTTAAAGTTGATAAATTTTGGTTACATAAGCGAGCGACAGAAACCATTGGCGATGTGGAAGTTATTTTAAATTTATACTAATGACTAATGCCCATCTATATTTTTATGCACATTTTTCAATACTACATAAAAATGCAAGATGACAAAAAAAGTGCATAGATTATGAGTATTTTGGAAATTTAGTAGGAAATTAACTAGGTGGCTTTGGATTAAGAGGGCAGAACTGTGGACAGGCCGGGTCGCCTGGGCGAGGGTGTCTGATGTTGTAAGAACCCAAACACCCAATGACCCCAGGATACATTAATGACGATGTGTCCTAGCACATCTGCATCTCTTATCATGAGTATTCTGGAAATTTACTGCATATTTTTGTTTCCATCCTGCATTTTTATGCATATTGCCAAATTCATATTAACATTAATGAATGGAAATCTGTCTGAATTTTGAACAATCCTGGTGAATCGGTTTTGTTTTATCCCTTATGAGTGTATTTACAACAAAACCCTGATAACTATCACAACCCAGCATATTATAAAAACTTGACAAAATGTGCTACATAAAAAATTGTCTGTCTTGACATCAAAACTGAAACAAATATGCATACAATCATGCCAGTAAAGGTGGATTACTGAATGTGTGCATGTTTCGTGTGTACAGCAACATTTGGAAAATAATGTGTGCTAAATACAATCATGTTTATGACCTGTTCCCTGATAAAGGAACATTGTTTAAGGCTTTTACAGGACTATGCATTATCGATGCAAGATCAGTGTCATTCTGCATAGCTGTTGTGCTCAGTTACTGCTGATAGTGTAGTCTTTGTGCAATATGCACACTAATGGCCATGTGAACATGTCGTCAGGGCAAGGTGTGAGATATTGCTTTGGTTCAACCGGGCTGTAAATCTGCCCCATGCTTTTGTCTTCGCTCTGCCAACAGTTCGCACTGATGAATAGGCTTTGTCAGATTAATATCAACATAGTGTGGTGTCAAACTGCATTACTCTGCGGTTATGTTCCTTAGAGCTACACGTTTGACATGTAACTCTGCCTGCCCCTGTATGTCCTCCTAAAGGGTTTTAAGAGTTCCCAACGGTCCTGTGGTTTCAGGGTCATGTCTTCAAGC
Source organism: Megalobrama amblycephala (assembly GCF_018812025.1). Classification (NCBI taxonomy): domain Eukaryota; kingdom Metazoa; phylum Chordata; class Actinopteri; order Cypriniformes; family Xenocyprididae; genus Megalobrama; species Megalobrama amblycephala. The sequence goes on along the minus strand of NC_063044.1, from coordinate 56,026,647 downwards.
TATTCTCCTTTATGATTTTTCGATTGTCTTTCTTCTGTCCACCACCATGAAGCTATTTCATCCCTGAGAGTGGCATCTTTTCAATCCACTGAGATGAAACCCAATTGGGAAGGTTCACTGATGAGTCAGTAGGTAGTTAGTGGTCTGCCATGAGGTTGCCACATTTGTGTGGTTATTTTCAACTAATTCTTTTCCTAACATTTGCACTCCAATGTTTTCTGTCATCTGTTTCCAAAACTCTGACCAAAGGCGAAAAATAATATGTGACAGCACACAGCCAGAGTGACAACCAATTCAACATTTTATCTGCTTTAATCAACATCAACAAGAGGCAAGTTGACATGGAATTAATTAATGTAATTACTTTCATGTGGATTTAATTTGGCACCATAGCAGCTTGATCTTTGCAGCTGTCAGCTCCCTGATAAAAGGAGGGAGGAGAGCGTTACGTTTGTACATGGCCACTGGCAAGCGCAGAGTGCAAAGAGTCAAAGGCTATTTTTAGAGTGACTGAGGTCCAACAACTGAGACGTCTGCCATCACAAAAGAGTCAGAGCCCATACATGTAGACATCAGAAAAAATGTAAATACCATGATACACTACCAAACAAAAGTCTGGGGTCAGTAAGATTTTGTTTACATGTTTTTAAAAAGAAGTCTCGTATGTTCAACAATGCTGCATTTATTTGATCAAAAATACAGTAAAAACAGTGATATTGTGAAATATTAGGTAACACTTTGGTATGGGGAACACATATTCACTATTAACTATGACTTTTGCCTCAATAAAGTCTTAATTTACTGCTTATTAATAGATAGTAAGGTAGTTGTTGTGGTGTTTAAGTAGGTATGGAGTAGGATTTAGGGATGTAGAATAAGGTCATGCAGAATAAGGCATAAATATGTGCTTTACAAGTACTGATAAACAGCCAAAATGCAAGCTAATAAGCAACTAGATAAAAGTGAGTATTTTTTCCCCATATTAATCTGTTATCAAATATTATTACAATTTAAAATAACTGTTAATAACAATTGTAACATATTTTAAAATATAATTTATTCCTGTGATGGAAAAGCTGAATTTTCAGCATCATTACTCCAGTCTTCAGCGTCACATGATCCTTCAGAAATCAGAAATTCTTATCAAAGTTGAAAACAGTTGTGCTGTGCAATATTTGTAAATAGTAATATTTATGGAATCCTTGATACATTTTTTCAGAATTCTTTGATGAATAGAAAGTTCAAAAGAACAGCATTTATTTGAAAAAGAAACCTTTGTAACTTTTTAAACTTCATACCAAAGTACCATGGCATTTCTGACTGTCGACAACTAGCTCAAGGTACCATATGCATTGCAACACATGTCACGATTCATTGAGATGCGACACAATATCATAATTGGATCGAGATTGAAAGTACGAGTGAGAGAGAGACTGTGCATGCGGAGGAGGGAGAGAGTTAATTTGCGGTATCAGTTTCAGCCTCTCTTGTGCAGTTCATTTCACTTTTGACCAGTGCTGCATCTCATTGAATCAGCTCTGACCACGCTGAGGATCGCTGGTTTCAGAGTTTACCCTTATTTGATGGATGAAGGATTTTGTAGGATGACCTACTTCATGAACTAAACTGTAGAGCTTGATATGAATCAGTACATAGATAAATAAAAATATCAATTGAAAGTAGCATGGACTACAGTGAGAAAAATACACAATAAATGAATATATGATTGTATTGGCCGAGCTCTGAACAATTAAAGGTGCAATGTGTACATTTTAGGAGGATCTATTGACAGAAATGGAATATAATATACATAAGAAAGTTTTCAGTGGTGTATAAAGAACCATTATGTTTTTATTACCTTAGAATGAGCCATTTCTATCTACATACACCACGGGTCCCCTCACATGTTAAAGAGTTAGTTCACCCAAAAATGAAAATTATGTCATTAATGACTCACCCTCATGTCGTTCTACACCCGTAAGACCTTTGTTCATCTTCAGAACACAGTTTAAGATATTTTTAGATTTAGTCCGAGAGCTTTCTGTCCCTCCATTGAAAGTGTATGTACGGTATACTGTCCATGTCCAGAAAGGTAATAAAAACGTCATTAAAGTAGTCCATGTGACATCAGTGGGTTAGTTAGAAGTTTTTGAAGCATCGAAAATACATTTTGGTCCAAAAATAACAAAAGCTACGACTTTATTCAGCATTGTATTCTCTTCCGGGTCTGTTGTCAATCCGGGTTCACGACTCCGCAGTAGCTATTCTATTTTGTTTGTATTTTGGTATTGCTATATTTTTTAAAATGGTGCGTAAGTGTGCAAGTCGCGGATGTCCTACTCACCAAAAACAATGACTTAAAAGTGCATTACCAACGCCGACAGATGAAAGGATTCAATGGAATCAATTCAATGGAATCAATTCAATGGAAAGGATTCCAGAAGAGAAGACAATGCTGAATAAAGTCGTAGTTTTTGTTATTTTTGGAGCAAAATGTATTTTCGATGCTTCAAAAACTTCTAACTAACCCACTGATGTCACATGGACTACTTTGATGATGTATTTATTACCTTTCTGGACATGGACAGTCTACCGTACAAACATTTTCAATGGAGGGACAGAAAGCTCTCGGACTAAATCTAAAATATCTTAAACTGTGTTCTGAAGATGAACGGAGGTCTTACGGGTGTAGAACGACATGAGGGTGAGTCATTAATGACATAATTTTCATTTTTGGGTGAACTAACCCTTTAAGTCGCCACTTTATCCCTAAATGGACAAACTGCTCAACAGAGCGCGTTTGCTTGACTAGCTACTCTGCTCTCTCTGATGACGACATATTTGTCCTGTGTTGGCCACCGTAGCTTCTCTATATTGCAATTCGCAACCTCACCGCTAGATGCCGCTAAAATTTACACACTGAACCTTTAAGCCTGCATTAAACTTAACTTGAACAAAAGACAAAAGTATAAAATATTGGCTGTTAAGTGTTTTTGTTGTTTTTTCCACCTCTTGCAAACAAACAGTGAACATGAACTACCTGGCTAGTGAATCATAAAACTACTTCTCACTGCATTTCATGTTGGTTCAGCTAATATTTTCTCCACACTGCCATTTGGCATTTTGGAGAATATTGCAATGGCAAAGATCAAAAAGATCTTTGATTGAAACTTACAAAAAAGTATCAAAGACTAATTTAATCCTATTCAAATGATAAAAAACATCTATTTTGGCTATACATTCATTTTCTCAAAGACAAGAATTTGAACAATGAATGTTGTTGCCACCTACTATATTCTGCTTTAAACACTAATAATTCAGTATCTAGTTCCAATGAGCTGAATGACATGGAATGCATTTTATTACAGATTTATAAAACTACAAAAGCCCAATCGACAGTTGAAACAGCAAGAAGAAGAATACAGAGCCACTGTAATAGAGCCCACAAGAAAGCTTTAACACTCAGATGTATAATGAGGCCCTAAACTCCTCTGAGAGCTAATTTAATGTATTTTATCCTACTGTAATACAAACCCAATATCATATCTGCAAAACAACCACCGTTTAATGAGCAATAGGAAGTTATATTAGGACAGACCACTGGAATGCGGATCAAAATAATGCAATTTCTTTGGGATGTTTTAATATCGCTGATGGTCTTTATGCTCTCCCAACAAGAGATCAAAAAGCCGAATCAGAGCAAATTTGCCTTTTGCCGCATGGATGTGTATTCATAACCGAGTCCGTCTCTCAGTGCGAGCCTTATTCTGTCAATTAGACTCCCACCGATATTGATTGATTTGCAGAGCGAACTCCACAAATCAATTTCTCCCATTGTTTTGCTTTTCCAATTATTCCTCCCGCTCTGGTTTTATTGAACCGCATTCTCTCTAGAACAAAAAAAAAAAAGAGGAACATGCTCATCCATGATACCAGCACTAATGCACACATGTGTGTTCCCGTTCATGTTTGGGCTCGGACTGGATCACGGTCTAAAAGGAAAAAAACAGGCCCTAATTACACCTTTGAATTTGCAGACTCTGGCAGTGTGTGTCTGAGGTAATTACCGCACTGACACACTTTTACATCGTTCCAGGGTGTAATTAAGATGGCGGATTCATGGGTACTAATATTGTGTGAACAGTTGTTAATGACGCTTTGCTTGGAGGAGTTATAATGAAATTATAATGACGCAGTTAAGAAGGTCAGTTGTTTTCGGCGGCCTTACCTTTTCCCACTCTCTGTCCTTGTTCAACACGATCACCACCAGTTTGGGATGCACTTGGTAACCGTCCTCGGTGAAGGACAAATCTCTGCCATCCCAGGTCACGTTCATCATGTACCTGCAGGAAGCAGAGAGCTCATCAGGTCTAGAAATAGAGCAGTCAGGTGACACAAATCTTATCTGCTGCAATAGGCGCAAAAAGAACTTTTCATCCTAATGATGTCCGTTCTATACCTAAAAGATCAAAATAACATATGAAGGTCATTTTAAACATGCAAGAAGACAAAAAGAGGAATTAATGAGCCATCTGAAGACTAATGACTGACCTAAATCAGACGTCACATTAAGCGAAGATGAAAAATCTGCCCGAGTTATTATTAGTATCCAATGAAATCTACATGAATCACAACCATTCTTTCTTTTGTCCTCGTCTTCAAAGAGATAGAAAGAGAGAGCATGTAGATGTAAAACAGACCAGTCTTGGTTCATTACAAGTACTTTAATAGCATTTGTGGCATTATGTCTGATAAGTCTTTTTTTTCCTTTTTATTTTTGTGTTTGCAGTTATAGTGCAGAAATAAAACAGCACAGCATTTAAAAACAGTAAAGCTCATAACTTTGAAATAAATTGTACAAAACACTGGTTTTCAACAAGTTATCCAGCATCCACAAGGTAATGCTAGTGAATGCCACAGAAATATTTTGTAAGAGAGAATGTTTTTAAGAAAGTCAACATGTTTACTTAAAGTCCCCCTGCAGTCAATCCTTTTATCCTTTAAAACTCATATTTGATAAACAAAATGACATAACTTGCATTTTTTCTGTGAAAATTTCTTCATGTAACTCTACACCTTTGCCTCATTTAGTATACGTGGACCCATGAATATGCAAATTAGTCCCCGTCTGCACTTACTCGCTCAAGCTCGGACTACCTGATCCGCTCAGTAAACGCTGCACAATGGCAAGTGGAAACACTGGTTTAACTCACCCATATATGTTTGAACCAGAAGTCGATGTATCAGAATGGTAACGCGTTTTATGTATCGCTCTCTACAATGTCGGACACATAACGGTAATTAATATGATTAGCCTTTGGATTGACTATGGTATCAAACAGCTAATAATGTGTTCCTAATGTTACACAAACCATGTTCTCGTTTAGCATCTCAGCGTCACATAGCTGCCTTCTAAAAATCAGCATCCTTAGAAATGTTTTGAGTGGAGAAGGGCATTTATTTCACCATAACATCGTGATTAGGGATGTCCAGATCCGATCACGTGATCAGAAATCGGGCCCGATCACGTGGTTTCAGACTCGATCGGAATCGGACGTTACCTCCCGATCAGAACTCGGATATATATGTATTAGGGGTGCAACGGTTCTCAGTAAAAAATCGAACCCTACGGTTCTCCACTTACGGTTAGGTACACACTTGCACCGCGGTCCATCTCGAATGACAACGCATCTATTGGTTAATATGGTTTGTTTAAAATAGCAACGTGGAAAACAGACAGACAGAGTTCAAATAATGTATGTTTCAGTCGATGGATGCGCAAAACGTTACAACAACGATAATCAGAAAGCGTGGACAAACAGTCACTCTTTGTAAACTGTTAACTGCGAGTGCCGTCTGCTCTAATGTCCAGTCATTTACGCCGTCATCACCCGGGTGTTGATACAGGTGAGACCTGAACAGCACACGATGCTATCTGTGTTTAAACTAAACTAATTTAAGCCTTGCTGATTTAAACAGAACAAGACGCGAAAGAGAACTCGCACGCGCTGTGAGAAGATTTGTGTGCACTCATCCGAAGCGCGCACACGCTTATTTCAGTCAGCGTGCAAATACTGAGTTCTCTTTCGAGTCTTGCGCTTCAGCGGACAAATTCATACAAAAATTATGTCAACATGCCCGTCTTAGCGAGTATCCTAGCAAACATAGTCGGTTATGTCTTAAGTGAACGTATATTAGTCGAGAAAGACAGCGCATGTGTAAGAGTATATGTACTGGATCGTGCATGTCTTATAGGGAAAAAAAACTATTCCTGCTGCCTGTTTTTAATGTTAAATCAAACAACAAATAACAAAGAAATCACTTACTGCTCTTGACTGAATAGTTTTTGTAACTTCAATAATGATTAATCTTTATTTATTTTATACAGTAAAGATAATATGCAGTGATATTTTATATTTGATTACTTTATCCATTTTCTGTGCGTGAAAACGATTGTTAGATTCCTGAAAAACCTGAAAAGCACTGTTCCTGGATCTGTTTTTTTCGCTCTTCTTTATTCTTTTTCATGTATTATAGAAGTATCGGATCGGGACTCTGTATCGGTAGATACTCAAAATCAAATGACTCGGACTCGGACTCGAGGGCAAAAAAACGTGATCGGGACATCCCTAATCGTGATATACATCATACACATAATTCACCCACTATATTTCTATACGTACCAGATTTTTCCTGTCACTTCCTGAAGTTGTTTGTGTGCTCACGGATATATATATATATAAACATGAAAGACACAACATAAAGGGCTTGTTGAAATCAGATGGGCTTTTTTAAAGGAAAGTAAAACCCAAGTGAATAGAGTCTGGATCCTTCACTTTTCACAATGCCACTGTGTTCCTGTCATATCACTTTAAAAGCGATAAACCGAGAAACACATAGTGTTGCCTTCTCACTTTTCACACCATGTCATCAGGCCTACCTCAGAGACCACACACCAGCTGACACAAACACATCAGACTGCCCCTCTCCCTCAGTAATTTCAACCCAGCCATTTTAATGAAAGATGTGGCACGGGTACAGTCTGGTGGTAAGTTTTATGCTGCAGTACTGGCAGGTGAGCAGATTTAGAAGTGTGGTGTGATGATCGATTTATGAAACTGGCCTTAGTGGGCGTCTAGTGACTGAATGGCAGAGTAGCTTGTTGAATTGATTGGGGTCCCATTTAGGGGGCGAAGCAAAGGCCTACTCACCCTAGATATATCGGTGAATCCAATTACATCAGACTGCGGGAGAGGAAGACAATCGATAAGCTCTGTTCTCCTCCGCTACAAGACATGTTTCCATTCACAATGGGCTCCCTTATTTATTTGAAACCTTCTTTCATATTTCACACCTCTCCTATTTCCCTTTGTTTCCACCTAGAACTGTGAGCCGTGGATCACTACACTGATCACACCTGCAGAGTTCCTTTTACCAATTACTCAGGAAACCAGACACTGGACACAGTGTGTCAATAGAGCTTTAGGTTCTCAGCAGGATCGCAGGAGTGTGAGAATTGTGCTCATTAGCTTAGTATGTTCTGCCACTGCTAGACCTTTGGGCAGACTGGATAGGACCACAGCGAAAAACAGAACAAAAAACATACTTGACAAATCGAACACAATATAGAAATTAACAATAAATGTGATTTCTAGGGTTCCCGCCTAATATTCGCCTAATCATTAGTCGACTAGAAGAGGCTTAGTCAACCAAAAATTGAAAAACTTGCGGCAAAGTCCATGAGGGACTTTGGATTTCCACCCCGACATACTGTAATTACCACAAGATCGTTAACAGCGGGTCCTTGTGGTAATTACAGTATGTCGGGGAGGAAATCCAAACGTTCGCCTATCATCCATCGACCTTGAATATGGCTTATCATTTGAAACATGTAAGTAGTAGTAACTTTACATGGCTGCTCGCTCTAACGTTATCCTAGATAAACATGTGCTGTTTACTCCATATAATACATGGCAGATCTTCGTTGACTCTTCCTGCCGCTGTCCTTTCCCTAGATGCTATGAAAGCCTTTGATCATCTGGAATGGCCACATCTGTGGTCTGTGTTGAAGGTCATGGCTCTGGGGTACTCTTACATTCGTATGATCAAGGTGTTGTATGCAAACCCCACAGCCATGGTGCTGAGAGGTAGAACTTGTTCTTCATTGTTTGACGTAGCCAGAGGTTCTCGACAGGGATGCCCCCTAAGCCCGTTTCTTTTTGCACTTTCGCTTGAGCCACTGGCACAGACAATACACATTGATAAAGGTATCATCCCAATCACAATATGTGGAACCAGTCATCATATCTTGCTGTATACAGACGATGTCCTTCTTTATTTAGGTAATCCATTGCAGTCCATACCTAACATATATACAGTAGAATAAACTGAACAAAGTTGATTGGGACGGTATCTGGGTTATGGTAATGGATGCTTCTAAGAATCCGGATCATCAACAAATCCATTTTAATTTTATTCATAGGATTTACATGACTCCACGTAAACTCTGTAGTATGAAGCTTAAACCTGATCCTAATTGTACACTGTGCCATAAAGGGCAAATTGGTAATTTTTATCACATGGGAATGCCCTGGGGTTCCTAACCTTTGGAATATGGTTAAAGAAAATTTGTCCACTATATTAAATGTTTCAGTCCCTTTGTCTCCAACTATTTTTATTTTAAATGATCTCTCTGATATTCAACTTAAAAAATTCAGAAACGAGTGCTTTTAGCTGGCTTGACAGCTGCCAAGAAATCAGTAGCAATGAGATGGAAACCTCCACATTCTCTTAATAAGCAATATTGGGTTCTCACATTTATAGATGTGGTATATCTTGAATTGTCCAGTGCACGCATTTACGGTGCAAGAGAGTACACCATTAGACTCTGGGTCCAAACTTTGGAGAAACTCAAAGGTCTACTGATTTGAATTATTTGAATTATTTTATTATAATTTTTATATGTATTTTATTTATTATATTTATTCATTTATTTATTTTTATTTTATATTTATTCACTGTTATTTTGATTTTTACTTACTGTTGTAATGGTTGACAGGATGCACTTTCTGCTGTCTCAGTATCTGAGCGTGTTAAAAAAAAAAAAAAAAATTAAACCAAACAGAAATATATCTATAGAAAGCTTGAAATGTCAAGCCAATTCAAGTGGAAAACACCAGTCGTAAGGGTATTTTTTTTTTAAATTGAGATTTATACATCATCTGAAAGCTGAATAAAGCTTTCCATTGATGTATGGTTTGTTAGGATAGGACAATATTTGGCCGAGATACAACTATTTGAAAATCTGGAATCTGAGGGTGCCAAAAATCAAAATATTGAGAAAATCACCTTTAAAGTTGTCCAAATGAAGTCCTTAGCAATGCATATCCACTCACAAAAATACATTTTTTTTATATATTTATGGTAAGAAATTTATAAAATATCTTTATGGAACATGATCTTTACTTAATATTCTAATGATTTTGGCATAAAAGAAAAATAGATAATTTTGATCCATACAATGTATTGTTGGCTATTGCTACAAATATACCCGTGCGACTTATGACTGGATTTGTGGTCCAGGGTCACATATAGGCGAGTCCACTACTGCGGAGATGGCGATTCAGCATTGTCGACTTAAAGCCAAAAACACACAAAACATTATCAATAAATTATTAAAATGTTTAGAAAGTCTCGTTGCTGTTTTTTCACGACACATTCATAATTCATTACTTTTGCTGTTGCACTGTGGCAACCTTTATCCATTTTATATATAGGCAATTAAAGGCTCATTATTATGATTTATATGGCTTACTAATATACATGTGCAATTAGTGTAATCGACTAATCACTTAAATGAACGACTATTAGTCGACTCGAAAAATCTTTAGTCGAGGGCAGCCTAGTTCTTTCAGCAACACTGGTAAAGATTTGGCAGACCTAATGGACAAAGGCAGCTCATTCCACAGTTTTGGCCCTGCAAAGCCTCAATCACCTTTGTGTAGACGATTTGTCCTGGGCACTACGAGGAGTTTTTGATTTTCTGAAAGCAATGTTCTGGAGGGGCAAGATACAGGGGAGCTTGGTTATTTAGAGATTTATACACAAACATTAAAGTTTTAAATTTAATTCTAAAATGGACAGGGAGCCAGTGTAGAGAGGCTAATACTGGAGTAATGGATTTGTTACTTTACCATGTTTAAAAGCCTTGTGGCAGCATTTTGCACTGATTGTAATCTATCATAGCATTTTTGCCTAGGGTAACAATAAGGACCGATAAAAAATAAATAAAAAAATGCACAATGCTCCAGACCACCCCGCTTTCCACAATGTCACAGCAACCTAGTGCACCAAGGATAAGAAGAACCCAACCTGAGCACAGCTCACTTCTCCCTAACTAAACACATAACCACCCCTGACCCACACTTGCTCATTATGAACCCTTCATCAGAGTCCTCATTACAGCAGGTGTGCCCGAAAGGGCTGCACAGCTGCTCTGGAATCAACCAGATTAAAATAAGTGGGTGGTACAACTGGCCTGAAAATGTTCACAGTACTTCATATGTGGTCAAACTGGAGTAGGCAGCTGCATTCCAACTGGTCGAGTACAGCTGAATATAACAGTTTCTCGTTAGGCATTTATAGCAACGGGGTTGACACTAATGAGGGCAGGCAAGATGTTCCCTATGCGACATATAGAATTTTTCAGTCATTAGAGAAGCAAAAAAATGTTCCTACATGAAGTTAGTTAATTTGCGGTGAGTCTGCACATCTCGAGCTGAATCCGCTGGCATGACGGAAAGTGTAAATGAAATCAATTCTCCCTTGAGTAGTAACTCCAGACATGATACACAAGCAAATCCGATCATTTTTCTGACACAGGTATCTGCGCAATGCTCAATCAGTGTCATAAAAGAGCATCGCATCTGTGCGACATTACCAGGACAGCTGGGACTGTATGGAGGTCTTTTCACCTGGGGCTCAGGCAGACGTTACAAAGACCCAGAGAATGGCAGAATGAGTGCATGCGTAAACCTGTGGTTCTAAGAGCATCAGATACGAAGTGGGGCACGGCGAGCCATAAAAGAGCAAATATGGTCCTGACAGCACATGTGAGGAGAAGAAAGTGACTGGTGTGTCTGTGTGTTTGCTCTCTCTCTCCTCTCCCCTGTGGGCACATTCAGGGCAATTAAAGTTCTTACAGCCAAAGTCTTCAAAATAAAAACATCACTCGAATGTGCTACCTTTTACCAGGCTTGTGTAAATAATGGATTCTAGACCTTATGGATATTGAAATACAAATTTAAAAACCATCTTCAGGCCTATTGTCGTTTCTTTCTACATACCTTGACCAGATCATTCCACCATATAGTGTCTCTGCTTTACTATTGCCGTTTTAATAAAATATATAAACAATATTTATTATAAAATACAAACATTTGAATTGAATTCTAACTAAATTACAAACTAGATAGATAGATAGATAGATAGATAGATAGATAGATAGATAGATAGATAAAGAGATAGATAGATAAAGAGATAGAGAGATAGAGAGATAGACCAGAGAGTGTTTCTGATTGGCTAAAAAAGTCTCTGCCACTTCTTGACACTTTAAAAATTCCCCATAGGGAGGACAGTTGAGGCTCAAGACAGTTATTTTAACCCAGCTCTTTATAATGCTTCCCATTGTGCTGCTGCCTGCCAACTTAACTCTCTTTAATGCGCTGTGATGGCCATATAAAAGTATTATTTCTACAGGAGCTCATATTTCCCTTCACTCCAGCCCACAAAGGCTTTGAGGCGAGGGTACGACTCAGGCCCTTTAAAGCCAAGGCGCAATGACATCACTGCTAACCCTCCCCACAACAGAACGACCTGTTACCACTGCCTGGAAATGTTTAACCCACTCATATTCCAGCATTATAACTGCCATAAGTCATATTAAATTTTGCCTATGAAAGTTCAAAGTGATAGCGGTGACTCCTGTGGCATTGCCCTCTGTGAAATGTGTTTTGCTGGGGGTGGTCAGATTGGCTCTCGTCTCAGTGGGAGTGTTTAAAGTGCCCTTTATTTAAAAAATGTATGGTTCCATAGAGCACAGCTGACAGCTACCCTTGGTCCCCAACATGTGGGAGGAGGCACAGTGGACTCACCATGCCTCTCCCCTGTTGACAGGTAATTTCAGTATTCGTCACTGATATATGAAGGCTAAAATTTTGCTAAGGTCCGCTTTTCACAGCACTTCAGATGACAGTCTTAAATCTGTCATAAAGGAACATTTTGCTTGGGGACTGCATATTTCACCCAGGCTTCTGACACTCAATTTTAACAAGAACATGAAATGCAGAGAAAGGTTCACTTGCCTTTTTTTTTTTTTTGTCACACCAAAGAAGAAAACTGCTGTGCCAGATATATTCCCTATATTACATTCACAACTTAAACACAGAATATTTTCAATAATTTCTGAAAGTGTCTGTTTAGGAGAAAAAAAATGTCTGTTTAGGAGTCCAACTTTAGAGGCTTTATGACAGCCCTGTTTAATAATTAATTTAATAATACATAGTTCAGTCATGAAACTCTGATGGCGCAGGCTGATGTGTCCTTAACACAAGCTGATGATAATTACAGCATTAACTACTTGGCACAAGCTGATTGGTCCATGTCACTTCTGCAGCCAATGAGCTTGTTGCTCACACATTTAAATGGCTGGTTACGTTCACTATAGCAGTTTGCAGCGCGCTTCAGAGTTCCTCTAAAACCCTCCACCTTCCCCAGCTCCACCTGTATAGATCTGCTATGGGTTATTGATATATGCTATTTGTGCAGCTGCACTATTCCATACAGAAATGTAATATATGTACATATATGTCCCTATATCCGAGTAGTGATGTCATATAGGTTTCATATAAGGCAATATATTATTAGCACATATATACATTCTCATGATATATGAAGATATAGGTATATACCATGTATGAAATGCCCATATAAGAATTATTATATATACATATATTAAAATTATTTATATGATGGCTTTTTATATGGTACTGTTATGTTAGGACCATATATGTGAACAATATGTCTAAATTATATATGCATGTATATTTATTCAACATGTATGCAAATATTCGGTATGCTTATATAGGATTTATATAATTTTATACCATGTATGAAATAACCATATTAGAATTATTATATATACATATATTAAAATTATTTATATGATGGCTTTTAATATGGTACTGTATGTTAAGACCATATATGTGAACAATATATGTCTAAATTATATATGCAAGTATATTTAAACAACGACATTTCATATATGAGACATATATGTTAAAATATGTATTACACATACATAAACATATATAATATATGGATAAATGTATATGTCAATATATGGAATTGTTCCAATTTCTAATAGGTTTCATATACGTTTTTACTTTATATGAGCATATATTACATATATTGATATTCCATATATGCACATATATTGCATTTCCGTATGGGATGTCTTACTCGCAGCAGCATATCGGCGTATGTATTGGCAGTAGCAAGTTCCTGTTCTTGCTCTACAACAACAGCAATAATCTACAGCAGCAGCAATTCAGCAGCAGACCAAATACATTAACATTGTCATATCCATTACCATGCTAAAAATCTTCAGAGAGTTGTCATGATTGAAATATAATTATATCAATAGAAATTCTATATTTGACAATTGTATCATAATTCGACCATTAGAACATTAAAGATAATAGTAGTTAATGATTAGAAAGTTGAAACTTTTTTCTGCCAGTGCATAAAACTCCAAATGTGTTTCTGGGTCGAAGTGACTTAAAATGAGCACATCACATTTAGTGTAAATCTGACACCATAAAAATCTAAGATTTACAGGAACATGTTGACATTTGTACAGGAATCATTCAGTCCAAGAACAAGGTTGTAATTTTAAAGAATACAAAACCTTCCCTCTGATGATCTACATGCCTAAAAAGTCTAGAATACAAAAGAGACCCCCCCCCCCCCCCATGCATTCAGGGCACGAGTCCTCATCTCTGCTGGTTCTAGTAGAGCCGATCTCTGGCCAAGCCTTTGACCATCTGTGCTGAGACTATCAGGATTAATGTACCCTAGACACCAGGCTGAACGTGCATCTCAGGCAACACCGCTCCACTGCAAATGGGGCAATTCAGCGTGTCTGCTCAGCACTGGCAGGTACAGAGGCATATGGGTGAGACAGACTAAGGACTGGCAGCATGTAAGCGGGGTGCTTCGGCCGGCACCAACACAGGAGCAAAAGGAACAAATGCACCCAGGCTCATCAAGAGCACTTTATATTTGGAGAGCTCTCCAAGTGCATTAGCAAAGTCCATGTTGTTCTGCCCAGCACTGGCTCTCTTTGGACGCTGTGTAAAACATTATTCATTAAAAGCACAGGAGCGCTGCACCGTCCCAAGAGAGTTTCAAAAGTGCAGCAGTACCCACCTCTGGGTGTCTGAGCAGCGCTCTGAAACTCCCTAAAAACCTCCCTAAGCATCTCCCGCCTGCCCCCTCACTGTATTCGACCATTAGCTTACTCAAGAACGCAGCTAACACAAAATGAATTTTGCATACATCCGACCCATGCCTCTCTCTTACAGATCTCTTGGGTTGCTTTTTTCCACCCCCTATTTTCCTTATTCCCCTTGACTGACCAAACACTGTTTTCGCACATAAATAGCCCTCTTGTTACCACCTTTTAAGTGCAGGAACAAGATGGACAGAAAACACACATAATAAGCTAGTCCTGGTCACTCACTCACTTTTGATAAAACCAAGTCTCAGCTTTGAAATTATGACTATTTTATCGGGACATTCAAACAATTAATGTTGATTTGATGTTCTTTAAAGTTATCTTTAATGAAATGTTTCTTGAGCAGCAAATCAACATATTAAAGTGATTTCTAAAGGATCATGTGACACTAAAGACTGGAGTAATGATGCTAAAAATTCAGCTTTGCCAACAGAGAAATAAATTACATTTTAAAATATGTAGAAAATATTTATATAAGACTTTTGGAGAAATAAATGGAGCCCCGGTGAGCATAAGAGACTTCTTTTTAAACACATTTAAATAAAATTATACTGACCCCAAACTTACATTTTGTTACATTTGGCACTACATGATATATGCATTATATTTTTAATTAACCTGATATTGACGTCTTAGTTAAAAAAGCATTCAATAAAACATTTTTGGAATCTTTAGAGGCCCCCTTCCCAAAATTAAGTTTTAATGATTGCCACCCAGAAACATAGTAGGTCTATCATTAGAAAGCTGAGACTTTACTTTGCATTGCCTGAAATGCCCTACATCTCTAACACAGACCTCTTGAGTTGTTTTTTCCACCTTTTCCTTTTTCCACTTGACTGGTCAAAAACTGTTTATGCTTTTTCTCACATAAATGGCCCTCTTGTTTCCCCTTTTTTAAGTGCAGGAAGTAGATGGACAGGCTGTTGACACAAAACACTATAGACATACATATAATAAGCCAGTTCTCGTCCTTCACTCACTTGTGTAAGGCGCTGGGCGGCAACTTGGTTTTCTCCATTTGGCCATAGCAGCTGGTTTTGGCCTCAGGGATGTCCCCAAACTCTTCCAACATGGCTGCAGCTGCTGTGGTTATAATCCCAAGCCCATCTCGAACCCGTGCCTCAAGAGGATAGTCCCAGTCATCATAGGATACAGAGATCATTCCAGAGGGGAACGTATCTGGAGTGATGTCTGGGTTGCCTGTGGTCAAGCTGGGCACAATCCAGATGTACCCAAACCCGGTCAAGCCCAGCGAACGGGCCTCTTCCAGGATGTAAGCTGCTTCGTCCTTGGAGCAGTACAAGAGGATGACTGGAGACTGCACCTTCTTCAACTGGATCTGGGTCCTGGAGTCCCCGTCCACGGCATCCAGAGTGATGGTGTGCTGGAGGTCCCAACCAACAAAGCTGTTGTCAACCGTTGTCTTAAGGATGGTGATGAAATCCTGGTAGCCTGGGAACTTGCTGGTCACTATGGAGAAGACGTGCCAGTCATACTCTTCCATGATGTTAAGCATGAGCAGTGCCTCCTGCTGGATAGAGGCCCCGAACTGGAAGAATGTTGATTTCACATCCTGTTGAGCAAACAAAGATAAAAAAAAACATGATAAATATAGTCTTTAAACCAGTGTTTCTCAACTGGTGGGTCACGACCCAAAAGTGGGTCGCAAGACTGTTTTGAGTGGGTCGTGTGCAGTCAAAGAAACAGTAACACACGTAATTCTGTGTTGTTATGATGCAAGACTTTTATTTTGAAAGACGTGCGTGAACGCTGTTGACTCTTCTGTCAGACGCAGTTTAAGTAAAGAGTCCCTAAAAAAAACGTTGTCCTGATTCAGTATCTGAGGTCATTTTCGTAACTTTTTACAAAATAAAAAGTCTCTAACCACTTTCCTGTCCCGTCAGATGTTAGCGTGCACTCTTCAATTGCACGCGCAAATACTGCACACACTGTATATCACTTAATTATAAAAGAAAGCGCAAAAGAAATTACGAGCATGCAATGTCGTAGTTATGTTGTCAATTACTAAGTCAAAAAATTAGCAAAAAGTACCAATAAATTACATAACTGGTATGTTGTGTGTTAGCTGGGAAGGATTCACATGCAGGTATGATGTTCATTCTGTTCTTCAGGAGTAGTTTCCATGTGTTTCATTAACCATTTGTGTATTGTGGATTTACCTTAGTAACTTGGTCCATAACCCCATAATATCACTTAATTTTCACTTTGTGTTATTTTGTATATTTTTAAAAGGCAGTTGTGGCTCATACCAACACACTAACTTTATTGTATTGACAAAAACTAGTTTGGGACTGCTATTTAATAGCATTTATTCATCAGTATCAGTCATATTCTTACAATTTACGTATATGATAATTATGTGTGTCATCGTTATTTTAATTTAATCTCAAAATGAATATCCATTTTTTTTTCATACTGAACAATATACTTTTGTGATGCCTAAATTCACCATATATGCCTTACCATTTAAAACAAGTTATTTTAGTTTTAGTTGTTTTTTTGTTTGTTTTTGTTATGTTTTGTTTTTTTAGACAATATAGTGCAGAATTGTATTGTTTTGGTTATTGGGCATCAAAATAATTTATAACTTATTGTATGAAATAAAAATCAGTTATAATTCCCCCCAAAAAATATTGTAGAACAGCCAGAAATTATTTAAATAATTTGAGAGCTCTGAACTCAGTATTACAGACTGACAAAGTTAACAAAAGTTAATAAGGTTCTTTATTAAAATGTAACGAGACAAAAAGGAAAGAGAAGAGCTATTCTGGGTCTTTAACTCCTTTGAGATCTGTCTGATATGTGCAGCTCTGGCCTTGATGAACTCATTGTCTAATCATAATGATGCACCAAGCCAGTTCTTTCTGGCTGAGCAGATTCAATCCCCATGTGCCTTTAGAACTATTCCCTCCAACATCCCACAGTTCCACAGCTTTAACAGGCCCTCTGAGGAACAAAGGACACAATCGTTTAAGGATTCATATTCTGAGTTCAAACTTTTCAGTCATTTTATGAATGAGAGGAGCGGAGGCTTGTATAAGGAACGCAACATGCTTTAATTAACCTTCACAATAACGGTGCTACTAGTTTTCCCATTCAACATTTCAATGTCAAACCAATCACTGCGGCCTCATAAATGCGAAATGAATGGTAGCCCATGAACAGTGTTGGGGGTAACGCATTACATGTAACTTGTGTTACGTAATCAGATTATATTTTCAAGTAACTAGTAAAGTAATGCATTACTTTTTCAATTAATAATTACTTTTTCAAAAAAGTAATGCAAGATACTTTATATTTTCACATTTATTGACTGCACTTTATTTCTCTCAGCATGGGAACAGGACAGCTGTCAGAGGTGTGAACATGATGGTTATTGTAGTTCTAGACTAAACGTGAACATGCATTTTTTCATCTCACTTGCACGGAAACATTCAGTATTCCTCAAAATACATAAAAACAGTGAAATGCAATTTTATATATACTATACATACTTTATGTATTTAATCTCACTTTATTAACCAATGTTTTGCTGCTGACTTTCAATGATCTAATTCCACCATACTAATAAGCAGAAATTACCTTAGATTTGATTTAGAAATAAGAGTGTTGAACTTCTTTCTCCTGTATCCTATTCTTCTTTAATCCAGAATGGCAGCTCAGCTGAAAGGTTTGTTTGAGCTGCGCCCTCTACTGTACAGGCGTAAATATGCATTTCCTTCTGCTTTAAAGGTGCCCTAGAACTTTTTTTTAAAAGATGTAATATAAGTCTAAGGTGTCCCTCAATGTGTCTGTGAAGTTTCAGCTCAAAATACCCCATAGATTTTTTTAATTCATTTTTTTAACTGCCTATTTTGGGGCATAATTAGAAATGAGCCGATTAATTCTCGTGCTCCATGCCCCAAGAGCTCGCGCTTGCCAAAAAAAGTTCAAACAGCTAATATAACCCTCAAAATGAATCTTTACAAAGTGTTCGTCATGCAGCATGTCTAATCGCGTAAGTACAGTGTTTATTTTGAGTTTACATTGATTCTGAATGAGTTTGAGGCTGTGCTCCATGGCTAACGGCTAATGCTACACTGTTGGAGAGATTTATAAAGAATGAAGTTGTGTTTATGAATTATACAGACTGCAAGTGTTTAAAAAATTAAAATAACGACAGTCTTGTCTCCGTGAATACAGTAAGAAACGATGGTAACTTTAACCTCATTTAACAGTACATTAGCAACATGCTAATGAAACATTTAGATAGACAATTTACAAATATCACTAAAAATATCATGTTATCATGGATCATGTCAGTTATTATTGCTCCATCTGCCATTTTTCACTGTTTTCCTTGCTTGCTTACCTAGTCTGATGATTCAGCTGTGCACATCCAGACGTTCTGCCCTTGTGTAATCCCTTGAACATGAGCTGGCATATGCAAATATTGGGGGCGTACATATTAATGATCCCGACTGTTACGTAACAGTTGAGATTCGCCTGTTCTTCAGAGGTCTTTTAAACAAATGAGATTTATATAAGAAGGAGGAAACAATGGAGTTTGAGAATCACTGTATGTGATTTCCATGTACTGAACTCTTGTGCCGAGGTAAATTCAATTTTTGAATCTAGGGCACCTTTAAGTTTATTCATTTCACTTTTGGCATGAAAAGGGCCTTAATATTGCTAAAAAATATAACTTTTTTGTTGTTATTAAAAAACAAACACATTAAAAAAACAATGTAACGCATTACTTTTTATAAAAAGTAACTAAGTGACGCAGTTAGTTACTTTTTTAGGGAGTAACGCAATATTGCAATGCATTACTTTTAAAAGTAACTTTCCCCAACACTGCCCATGAATGAATACAGTTGTAAGATGAGGCATCTGTGTTTGTGAATATGTGCATGTGTGAAATATGACTGTAAGAAGCAACATGTTGTGAGTCTGCATATGTTGGGAGGAGAAACGTTTCACTTAGTTGTTTTGCTATTTTTGGGAAGCTTGGCTTGACAATGCCAATTTCACATACCGGGGAAACTAAATAGACACTGACGCTGCAAAGTAAACACAAGCTAACTGAGGATAACACCTCACACAAACACAACCATGGCCCAATTGAACACAAATCTGCTTTGACCAAAACCGTCATGCTACTTTTCCATGACCAACCATCTGGCCCCCCAGACAACACTCTGCCACATCAATATCTTCAAACACCATATCCGATCTTCTTCCAGTCTTTGTCGATCTACTCATTTGATGCCAGCTCAATATAACACATTCATTAAAAGCTGCTTCTGATAGCCGGAGTGATTATCTTCTGTTTTTTGGTGACGAAAAGTTAATTAAACATGGGGTCGATGCTGGAGAGGCTTGATTGAGTGGTCTTTGCAATACATGTTTATTAGCCAGTCGGTGGACTGATAATGAGAGATTTTTCTGCACCTGTGTCTTTGTTTCCTGCAAGATTTAATAAAATGTCAAATTCTTTGGGTGGGAGAATATTGTAGTGTTTTGGATCATGAGAAAGTTTCATTCATTTTGGTGTCCAAACTTTTGACTGGTACTATAAACTGAACTATACAGTAAATATAATTATTATTTAAAAACAATCAAATTATGATTTTTTTTTTAAAATAATAATAAAATAAAATTTGTTTATTGTTTTATTATTATATGTAACAATTAATCATTATTATATTAATCATTATAAGAACAACCATTAATGTTTGTTCAACTCTTATAGTAAATGGATCCTTTTACACAAATGGATCTATTTTTATAGCCACAGACCAAATTTCTGAGTAATCCATAGACTGTCAAAGAGACGTTATAATATATTATTGACTGAACAAAAAATACAAAAAAATGCTAAATAAAAAATTCCTAGCGAGTCAAAATTTCAAAGAAAATGCATATGCATAGAATGTATAAAAGGTCATTCATTTAAAAGAAATATTTAAATTATATTGCTGAGACTCACATACAAGATTTATGAATCACACACTTTTTGGGTCAATTCAAGTCCCATTATGCATTCTAGGGTAAATTAAAATATATTACAATGTTTTTTTGAATCTAGCATCTAGTTAAAGTCGATAAAACACTGTTTTTTGCATTGAAATATTGTGTGCAACAGTGCCACCGTTATGTGAACTGGCCCCTAGACTAGACTAGGGGTTGGACAAAATATCGATATGGCGATATATCGTCATCCTTCTCTGTGCGATACGAGAATCGTATCGCTGCGCCAAATAACGATATTTTAATTTAAAAAAATAAAGCGCTATATATAGATTTCTTTGCTCAAAGCGTCCTACTTCAAGGCGGCGCTCAACACATGAATGAGGGAAACGTGAACTTAAGTTAACTAGCCTAAGAAAAAGAGGTTATTAACAGGATGGCGGACAGCAGTGTGAGTAAAATAGATGCCCCAGCCACGTTTAAGTTCAAAGTCTTGACGCACTTTTATACCATTGATGACAGTCGTAGATATCTTTGACGTTCTTCACCGAGCGCTTAGATATACACGGGAGCATTTGAAAGCATATATTAGGGATCCTCTGATAGACGCCTGCTTTCGAACGCTCCCGTGTATATCTAAGCGCTTGAAGAGCGTCAAAGGGTCTGTTTGCACCTGGTGACTTCATGCATTTTCTCTGATCGGATAGCTATCCGATCGTGAAAAGACCAGGTCTAAATGCCTAAATGCCTAAAAACGCATTTGAGACGGATTTAAATCCGATCGCTCAAACCACTTCAGGAGATGGTCTGGGACGCATTCCAGTCAAAACTGTCTATGCTCAGTCTAAATGCATCTGGTTGTTGAAACTACATATGTAAATTTTACTTCTCCCAAAAATACTAAAACTGAAACATGTGAGAGTCAGATATGACAACGCTACTGCATCACACATCGCCGCAGATCTCTTCAGCAAGCTGACGCGCAAACTGCCGCATATGAAAGTGAAAGTAAGTCGCAGACGCATAAATGTACATATAAGATCGGATTTATCCGTTAACCTGCACTTAACCTTTTCACGTGCATTTTGTTTTCATATTAAGACCAATATCGCGATGTATCATTATAGGATTGTCTAGCGATATATCGATTATCGCAGAATCGCTGACTCGCGATATTATCGTTATCGTGAGCCATTTATCGTGATCGTATCGTATCGTGAGGTACCCTCCGATTCCCACCCCTAGACTAGACACATTTACTTAAATGATGGATGGACTACAAGACAGTCCTAATTTATTTTCGCTGTCTCACCTTGGAGAGATTTTAATTATTACTCAGAGGTTATCATGATGTTATCTTGAAGTGCCACAGTTTTGAGTGGCAATTTCTTTAAAATGAGATCTGGAGATGTCAACGCAAACAGAGCAGATTATATTACATGTATGGAATAATGGCATAAAGATTAATCAGCTCAAGCTGCCCGCTCCCCACAGTTGTCCATCAACTCTTGAAGTGCAGGGTTAACCAAATGTGACCCTCATAATCATCGGGTCTAGTGGATGCTGTGTGTGGGGGTGAACATGTAGATTGTGCGGGGTGTGCCCTCGTTGACATCATTCTGCGGATGAACTCAAGAGATAATAGAAAGAGAGGGAGAGGGTATTTGTGCCATGTTAAAAACAATGTGTTCTCTTTCTGCATCAAGAATGAAACCAATAATTACAGAGTGAGACCATGAAAAGAAACAAAAGAGTCTGATGAACAAAAGTAAGATATTTTATTCATCAGCACAGTTTGATGTATACAAATATATTCTAATGTGTGATGTGAAAAAATACATATTATATTATATTATTCAATTCAATTCAAATTCAATATTATATACGGAATAGCATAATATCTAGCGTTAGCGTCAGTTCTGGCAGGTCACGTCAGTCAAGCTCGCATCAGCTGACTCCCAGGTGACTCATGTCTACCTTTAGGAATACGACGCCTATTACGGCATCTATATATAAGCTCCTCAGTATTATCAGCAGCTATTGCATTTCTCAGGAGCAAATTACCCTCCTCCATCCCCAGCTCCTCCTCTCTTCAGTCAGGATTGGCCTTATTATTTTCCCTGAATCAGACTAATTCTCGAAATATGTGCACGTTAAATCATGACATTTAATGATATCTGTTCTGTTTACCCTAGGGGGGTTATTGCTGCTCTCCCTGCTCTTATCCATGCTAGGCTGCATGGATGCGCAGGGAGTTCTTGCCCAGAACAGAACCATACCGCCAATACAAACTCTATGCATTATCTATCATATTTGACAATAGTGGTCCTGACAGAAATAATTTAATTGTATAATATTTTAATATCATTTTTAGCCACAAACTGCAGCACGAAAAGTATGATTCACAAAGTACATTTATAAAGATTTTGCATTGTTGCCTAAATGTAATTTTACAGCGACGCACCGAGTGTGACATGAAAGGCATGTGTAATCAGCTTCAGAGGTGTGAAAGAAGATTTGTGTGTATATCTGAAGTGTAGCAATACTAGTTTCTAATTTCTCACCCGCTTTCCTGATAGTCTGCATCATCCCTGCCTGCTGCTGAGCTTTTTCAGTGCCATTTACTTCATATAACAGGATGCCATTACCAGCCAGAGGCAATAAAACTATATTGTTTGCTCAGAAATAGGAACCGTGGTGTATCATATTTCTAAGCGTGTCTGAAAAAACATGATTTGACGTGGAGATATTTCTCAAAACACATCGCTTTAGATCTTAAGGCTGTCTGAAGTTCTCGGATGACTCTTTTATTGTAGGTGATATTGGGGTTTGACATCAATCATTCTGCACATCTTCCATCTCTTAAAGCTTTATACTATTTAAAACAATCTTAATTGCGAGCTCATGCTTCACATCACCACATCAAAAACACTTAATTTTCCTTGTGTACTTGCACTGTTTTAAATCTAAAAGCAGGCGATAAACTGAATGTGTTATTTCTGAGGGAATCAAATGCAATGAATCACATCAATAACAACTAAGAGCTTCTGAGGTGCTCTTTTGGCATCTCAACAGTGTGAGCTCTCAGACACATAAGAGGCATTTAGATCTCTCTGTTCAGAAACAATCACTAAGATATTCAGATCACAGCATCTAGCGGCAAGAACAAGTGGCCACAATCGCTCTAAAGCGCTGTTTGATGGACCATCATGCCTGTTAGCCTGATTAGACCTCCAGTACGAGGAGACATGATACGCCAATATAGGTTGGAGTTGTCGGCTGAGCAAGCAACAAGAGTGCATGTACATAATCTACTGTAAATATGCCATTCTGTATGTGAATGAGCGTGTGGATATAATCTGAAGTGCTTCGCAGGGCCATGTCATTCCCAGCAGTTGAGCAAACACAGCACAGTTAGTCTAATAACACAGCACAGAAACCCAAACCAGCCCAACTGTGACTTCGAAAACTCTATAAATTGTCAATTTGTTTTGATGGTGTGGTACTGTACGCCACCAAGTAGCATAATGGTGTTGTTGCTAATGCCAGTGTTTTGTAGCGTTTTTCAAAGACTTGGTCTCAAGAGCTGCTTTGTGAGCTCATTTTGAGTTTGAGTTCTTAGTGAATAAAGAGTAGGGCCAAAGTAAGAAAGAAAGAAAGAGAAAGGCTGATATACACAGAGCAGTACTGTAGCCAAAACATCATCATCTACACATCATCATCTGTCCTACTGCACCTATGCAGAAGAAATTCTATCCCAAATATGAAAGTACATGGTTTCTATCATTTTATGACTTTTCCATGTTATTCATTATGATTACTAATGTAAATAAGTATTTTTTTAAATCAGTTTACATGCAGATTTGCATGTGTTTGTCAGATGCCAATCTTTGGAATGAAAATACTTATATAATTATACGTACTTGTGAACAAAAGTCTAAAAAAGAAAAATGGCCAGAGAGTTCAATTCAGCTCAATGGAGGAATTGACTTTAACAGACAAATTTACTTTCAGTAAAAAAGTTCTCAACCCAAGTGTCCATATAAATACTCAAAGGTCCTCTGACTTTTCAAGATATTTGTGATTTACTGGATAAGGATTAAGGATTTTTTCCACAATTTCTACCCAATGAAAGAGCTTTGCATTACTAGAAAATCTATATTGATTATGACCCTTCTAATGTCAGGCTACTTCATAGTTTTTTTGTTTTGTTTTGTTTTGATTTAAGACAGCAGGTCTTAAAAGATGAAAAACAGTTGTTGAGGAGGTTAAAAA
Organism: Megalobrama amblycephala; assembly: GCF_018812025.1. Lineage (NCBI taxonomy): Eukaryota > Metazoa > Chordata > Actinopteri > Cypriniformes > Xenocyprididae > Megalobrama > Megalobrama amblycephala. The sequence continues at coordinate 56,001,824 of NC_063044.1, read as the reverse complement.
ATATCTTGATTTGTAGTTTAGCTTATTTTGTATTTTAGCTTGTTTTGTTACAGTATATTTGAAATTAGGGCCTAAAACTAACTTTTTGTCGCACCTGCCAATGGCCGGTGACTTAAGAAAATTTACTGGTCAAAAATATTTTTTTTGCCAGCCATGAAACAAAAATAGGCATCTTTCAGGTACCGAAATTGAAGAAGTAAACTAATCAAATAAATAACACTGCATAGTCTACATATCCTTTTTTAAGTTCAAGAGCAGTGATTTTTTTCTTTGTCCTTTGTTGTTTGATTAGGAATGTTTGAAACATAGACAGTAGCAGGATTATCAGGATGCTGTCACTTTAAGTTTTGTGTTTGCATTTAATTAAGACATAACTGACCATGTTTACTAGGATACTCACAGATACTGGTGTTTTTAATTTTGAGTGAATTGGTCCATTCGAGCACAGGAAGGCATGAAAGAGAGCTCAACTTCTGTTGGAGACGCGGCTTTCCGGGCACGCGCTTCAGATGTTTAAACTTCCCACACAGTAAAATTGTTACCGGCCAACTGGCGATATATTCATATACTCACCAACACCAATTTTTACTCACATTTGGTGCCTGGCGATTGTTCATTTTAGGCCCTGTTTGAAATCTTGAGGTCCCTTGTAGAGGTCTGCGCGGGACTGTTTTTTTACCACACCCACCCGCTCCCGCTTAAAATTCACTCTGTGTTCACCCGCTATCTGCTTATAATAATTTTCTTCCCGACCCGACAGATCCCACTAAATTTAGATTGTTTCCAGAATCTCACATTTAGACTTCCCCTAAAGAAAGAGAGAGTGATTGAGGATAACAAATATAAAATGTTGGATAGCCTATACAAGATTTTTATTTGTCATTTGTCCTATGATGCTGTCAACACTGTAAAAAATGTCAGAGAAAAAAAAAAGTCACAAAGAAAATTGGGCTAAATTAAATACAGCATCTGTCCCTCAAAACTATAGGCTAAGCCAAAAAAAGGAATAAATGTTTTTTAACATCCACGCAAGAACAGAATGTCGTTGACTGACGACGGTTTTAGTTGGCTACCGAACGTCTCTCCTCCAAAATCGACCACAAAGGCTGAATGTTCTCTCCAAAGATGCACTCGTGGCTGGGATGCAAAGAACATATCTTGCCAGGTTGCTCAGGGCAGGGAACTGAGAACTGTGTGAACGCCACCACTGCAGAAAGTTTGGTTCACTTCAAGTTCAAGCGCGGATGCGCTGTTGTTAAAGGATCTCGGGAGTGGCCGGGCTATTGTCAGACTGCCCGCTCCTGCCCAAAGTACACCAGAGTTACCGACCGCTGCCGCCTGTCATTCAAAATTTAATCCCGTGCCATGGGTCATGCAGACCTCTAGTACCTTGGATGTTTGGCTGAGAACCATTGCAGTACACATTGTATACTATATGCAGTTCAACTGGTGTGAACGCGATCATGAGCGCACTTCCTCTACCTCGCACTGAGCCCTGCTCCATACTTGGTATATTATGTGTATATCAACATTTATTAAATGAAAAGAGACTACATTTCACTAGCAGTACACTGCACACTGACGATCATTACTAATTCTCCACTTCCTGTGAAGTGACTGAACATTTATGCTCCCTATGATGTGGAGTCTCACTCAGTGTCGGCCCTACCCTGTTTCCATGTTAATGTTTGAAAATGAAGAGGCAGCACTATCAATCTAGTCCAAAAAGATGAAAGATAGTGTGCAAGATAAGGGTAAGAGATTAATTTTGAAAAGATACTGTTGAAATGGTGGTCGCTGCATCACGTCTTATCTGTTTAATTCAGCATTTCGCGAGCACTTTGAAGGCGCTCTGTCAATGTAACAGTGTCAGTCTCCTCCATATTGTGGTAATGAACATGCATGATGACTGTTATCATGGGCACATCAAAATATGTGAATAATTCTAGATACCTTTTGTATCCAAATTGTTTAGTTTTATAGAATGCACATTAGCTTCTTTTCCATCGACCAGTCATTTTACAACGCTGTTTATTTGCTGCGCAAAAAAAAGGTCTGATTTCTGCATTGATTAGAACAAAAGCAGCAGAAGGGGATAAAAGAAAATGCAAAGTCACACTCTGACAGTAGAGCCGGTTTTCCACCATCGGGCCGAACGGTTCTTTGAATGGTAATGAACAGTTCCAGTTGTGTTTCCACTGGAGCCTGGTACGGCGTAGCTGGCTAAGCGCTCTATTTGAGCGACGTAAACACAAATTAATAATAAAATTAAAAGAAATATCTAATCATCCTTCATAAAGCGGTTGTTATTTACATCTCATATCATAAGTAAACCGTTGTGTTAAAAAGGCAATGACTGACGCTTTTATATTACATTCCAAAGATCGGCCGTTATCAGCCCCACAGTGGAAAATGAAACCGTAACCGTACCAGCTGGCCCGGATCGGCACAGAGTGGAACTGTTATGCAATGAGTACCGTTCGGCCCGACAGTGGAAAAGCGGCTTAGGTGGCACTTGCGGAACAGCGTAAATACAGCTGTTACCATGGTTACCCTACCGTCCTGAATATCTGCTTATGGCCCCCAAAATGCTAGGGCCGCCCCTGATCTCACTAAAGATGGTCGAATTCCCTGTGAATCCACTTTGTGGGGTACTTTCAGGTGAACATACAGAGCACTGCACCACCACCACTACTAGTTACACAACTCCACGGTCTTTCTCTCTGTTTTCCATTCCTTCAATGTCCTTTTCTCTCCTTACTTATTCTCTCCTTTCATCTCCCTTCTGTCTGTTTCTATTTTTTTTCCTCAGTACCCTCTCTCTCTCTCTCTGGGCTCCGCCTGAGTGTCCCTCCTAAACCCACCTTATCAGCACGTGTGATTGATGAAAAAGGGGAACGTGTGCAGAAATTCAATTATACTGACATGCTGGTGACAGAGGGAGGGAGGTGGGGGGTGCTGGAGAAAAAGAAACAGAGAAAGGAAGAAAAAAAAACAGTGCCCCAATGAAACGCCACTCACCAAAGTGCAATTAGCTCTCCTGTGAACAAAAGACGTGATTATTCTCTTTAAGATCATGTCTGAAAAACTTGCGATAAAAAGGTTCATCACTTTGCGTGTCACAATTGGGAGAGAAGCATTATTTATGATCAGGTTGGAACAGATTCTTTTGAATATTTAATGAAATTCCTCCACAATGCTTGAGTGAAAAAGAAAGGGGAAAAGATAGAGAAGATGGGTGGAGGTATGATGAAGAGGGTCTGTAAACCCCTGGATGCCGCGCTCTGAGTAATGACTACGCCAATGTCTCATGAAGTGTTCATTACATAACTGTCATGAGTTTCTCAAAAACAGATTTTGCAGAACGTTACCATAGCCTTAGGGGGACGTGACTGACAACTGCCTTAGACAGTAAGGTGTTCACCTCATAGTACAAGTGAAATACAGATTACTACCAATGAGAGAACCTAGTTTAAGAAGGACTTACAAACCGTCAATGGTTCTGTGTTCCAGTCATGTAATCTAGTTTGACCTACAAAGGCAAAACACAGTAACTATGGACAAAAAATATTTTCAAATGACAGAAATTTACTGTTCTGCTTTCTAAAGACTGGTTCTCTTCAGGATTGCACATCCAACATTACTATAAGGTAGCTACAGTATATATAGCCCATATATGCAATATTCTACCATTATTTCACCGTTTGCATCACTCCACTTGTTTCTGCCGGATCACAGCGTCCATGGCGGAAGGGAAAACCCACTATAATTTTACAAATACTGTTATTTGTGTCACAGAATGTAGTTTTAGGAGTTTTTTAGGTGAAAATTTAGTTGTTTAGACCTCAAATATGCAAGTTATATATAAACAAAGGCCTTTTTGAAAATTGTTTTTTTGGAGATGCGAGCTCCAGGCCGTCAGTGGCCGTTCAGCGCACATGTACCCACCGGGAAAAGCTTTGGCCAGTCCTTCGGGAATGTGCCGATGGCTCTTATGTAGATAGTGGTTAAAAAATGAGATATAGGAATTCATTTTGGGTATATCAAATGGCCTTATTTCTTGTTCTAGAGCAAATCGATTTGGCTAAGGGCAAAGTTAAGTTTTGTAATTTATATTTTTATTTAACTTAAATCCTGTACAATAACCAGAGGCTTGCTTTTGTACTTTTGACTTAACTGATTGCTTGTGTTTCTATTTTCTATTGGACAACCTTCTTATAATTCTTATACTTGGCTATTATTGCACTTCAGTAAGTGGCGTTTTACTGGGGCACTATACTTTTATAATGGCTATTATTGTTCATTCAGAATATTATTTTTCAGTAAATAACTGTGCAGCTAGTTATTTGAATTTATAAAGTTTTAAATATGGATATTTTTCTTACAAAAACGCATCCTGTTGCTTCAAAAGTCCTTTATTAACCCTCTGGAGCCGTGTGGATTACTTTGATCATGGATGGATGGATTATGGATTGATTATGGATGGAACTATTATAAACCTTGGAGGACTAAGAATATTTTTAAATATATCACTGATTGTGTTTGTCTGAAAGAAGATAGTCATATACACCTAGGATGGATTGAGGGTGAGTAAATCATGGGATAATTTTCATTTTTGAGTGAACTATCCCTTTAAGGGCCATCTCAATCACAAAATCCTTCCAGGGCACTGAAACGTTCCCTCCCTAAAAAGTCCTACAATGCACCGTGAAAACCAGGCAGCATCGATGCTCACAATGTTCCCTTAACGGAAGTTCTAAAGCACAAAACATAAGTCACGTGAGCCAACTCACTGCACATAACGACATGCGATATGTTTTTTTTAAAATACGAACCATTATTTTAATTATATTTCAGCATAAACATACATCTCTAGACAGTTCTTGAACATAATCTAGCTAACGTTTACAATTTATGGCTGAAATGTTGCACCTGCATGTAACAAGTATTTATCATAATGTACTATAAATAACATTAAAAAATGTCACCCAAGGTTATAAACAAAGACTATTTTTACTTTAAACAACAACTTTTAAGATGCAACTGACAAATGCATTGACTAGCGCTGTCATGGGAAATCCCTTTAACTGTTAAAAGGATATGACAAAGATTTCCTCAGAGGGTGAAAGTATAAGACAATCTTATTAATTTACACACTTGTGCTGTCGAAACTGTTGTATAAATGCAATATCTCATGAGTAGGAGTGCGATATGTCTCTATATCAGCATGGCTACGATTGCCTGCAGCACTCGGTCTACGGCCTCGTGCCTATGACCTAATCACAGCCGTGCTGATATAGAGCCATATCGCATTCCTACTCGTGTGATATTGCTCATATATACACCAAAAAAGCTTGAAATCCCCCTAAATCTTTGGCTTACAGGTAATAGGACCCAATGGGAACCATGGTACCGGGAGTAAAGAAGCGATAAGGCCAACTAGAAAAGCAGAACACCGTCTACATTTTTAACTCATCATAATGAATCTTCCATGCTCACTCGGAGAGATTCCTTCATTATTTCCCATGCCCTCTTTAGAATAAGACCTGATCCTTGCTGGAAACTGTTAGGAGATCAATAGAGAACAGAGGTTATATTTTACCCCAAACAAGCGGCAGTAATGAATGAATGATCACAGTGGCTTCCTCTTACATCGAACCCCCTAAAGCACTTTAAAATAACACTGAGACTTAGTTTGAGCCTGCACTTTAAACATCACAAGCTCAATCAATTCATCTAAGCTGGGTTTTTTTAAAGACACATTACGATAATTAAGAAAACATATGGTGAGATCAAATGGATGATCAGCTACTGTCTTTATAGAGTCAGATATGTTCACGACGTGAGGCAACGAGAGGCAAAAGATGCTCTTTGGTGTGAAATAAAGTTTAAAAATAGCAGATTGCAAAAAAATATTGCTCATCTACACGCTCACTGAGCTTGCATTCACAACCGTCTTTTTGTTACTGCTGCTGTTTTTCTGTCAGGACTTTTTAACAAGCACCAAAACCCTACAGGGGCAAGCTGACAAAGGCAGATAAACTTTCTCCGAGCACAGATAGCACTCTCTCTCTCTCTCTCTCTCTCTCTCTGTGGGCACTGCCCCACTCCTGTCAGAAAATTCCTGAGGACATTCCCTTCAGAGTCCTTTATGTTTACATCATCAGATTACTAATCACATTACAAGTGCTGTCATTCTGAGGAGAACTGCATGTTTGCACTCTATTCAAGTTGTTTGTTCAATCTTTACATGTCATGATCTGTGACGCAGCCCGTCCAGGAAGATGATAATCCACAAATCATACTGGCGGTCAGAGAGGTCAGTGTCACGACGGCTGGTAATCATCGGATGTGACAGAGTATGTAACAAGGAGCAGGCATCTTTTTCTCTGGAATGACCTGATGACTCAATACAAAGCATTATATGGCAGAACAGCAACGTCACAATTTCCTTCTGCTTTTCATACAGATGCTATGAAGCTTTACATAATTTTATTTGCGTTCGGTCACACTTAAGGAGCACATGAGGCACTAATATATATGAAATTCTGTCATTATTTACTCACCCTCGAGTTTTTGTAAACCTCTACCACTTTCTTTAGTCCGTGGAACATAAAAGGAGATGTTAGGCAAAATGTCCAAGCTGCTCATTTCTATACAATGAAAGTGAATGGTGACCAAAGCTATAAAGCAAGATTTAGTCAGTGCTAGACTTTCAGTATTATTTTAGTATATATTTTTATTTTTTATATATATTTTTTATATACTATTATATTATTTATTAATATTTTGAATTAGCTTTTAGTTTAGAATTTGGTTATTTTGTTATGTATATTTGTCATATTTATTTTAGTAATTTTAGTATTTAAACTTATTTTATTTTAGCTAGTTGCCAAGGCAACATTTCTAATTTCCATTTTAGTTTTCCATCTAATATTTTATTTTATTTTATTTTATTTTATTTCAGCTTCATTTCAATTAATGAAAATGCCTATTAATAGTTTTAGAATTAGTTAAAGTTACAAGTAAGCAAGTAAATAAAGCTTTATATATATATATATATATATATATATATATATATATATATATATATATATATATATGGAAATAAGATAATAAAATGACTAAGTTCGGGATACCCCATCTGAATAGAAGAGTCAGAGAGCCTCAGTTTATGATTTACGTTCGGTTTGTGATTGACAAAGCTATTATATGGCTTTGAAAGACTTATATTGAGTCATATTGACTACTTTTATTACACTTTACTGGTGCTTTTTTGTCCTTTTTGGAGCCTATCCACTGTATGAAAGAGAGCAGTGTGGACATTCTTCATAACATCTCTTTTTGTGTTCCACAAAAGACAGAAAATCTTATAAGTTTGTAACGAAATGAGGGTTACACAGATGATGACAGAATTTTTATTTTTCGATTAACTATCCCTTTAAGCAAAGGTTTGGAAAGAGAGCCGAGAGTGAGAGAGAGAGAGAGAGAGAGAGAGAGAGAGAGAGAGAGAAATAGAGAGTGAGAGTGTAGCACTGCATTATGGGATTGGCATTTAATCACTTCCAAAAGAAGCCAAATAATTAACATTACAGCTTTACATCAATTGTCTCATGCAGTTTTCTTTGTCATTTTTCCTTAGCTTGCATTCATTTATTCAGTAGACAGAGAACACACACGCGCACACATTTAGACTAAATCAGATTATGTATACAGCGGCTCTGGGCAGGGCCCGAGTGTTGGAAACGGATGGATGTACTGCCCTGTGGTTTGTGCTGTGTCCATCTGCACTACGGAGAAACTTCAGCTGCAAACGTCACCATCTAACTTTTTAAAACCACCAAAGTAGATGCCTGCTTTTGTTCTTTCTTGGCACTGTGAAGCACTTTGGACAACTAACGTTGTATTAAATTGGTGTTATATAAATAAAATACAAATACAAATACAAAATGCCATATTTAATCGACGTCAAAACAAAATCCAAACAGCATGAGGAAAAACACTGTTCCATCTTTCGTCACATGGCAGGTGCTGGGGGAACGCAACCAGCCCGTGTTAAGTGCTCCCATTTCATTTTGATTGGCTGCCAGCAAACAGTACAGAGTAACTGGCACTTGTTATACTTCAGCAGACAAACGGCACTCCTGGGAGATGTCAATCAGGCACGCTCGAGGCTGTGACGTAACCACCCAGAGCTACTGAACCTGAAACCAAGTAACGCTGCACACACACTCACTCAAGCATACAGTAGATATACACAAAATACAGACTAATATAACATACAGTGTCAACCAGATTTTAACTGTGATCATCCCCCTTGAAAATACACACACTTGTAAAAAAAAGTTCTTAAATTCACAAGGTCCAATAAAGAGTCCAACAGTCACATCCAATACAAAGAGTCATCAAAGACTTGTCTTTTATTGGTCTTTTTTATTGTGTTTTTCCCCCTCAACAAAGTAATATTAGGTGCTAAATCATGACCCAGTCATTGATATTAGCTTTAAGGGATTGTACGAAAGAAAAAAACACAACTGATCTCTTTCAGATATAAGATTAAATCATTTATGCTAGTGTTGTTTATATACTGCTATATACTATAGTTTTTATTTTTACATTTCCAGGTTTTGAATTTTTGAATTTGAATTTTAACTGAACTTTTAGTAAATTTTTTTGTTTTGTTTTTTTTTAAATACTGCTTAGCTTTATTTTATTTTATTTGTATATTTTATTTCAGAATTTTATCAATTAATGAAAACTATTTTAATAGTTTTATTTTATAATATAAACTCAAGCGATTCTCTTCACAATTCTAACAACAGCAGATTATTTTCATTCTTTGTTTGATAACTCTTACTGTATATAAAACAGTCTTATTTCTGTTAAGGTATTTTAGGAGAAACATCTGAGAGCAAGTTGATACACAGAACATAAAAACATTCAGACTTCTTGAGTAATAAAAAAAAATGATAACTCTTCCAATTAAGAAAGAAAGCATCTCTTTAATATCGCAATTGATTCTCAATTATGCAATAAAACTAAGCCTTTTGCATAACTCTACTGCTTCACAGCTAGCTTTCTCAAAATCTCTCGACAAAAGATGCTAATAATCGTACTCATTATATTCCATTATTATAGTCAGGAGACTCTGGCTAAACAGAAAAAGCAAATGAATGGAACTGCTGCAGAGATTCGCAATTCTCTCCTTGACAGTGATTGTGCTAGAATCGTATTTCTTTCTATTGGAGTTTACACAAATTGAAAAAATATTATGTGACTTTAAACTCAATTCTCAAGAAGTGAGACAATAAAAAAGGGAAAATGTAGTTTGCGCTGTTGAGACAAATCAGGCGAAAACAGAGATGGAGCAGCTTTATGTAAACAGCACAGCCTGCCACATCTGTCTTAATATAGCCATGTGTTCGACATTAGATTTCCTCTGCCACACACAGACACACTCCCTCTGTAACCATGGCAAAAGTTTTTGCGAACTTTCCTAAGGACAAGAATAAACAGCCAAAGTGTCACCATTGACCGGCCCTCTATTGACTTTGTGGCTCATTTTCTGCCTCGTTGTGTACTCATCAGCTTGACTGACAGGATGTCTGGTTCACTCTCAACCAATCAGCATCTGTGCCAGAACAGATGTTTGGTCTGATCAGACAGCACCTGAGGGTGATCTGATGTCAGAGATGTACTGGGACTAAAAAACAGCTTGGGACATTCTGGTCTACTGTGAACTAATGCATGCTGTATTATCTCATTCATATACAGTACTGAATTTATCACTTTATTTTGCAATCATTTTCACATTCCAAAAAAAACTTTACTGGACATTTATCATTTACCATTATGTAAAGCACTGTGAAATTTGATTCATTTTACTGAATTGGTTTGGACAGTTCATGTTAATGAACAGGTTCAAAAAAAAGATTCAACAATTAATTTGTTTCCACACGCTTCATTTTTCTATGAACATTTCATGATATGTTTTCAAGTCATTTATCTAGGATGTTTTCTAGTTGTATTACTAGTAATTAGTGGAAATTCACCATTTCAGATTGAATAATGTCACCCAAATTGAGACCTTCATTTTGTTTAATTGATATTAATTTGTAATTTTTTGGGGCCAAAAAAGGAGAAAAGTCATCTGATATACACTACCTTTTGGTTTGGGGTCGATAAGATTTTTTTATGTTTTTGAAAAAGGCCTTTTATGCTCACAAATACAGCAGTATACAAACAGTATACAGTATAAGTTTTCTATATTTTTCAGTATAAGACTCAAGCATTGGTTCAGTCTTCAGTGTCACATGATCCTTCAGAAATCATTCTCATATGATGATTTGATGCTCAAAAATATTTCTAATTATTGTCAATGTTGAAGACAGTTTTGCTGCTTAATATTTTTGTGGAAACTGATATATAATCATCAAAATATTAGAATATTAATTTGAGATAGAAATCTTCTAAAGCATGACTTTACTGTCACTTTTGATACACTTCAATTTAATGCATCCTTTCCTTCAAAAAAATCTTACTGACCCCAAACGTCCTAACAGAAGGTTAGTGTATATTTAAAATGTTATTGCCCCATATTTACTGTAACATTAACGTAATTAAAAGTATTTTAGCTATTTTTTTAAAAAAGGTAGTTTACCAATTTTAACTGCTTTAAATTATGAGAAGCTTGTAGCATGATAATTCTACGGTAGCTTGTTGCTACATATGACCGTCTTAATCAGAGAGGGTTAACACTGAGTTTAAATCATCAGGGATCCATTAAAAAGATGTTGATGACAGCCAAATTTTTAATTTTACTCTGTTTTCAGAGACTGTGTTTATGGTGCCTAAAATTAAAGCCTCCAATTTCAGACTTACTTCATAATTGACTTATTAAATTCATTTTTTTTTTTACTTCAGCCTGATGTTTTACAGCAGTCTAATTGGACTAGAATCAACACAGTTGATACCACGTAAGATTAAAAATAGCCTGACCTTTAAAAAAGATGAAAAGGGCCTTATTTCCTCAACATATTAACATAATAAGTCTTCTTTAAAATCATCAGATTTTGCAGAAGCATCTGGAAACGTCTTCGCACTGATGCCTTTGAAATACAGCAATCTGACATCTCTGCAGTGCTCATAAAACGCATCGAATCAGATGTCTGCTACAAACGGCCCCCTCTGGCATTCAACATGAGGGCATGAGCTGAGAAATATAAACATTTAGTAACAGTAAATTAAAGTGCTTATATAAGACAGTGTGAGCCATCTGTGATACGCACTGCTGAAGGAGAGAAGTGTAACTGGGTCAGCCGCCCCGTCCTGTCCTCTATCTCGCTTTAGTCTGCGCAACTTCAATGTACAGGTAAAGCTGAAAAGCCTTCTGTGTGCACTAAGACCTTCAACACTGGGCTAAAGTGCGCTTCAGAACATTAACCTTCGCACTCGAGCACTAAAAAATGAAAAAAGCTAATTAAGATCACAAGGACGCAAGTCGCCATTACGCTGAAATGGCGAGACAAATAATACAAGGCTTTATTACCATTTAATGTTTTTTCTCGTTTACTTAATTCACATCAAAAGGCTGAGGAGAACACAGTAAAAGTTGCTGACCTACTTTCACTCCTTCAAAGTTTCCAATCCCCCTTTTGAGAGGGCCGTGGAGCGGCATGTTGGTAAAGCTCTCCCTACATGAGAACAGAGGAGGAGCGCCAGACTCAAGCTGTTCTTTATGAGCTGTGCTCCACAGAGAGGGCTCACCTGCTCACACACAGAGATCAGATGCCTGGCCTCACCAAACCTCTCAATTTCCCAATCACCCTCCACATACACACACACACACACACACACACACACACACACACACACACACACACACACACACACACACACACACACACACACACACAATTATCTGTAGTCAGATTGTTGTCACTCCTGAGAAAGAGATATGAGAAGTGAAATAAAAAAAAAAAGATCTGTTTCAAAACCTACTGAGATGACTGTTTACATGTGCACCAATAATGCGATTTCTAATAATCAGAGTAAGGTCTTAAAGGTGCCCTAGAACTTCTTTTAAAAAGATGTAATATAAGTCTAAGGTGTCCCCTGAATGTGTCTGTGAAGTTTCAGCTCAAAATACCCCATAGATTTTTTTAATTCATTTTTTTAACTTCCTATTTTGGGGCATCATTAACTATGCACCGATATATAGGTTGCGGCCCCTTTAAATCTCGTGCTCCCCTCCCCCGGAGCTCGCGCTTGCCTTGAACAGAATAAACGCAGTTCACACAGCTAATATAACCCTCAAAATGGATCTTTACAAGATGTTCGTCATGCATGCTGCGTGCATGGATCGGATCATGTGAGTAAAGTATTTATTTGGATGCATTACATTTGATTCTGTATGAGTTTGAGGCTATGCTGCGTGGCTAAAGCTAACATTACACACTGTTGGAGAGATTTATAAAGAATGAAGTTGTGTTTATGCATAATACAGACTGCAAGTGTTTAAAAATTAAAATAGCGACGGCTCTTGTCTCCGTGAATACAGTAATAAACGATGGTAACTTTAACCACATTTAACAGTACATTAGCAACATGCTAACGAAACATTTAGAAAGACAATTTACAAATATCACTAAAAATATCATGTTATCATGGATCATGTCAGTTATTATTGCTCCATCTGCCATTTTTCGCTATTGTTCTTGCTTGTTTACCTAGTCTGATGATTCAGCTGTGCACAGATCCAGACGTTAATACTGGCTTGTCTAATGCCTTGAACATGGGCTGGCATATGCAAATATTTGGGGCGTACATATTAATGATCCCGACTGTTACGTAACAGTCTGTGTTATGTTGAGATTCGCCTGTTCCTCGGAGGTCTTTTAAACAAATGAGATTTATATAAGAAGGAGGAAACAATGGAGTTTGAAACTCAGTGTATGTCTTTTCCATGTACTGAACTCTTGTTATTCAACTATGCCAATATAAATTCAATATTTAATTCTAGGGCACCTTTAATCACAATAAGATGATTACATGACACGAGCAGAACTCTTCACTCCAGTTTACATGCAATTTTCATTATTCGGTATGGTTAAACCACACTCAGGTAGGCATACAGTTTGCATGTTAACGGCTATTGTTTTAATCTACTCGCATCAAATTCAAAATATATTTTTATGGATGTACTGTATATTAGCCTATTCGGCAGCGTAATGAACATCCCAATGCCGGGTTTGCCTACACTGCCGTCGTGTTCTTCGTGCCGTCTGGATGAAGATATGGAGCAGAGACTGCGCAGCGAGTTGTGTTGACAGAATTAAGTGATTTGGAGAAGAGAAAACTTGACTAATGTCAAGGAGTTCATTCATAAAGTTGTGTGGACAACTCACGGCATTCGTGTACATCCGAGCACATGCACACTTTGGTCAGAGCGGTAAAAATGTGATTAAGGTGTTTACAAGCCTGTTTATTGCTATTAAAATCGGTGTACACCACCTAGTTTAATGCGATAATGGTTACTACGATTAAGCTTAATCGCATTTGTTTGATCGAAGTATTGCGTTTACATGAGGTAAAGTTCAATCGCAATACTGCCAAAATCCCATTATAATCGCAATATGAGGGTGCATGTAAACGCATTGATTGGAGGCAGCACTTTAAGACATCATAAACATGCTTGCAATACAAAGGCTGTTCTAAAAGGTAGGTACTGTAGCATCAATATGCTACCTCCTCATTTTGGCCATATATACTTCAAATTGAAGGCAATTGCAAAATGCATTACAATAGAGAAAGAATAAATCAAAATGTCTAACAAAGCATGAATGTTGAAATATACTAATTATATTGTTAAATTTACTAATTATACAGTTTAAATAATTGAAGACAGAAGATTTTTTTTTTAAATATACTACTGTTCAATTTTTTGAGGTTAACAAGATACATATTGTATTTAGCAAGGATGCATTCAATTAGGCAGCATCTTGAAGCGCACTGAAGACTCAACTCGATAATTGTTTTGTTTGCACATTGCTAAGCATAAATGCATAGCATGGAAAAATATTTGGAAAATAGTTTTGAATTATATTAATTTCAATGATTATTTATTGTATTATTTAATTTTTTAAGTTAATTAATTTAATATACTACCATTCAAAAGTTCAAAGGGGTCAGTATGATTTTTAAAAATGATTTTAAAGTATTTTATACTCATCAAGGCTGCATTTATTTGATCAAAAATACAATAAAAACTATAATATTGTTAAATATTATTTTGGGATATTGCATTAAAAAAAAAAAAAAAACATTGGATGGAAACAACAAGATGTGCATAAATTCTAAAAATGTCCTATAAGAAGATATGTGCATAAACTATGATGGAAACATTTACCTAATACATTTCTTGTTATGCATCAGAAAAGCCGTGTGACTGTGCACGTTGGGATGGCATAACCGGACTAACCAGCAGACCGATCTTGTTGCACAGCACCTGAAATGCTGTTTTGCTCATTCTGAAATGCTTGAGCAAAGTAGTCAAAGTAGTTCAGAATAATTACCTCCCAGAACTGTCTTACACGACTGCGTTCCCAAATAACAGGCTTCCGCCCATGAAAGCAAGATAACATGACAGCATTTATTGCATTTCATCTTAACTCTCTGAGGCACAAGTCATTTATTATATATGAACATTATTATATACAGTGGCTTCTCCTACTTTTCTTAGTGATATTTAGAATGTTCAAAATTGGTCACTTGATCCATTTCAGTTAGGATGCTTCCTCAGAAGGCAGCTGTTTATATGGGCACTAAGCAGAAGGCAGCACACTAGATTTTGGAACAGAGCCAGAGACACAAAAGCCAGCGAAGATGAGAGACAATGCTGACACATATGAATAAAACAGATAAATGTATTTTAAAACATTCATATTCATATTTAATATTAATATCAGCTATAATCCATTATAATGCTGCCTCATAAGGCAGCTGTTTATGTAGGCAGTAGGCAGTAAGACAACACGCTGGTTTGTGGAACAGAGCCAGAGACGGGAGATAAGAGACACAGACAGAAGAAGAGTGAAAGGTGTACGTGTGTCGGTGTACACTAATGAACATTGTCATTGGATGGGGCTGGCAGACAGAGCTGAACAGACAACATTTGCTTCTCATGACTAAAGGATCTGACACAGCCCTGTGCTACACGCTCAGTTCCCTGTAATGCTGTGTTCACAGAGAGATTATCACAGATGCTCAGCACAGCCCTAAATGGTAGCGTGATGCAGGAGAGAGATGGAAAAACAGGGGGAAAAAATGCCTCCTAATTTGCAAATCAAAGAAATGAGAGTCAGATATTTATAGCCCAAACAGCCTGAGGAGATTTACCCCAATTTTTCTGCTCTCCACTTTCTTTTTTTGCTGCCCATTGGCATTTAAAACTCACGTCTAATGTCTGTTGATAGGTACAAACTTGCAGTACACCTATGCAGACCCACCCTGACCCCACAACAGAAGTTTGGATGTGGTGTTGGATGCCTTTGTCTCACTGAGCAGTCCTGGCATATGTGAGTTGGCAGAAACAACATCCACAACAACAGGCACAACAACAGGAGACAGCGCTTACCCTGCATCAACTCCATGACAAAAACCTCCACATAAAGCATGCAATTAAAGGTGAACTTTTAAGGGGACATGTCCAGCGCTCTGCTATGTAATGCATCAGACACTGGCCGAGGGGGCGGTGAGTCACACGGACACCACGCAGTCAGCAGAGCGTGCATGCATGACACAGATCAGGGATCAGTTAAGATCTCATAGCTACAGTAACATGCAAATACTGAGGTTTCTTGGGGTCAGAGCATCTGTGTATACATGGAGGATCAGGTTGAATGGCTTAGACAGTCGATAGAACACAGAGTGTAGTGCTATACATGGGTCAATGACGTGACAGGTCCTTTTTTTGTCCAAAGGCCTTAATAATAATAAAAAACAAAGATATGACATCCAAAGTAAGGTAGTACAACTAGATTTCTTTATTGAATACAAAAGGGTTTAAATATTTTTTTGGTACATATAAAGGTATTAAAGATTGTGAAGTATCAAAAGGTCATTCGGTTTAACCGTCCAAAGGCCAATACAGCCATTTCATTTGTGATTAAAATGTAATGTATATATTTTTTTATTTGGGCAAGATTTTATAACATCATATATCAACATGGTGCAAAATGGTATTAAAATTATGTGTAAAAGCTTTGTTATGAGCAAGAATGACCAGAAAAAAAAAATTTCATTGATGTCATTCGGAGTAACCGATATAAAGGGATCACTTTGGATCAAGTCATGCGGTCCGTATCATGTGACAGGATGTGACATCATTCAGACACCTGCAAAGGACCACATGGTCATGAAGCAAAGTAACTAACTCTCTCTTAACTATTTGAAAAATTCATGTTTTCTCTTGATCATACTCATGTCCTGAAACATCAGGTCATTTGGTACAACCGCTATAAAACATGGAAATATTTAAAAAACTTGTACTAAATATAAAATGTTTGATTGTCCTTTTGCTAGCTAGATATCAGCCTGTTAGCATTGTTTGAAAATATCGTCATTCGGTATAACCAAAAGTGTCATTCGGTAAAACCGAAATTTTGGTTAAACCGAATGAAGTTTTTGGTGACAAATTTTGTAAATCTTGTAAAAAGTGTTAATTGATTATAAAAACCATATAATCTCATTGTTAATACTTAATAAAACTTCAAAATTAATTATATCGCCATTGTTTTGTTTTGTTTTACACTTTTAAAAACCTTATTTGTCAATGACCCACATATAAAATAAAAACTTATAACTTATAACTGTAAACCCTTATGTGATAAGCTCCATGATTAAATGTACAGCCATCGCCAAAAGTATTGGCAGTGCCATAAAGTTTGTCTTTTGCAAAGCTTGCTGCTTCAGTTATTGTGGTGTTGATTCACATTGTTTCTTTATTATTGTGCCGAGTGATCATATGCATTTTAAATAATTGCAAAAAGCAAAAAATTCCAAAATTTCACTGCTTTTTGGCCCTGGCCCAAAATTACCAGCTAGCATAATTTCTCTAATCATATAATTAACACAATGAAATGTGTGAACAAGGTAAAATCACTCTAACATTCTGATTGGATTAAAGCCAAACAGACAAACACAGACAAACGCCAACAAACAAGTTGGCAGTTGGATTTAGAATTTTATGAAAAACAACAGTCATGTTCACACTGCCCCAAAAGACCCCAACAAACACTGAATGAACATGGTCAGTCAGGTGAAAACAAACTCCAACAGTCGCCAAAAGGGGTTACACACTGATCAGACAAAATCAAAAAAACATGTTTGTTGATGTTTGTCTGTGCGGTGTGAATTGGCCTTTATAAGAGCAGACTAATTGCTATAGAAGGATGGAAGAAGTGCTTTCAATCATTGCGTTCTTGTGTAAGCAATGGTTACCTCCAAAGAAAGAAGTGAAGTAATCATCTCACATGCCTCACATGCAAGGAAATTTCTGCAAAGAATATTGCACCTGAAAAACCATTCACTGGATCATCAAGAACTTCAAGGAGAGAGGCTCAACTGCAGTGAAGAGGCTTCAGAACATCCCAGATTGTCCTGCTAGCGCCAGGACTGTCACCTGCTGAGAAGTCAGCGACGGAATCGTGTCAGCACCAGTGCAGAGCTTGCTCAATAACGGCAGCAGGTGGGTGTGAGCGCATCTGCAAGCGCAGTGAGGTTAAGACTTGGAACGCTACCATGAGTTGTGTGACGTGCCAACAGTGAAGCATCCATCCATGTGTGGGGTTGCTCTTCATCCAAGGGAGTGGCTGTCTCATAATTCAGCCCAAAAACTGCCATGAATAAAGAAAGGTATCAAAACGTCCTACAAGAGCAACTTCTCCCAACGACCCAGGGGAAATTTGGTGATGATCCATGCATTTTACAGCATGATGGAACACCATGTCACAAGACAAGAGTGATAATGAAGTGGCTCTGAGACCATTACATTAAAATTTTGGATCACTGGCCGGGCAACTCCCTGAATCTTAATCTTAAAGAGAATCTGTGGTGGTCAGTCCTCAAAAGATGAGTGGACAAGCATAAGTCCAAAAATTGTAATTAATTCCAATCACTAATAAGTCAAGAATGGATCGCCATCAGTCAGGATTTGGCTTAGAGGCTGAAATCCAGCATGCCAGAGCAAATTGCAGAACTTATGAAGAAAAAAGGTCAATGCTGTAAATACTGACTCCTTGTATAAATTGAATGTTTTTGCCAAAAAAAAAAAAAAAAACATTTTAAAAATTATGAAATGCTTATCATTGTTTTCCAGTATACTACAAATACTGAAGCAGTAAACTTTGTAAAATACAAAATTGATGTCACTGCCAATACTTTTGGCCATGACTATACTTTTTACAATTTTCATAACTGACATAATTATTATAAAAATGACTCTTTTGAGGCGTTTCAGTGTTGGCGAACCAAGAACATATACAGCACAATGAGTACAATCTGTTTTACAAACAATGAATCTGAGCTTTTTAATGAAACAAAGCGCAACCAGAGTAATCTGATTCACGAGCAAATTACTCTCAAGAACTAGTTCTTTACTGAATTATATATATACAGTGCAACCAGAGTAATCTGATTCACGAGCAAATTACTCTCAAGAACTAGTTCTTTACTGAATTATATATATACAGTGCAACCAGAGTACTCTGATTCACAAACAAATGACTCGTATGCATCGGTTCTTTTAAGTAAGTCAGGAACATACAGTGGCATGAAAAAGTATGTGAACCCCTTGCAGAATCTGTGAAAATGAGAATTATTTTATTAAAATAATTATAAGTATGTGAACCCCTTGCAGAATCTGTGAAAATGAGAGTTATTTTAATAAAATAATTCTCATTTTCACAGATTCTGCAAGGGGTTCACATACTTTTTCATGCCACTGTACATCTCAACCAGTGTTTTCAGTCAAATTAATCCTTTAATGTCTCTTTTGAATCATTCAAAAAGACAAACTACTGAATCAGCCTGAACTAATTGAAAACGTCAGAGCAGTTACTCAACATTCAACTTACTTACTGAATGACAAGTTATCAATTGTGATGTCAGTCTCAAAATGAAATACTTAAGGTTTGTGAAACGATTATTTCAGAATGATTGTCATTCAGAATGATTAAGTGTAATACATTACACAAGCATATTTTTTGCACTTAAAGTTAAATACTGACTAAGCTTACTTAATACAATATTTGATAAATACAATATATATATATATTTTTTTACTTTGAGCATTAGGGTAGCACGTAGAATTACTTTGAGACAATGAATGAACTTTAGGGTTTACAGTAATAGGCTATCTGCTGGTCATAGGTGAAACCAGGACAGCCATGTCAGGCAAAGGGAAGTGGTCGGCACATAGACAAGGCCTCCTAGGACACTTTATCCTGCCCCTCAGCAAGCCCCCTGCTTTCAGTGCTGTCAAATGTGTGAATGTGTGTGGAAATGTGTGCATATGTGTTTGTCAGCTACAGCAATCAAAACCAACCCTGAATGCAACTCACATACAACCTGACTTGAGCGTAGGGAGAATATATGAATCAGTCAGAGATTTGACACGCACAATATTTCAGTCAATCTTACGCCACCTGTTCCTGTGGTTTTACCTCATTAGTGCATATTGTTTACCCTGGCAAATGCTCCTTCCCTTCAACTACACTCAGCCATCAAAATGCTATTCCTTTCCTCTTTCTCTCTCACACACACACTCTCTCACACCAGAACAGTTTCAACACTGGTGATTGAACCTTTTAAAAATTATAAATATGATATCAACCGAGTCTTGCTTAAAATCCATAAAAGCAGAGTTTCCTCAGGAATTCCAGTGAATTTCCTCAAGAATTCCTTTCATTTGACAGCACAGCATCCTGTATGACTGGGTAAGGTGATAGTAAGTGACAGGGTTTCCTATAAAACAGGAAGGCAAACAGACTAGAGGTCCAAAGTGGGTTGATTATTAGAGTGGGGAGCTGCACCTCGCATGGGCCGAGCCGGAGCTCTGAGACAGCAGCAGTGAATAAAGAAGCCCTCCATTCTCCAGGATTGTGTCATATGTCAAATTATTTGTGAAGAGAAAAGCACAGAATGTGACGTCACTTACCGCATACATGTACATGTTTCTCTACCCCTATCTCTCAAATATACAGTGTGGCTTGCTTTACCAAGGCTTATTTGCTGTCTGTTTTATTGTGGAGGAGTAGCTTAAAGGGTTAGCTCACCCAAAAATGAAATTTCTGTCATTAATTACTCACCCTCATGTCGTTCCACACCCGTAAGACCTTCGTTCATCTTTGAAACACAAATTACGATATTTTTGATAAAATCCGATGGTTCAGTGAGGCCTGCATTGACAGCAACACAATTAACACTTTCAATGCCCAGAAAGCTACTAAAGACATATTTAAAACAGTTCATGTGACTACAGTGGTTCAACTTTAATGTTATGAAGCGACGAGAATACTTTTGTGTGCCAAAAAAACTAAATAACAACTTTATTCAACAATATCTAGTGATGAGCGATTTCAAAACACTGCTTCATGAAGCTTTGAAGCTTTACGAATCTTTTGTTTCAAATCAGCGGTTCGGAGCGTGTATCATACTGCCAAAGACACGTGATTTCAGTAAACGAGGCTTTGTTACATCATGTTTTGAAATTTCAATGGTTCACCACTAGGGGACTTTGGTTTGGTTTTGATACACGCTCCGAACCACTGATTCAAAACAAAAGATTTGTAAAGCTTCGAAGCTTCATGAAGCAGTGTTTTGAAATCACCCATCACTAGATATTGTTAAATAAAGTCATTATTTTGTTTTTTTGGCGCACAAAAAGTATTCTCGTTGCTTCAAAACGTTAAGGTAAACCACTGTTTTAAATTTGTGTTTAGTACCTTTCTGGGCATTGAAAGTGTTAACTGTCTGAGCCACTGAGCCATTGGATTTTATGAAAAATATCTTAATTTGTGTTCTGAAGATGAACGAAGGTCTTACAGGTGTGGAACGACATGAGGGTGAGTAATTAATGACAGAATTTTCATTTTTGGGTGAACTAACCCTTTAAACCTGAGCTTGTATCTGTGTTTTAAAACATGGCTGGTTTCTAGACAGTCTAAACTGGTTAAACCAGGAGCAGGTTTGCACACCCCTGTGGTTGACCATCTTGGACCAACAACAAACAAGGTACCAGATGATCATATCATTTAAAGTGATTGTTTAGGCTAGCTAATAACCATTTAATAATCTTAGACCAGCTATTGACCATCTTAGACCTGCTAATGAACATCTAATAAAAACATCTAATGACCATTTACAACAGCTAATAACCATCTAGACCAGCTAATGACTTTCTTATTCCAGCTAATGTCCACCTTGACTAATTAATGTCCATCTTAGACCAGATAATGACTATCTTATTTTAGTTAATGTCCATCTTGACTAACTAACAAGCATCTAATACCAGCTAAGGACTATCTTAAACCATTTTTCCAATGTGTATGAGTGTGAGAGAAAATATGAAGAACTCTGAAGAACTGACAGGGTCTAAGATTCAATTACAAAATAACACACAGTAGATCCAGTAGATCTCAGTGGACTATAGGCGGCGGCTCAGGAGACTTGCTCTCCCAACAGTGATTTACAAACAAACAGACACTGGGGATGAGGGTAATTACCAGGTGAAAGCTTATGAAAGATTTCTAAAATGGCTGCACACACACATAAACACACATCGATCAATAAAACAGGAGCTTACAGCCAGAGGAAGTGTCTCACACTGACAGATGATGAAAACGACTCAATTCTACTCCCACTAAACTTCACATTTAAGTTCATAATTCACATCCCGAACTAACATTCACAAGCACTTAGATTCATACTCAATACAGTAGAGATTGATTTGCACTTACAGTAATAACGCTTGTAAGATGAATCTAACGGCCAATGAGTCATGTTTACAGATCAGATACGGTGCTGTGGATTCAACACACCACCTGAGATTTTCTCTAAGGGGTCCAGAAGGTTTGTCCCATAATGAATCACACTGTCCTGAACACCTGCCCCATTTTCACTCAGGTATTTCAAAGAGACACTGGGAAATGTTTAGAAAATTAAAACACTCTCCCCCCACAAAAGGCAAAAGAACAAAAACAACAAAAACTAATCTTGGCAGCAACATTACTCAGACTCCACCATGGGTATCTTCCTTTTTCTAGAGGAAGACAGCGTGTATGGCTTTTTAGTTTAGTTTTGTTTTTTGTTTCATGAGATTACAGAGGATGAGCATGAGAATGAGGGAAATACTTTTTGGGCTCTGTAAATTGAAGATCAATGTGATTTGCTTGAGGGAAGCAGGTGGGGATGAAGTTTGGACTTGGATGGGAGAGATTCTTCTTGGCTTTATCTCACCGTGCATCCGGCCGATGCTGCACAGCTCACTGCATCTTCCAATTACAGTTTCAGCCCAGCGATCACTGCAAACCCCTGTGTGATTTGATGTTCGCATCTCTCAGGCAGATCCTTGCAGTTGGGACCAGCTCATTTGCACCAAAGCTTTCAGAGAAGATGGAAAGGACTTGGCTTTGTAAGAGAGTGAGACAATCTCTTGTCTCCAAACACACACACAGACACACACACATCATTTGAAAAAAGTGCTCAAGCCAGTACTGATGATCGCTTTATCACAACAATGTTGATCCAATTAAAATATAGTTTCTTTAGCCTCATCCAACAAGTGGATAAGAGCATGTGCTTGTGATCTGATTTTCACCAGCCAGTTGGTTTCCAGGACTGACAGCATGTGTACACTGTAAAAAGTAAAAACTAGGGCTGTCAATCAATTCAGATCGAATGAATTACATAATATGCCATTTCATTTCAATATTTTCTGCACTAGTTTTTGGTTACAATTACAAAGTGATGTAATGTCTCTGTTTTCATTATCTACTGACATCTAGAGTTTCACACTTCAGTCCAGTAGTTGGCAGACATGCACATTTTACATTGGTCGGTGTGTAGAAAAACCAGAAGAAGGAGGAAAAACATCTTCATCACCTACTAGACTAAAGAGTGAAGAACTTCGTGGAGCTTATAAAAATAATGGTAGCACGATTTTACAGTTAACACTGCTTAAATATCAATTTGTTTTTAACCAAAACCAATTGGAATACTTGGAAAATGATCAGCGAGCCACTTTGACTTTTTGCAGACACTCCTGTACGCTTTATTTAAAGGGTTAGTTCACCCAAAAAGGAAAATTCTGTCATTAATTACTCACCCTCACATATTAAGATATTTTTTATGAAATCCGATGGCTCAGTGAGCCCTCCATTGACAGCAAGACAATTAACACTTTCAATGCACAGAAAGCTACTAAAGACGTATTTAAATCAGTTCATGTGACTACAGTGGTTCAACCTTAATGTTATGAAGCGGCGAGAATACTTTTTGTGTGCCAAAAAAAAAAAAAAGACTTTATTCAACAATATGAGGTGATGGACAATTTCAAAACACTGCTTCATGAAGCTTCGAAGCTTTACGAATCTTTTGTGTCGAATCAGTGGTTAGGAACACAATTTCAGTGTTTTGAAATTTTAATGGTTCATGTGACTTTGAGAGTTTGATACACGCTCCGAAACACTGATTTGACACAAAAGATTCGTAAAGCTACGAAGCTTCATGAAGCAGTGTTTTGAAATCGTCCATCACTAGATATTGTTGAATAAAGTCATTATTTTGTTTTTTTGGCGCACAAAAACTATTCTCGTCACTTCATAACATTAAGGTTGAATCACTGTAGTAACCGTTTTAAATATATCTTTAGTAGCTTTCTGGGCATTTGAAAGTGTTAATTATCTTGCTGTCAATGTGCTGTCAAATCTTGCTGTCATTGTACTGATTTCACTCAACCAGATACTCAAAAGACTAAAAGTCAGGGTGGACTCTAAAATTCAGAACTTTCATTTTTTTATGTGAACCATCCCTTTAAGACACAATGTCCTACTTAAAATGTGCCGTTTTAGTGCAATTGTTTTGTTCATAAAACCTAAAAATGGAGTCAAGTTGAATCAGTCATATTAAAGAGTATTTTAACTGTTAAACATTTTTCTAGGTAACTTGACAAAACATTTTTTACATTGTACTCAGGCTCAGGATTGCCTTTAGTGGACCAGCGGCCACGTGGGTTCACACCCCTGTGATGGTGTAAATCAATAGTGAAGGAGAGCGAAAGAGTCGTAACTGAGCCGTAATCCCATTCCCACAGGACTGTCAGAGTGCCATGCTCTATAAAGCACAAGTCATTGCACAAAGCTGTATCTGCCACGTGTGGCTGGGATCGGGTTTACAGCTTACCTGGCCTCCCTGAGTCGGTCCCATGGGTAGCATGAACAGATTTTCTGACAGTTCTCCAAGCAGCCCATAATGGTTGGTTAAGCGAGATTTGATTTCACAGTTCGGCGAATCTGTGCAATCTGTGATCAATGGTGACAAAATGAGTGGGTGTGTTCATTTGTACGATTCCTGCGTGTTAAACTGTAGTAATAATAGTAAAAGTGTCACTCATCATATTCACATTCAGACCCGTTCAATGGGTTCATATGAAATATCTATATTCAGGTACAGAGAAGCATAAGTAATTATAGGCAGACTACAATCGAAACAAACGTCATAGCGTCTTTAATTCCAGTACGACTCTTCTTACAGCTGTCACTGAATTCTGTACCAATTTTTTGTGAACAGCTGCATCTTTAAATCCCAGCACAGGCTTGAAATTCTCTTTCAGGGGGTTTGATCTGATGCATTTCTATTTCCAGTCCTCTCCCTTCACACGCCCAGTGTGATGGCATGCCTAATTTATCTTCGCTCACCTCCCTCTGAAAATTCAATCACCCAGGATCGATTTTAGGTTTGCCAGCAAGGATCTAAAAACAGCTCTCTCTCTTCTGCCACTGACAGATCAGTCCCCAAGGGAGTCCCGGTCTAGACCGCACATCCACTGCATTGTCTCTCTCCCCTCGTTCAAGCACTAGGCCAACGTCCCTTTATTTTTTCATTAAGCAGGGCTGCATGCACCACGGGACGTACTCTTTCTCCCGCTCAAAACTTTTGAGAGGTCTCTTGTTCTATCATTTTCAGCTGCCCTGGATCCGGCCAATTCACATCCAATCCATAAATATGCATGACAAGATTTTGAGCTACTTAATACTGATTCGGAAGTATGATCGAGACTATTTCTTACTGTCCCTTACTGGTTGCATCACATTCTAAATATAGAATGGCTTATTTACAACATACATTTTTTTTTTTTAGGAAATGTTGGGACGTTTTTAAATTTGAATAAAATGAAAACTAAAAGACTTTCAAATCACATGAGCCAATATTTTATTCACAATAGGACATAGATAACATAACAAATGTTTAAACAGAAAAATTGTACACTTTTATCCACTAATTGAGCTCATTTCAAATTTGAAGCCTGCTACAGGTCTCAAAAAAGTTGGCACGGGGGCAAAAAATGGCTGAAAAGGCAAGAAATTTTGAAAAGATTCAGCTGGGAGAACATCTAGCAACTAATTAAGTTAACTGATATCAGGTCTGTAACATGATTAGCTATAAAAGGGATGTCTTGGAGAGGCAGAGTCTCTCAGAATTAAAGATGGGCAATCTGTGAAAGAGTGCGTAAAAAGATTGTAGAATACTTAAAAAACAATGTTCCTCAACATCAAATTGCGAAGGCTTTGCAAATCTCATCATCTAGAGTGCATAACATCATCAAAAGATTCAGAGAAACTGCTCTGGCGAAAACCTTTATTGGATGCCCGTGGTCTTCAGGCCCTCAGACAACAATGCATCACTCATCGGCATGATTGTGTCAATGACATTACTAAATGGGCCCAGGAATACTCCCAGAAACCACTGTCGGTAAACACAATCCGCCGTGCCATCTGCAGATGCCAACTAAAGCTCTATCATGCAAAACGGAAGCCATATGTGAACATGGTCCAGAAGTGCCGTCATGTCCTGTGGGCCAAGGCTCATTTAAAATGGACTGTTTCAAAGTGGAAAAGTGTTCTATGGTCAGACGAGTCCAAATTTGACATTCTTGTTGGAAATCACGGTCGTGTGTCCTCCGGGCTAAAGAGGAGGGAGACCTTCCAGCATGTTATCAGCGTTCAGTTCAAAAGCTAGCATCTCTGATGGTATGGGGGTGCATAAGTGCATACGGTGTGGGCAGCTTACATGTTTTGGAAGGCACTATGAATGCTGAAAGGTATATAAAGGTTTTAGAGCAACATATGCTCCCCTCCAGACAATGTCTGTTTCAGGGAAGGCCTTGTGTATTTCAGGAGGACAATGCAAAACCACATACTGCAGCTATTTCAACAGCATGGCTTCGTAATAGAAGAGTCTGGGTGCTGAATTGGCCTGCCTGCAGTCCAGATCTTTCACCTATAGAAAACATTTGGTGTATTTTTTTTTTTACAGAAGAGTTTTATGCAACTAAATAGTGCAAAATGATCAAATATTTGCTCAATTTTGCAACAACTTGTTTGTAAAATTGTTAACATTTTGAGCTCTTTAGCTGCATCGAAACCTGCGTAATAAGTATAATTCTCTAGAGTTTAAAAGGACTCTTGCTGTCTTGCTGTCAATGGAACATCAATGACATATGAACCAAAGTTTCTGCTGAATAGATCACAGACAAGAGAAGGAAGGAAGCAGGCCCAGCTCCACAGGGTGTGTGAACACATGTTTGCTGGAGATCTTATTCTGGCCTAGATTTTCAGATGCACCATTGCATACTCTGCCTATGACAAGAGAGACATCAGGGACATGCATGATCAAGTATAGTTAGACAATCAAATGAATGTTGTACATTTGCTTCGTGCACATTTTAGAAGGCATCTTTCAAACGACAGACTATGGTAAAGAAATGTCTCGCTGTGGTCTTACGTAGGGATGGGTACCAAAACCGGTATTAAATTATGAAAGACCAGTGTATCGATAAGCTCTTACGTTAAGCCGGGGACACACCTAACGATTAGCTGAAACATTCTAAGACTGAACTGAACACACATACCGATTGTTTCCTTCTACTGGAGCCAATTTATATATGGAATTTGAACACTGACTGCAATCGCAGACTGAACGCAACTGGCTCTGACTGGCTAAGTATCAATTTACATTCATAATCGGCCTTACAATCGTTAAGTGTGTGCGTGGCTTTAACGGTTCTGCTATCGGTACTGGAGAAATTATGAAGAAAATACACGTTCAGTAATTATTGCTATATAGACATTATCTTATAATTCTATCTCGCCAGAGTCGCCAGCTGTGTCTGTATGCGTATTAGGACATTTGTCTATGAAGCTTTTTTTCTATCGCAATCCAGAAGAGAGACGCACGTAGCCGCTCACAACATGAAAGCCCCTGTTTGGAGAACTAAACAACTAAACGTTTGCTTACACTTTAGGCCTGAGATATTAAGGCTTTCAAGGATCAGAAAGAAGATATCTTGAGGTAAAACTATTAAAAACTATCCGCGTTTCGTCTAGCACACCTTCATTCTCTTCACAGCTGTGAGCATTCGTTCCTCCCTAAACCCAAACTTAACGTCAGAATCAGCACAATCGGTGATTGTTGTAAAATGCAGTCTTTACTTTTGCTAAATTGCGGTAAATGTTTGATAATTATTATCAACGGTTTAAAACGTTGAAAGCACAATAATCTGCGCAAGAGACGCTGTTCCTCAAGCTGAATTGTGTGCGCGCACTCCAAAACGGATCGCAAATAGACAAACAAATTACACGTTGGGCTTCAGGTGCACGTCCAAATGATCAAATACATACAAAAGTATGTTAAAATGACCGGATTGGAGCGTGTTTAGCTACTTAAACGCAGTTTATATCGTAAGTGTACATGAACAGCTGGCAGAAAATCCGATGTGTGTTAATATCTATTGTCTTAAAGTGACAGCAGTCACCTTCTGACGATTATGCCATCAATGTTAATCAAACAACAAAATGCAAAGAGAAAATCACTCACAGCTCTTCATCTGAATATAGTTAGCTTTAATAAGCATTAATCTATTAATTTATACTGTGAAAACCATGCACTGTTATTTTACATTTGGTTACATTACTTAGATTTCTTTTATAGGCTAGGCCTATATTACTTACCTAAACACATGAACAACTGAAAGCACTTTATTTCATTTGTATCTTTGTTTTACTGTATTTGTCAATTTGTTTTACTTTGTTTCTTTGTTCATGTTCTTACTGTATCTTATATAAAACACCAAAAATGTCGGACACTATATAACATAAAGCAAAGTTAATTCAGCTCTCTCTCCCTCTCTCTCTCTCTCTCTCTCTCTCTCTCTCTCTCTCTATATATATATATATATATATATATATATATATATATATAGGTAAAGTTAATTCAGCTCTCTCTCTCTCTCTCTCTCTCTCTCTCTCTCTCTCTATATATATATAAGTACCGATAAGAATACCGTTAAAGTACCGGATCGATAAGCAGTATCGTAAGAGTAGTAATACCGTTAAAACCGTAACGATACCCATCCCTAGACTTACATGACTGTGAGTATTTCATAAAGGTCTCAGCGATTTCTTTACATCCTGTTTGTTTATGGACTGTTTGCTGAATCCAAAGACTGCATTAACATCCCACCCCACCCCCACCCTAAAGCATGCCCGTCTCTCCGCTAGGCCCTTGGGTTCCTATTCTTCCACAAGGCTGCCTTGCAATGCAAGGCTGACTGCGCTACAGCCTGCCTTTTATTTTAGCCTGCAGGCTCTTTATAATTTCCCAAAACTTGGTTGCTAATGAGTTGTTCCTCCATTTCCTGCTTTTTCTTGCTTGCGGTAAACAGAAAAAAATCTCAAAGTCATGAGCATAAAGAAACTCCAGTATTATAATTCCAAGCAGTATGTGCTCAAACAAGGAGGTCAGTCGTTCAGAGTGAGCTAACCTCATCATATAAGATACGACAGTTGTTCCTGTGAGAGCAATCAACATCAGACACAGTTGTCCACCCACGGATCCTTTGCTCTGTTTAGGGAGGGTTACAGGAAGTAGTGTTGAGGCTGACAGGAAGAAAATGTGGTATAACATGCATCGTTTTGACAGCCCACATAGATGATGCTATTGATGAGTCACACAAAAAGGACATGCTGAATCACACATACAGCATTGTGACTGACATGGGGTCATTGGGTCTCAGCTCTCACGAAAAAGTGCAGTTAAAGTCACCATGAAATCAAAATTGACCATCCTCATTTTATACCACTTTTTTTACAGAATGTTGCAGTGTTTATTATAAATGATTTATCTGTGTACATCATTATTTTTTCAAAAAAAAAAAAAAAAAATCATACATATTCATAAATAAAAAACATCAACCTGGCATTCAGATCTGCCTCCATTTATTTAGTGCCATCCAACTTCCCATGACCCAATCAATTCCTGAAGAACCAAAAATCAAATCCAACCCTTCATTTTTCTCATTCCAGAAGCCATTTCACTCGGATATATGTCACAAAAGGGAAGAAAAGACAATCTTCTTACATTAATTAAGGAACTGTAGACACTTCCAAAGAGAGATAGCTATATATTAGACATACACACACATTTACGGTATATATACAGTAAATTAGTAAGAAAAGGTACATGCATTACAGCTCAAGCTGTGAGTTTCTGCATAAAACTGCAGATTCGTATTATGTACGGCTAGCTAATCAGAGGTCTGTATTGTGTACTGTATCTGTGTCTGTATTGAAGGTGGGGTTTTT
This sequence comes from Megalobrama amblycephala, assembly GCF_018812025.1. Taxonomy (NCBI): domain Eukaryota; kingdom Metazoa; phylum Chordata; class Actinopteri; order Cypriniformes; family Xenocyprididae; genus Megalobrama; species Megalobrama amblycephala. The sequence goes on along the minus strand of NC_063044.1, from coordinate 55,971,906 downwards.
TTTGTATTTGAACTTGTTTTGAGGATGGACTTTGCTGCACATGCTCTCAGCACGTATTTAAAGAGTGTCATGTTTGCTGAGAAAAAACGTGTTGTGAATTAGGCAGATACTTTTCATGAGAAGTTCTCCTGTGTGTATAAATATGAGTAATCCACACAATTATTAGTGAATGAGACCAAATGTTTTAAAGTTTTATTTAAAACAAATAAATGAATAATTCATTAAATTTATAAATTAATAAATAAAAATTAATTAATTAATTAATAATTAATAAAATACATTATTAGTTACACACATTAAACTACATTATTATTATTATTATTATTATATACCGATTGTAAAATCTTTAATTTAAATGCAAGTGGTAAACTTTTATTTTTATATTTTATTAACATTTTATTCATTTAATAAGATGATTTAATACAAATTAAAAATGACCACTAGCAGATTTTTTAAAAATATATATTTTTAATAACATCAGCTTGTAGCAAACTTCCATTTTTCGTTTTTAGTTGTTGCAGCACTCTTACAAAGAGAAAATGTTCATCACACTGGATGATATTAATGTCACAAATGCCACCACTGCACTATGACTATGAACGACGCACAGAGTCCAGTAGGATGCACAGCGAACGCAGCGAGTGCTCATGCCACCCCTTCTAACAGCAAGTGCTGCATGCATTTTTCATGAACAAGCCTTTTTTATTGACACACCAGTGAGCAGTATACCCACCGGTCCCTCTTGAGCGGACAGGCGCTTGCGTTATGTATACGCAATGTTTCCTTAAATATTTATGGGTGATCTTAATCCTTCCCATTGAGTGGCCGCTGACCACTGATCGGCTGGGTGACCAAATCTCATTTCATGGTCGTTAACTGCAACAGGCTAATTGGAATGAAGCCTAGGCCCCCAGGCTGGGCAACGTGAGGTGGTAGGGGGGCGAGCTCATTACTGCGCATTTATAGAAACTGAGGGTGAATGCCTTTGACTCGACACACTGAGAATTTCTTCCAAACTGGGCCACGAACGAGGGGACGAGAAGAGATCTGCCAGCGCAACACAGCTAGCTGAGTTACATACACTATATATATTGAAGCTAAAAGTCACAATCAGGCAAAACGGATGACCGATTTTACCTGTAGATAAATATGTGCTCAATCTTTCTGACCTCATTTTCTCACTTCCTTTCTTCCTGTACCTCCTTCCTCTCTACTTCAGAGTGCTATTTCTGACTCCCTCAGTCATGTGCTTGCTGTAAGCAGGACAAGGGCGGTGAAGATGACCACTTACTACAGAGTTGAAACTCTTCTTGCTCTTGTGTATGTCGCTGTGCATTTGGGGCTGTCAGTTATGCATTGCTAAGTACAGTGATTAATTAGTCTGGCGGTGGCTAATAAAGATGAGACCCTGCGTGTGGCCTCTATGGTCAAGGCACTGCAATCATTAACCTTGCCTGTTGCCATATTGCTTCTTGAACACAGTCGAAAGGGCAAAAAAAAAAAAAACAGCTGTAATCGCACTAAGTAGCTGAAAATGTGTTTGCAGAGGCTATAATTACTAAAGCACCACCACACTGGGAAGCCTCTTTGAATGGGAAGCACTCGTCACTGATGTTCTGCATATCTGCTCCGAATCAGATAAAACAAGTGCATGAAATAAAATCAATGTGCAGAGAGAGCTTCCTTAAATAATAGAAGAAAAGACTGGAATGTCTGGCAAAGCATCAGACAGATGTGACAGAGCCATGGCTTAGGTCCTGTGATGATGAATTGGGCTATCCGGAAAGGGGATTCTGTTATTAATGATAATTTGTGATCCTCTAAATTACACATAAAACCACTGCATTTATTATACTTTTATACAATGGCCCAGGGGATTTGGACTTGGCTGGTTAGCCCTGGCTGGTAGACGGCTGTAACAGGGTGTTTCTTCAACTATGACCACTTTTAGCTTTGTGGACTTTTAAAGGGTTAGTTAGTTAAGTCAAAAGTTTCACACCACCAGGGTCATTTACTCCACGTCTCAAAAGATTTTGTGAGTTTATTATTAAAATAGTGTCCGTGATAGCATTTTGAGGTGGAAATGACAGTAGTGAAAATTTTACATTTTAACTCCCTTGCCTTGCTAAGGCTAATTTCACAGTTAGTATTTTAAGTATCCTAAATACCCACAATAATATAATATTTCTATACTTTTTGCACAATTTAACAAAATTACAGTTTAATTGGAAATTACAAAAAAATATTCTGTTCACAAGTGATATTTGCTTTTAATTTTCTTCATTCATCATGTGTCTCAAATTTCATCTTAAGCATGCTCTTAACTGACACAATCTTGTCCTCTGACAATTGTTTAGATTATCATATTTTCATATTTTAAGATTACAAGTGGCAAACAAAAAAGTAAGACATTGTCATGGTGTGTAAATAATTTCCAAGTCAGTTATCTTTATCCATGTACAGCCATTTAAAATTAACTATGTATTCTGACAGTATATATACATAACCATTGAAAATTAGTAGGCATAATTTTATACAGCAAGGATGTATTAAATTGATCAATAGTGACAGTCAAGACATTTAAAATGTTAAAAAATATTTCTATTTCAACTAATGAATCCTAGAAAACATGTATTAGTATATACTATTACTATATTATATATAGTATACTACATACTATTTTTTCTCTTTTCTTTTTTTTTCTCTCCAAAAAGCAGCTGCAATTAAGATTTAATTATTATGTTTTCACCATGTATTACAGACCTCCTTGCAATTGCACAGACTCCTGTTACAGTCAGTGTAAAAATCAATCAGGGACATATTATCCGTTTAAAGTCATTCATAAAGGCTTTACTATGGCAGTATTTTCTTTTTCAAAACATATTGTCTGTTTAAAACCATCTGTACTGTTTTTATGACTACAATGATGTCTTATGGGATAATCGTTATCTTTTTTCTATTTGCCCCAGTTAAATGGCCATAAAGGAAAGAAAAAAACACTAAATATCTTTTTGCAAAGCCAATATAAAGTAAGCACAAAGAACACAAAAAACATACTAAAACACGTACTGAACGTGCTCTGCTCAGACCCTTTTGTTCCTACATATTCAACATATGTTCAAACAAACCACTGTTATCTGAAACAAATTTGGCCTGATAATAAAACCAGTGCTTGCGGCGTGGATCCGCTCTCCAGAGCTTTTTCAATACCAGAGCAGATCTACTGCATCATGAGCTCTTCACACCATCACAGCTTCGCTTTGTTCTCAGATACCATCTCACAGGCTTGAGGGGCTTCTCTTGTTGTATTACAAATCAATTTCCATGTCGTAAAGTGTGAAATACATGTGACGTATAGTGCTTGGCTACCGTATAACCATGGGAACCTCACACAACCCGACAATGTCTTATCACTATGTCTAGCACAACCATAGATCCACACTCTTTAAAATAAAGGTTGTTTATTGGCATCTATACACTCTTGAAAATAAGTTCCCAGTGATGCTGTAGAAGAACCATTTTTGGTATCATTCAGGGAACAGTTCTTAAAGGGTTATTTTACCCAAAAATGAAATTACTGTCAATAATTATTCACGCTCATGTTGTTCCAAACCCGTAAGACCTTCGTTCATCTTTGGAACACAAATTAAGATTTTTTTATGAAATCCGTGAGCTTTCTGACCCCTCCATAGACAGTAATTTAAATACCACTTTCAAGTCCCAGAAAGGTAGAAAATAATTTTTTAGACAGTCCATGTGACTACAGTTGTTCAACTTTAATGTTATGTGAGAAAACATTTTGTGCGCAAAAACAAAACAAAAAAATGTCTTCTCTTCCCTGTCAGTTTCCTACACTGTTTACGTTGTAGAAACAATGCAATGCTTCCGGGTTATATGTCAACCTCAGTACTGGCCGGCTCCTGCGTTAGCATCACACGCATGTATGAGAAGAAATTGTTGATTAAAGTCGTACTTTTTGTTTGTTTTTGTGCACAAAAGTATTCTCGTCGCTTCATTAAATTAAGGTTGAACCACTGTAGTCACGTGGACTATTTTAACAATGTCTTTAACCTTTTGAGCGGTACGGTCCCACATATGGGATTTTTATTTCTGTGCCCCTGAGAGTATGGGATTTAGAATGTCACGTTCTAAATCCCATCACGTAACTGCCAGATTCAAACTGTGCTTTCGCGCCTTGGCTGGCGTTGAGCCAGAGACGGATGCACTCAGCGCTTGTCATATATCACAACTATGCAGTGTTTTCAACCACATAATGTTTTTTTTAAGGTTTCAGACATTTAAATACGCATAAGCACCAGCAAAACAATACATTTAGAGTTCGTAAAATACACACTGATGTCAGACATAAGTGGAAGCAGCAATAACAATCCATTCAAATATAATTTGCCGACATTTATTCATATCAGACACACAAAGTGGGCCTAAGTAACTATAAAGTTTACTCTATTACTCTCCCAGTTCAACGGCCACTTACTTGCATATATTTCGGGAGAAACTGATGAATTCACGTGCTGTAAATCCGACTGACAGGACTCTCTGAACTGCGGTGCAAACTAAAATGGCAGAGCCAATCTCGCGTTATAGATCAAGATCATTTATAAAGGTTTTTAAACGACAAAACACACTCACTCACACGTATTTGAGAATCGGAATATCAGATAGTTCATGGTAAGCAAGTTTGTGAATATTTTGAATTAAAAAGGAAAAACAAAATAAAAGTGATACTTCTGTCATACAGTGTTATTGTGGCTGCAGTGAGTCACGTGACAAGCATGACGCATCACCATGGAAACAAGGGCAAACGTTCTAAAATAAGGGTCGCCTTAAAAAAAACTCACTCTAGGGGTTAGCTAGAATATTTTAAGCCGCGTAACCATTCCATTCCGTGCCGATCCGGACCAGCCGTTACGGTTACGGTTTGGAATGTAATACAAAAGCATCAGTTTGCATCACCTTGGTAACGCAATGATTTACTGATGATATGAGATGTAAATAACGACCGGATTATGGAGGATGATCAGATATTTCTTTAACTTTTATCATTAATTTGTGTTTACGTCACTCAAATAGAACAGACAAGTGACCAATCCTGAGTGGCGACTTCACTTCACAGATTCTACCAGCACGATTCACGGTTAGACAACCGTGCCGAGAACGTGCCGAGAACAGCTTGTAATCGTGCCGTGCCGTGCCAGGCTCCAGTGAAAACACAGCTGGAGCCGTTCCTTACCATTCCAAGAACCATTCGGCAAGACGGTGGAAAAGCAGCTTTAAACTTACACATGAAAGAGTTTAATACCTTTCTGGGCCTTGAAAGTGCTGTCTATGGAGGAGTCACAGAGGATTTCATCAAAAATATCTTAATTTATGTTCCAAAGATGAACAAAGGTCTTATGTGTTTGGAACGACATGAGGGTGAGTAATTGATGACAGAATTTTCATTTTTGGGTGAACCAACCCTTTAAAAGAAAATTTTTGTTTTTTATGGGTTGTTTGGGAAAACCAAAAATGGTTCTTCTATGGCATTGCTGCAAAAAAAAAACATTTGGAACCTTTATTTTCAAGAGCAAAGAGAGTGTGTCCTTTGCAGGAAAGCTTTGTTTTAATGCCCGTATTTGATGTTTTAGCAGATTTGTGCCTCTGAAAGGACCCCAGATGCCGCAGCCACACTCGCCATGCCGGAGTGGACATATGCGGGCTGCCGTTGGCACGGCTGTCACAAGCTCCAGCGCTTCCCTGAGCTAATGTGCCAAGGCCAGTCACCATTAGCAAAAACACAAACACACACATACACACGATGCCGCCTGGTGCGGGCTGCCAGGGATCAACCCGCTCCAAATATCCGGCGACGTTACCTTGAGCATGTGTGCAGAGGAATGCACACAAAACACAAACACAAATAATATGCACACACACACACACACACTTAGAACACAGAGCTGTGGGCTGTTTGAGCAGAAGTGTGTGCATCAGCAGTAAGGCGTCCTCATTTCAGTCCTGTGGGCTGATTCACCCCTCCTCATCCATCCAGTCAGAGAAAGAGAGAGAGAGGAGGACGAGGACGAGAGGGAAAGTGAGTGATGAAAGAGCAGGAAGAGACAGACTTGCGCGAGGTTACTTGGATAAGTGGGCCACTGCTGCAGCGTAAGACATCAGCATTCAGACGACATAGCGGAGCAGGGATTGACTCTCTCTCATACACACACACACACAATGCATAGCACAACTGCATTGAACAGAGGCAGACTCCCTCGCTTATGGCTGCTGATTGTCTTTCTTAAACACACAGACGCCAGCCACACTGATCAGGACCAAAGATAGAATGAGTGAGTGGAGAGAAAGAAAGAAAGCAAGGCCCTCTGGTGGTCAAATATAAGCACTGCTTATATTTTACTACTATAGCAAAAAAAATTAATCATGCCTAATAGTGTCACAGTTAATGTGGACCACAATAAACAACAGCTCCCTGTTTATATATGGACAAACAATGCATGGTAAACCATGCACAAAGCCTGATTCTGTTCTAAATACACAAAACTGATTACCCAGCATGCCTCACGAATTCTAGTTTAGATAAAATTGTATTATTTATTTATTAAATGTATTAAATATTTAATGTTTAATTTAATATTAAACTTTATATATAATATTAATATTCAACCAATCTATTTAATAATAAACTAATAATTTCAATACCATATTGGCTATCAGCTGATATTAATGATTTTATATACAGTACAGTCCAAAAGTTTGGAACCACTAAGATTTTTAATGTTTTTAAAAGAAGTTTCGTCTGCTCACCAAGGCTACATTTATTTAATTAAAAATACAGTAAAAAACTGTAATATTGTGAAATATTATTACAATTTAAAATAACTGTGTACTATTTAAATATATTTGACAAAGTAATTTATTCCTGTGATGCAAAGCTGAATTTTCAGCATCGTTACTCCAGGCTTCAGTGTCACATGATCCTTCAGAAATCATTCTAATATGCTGATTTGCTGTTCAATAAACATTTATGATTATTTTCAATGTTGAAAACAGTTGTGTACTTTTTTTTTCAGGATTCCTTGATGAATAGAAAGTTCAAAAGAACAGCATTTATCTGAAATACAAAGCTTCTGTAGCATTATACACTACCGTTCAAAAGTTTGGGGTCAGTAAGAATTTTTATTTTTATTTTTTTGAAAAGAAATTAAAGAAATGAATACTTTTATTCAGCAAGAATGCATTAAATCAATCAAAAGTGGCAGTAAAGACATTTATAATGTTACAAAAGATTAGATTTCAGATAAACACTGTTCTTTTGAACTTTCTATTCATCAAATAATCCTGAAAAAAAAATATTGTACACAAATATTTTGTACAATTGTACACATTAAATGTTTCTTGAGCAGCAGATCATCATATTAGAATGATTTCTGAAGGATCATGTGACACTGAAGACTGGAGTAACGATGCTGAAAATTCAGCTTTGCATCACAGGAATAAATTACTTTGTGAAATATATTCAAATAGAAAACAGTTATTTTAAATTGTAATAATATTTCACAATATTACTGTTTTTTTTCTGTATTTTTAATTTAAAAAAATGTAGCCTTGGTGAGCAGACGAAACTTCTTTTAAAAACATTAAAAATCTTAGTGGTTCCAAACTTTTGGACTGTACTGTATATATATATATATATATATATATATATATATATATATATATATATATATATATATATATATTATTAATGTTAAATTATAATATTAAACAGTATATTTAACAATAAACTAATCATTTAAATGTAATAAATTATCTTTTCATCGACTACAATGTTGTGACTAGAATGTATTATTGACCATTTATCAGTATCGGCCATAACATGAAATTAATTATCGTCTTTTTGGTATTTATATATGATTTATATAACATGCATTCCTAAACTCCACACATTCTTTTAAAGATTTTTTTTTTTTTTTACTTATGTGGCAAACTGCTGCCTATAAGATGCACTTAAACAGTCTTAATGACATACCCTTTGTTCCTTTCTAAACCTGATTAGTTTTCAAGTGTAAAAACGAGCATAATTTTCTTCAGACAGCATCCAGACTTACTGACTTGAAGTTAATGCATCAATCGCAACATGAGGTCTGGCATGAAACACTGTAGATCTCCCTCCCAGCGTCAGAGGACTGATAGCGCTCAGCTCATATTGGATTTGATTGGATTTGTTGCTCATTTATGTCAGTGGTGTCAGCCGCACTGTAACAGCAATCCTCTGATTATTGTGCCCCGCTGCATGCCAGATGACCAGAGAGAACATCAATCAGAGCTTTGTAATTGAAACATTCTCCTCAGGAGTGGCCTATGAGCTGAGTGATGGTGCAGACCCACCACCTCTCCCACTGAGTTTAGAAGGGAGCGCTGGGAGCTTGTGTTTGTCATCCTTTTGGGGGCTTGTGCCATTTTTTTAACACTGACAGAAGAGAAATGACAAAAAAAATGACACATTGTCCACATGACCATCACAGCTCAATGTCACCTAACCACTAGGCCACAGCTCTGACATGATCTTAACCCCTCCAAAATACCTATGAGAAACTTAAGGGCTCTTCACTTCAAGTTTCTTCTCTCTGTCACTTAAACTTGCTCTGCTCAGGTCGTCAGGGTAGACGCAATCATAGATGCAGGCATGCTGGGATTGGTAGCTAAAGGAGACACTGAGTGATGTTTCTGTGGCGACCCTGTTGGAAGTGTTTAATTATGAGTGGTTTTAAATTCAAATTGGGCAATTAATGAAGCCACTTGGACAGGAAGGAGAGAAGCCACCATCCTTCAAGTATCAGCGGGTGCTTCAGCAGAGCTGTAGGATGTTTTCCTTGACCTATAGGGACATCATTAGTACTACATAAAACCCTGACCTCTCCGCATGTCACAGAGTTGTGGCTCAAAGCGACACACAGGCGGTAACCAACACCCGCATTGCTAACACCACGTGCCACCTGCATGGTGCTAGCAAAGGCAAATTCTGATCAAAGGTGTATCTTGAATGGGCTTTGATTTGCTGTGGATAAAAACACCTTTCCTATGCGTCAATTAAAGATACACCATTATTAATATTATATTTATCAATATTTATTTTGAAGCTATGGTTGATAACTCATAAATGACATATTTAAATTATATACAAGTGTATCTACATAAAAGTCATTTTAAATTAATTTAAAATATAAAAAAAGAACTAAAATCAATCTTTTTAGGCATCACAACATTATAATGAACAGTACAAAAGATGAAAATTCATTTTGAGATTTGCAAAAGAATACTTTTAAAAGTTATTAAAGAATGTGTTATTAAATATTAGGACTGTTGATTTAAAGCGTTAATTAGATTAATTAATTACGCGTAAAAAATAACGTGTTTACATATTATAAAAAAACATTAAAGGTATAGTTGATCCAAAAGATGAAAATTCAGTCATCATTTATTCAACCTCATGGTGCAAAAATTTTTGTGTAATAAACTCTATGCTGAATCAAATCAAATATTTCTCTCTGAAAATACTTTTAAAGTCCCCCTGTAGTCAATAATTTTATCCCTTTTAAAACTCATCTTTGATCACCAAAATGACATATTAAAACATTTGTGATCTGATCCAGCAAAATGAGTCACAGTGACCCAAATTTCAAAATTGAGATTTTGGTATCAATGGAAAGATGAGACAATAAGCTTTAAAATGATATCCTAGTCAAAGTCATACCTTGAATGGTTTTAAAGATATACCCATTTTAATTATGGTCGTCTGCCCTCTTTTTCAAATTGAAAACCTGAGAAAATCGCTTTTAAAGTTTTTTGCCCGTTTTTTTGTTGATATCTTTCAAAATCCATTGCATTTAAAGGGATAAACTATTTATTTTACAGCTTAATTTGACCAAAGACATTTTTATATATATATAAATGCTATTAAACCAGGCTGAAGCTCAAATTATTTTAAAGTATTTATTTAAATGAACCCTTTAAGACCTGAAGGCTTTTTTAGAGTTCTTTCTTCTTTTTTTTTTCTGAGCGACACACACAAAAGTAAAGACTCATAACTCCAAAACTCTAGCAAGGAGAGTCAAAAGGTAGGTATCATTTGATACAAAACATTTTAAATTTTAAAAAAATATAAATTACATTACATTTGGACATTTTCTTGCCGAGAAACAGCTGATAAAAGACAAAAAATATATATAATTTTTAAAAAATAATTTTTCTTTTTTTATTTGACATGGAATAACTCAGGAACACAATAAGATCGCTAAAAAATTCTTTTTTGGTGATGCTCTCCTATATGTGAGCTGCATCTGGTTCAAATTTCGTGGTGATATTATAAAGAATAGTTTGAAAAATTGTTGTTCATTTTTTCCGCAGCCAGGTGGCGCCAACGGGCGGTAAACTCCGGTTTAGAGGTGCTTCTCAGCACTCGTTAGGAGTTTTTCAAAATGGTTAGATGCATTAAAAAGATGAGATTCTAAGCTTTAAAATGATATCTATTTTGTGTTATTCCACGTTGGAAAACGAACATGGATGGGTCCGGGAACATTGGATACACACTGCATCCCGGAGAGATGAGAGACATGTTTTTAGCCAAGTATGATAAATCATTTCGTGAGTAATATCTTGTGATCAACGCAATATATTATATTGATTTTGGATTCATTTTAATCTTGAGAATCTGCTTTAAATATTGATGTGCGATTTTTATGATCTGTGCATTTTTCATGAAGTTATGAGCACGTGAAATACATACTTGTATTCAGTTAGCTGCTGTGCTATTTTTGTTGTAAATGCATATTTCTCAGAGTCATTAGAGGGTGAAAATAACGCAACAGAAGCATGTTGGAGGCTTGATATTAAAGTTTAAAGTCTTTGGTTTTGTATGCAAAAAGAATTTTTGTGCTACCTATATGGATTCAATTTTTATTGGCTTTTAAAGAGAGACACGCAAATGGGAGTTTTATTTTATAAGGCGCGCTAGTCTGACAGGAGGATGGCTGGACCGATCGCGTGCCTGTCAGTCGAAACGGGGCTTCCCATTGTTAAAAAATCAGCATTTAGGTCAGTGTGTTTACATTTCTAAGCTTTTTGATTGGTTCTATACAACGTGTAACACCATATTTGTAGAGCAGAGATAATGACGTTTCAGGGGATACTGGGAAATGCTCATAAGTGACGAGAGGAGTTGAGAAGTTCATTTACAGCTAATTTAGTGAAACCATGTCAAATTTAATAGCCATTTAAATACCTTTACTCGATTATCTGGACTACAAAACTTTGGGAGATTATTTTTGAAAGTCTGTTCTTTGAAATTAGCTTAAAAAAAATCGATTTTTTCATTGTTTTTCCACATTATTGGCCCATATCTTAAAATAGAACGTTGCGACTTCCGACTCATTTCGCCAGATCGGGTCACATTTTTTGCTGTGAAAAAATGTCTTCATGCCTTAAAATAGCTTGAATGTAACTCTACACCCTTGCTTCATTTAGTATATGTGGATCTATGAATATGCTAATTAGCCCCGCCTCCACTCACTCGCAAGAGCTCAGAGATCCACTTGGTCAACTTTCTGAGGTAAACTCTGCACAATGGTATCACTCTTTACAACATCGGACACATAACGGTAATTAATATGATTAATATTTGTGATTTTATATATCAAAAATAGGGGAAATGAGTATGTAAATTTAAATTCACAACGATATATAAGATTTTTTTTTTTAAGAAATTAAAACTTTTATTCAGCAATGATGCACACATTTGATCAAAAGTGACAGTAAAGACATTAATAATGTTAAAAAAGATTTCTGTTTCAAATAAAAGTTTTTTTTTTCTTTCTATTCATCAAAGGATACTTAAGAAAATTAACTGTTTTCAACATTGATAGTATTAAGATATGTTTCTTAAGCACATTAGAATGATTTCTGAAGACTAATGGATAATGAGTAATGGATGCTGAAAATTCAGCTTTGGCATCACAGGAATAAATTACATTTTAAAATATATTAAGATAGAATACAGACATTTTAAATTGTAATAATATTTAACAGTATTTCATACTGTTTTTACTGCATTTTGGATCAAATAAATGCAGCCTTGATGAGAAGAGACTTTCAAAAACATTAAAAATCTTACCAACCCCAAATATTTAAACAGTAGTGTATATAGTTTATATAGCACCGAAATATCATGCATCTCTAGTGCGTTTTTTCTAATGTTTTGGATTGTGAGCTTTTGGTTAGACGCACAAATGTCTGAGCAGAGGTTGTGGCTTCTATCACAAAAACAAAATCCTTGAATGATCATGGTATTCCGTCTCGGAATCGCCCCAATCTTCCTGTTACGGTTATCCTCGAGGCTGAGATGAGATTGGCTCATGTTGTTGGAAAGACAAAAGCAACAGCAGCTAAATAAAAACAAAAATCAATAGACTTAGCATGATTTAATGAGATAGACTTTTGTTCCCCTGATGGTAGGAAGTCCTAATAGATATCTCTTGCACTTTCTGCAATTTCATTTGGAAAGAGTTCAGAAACGCCGTCCCACCACAGAAAACTCAAATGAAGAGTGTCATTTTAAAAGGGCCCAAGCAAAAAGAGAAACAATGACTAATTGAGACAGTTATTAAAGTGTTCTGACGCCAAAGGCTCAGCAAGCAGTCTACAGACATTCAAACAGATCTTTTTATAGCACGTTCTCCCTTTGTGATCGAACGGCAATGCAGCAAACATGCTAAAAATGGCTACGAGTTGAAAAGTGCAGAAGTATCAAAGCCCTTGCACGTGTTTACACAGATGTAATACAATCTCTCGACTCTTTCTTTGAGCAGTGCATGTAGGTAGGGAGCAAAACTTCAACTGTTCTCAATGGGAGCACAGCCACATATGTATGAGGTGAATTATTTAGCAGGCAAGAGCTGCAAAATAAAGCAAGTCAGCAAAAAGGCGCTCCAGCTTTAAATACGGCTGGCGTCTGAGGAGGGATGTGATCACTGTGTGAATGGCATGAGCACATGAGAGAGCAAAATATGCTTGAAAAACAGAGGAAAGACAGGCGGAGATGGAGACACAGAGTATGGAGGTTGATCCAGCTGTGTTGATAATGGATGAAAAGTAGCAGCTGGAAGCGGTTATCACCCCGCACCGAGTCCCAGATGAGATCCATCACTCACGTGAAAGCATGCACACATGCATCAGCCTCTGACAAACACATTATCAAGGTTATTCTCTCACATTAGCAGCCAGTGGAAGCAACCAATAAATGCTCAAAGACCATCAGGGGCTGTGCAGAACGTGAGAAAAGCAAAGAGAGGTGCAGAAAGAAACAATATCTTGCATGGTTCTGTTTCCTAACAAAAACAACAGTTACAGAAAGGAACATAGAATAAATAGATCGAGAGATAGATAGAGAGAGCAGTGGTGAGAAAACAATACATGGAAAGTCAGTCAAAAAAGCACAGCTGAAATAGAGAGAGAGAGAGAGAGAGAGAGAGAGAGATGGGGTGGGCAGTAACTGCACTGCAGCAATCTGCACACAACTTCTCCCTCCTCAGGTTATTCAACTAGACGTGGGAATGTGGGAATGGGGAAGTAGGAGATGCGGCAATAGGGATGAGACTAGTACAGAATTCTATTCTGCTTCCAATTACATTCCTAGTTTGTTTGTTTTTTACAATTATTTTACTAGTTTTGAGGAAGGAATATTTGAGGGAGGAATATTTGAAAATAATGTCTGTTGCCAACTGATTCGATCACTTCAGATTTCAACAGATACATTTAATAGGATAATACTTTTTGGTGAGGGGTTAAGGACGAGATATTGACAATTCTACATGTACTGTACAGTAGATCTGTAATTAGCTGGATGAAACCACACTCACCAAATGTGGGTCAATGGGTAGAAAAAAATGCCTATAAAATGGAACAAATGACTGCCCAACTCCAATTGAAACTGGGCATTTTTATAGAAAGGTGGACATCTGTTATTATGTATCTTTCTTGATGCATTGAAAATGAACTGGGCTGGGTTTCCAGATAACGTTGTCTCTTAGCACGCTACGAAGATGCTAAAGGTATACCTTTTATAGGTGTGTTCCCCAAACTATACCTTAGGAGGTTGCTTAAGGTAAGGTATACCTTCTTATGTGAGATGTTAGCACGTGCTGTCCATGGCTAAACTGGTTGATATCGATGGCTTGAGAATCGATTATTCACTCTATGCAGGGCTGATTCATTGTGTTATGAGAAAGCTGTATTCTTTATAAAAGAACTTCAGAAATAGTTGAAATTGCATTTATCAGGAATCATGAGATCTTATAAAAATCAAACCCTGGATATTTCATATAATTTGGAAATGAGTGTGTGAACCCGCAACCTCATGCCCAAATGTATCTTGCCTCAACCCGCTATACTAACTGGCAGTATGCCTTCATTGGCCTTTTGACAGGGTCATTTATATAATATACTGTATTAGCCATAGTATCTTCATTTACTCCACAACTAGGGTCGATTGCCCAGCAACTGCATCACATTATTGGTGTAAATCACTAATTTCTGTTATTGGATGACCAACTCAATAGAAGCGCAACATGCGAAACATATAATCAACAGCTAATATGGCAAAGGAAAGCAGCAGCTGAATTTCGGGACTGAGGGGGTAGCTCCATCGAGTTTGTCTCGATAAAGTCAAACCAACAAGATCTACAGTAAAGGCTGCTGAATTTGCTACAGTGGCAGCCATTTTTTTTTTTAGAATTGCAGCTTCTGACATGGTTGCCAGGGGACTATAGTTTTCAAGGATGCACATATATTAAATGGCTCTGCAGACTGTGCCATCGTTGATTTAGCACAACTATTCGCTGTATCGCTGCCATAGTTTGACCAAACTCCCCACCACAATCATTTCCTTTAAATAGACTCCTTAGCCTTTACTGCCTAATGGTTTGCCAGCTGATGTACCTTTGGATAATATAATTAAAAAGCTAACAACCATCAGTGTAATGACAATTTTATTCTTTGCATGAAAACACTTCAATTAGCCTAATTAAACACTGGGTGTATTACAACTTCAGAATTATATTCGTATAGACTGAGATGTAAAGAAGCTTTTTGCACAGTGGTGGCCACTAGTGGAGTGAACTGTCACCAGTGATGAGATATAGCTAAGAGTGGTCCAGACCAACTTTACAGAAGTTATACTTAACTAAGAACGTTTCGGGAAACACGTATTAACGTTAAGGTACGTTAAGGTATAACTTAAGAACGACATAGCGTTAAGAAGGTTTTGGGAAACTCAGCCCTGATCAGTATGGAATTTGGAATTATTGCCAAGTTGAAGCTTTTACTTGACCATCTCAACGTTTTGTGTTTTCTTTCTATTTCCCTTGTTCCGTCCTGCCATCCTGCATGCTAGTGGGCCACTGTTATTGTCAAGGAATGTTTAGTTTATTGTTTGTAATTCGTTTCCATGTATAAAAATAAAGTTTTTCCAAACTTACAATTACAGCATTCCAATGCCATATGACTTCCCCTTCTGTGGAACACAAAGGGATTTTGAAAGATGAATCGATTGATCCAATATCAGTTGACACAGCTAGTTAGAATTCATTTAGTAATAAAGGGTGCATTTCCCAAACCATTATAAGCAAACTATGAGAACAAGTTCCAACGTTACCAACATGGTTACCAATTCTGCATTTTCGGAAACCATAGTTCTAACAAATATTTGCAAACAGCATCACAAAGTTGAGTGGTTGGAACATCTCTCGACATGTGGTTAGAAGCATAAATTCTTGTTAATATGACGTGTGGATTTAAACAGAAAGTGCCATTTTTGAAGACTGTGCATGTGCGAATGTGCTCTACAACCCTATGATGTACATTAAAGGTGCAATGTGAAATTTTTCTGTCCGCTAGTGGTCGCTAGAGGCCTATTCAAAACAATGGCGTAGCTTGATGATGCCAAGTTTGAGCACGGAATCTTGGGACATGAGGTCTTCACCTCAATGGCCGGTGGGAACGAATTGGGATATGACTCGGGAAGAAATCATGTTCATGGATGCAATTATTAACGTTACTGTAGTATGAAGCAGAGCAGGACCGAGTGTTGTGGGAGCTGAACGAGGCCGCTGGAGCGATTGCGCAACACACGCCGCAAACTTTTATTATGCCACAGTCACCGGCGCCGCTTCCGCTTTTCCGGTCATGTGTGTGAGGTAACGCAGCTCTGTTTATCATATTAGATACATTTGAGTGTGTTGAAAATGTTATAACGTTACTCGTTACTCTGTACACTTTCGCTCGCCGGCTGCTGTAAGACTGCAGTAAGATAGATCGATTTTAGAATATCAAATTAAATGCTGGATGGCTTGTGTTGATAAATGGCATGAAATTAATTTTAAAACGTATTGTATGATAGAGAAAATGCTGTATTACTGTTACTAAAAATAAAGCTGCATCTGATTATGCTATGTTAGCTACTTCACAAATAATGTTTTTCTCTGAGGCATGGTAAAGCATGGTACTCGTAAAAAATCAAGAAAATTAGATTTAAACAATAAGACTAAACATGTTGAGCTATATAACAATAATTAGTTTTCTGTCCATAAATATATCAAAACAGTTGTTCCCTTGCCTATTAAAACATGTAAATATTAAAGCGTCTTTGGTGTTTCCATGGTTTCCAAATTGAAATGTTCTCACAATTTACAAATAATTGCAAACATTTGGGATATTGCAAGTACTAAAGTGAAGAAAATATATAACACAGGCCTAGTGGTTTTTGGATATTTTACTGCAAAATTCTTACATATTGCACCTTTAAGAGGGAATCCGAGATGAATCAAACATCTAATAATAAAGCTATAATCTCATGTTAGTTTTATCTTGAAGTGATTAATAGTTATTATTACTCCACCACCTGTGTGATGTCATTACTGACAGTACTGTATTGTTGAACAACATGGTTTGAACAACAAAGTTACTACAGTTTTGGGAAACTGTAATTTCAGTATAACTACCATACTATGGTAGTTAAGCAGCGAGCTGTACAGGAAACCCACCTGAGTTTGACTTTCTGATTCAATGATTATGTTAACAGCTTAATGGAGGAGATAATTAAAAATGAGTAATGTCTGTCGGTCTGTTTCCCACACAAAGCTTTTGTACGGCTTCAGAAGATGTGGAGTATAGTTTTATCATACTATTATGGTGATTCTGCATGCTTTTTTGAAACAAAAAAACTTCAGTCCCATTCCTTGTATTTGCATGAAAACTTAAGACCAACACAGTCTTCAAATTTTATGTTTCACAGATAAAATAAGGTCAAAAGGGTTTGGGAGCTTTGAGGGTGAGTAAATGAAAATCTCTTCAACACAATTCCTTGGTTTATGGTAAGGCATATATTTTCTATATGAGGTTTGATATATGTTCTCAGAAGTCCCCTCAGATACAAAGCAGCTAAATAAATCAATAACAGCATTGATTTCAAGGGCAAGCATGTCCATAAATAATAAAGCCCCAGTGGCAGTGGAATCAGCAGCAGCGGGTGGCCAGGAGCTGTCCGTGGTCCTGAAAAGAGCTCCCTATAGGAAACACAGGGCTCCATCAGTCTCAACAGAGGTAATGGGGGAAAAAAAGAATGATCAATACTACTTATCAGTCACCTGGCCATAACTAGAGCTGGGACCCAGAGCCTATTCTCCCAAGATGTGATTGATTAAGCTGTAAGAACAACGATACAGCCCAATGTTCCTTTTACACCTGAACTGTGTCGCATGCATAAATAACAGTTTGGCTCCCGCTGAACAAAAGCACTGCTGGTGCAGGGAGCCAGTGAGAGGCATCAAAGCGCTGGAGGAGGAGGCTTTGTTGTACTGTGTGAATGAGGTCCGTGTTCTGGAACGTGTTATAACCCTCCACAGGGGTTTGGTGAATCTCTAGAAGTTACTGTTCTAACAGTGTCTGAATTTTCTTTCGCTTGCAGAGATAAACCTCGCAGAGTGCCGCGTTAATCAACTGCTCGACAGTATGGCGCTGTTAACACGTACTACCTCCCGCCTCCTTCAAGCTTCTTTCATTGTATGCATCTCTTGCACCTCCTGTATCGTAACATGGAAAGGGAGCGAATGACGGTAATCCCCTGCAGATATAGACTAATGGGATTTGAATGTTGCTCCTGTTCGCTAGGTGCTGACTTGTTAACAATGCCAAACTTCTGACCAGCTCCAATTTCCTGTCCATCATGTTCGGCACAGGTTGCCACTTATTCAAGGCCCAGCCTGGGCACATATGCTAATTGGAGTATCAGATAAGAGGTATGGAGGAGAATTGAGATATAGCATTTCTGTCATTCAGACTTAAAGTAACTGTAATAGTTTTAATAGTCATCATTAATGATGACAGTCTTTTTATGTTGTTCCAAACCTGTATACATTTCCTTTATTCTGTGAAACACACACACACATATATATATATATATATATATATATATATATATATATATATATATATATATATAGTAGAATGTTTTAAACGTTTTGTCCATACACTGAATGACAAAGTGGTCAAAAACACACATTCATTTTCAAAATATTGTCTTTAGCATTCCACAGAAGAAAGAAATGCCAAGTTTGGTCAACTGAGAAATCTCTTAATTGCCTGGCTCCATTCCCATGTTTCTTTATCCAATCAACAGTAGGGTTCAGGGAGTAAAAAAAGTATTCATTTTGTCCATAAAAAAATGATTTTAACAATAATGTATGATGTTTCTATCAACCTAGCAAAAGCTCTGTGACTTCCAACTTTATTAAAAAACTAATAGTGTTAATTTGCCGAATTCCCAGTGAAGAACTACACCCACAATTCATCAAAGAAGTTGCTGTTATCATAGAAACAGAAAAATCAGCAGCAGAGCTCAACAGTGACCAGTCATTTGTACTGCAAATCTCAAACTACTTATAAATTTTAATTGTTTATCTTTTTCAATGAAGAGAGAAAAAATGTTATTATATTTATAATCAATAGCTATAAAGTCAATAGTTATATTGAACCATTTTTTTTCTGATTAGCAATGCTCCATAGGATGAACAATGACCTTAAAAATAACTTTTTAATTTTCTAATTATGATGGCTTAGAACTCTTTACTGAAGAATTTTATGAAATCCCTATTCCCTAAAAAAAAAAATGGATAGGCTAAATCCAAGACCACTTCCAGGGGGAAAAATATGGAATGTAGATGTGCACTATTCCTGATTTAAAAAGTCCCAGCTAACATTTTTTTTATTATTGAATACCTTGTTTAACTGAGAAACACACCAAATTATTATGAACTGTGAACAGTATTACATGTTGACTATATAGTCATAATTTACTCAACATCATGTTGTCCCAAACCCACTTTCTTCTTGAGGGAAACAAAAATAGAGAGAAATTTAGCAGAATGTCCAAAGGTGCATCCCAGTTAGCATACTTATGCACTATTCTATGCCATTTTG